>NC_044322.1:142445009-143065946 GCF_007399415.2 Gopherus evgoodei | reverse complement strand
AATCTAATATTCTGGTATCCACACTGCAGTGCACAGACCCAAGTAACCCGTGCCCAGAGTGCCCAGAGTGCCTAATCCCTCCCCCCACTCCAGTGTTGACACCCTAGCCTTACAAATGTGTTGCACTGTGGGAAAACTCTATTGCCTACCCTGTTTCCTAGTTCTGACAGTGCTATTGATAGGTCTCAGGTGGCCTTAAGGAGCACATGAACATATAAACTGCATAGTTAGCTCCTGTCTATCCAGTCGAATAACTGCAGTTTGAGAAGGCTTTCTACTGAACTACCATCTAATCTGATACTTGGGATCTCCACCTCTAGGCTGAGTCACATTGGCAGGAAAATGCCCATGTGCACCTGTTCTGAGGATAATTAGCACTTCAGTCTCCAGGGCTGTCAAACTATTAAAATGAAACTTTGCCATTCTTAATTTTTAAAATGGGATGTTCAGTGAAGATGTTTTTGTTTGGCTGGGTTTTTATTTATTTTTGTCTGTCGGTTGTGAAGTTTGACGTGAAATGTAGATTTCAGAGGAAAAACACACACACACCTCAGCCTGGCTTCTGCTGGCTACAGAGCAGTGAAATGCATCCCCTGGGCTTGGCGGGGCAGTGTGCTCCAGCATCCCACCCCACTGGGGATCCCTCTCCCCTCTCCCTGCTACACCCTGGGAAGCAGGGATAAGGGATACCCGGGGGGTGCTGAAGCACACTGCCCCCTAAGCCCGGGGGATGCACTTCACTGAGAGACAGGGATTAGGGATCGTCAGGAGGCTGTAGGGAAGTTTGAGGACTGGTTCCCACTCACCACCCTCACAGTGGACGTTGCCCAGGTGCCTCTGCACACGCAACTCCAGGGAGGGCCTGGAAGTAAGGACCAGAAAGCAGAGCAGGGAACAAGTGATTACCCTGCTGGGAGGGGGAGTGGCAGGGCTCCCAGCTCAGCACAGCTGGAGGAGGGATGAGTCTGACCACCAATAGCCAGGAGCCACCTCCCACCTTTCAGTTTTGCTCCCTGTTCCAGGCAAGCCAGAGCAGGAGCAGGAACAGAGAGCATGCTTGGCCAAGCAGTAATGGTGCCTCTGACCTCTGTGCTGGCTGCCTGAAGTGCTGCTTCTCTGAGAGCAGGAACTCTGGGATACATCTGAAGGACTTCCGGGACCCAAGTAAAGGAGGGGCTGCTTGCACACAGGAGGGCAACAGAGCTTGGACCCTAAGTCCCAACTGAACACGGGCTTGGACCCTGCAGGGTCCTGGGACACTAGGTCCGAGCCCTAGGTTAGCACAATTGGTGTGTGGATACAAAGGGGATTAGGCTTGAGCTCAGGATCACATTGCTGTGTAGACATACCCTTTGTGACGAGTTATCCACCTGTAAAGGGGGATAATAGTATTTCCCTGTCTTGCAGGGCTATTGTGAGGCTATATCCATCAGAGATAGTAAGGTGCTTCAGAGCTATTGATGTAAAGTGTCATATAAGAGCTAGACTAAAAGCTCTCTGCCTCCCCTGGTTTACTGGATTGGACCTCAGTCAGTACTGGCAGCCCTTCTCATTTTATCTCATGTTTTGAATATTTGATGTTTTTCTTAAAGCTCCAGCTCCTAGAGTCATGCGATTATGTAAGAAGCTTTCATAAAAAAAAAAAATTCTAGCCCTCCTAGTTGTGGACAGAAGCTTAAAAACAACCCAAGTGCACCCTACTGGGTCAGAACCTGAGCGACAACTAAAAAAGCCTGCAAAACTTGATTGTTTTAAACATCTAATATTTTTTAGCCAAGCTCATAATTTTGAAGCCTGTCTCATGATTTGTCAACACTTGGAATTTGGTTAGACTGCTCATTGGACTAAACTCTCCTTCTTGAGATGGTCTTAGGCAGATGGGTATTGTGGCATCAAAAGGCTGTACCTACCTATGTCCATTTTCCACAGCCATGCCTAGCATGGAGGGGTTGTCAGAGGAGCTGTTAAAGATCCAAGAATCCCCTTATCTGAGGTGAGCCTCTTATGACCAGCTAAACTCTCTTAATGCAGAGGAGAATCTGGGCCTATGGTTCTATGATGGTCCAGATCAAATAATTTATCAGAATATTCTCTAGCCTGAGGGTTCAAAATCCAAATCCAATCCACATTTCCACAGGTTTTATGATGTTCAGAATCAGCCTATTATACAGCGAGAATATAGCTGCAAACTTGGAGCTGAACCTAGATTAGATAAAGAGCTTTGTTTCGGATCCATCTCTAATCTGCACAAGCCCTTGTGAGTGGGAATTATTGAGTTTCACATAGCATTAATATAGACTTCTGCGTCTGTCATACACTGTTATGCTATATCTCCAAATATTATTGATAGGCAGGCAGAAAGGTTCTGCTTTGATAATCACATCAATAAAATATGAATTATCACCTTTGGTGAATGAAGTGTCCCAGAAAGTCCTTCCAGCTATAGTAAAATATCTCCACTACCCATTAATAATGTATAGCTTGGAGCATCTGCAGCAGCTGCCTAAAACAAATCTGATCATCAGTGGAAAGTGCTGGAGCAAGGACTAATAAATGTAATTAACATGGATATTTAAACTCTTTGTTTATAAAGTAATTGGCAGGGGGTGAAAAAAATAAGGGTATGAGAAAATTAGCCAGCCGTTCTATAACTCTTTTACTCGTGTCCCATTATTTGAAATATCCTTGTTGCCTTAGCCAAACACTGCGCACATTCAGTGAAGCAAGAGTCCAGGAAGTATAGCCATGTGGGTTAGACTCTTCTCAGATGATGTTTTTCTTGGTAACATTTCTCCTTTTGAAATTCAATGACTGAAATAACAGTGCTGCCTGAGCAAACGTACAAAATTACCCATTCAAATTGCATTTGCCCGGTTTTGAAACCAACATTTCCTCTCAAAACAACATGTTTTTTTCACTTAGCTTTTTACGGCAGCGTACATAAAAATCCAATTCAACTGCTTTAATATTCACATCGGTTTTTTTCTCAGCAGTTCAAGAAACAAACTTACTTGATCTCAAATCTTTGTTTGAGAAATGTAAAATTGAAAGACTTTTTCACAAAAAAGTATTTAAATAGTGATATCCTCATAATGTAATGAAAAGTAAGGCAGTTTAATAGAAAATGACTCATAATTAAACAACTCTATGCAAAAATATGGAGACCAAAAATGCATGTTTAATTTAGGGATCCTGCAAAGTTATGTTAGATAAGATAAAAAATTAGAAGGATTATAAACCTTCATTCTTCAGGATGTAATGGAGGAGAAACTAATGGAGGAGAAACAATGAAAAACCCTCCTCTATAGACAGGTTTCAATAACTGTGTGCACCTCAGTGTTTCTTTTTCTTTGTCTGCAGCGGCTGACACTAGCCATTGTTAGAGATAGGGTACTGGACTCAGTGGACCATTGGTTTGATCTGAGATAACAACTCCTATGTAAATTGTCTTCACTTCAAAGCCCAGCTTCATAAAGGGTCTCCCTGCGTGCTAAATAGGGGCTTGATGCAGGAATTACTGAATGAAATTGTATGGTCTGTGTTATAGAGGAGATCATAATGGCCACTTCTGACTTTGAAATCTATAAAAGTGTAGGAAATCTGCACCCACTTAATGACTGCAGAAAAGAATCCAGTCTGTTATTTTGAAGACGTGGCTTTCTAAAGGGTCACGTTTTAAAACTATGACTTCTATTTGTCATATAATCACTTGTAAAATGGGCCCGACAGATGACCCCAACGCCTTTCTAGGTACATTTGAGCAAGTAGCCGCTGGGTCTGGCTGGGATAGGGCAACCTGGGCCCTGCAACTGGCTCCCTACCTAGTCGGCGAAGCCCAAGCAGCCTACATGGTCCTAAGTCAGTGTTTCCCAAAGTTGGGACTCCGCTTGTGTAGGGAAAGCCCCTGGCAAGTCGGGCCGGGCTGGGCTGGTTTGTTTACCTGCCGTGTCCTCAGGTCCAGATGATCGTGGCTCCCACTGGCCGCGGTTCGCCGCTCCAGGCCAATGGGAGCTGCTGGCAGTGTGGAAGATGGGGACACAAGAAGCAGGACTGCCCGCACATGGATTGCGAGTGAGCAGAGTTTTGTGGTTGGGCAAAGGCTGGAGGGCAGGGGAAGGGTGAAAGCTGTCCACCATTCCAGTAATGGTGAGGAGGAAACTCCAGCGAGCCCTGGTGGACTCGGGCTCCGCCTGATCTCTGAAGGAAGCTGGTGAGGCCACACTGGTGGATTCCCAGTGTGAAGATGGACATAGAATGCATCCATGGGGCAAGGAGGCAATACCCTAGGTTCGGGGCAGGTTTAAATGGCAATGTGTCAGGGTAGTAAAAGGCCTGCCTTATCCATTGGTGGTGGGTATGGACTGTGACCCCTTCACAGGAGGGAAGGTGGGCAGAAGGAAGAAAGCCCAAGATAAGAAAAAGGAGAGATTTCCCCAAGAACAGAGTAGAGGCTTCCAAGCAAAAAAAACCCTAGACCACAGAGCCTGAGAAAGAAGAGAGAAACTATGGGCAAGATGTCCACCCCAGGGTCTTTGATCAGAAAGCAAGGCCTTGGGGAGGCCCTTATTAGTAGACCCCCAGAGGGAGAGACCCAGGCCTCATTGGATGAGCTTGGGGAACAGGAAGCCCTGAGTGTCTGGAAGAGGACTGGGACCAACCCTGAACCCCTAATGGAAAAGAAGGGGGTGGAAATAGGGGAACACACAGGGGGCTGTGAATGGTGTGTTGACCTGCGGATTGCAGTGGAGCTGTGGGGCCATCCACCCCACACAGACAATGTAGGTTCTGGAGGGAGAGGGTGAAGGAACCCCACATGGAAAACCCTGGAACTGACCAAAAGAGGGGAAAAGACTCCCCCATAGAGCCCCCCATCAGTAGAGGAAGGAGAGAATGTGGAGGGGAAAACTTGGCAGTCGGAGAAAGGGGGGAGGTATGTGACAAGGTCTTGGGCAAAGGATTGCTGATTCAGCCCTCTGTCACACCAGTTCCCATTTAGGGGGATAGATTAGAGCTGGCTGAAAATAACCTGAGACTGTATAAAAGCCTCAGAGGAAGAAAGCAAGAGGGTGGGGGCGCAGAAAGAAAGGGAAAAGGCAGGTAACTCTTTCTTCCTTCCTGCAGATAGTGAAGGGCCAATTGTACATGGTGAAACGATGGTGGGACCAAGCCTCTGAATAAACTGCACCAGTGGATACTAACCCCAGGGTCTCAGAGTGATTTTGTAGACTTAGCAGAGACAGAAACCAAGGGGGCCCTGCTGCACTCCGCTGCACATGCCTTGCTCACATAATCAATCTGGTGGGGGAAAGTTTTTGTAAGCCACTCAAGTATGTCAATCCACTGATAAAAGCTTTCTCACAACTGTTCTGTATGGCAGGGGGGCAGGAAGATGAGGTACTTAAATTACTTCAGGCAAAAATTTCCCAGTAGCAACTAGATGGAACAGCTGGTTTGCTGCTGTTCAGTACCATGAAAAGCACTTTCAATATTATCATGGGTTTATTGAAGAAGAAATGGGTGTGCATGGCAACTTGACCCCACATTCGTTGCGAGAACTTAGTGCTGTCAGATGAAACCCAGTGTTTAATGCTGAAGAGTGTGTTGTGTTTTATTAGTGACATGTGCAAGCCAAGCATTGACCTAATGGCTACATTTGAAAGCTAGAGACCATGCACTCTCTTTTCTTTTGAGAAAATGGAAGAACTTTTGTTTTTCCTTGAGAAACATACTCAGTTTTCAGTGAAAACCATTTAAAGGATCTCAGGCAGAAAATGTCAATAATGTAACAACTGATCAAAGTAGCAAGTTGGTGCACCTGTTTCATTCAGCTGTTGACAATTTGGCTGAAAAGCTGAAGAAGTACATCAGTGATACCGAGAGTGGGCAGCCTGCAGCTAAGTTCCTGAAATGCATAAGGATTTTTAACCCCAGAAGAGTTCCTATAATGTCTTATGTCAAGGAGGATGACACTTCAATTCCTGGCTTCAGTGACATTTCAGCAGAGGAGTTTGCTTTGCATACCAGGAAGGTGGCACCTAATGTGACCCAGAGCATTCTAGTCAGTAGAAATTGACTTTGCCATGTTTTTGTCATCAATAGTTGACCATCTTCTGAATTTGAAAACATCAGCTTTCATTACTCCTGGAGGAATTCTACACCACTGCACAAGCACACAATTAATATCCCTTGTGGTTTTTTTTTCCCCAAAGAATAATTAATTCTGATGCGGAGGCGAAGGGGTGCTGCATTTACACCTTTCACTCATGGGCTAGAGCAGCCAGCTGCAGAAAGGGAGGTAGCAGAGACTGCCTTTCTCACAGCACCCTACTTGCCGGGCCAGATGAGGAGACACAGAATCAGAGTGGTGGGGGAGCAGACAGAGTGGAGCACAGGTCTAATAGGGAGTCACACAGATGGGAATTCAGAAAGACAAGTTGCAGGGGTGTCATAAACAGATAGCTAAGGATTAATGTCTCTTTCACCTATAAAAGGGTTAACAAACAGTGACCTGAAACACCTGACCAGAGGACCAATCAGGAAACAAGACTTTTTCAAATCTGGGGGGAGGGAAGTTTTGGGTGAGAGTTCTTTGTCTTGGTTCGGTGACCCTCTCGGCTCTCAGAGTGATTTTTCTATCTCCAGGCTTTCTAATCTTCTGTTTCCAAGTTGTAAGTACAAGGATAGTAAGACAATAGGTTTATATTGTTTTTTTGTATTTACATGTGTGTAGTTGCTGGAATGTGTTAAATTGTATTCTTTTTGGATAAGGCTGTTTATTCATTTTTTCTTTTAAGCAATTGATCCTGTATATTGTCACCTTGATACAGAGACCATTTTATGTCTTTTTCTTTCTTTTTATATAAAGCTTTCTTTTTAAGACCTGTTGGATTTTTTTTTAGTGGGGGCTCAAGGGGATTGAGTCTGCAGCTCACCAGGGGATTGGTGGGAGGAAGAAGTCAGGGGGAAAATCTCTTTGTGTTAGATTTACTAAGCCTGACTTTGCATACCCTCTGGGTGAGGGGAGAGAGAGATTGCTCTCTCGGTACTTGTGTTTCAAGGACTTGAAGCAGGGAATCTCCTAGGGTACCCAGGGTGGGGAAATCTGGGAGGAGGTAAAGAGGGAGAAGGGAAGTAGGTTATTTCCCTTTGTGGTGAGACTCAGGGCATCTGAGTCTTGGGGGTTCCCCAGGGAAGGTTTTGGGGAGACCAGAGTGAGCCAGACACTGGAATTCTGGCTGGTGGCAGCGATATCAGATCCAAGCTGGTAATTAAGTTTGGAGGTTTCATGCTAACTTCTCATGTTCTGAACTCTAAGGTTCAGATCTGAGTAGGACAGTTATGACAAGGGGACAGACTAGGGTGAGGGCACAGGAGCTAGTAGGGTGACAACGTTCAGCCAGGGTTGAATGAGATTGAGGGTGCAGGGTCACATGAAGCTGTGCCTGGCTGAATGGGAAATGGGGGTGCAGGAACACATGAAGATAGGGGGAGGGGATGAAGGGCCACATGGGAACAGGAAGAGTAGGGATGGCTGAGTAGGGATGCAGGAACACATGGGAACAGAACAGATATGCCTGACTCAAAAAGAGGCTAGAGTTATCAGGGACTGCATGGGGGAGACTCCCTAGCTCCCTAACAATCCATTCCCCCCCAAATAAACCCTGTTCCATACTTCTCCTACCCACACCCTCCAGGTTCACTCCAAGGCCCCTTCCCAGAAATTACTTCTCTCTTCCTTAGCTCCTCCATTACCCCTGACTCCCCCAAGCCTTTGCACTGCTTTTGAGGTGTGTGGGAAATACATTTATGTACTATAGTTTAAATGAATTATTACTCAAAGCACTGTATTAATATGCCTAGTAAGGAATCTTGGTCAAATAACATTTCCTAGGTCTTTTTTGATGTCTGTATTGTTACAGACATACTTGCTGACAGGTATTTTGAAATAAATTACCAAAATAATTGAAACTGGGATGATTATGTTGTTTTATTTTGACATATGCAGAATTTTGCAGAATTTTAAAATATCGTGGCAGAATTTTTAACTTTTTGGCACTGAATTCCCCCAGGAGTAATAAATGATGTAACAAACACAGCTGATGCTGAGCACAACAACTTGCTGTATAATTTTGTCTTCTCAAGTCCGAGGCATTCTCTTTTGGAACAGAAATTGAAAGAGCTAGTGTTTCTTTATCTCCATCTTGGAATTTAAAAAGACTTTATGTTAACAAAAAAATCCATTGGTTTAGGATTATTGATGCTTTCATCTTTTACTTACTGTGCTAGTATTTTGATAAGCTGTCTGAGAGAAGAACCCAGTATAACTGCACAATAGTTTTGGTACATTGCGCAGTACCTGAGATACCACAAGGAGTCAGAGAATTCTTAATAGTCTGTATTTTGCATTTGGACTTTTGCATCTAATTTACTGCAGAAAAGGGGTCATTTTGCTGAAAAAATTAATTTCAGTTTAACAAATCCTTATTTAACAACTTTATTTAGTTTTAAAAATCACACCTGTTGGGTCAGTTTTTTTGTTGGTTCAAGAAATGATAAACCACTACAGTAGATTCTGTGATAAAATGTGCTATATAAATACAAAATACCTGCATTTCTAAAGAAGGTTCAAACCGGAGCTTCTTCCATTTCGGGTCTTTGGCGGCAATTCGGCGGTGGGGGATTCTTCCACTTCAGGACCCGCTGCTGAAGTGCTCCAAAGACTCGTAGTGGGGGGGTCCTTCTACCCCAGGCCCCTTTGCTGAAGTGTCAGGTCTTCAGTGGCAATTCAGCAGTGGGGGATCCCAGGGCCCTGAATTCTCTGGGTGGCCCTGGGGAAAACACACATACTCTGTACCCTTCTCCTATTCAAATGCTGATATGAAACTTTGCCAAGAGAAGATGTAAAGGCTGGCCCTAGTCTTGTCTTCCAAACCCTGTCAGCAAAACATGGTCACTCCTACTGTTGACAGCATTAACTGTGAGCTAGGGACTCTTCATCCTCCTATATTTCTAATTCCTCTGGAGAGATAGTTAGTAGACAATAAGAGTCCCACACTCATAAGCTTTTAGAAAGGTTTAGCTCTCATATTGTTTAATTTTATTAACTCTAACGAGGAACAAACATTAGAAACTTTCTGCCTCATTCTTACCAAGCCATTAATTAGGTCAGACATAACTTATTGCCTAATGAGATCTTCTGGGGTTTGGACACAGATTCTGTTTTCATGATTTTATGTGTAGCTTTAGCCACTCACATCAATGAATTCGGTATAGGTGATTATTGTGATGATAAAAGAATAGGGGCCAGACTGCAACTCAGTCAATCCAGGGCCCCCAGAGCAAGTGAGAGATCCTGCTCCAGGGGTCCCAAAAAAACTCTTGTGGAGGCCTGGGGCAAATTGCCCCACTTGCCACCCCTCCGCCCAGGCGGCCCTGGTTTTCCCATGTTATGGATCTCTGCATTGGCACATCTCAGTGTTGTCCGCCAAACTGATAATGGGAAATTCAGCAGCAGATTCATCACTTACAAAGAGTTGGAGCTTAAAGTGCTCTTATCCTCTGAAAAGTTGTGCAAATGGTATTCTGGGAGGTTGTGTGTGTATTGTGTCTCAGTAGCTATTCTACATCAAATTGGCTCAGTTTACAAGTGAAAACATTTTGGTTTCTAACTGCCAGCTCTACAAGCTCCACCTAAGATATGAAAGGCAAACTGGGTTCTTCTCTTTTTTGTGTATCATCAGTAATAATGGTTCTGCAGTGAAACTTAATTAACAGATCCCTTGAGGCTGCATGACTCAGCATGACCCACTAGCTGTGTTGTCTGTATAGGTCTTAAAGGAGTGAAAACTAGCAAACATTTCTTTTGTTTATGAGCAGCTGTAACTGAATACACACACAGCAGATTCAGTGAGCAAGAAGGGCCCAATTTTACAGCCCTTTTGTAGTTACTTTTCCGACTAAAACGGGGGTCCTGTGCATATTACAGCACATATGGAATTTGGCACAAAATTCACTACTAGCTGCAGGTTGTGATCTGGTATCTAAGCTTTCACTAAAAGCATGGGCTTGATCCTCTGCTGGTATAAAATGACTGAGCACTATTGACATCAGCTAAAGATCTAGCCCTATATTTTTAGCTTTCTTAGTTGTGAATAAAACCTTGGGAAGCCCTCCAGGGCCCCTGGATATGCACTCTGGTAACTAGCCTATGCTGAAGTCCAAGTCACCATGCCTACCCTGCTATAGTTACCCGTGCTAGGTAGATTAAAGCTAGCATAGATGTGTCTACTGATGCTGCAATCACACCTTTCATTATGCTGTGTAGACATGCCCTTAGAGTGTATTATCAAAATATACAAAACAGGAGCTGCTGTGGTGATCATATTAGTCTATTACCCTTTTTCAATACAAACACATCCACTTTTCAATGTAAACTAAGCTGTAGCAGTATTTCCAGTCTGTCACACCGAAGTGCTGCAGAAGAATGGCCCTTGCTATAGAATTGAGATCCAGCTTGCTGTGGAATCATGGGACTTTGAGGCTGCTCACAGCACATAAAGTTAAGCATGTTCCTATGCCTCTGCAGCAGCAGGGCCTATAGTGCAATTTAGCCTTGGGATTTACAGTAGCTTGTCACTTGTCTTTTTTTCTTTTCAATGAATAACCATTCCCTGGAGAAGATTTGTATTTAAAAAGTGCAGTGGTACCTCCAGCACGATATATTGACAACTGTATCCAGAAAGAGGATCCACCACAGAGATGGAGACATCCAAGGGTGGCTCAAGGCACCAGCGCAGCAAGTGTCTGTGAGGGCGGCAGTTAGGCAGCCTTCGGCAGCATTTCTGTGGGAGATCCACTGGTCCCGCGGTTTCGGCGGCAATTCTGCAGCGGGTATGCTGGCGTGGGACCAGCAGATCACCCACAGAACCGCTGCTGAATCCACGTGATCGGGGCAGACCTCCCACAGAAACGCCGCTGAAGGCTGCCTGACTGCCGTGCTTGGGGTGGCAAAAAATATAGAGCCGCCCCAGAGACATCGTCCCTTTTCAAACAGTGTCAGCACATCAGCCTTTCCTTCATTATCTCTCAGAAACAAAGACTTACTCCAGACCTTGTCTTTTCATATGAAAATGAGCCGTCCACTGCTGTCAACATACTTATGGCAGGATTAAAGCTTTAAGCTTCTTTCCACTGCCTGTTGGCTTGTGCTCTGTGCATTTGACTGTAACTAAGGATTTGGCCTAGTATCTTGAAACAAAATGTTTCATGTTCGCTAAAAATAAATTGGTTAAGTTGAAAGCTCTAATAGTGCTTCCTTAATCAAAAATGGTACAAAGATGTAAATCTTGATCTGAATGAAATTTGTTTCTTTGAATTCCCCCATCTGTTATCTCTTGTTTTATACTTACATTGTAAGTTCTTTGGGGCAGAGATTGTCTTTTTGTCCTGTGTTTGTATAGCACCTAGCACAATGGTCCCTGACTGAGGGTACCCATGTGCTACAGTGATACAAATAAGAAATAATAATAATGAAATGCAATCTAACAAAGAAATGCAAATGTATAACCTATTTGATATTTCAGTACAAAAATGTTGATACTGAACAGGGAAAATCAGTGATTTACTGAGTGCTCTCATTTAAAATGAATGGTGAAATCAATGCATATGATCACTCATGGAATTTAATTATAGTATTTGGAAACCCATATTCTAGAATATTTCTGCAATGTGCTGTTGCTGTGATAGAAATGGCTGAGTGTCCTGGAGTTGTGTGATGATGTGCCTGATTCATGCAAGGGTGATTTTTTTTATGTTTTGAGTTACAGTAAATAAATGGCAACCCTATCTGTTAAAAGTCAACAGCAGAAAAATAGCAAATGACTTGAGTGCACCTGATTACAAATGAATGAGTCACTATGGAGGAAAATACAAACTGACCCAGACTCTCATCCTAAACCAAACCAAGTCTTTTTCAGATTCACAAAAGTTCAAATAACAGCCTCCTCCATCATCTTTAGTTGTTGCAGGCCTCAGCACCTTTAGATCAGGAAGTACTGGGGATTTTGCAAGCAACCCTGTTCTTTTGAGAAGTCTGGCCCTCTCAAGAAGTTTGGATAGTTCACATAACTTTTCTAACCTGAGCTGAACGTCTAGCTTGTGTAAACCAGCAAGCTCCACTGACATTAAAAGAGCTCTGCAAGTTGACACCAGCCGAGGGGTGTGCTGCATACTTACTTGATGTCTATCCTTCCCTGCTAATGAATGAATTTCAAATTCATAGAATATCAACATTGATAAATATCAAAATGTGCTATGATCCACATAGACACAAGATTGCCTTTGTAATATTTAATTTGCTAAATGTCTCAGATAAAGAAGCAGTAGTTCATATTTGAGGGACCAGAGTCGCGGTTGGCATACGTTTACAATGAGCAATACTTGCTTCAGTGGAGTTATGGTGATTTACACCAGCTGAGAATCTGGCCTATATACAAAAGTGCTATTTGGGCAAATCCCGCAGTTCTTAGCCCAAATACAGGAAAACTGAAGTCTCATAATTCCAGACCACTATTTTCTTTCTGTAATAGTCTGAAGACAGGGTAGGAACTATAGGGACTGGCTTCTCAGGATATGTCTACAAAGGGATAAAAGCCCTGTGGTATGGCTGCAGCTGGCCCGAGTCAGCTGATTTGGGCTCCTGGGTTTCGTACTGTGAGGCTAAAACTGCTGTATAGACATTCAGGCTGTGGCTGCACTCTGAGCTCTGGAGCCCTCCACCCTCGCAGGATCCCAGAGCTCCAGCTCAGGCCCAAGCCTGAACATCTGCACAGCAGTTTTTCAGCCCAGGAGCTGAAACCCCACAAGCCTGAATCTGTTGACCTGGGCCAGTTGAGGGTTTTTTATTCCCCTGTAGGCATACTCTTAATCGGTTACATTTCAGTAGTAAGGAATATGGCTCAATATGACTTTGTTGTTTGTAAGAGTAGTCTAAACTGTAGTCCACTTTCTATATAAGAGATAACTCTCTATCCTTCAGGAAAGACACAACTGATAAAGGGGATTTTTAATAATTGAGCATGCTAAACATCCTGGATGTGCTGTAGGAATAAATAAAAGAACAACCTTTTTCAACAGTTGGTCTTTGTTTTATCTCAATAACCACACAAGTTGCACTTTAAAAGATCATTCTTTTTTTTGCTATACTGCCCCTGTGTCAACTGTAGGAAGCATTGTTCAATCCGGAGGAATCTTTCAAAAAGAATGAACTTTTAAAGTGAGACAACTATTTGGCAACTGTCGTTCCAGAAAGAGCTGTAAAATGAACAGAAGAGCCACAGCAGCCCTTAGGCAGCCAGAGATATTACAGGAAGATTAGATGACATGATAAAAGCTGGTACACACTTGGATTTACTGCCTTTTGCTGGCAAATATTACTCTCATGTGGTCTGCTATGCTGTACCATCCTATACGTCACATAGGAAGACAAAAGAGTCACATCCTCAGCTGCTATAAATAAATGTGTCTCCATTTACTTCATTGGAGCTATTGTTTGCACTGTCTGAGGAGCTGGCCATCAATAAGCCCTTTGAACTGCCCACTAAGACTGAGTGTGAAGTTGAAAAAATAAGTCACAAGGTATGCTTGCAATGCAATGTAAGCTCACGATCAGACTCAGGCTTGAGCCCGGTGCCCCCTTCTGACTACACACAAATCTCTAAAACTTGGGCTTGGACCTAGGGTAGTAGGACCTTGCAGGGTTGGAGGGTCCAAGCCTGAGTCAAACCATGAACAGGGGTTCAAGCCGTATTGCATTGCAGTGTGGACACAGCCTCCATGACTTTGGTCCTGAGAGTCTGCCAAAAGTATTCCACAATCATAGAATATGAGGGTTGGAAGAGAGCTCAGGAGGTCATCTAATCCAATCCCCTGCTCAAAGCAGGACTAATACCAACTAAATCATCCCAGCCAAGGCTTTGTCAAGCTGGGCCTTAAAAACCTCTAAGGATGGAGATTCCACCACCTCCTTAGTGGCACCATTCCAGTGCTTCTCCACCCTCCTGGTGAAATAGTGTTTCCTAATATCCAACCTAGACCTCCCCCATTGCAACTTGAGACCACTGCTTCTTGTTCTAACATCTGACACCACTGGGAACAGCTGAGCTCCATCCTCTTTGGAACCTCCATTCAAGTAATTGAAGGCTGCTATCAAATTCCCCCTCACTCTTCTCTTCTGTAGACTAAATAACCCTAGTTCCCTCAGCCTCTCCTCGTAAGTCATGTGCCCCAGCCCTCTAATCATTTTCTTTGCCCTCCGCTGGACTCTCTCTAATTTGTCCACATCCCTTCTGTAGTTAGGGGACCAAACTGGATGTAATACTCCAGGTGTGACCTCACCAGTGCTGATTAGAGGGGAATAATCACGTCCCTCAATCTGCTGGCAATGCTCCTATTAATACAGCCCAATATGCCACTGGCGTTCTTGGCAACAAGGGCACACTGCTGACTCATATCCAGCTTCTTATCCACTGTAATCCCCAGGTCCTTTTCTGCAGAACTGCCGCTTAGCCACTCGGTCCCCAGCCTGTAGTGGTGCATGGGATTCTTCCTTCCTAAGTGCAGGACTCTGCACTTGTCCTTGTTGAACCTCATCAGATTACTTTTGGCCCAATCCTCCAATTTGTCTAGGTCACACTGGACCCTATCCCTACCCTCCAGCATATGTACCTCTCCCCCCAGGTTAGCGACATCTGTGAACTTGCTGAGGGTGCAATCCATCCCATCATCCAGATCATTAATAAAAATGCTGAACAGAACCAGCCCCAGGACCAACCCTTGGGGCACTCCGCTTGATACCAGCTGCCAACTAGACATTGAGCCATTGATCACTACCTGTTGAGCCCGACAATCTAGCCAGCTTTCTATCCACCTTATAGTCCATTCATCCAACCCATACTTTTTTAACTTGCTGGCAAGAATACTGGCCAACTTCCTTTGTCTTCTCTATCCCAACAATCTCCAACTGATTCCAGTGAAAATGGAAGTAACTTTCCCTCTCTCTTGGTGTACTGCAGCAACTCAGTGAGTCAGCATTAATCTCATTGTCTTCTGACCATCGAGCTGCAAATACGCAATCAGAGAGCCTTCTGTGTCTGCAATGGAAACTGAACAGAACAAGCCTTTTGCAAAGCATGCTGCTTCATGATTGCAGGAGCCCAGCCAGATTTTGGTGAATCTCTGGTGCGAGGCCAGCAAAACTGTGGATTTTAGTAAGCGTACCAGAAATGACCATCTGTACCAGCAAAGAAGCTGGCAGCTTTGCAAATTTATTGGACTGGTGACCAGTGCAGAGAGTGCATAAGCAGCTCTAGAGGCAAGTACCAGAAGTCCAGGGACCAGAACTACACCTCAGGCACCTTGCTGACATTATGCCCATTTTATGAGGAGCTTGACCGAATGCTGGGTACTCACTGTGCTGAGCACAGAGTCAATGGTGGTGCACAATGCCCTGCTCAGACAGAATGGTTCCCTGCTGGCCTCCCAATCTGGCATGAGGACTGATAGCCAGTGGCAGGCACCCAGGGAGGACAAAGTCACTCTATTGCTGAAGCTGGTTCCAGAGCAGGCTTTAGAGGAGAAGGAGCAGCAGCATGTTCTGAGTCCATACTTGGAGGAGCTCTTTGATTGTCCCCCTTCCCTGAAGAACAGCCCACTGTGGCAGACATGGAAGGGACAGAAGCCACCCCTGATCCCTGTAAGTTTCTCATTCTGTTTTAATGTTTATTAATATGGTAATGGGAGGGATTTCTGCTCCATGAACCAATGCAAAAGTTATGAGAAGCCCCAGCTAGCAGCATGTATCTGCTAATGGCAGTCTGTATGCTACCAAAGCCTTGGCTTCTTCTCCACCACCACCACCACCACCATGTGGAGTTCCAAATGACGACCAGGTAATGCAAACAGTAAAGAACACCTTTAAAATGTATGTTTACTGGAAAGTCACAGATATTTGCTAGGGCTATTCCTGTATCTTAAAAATAGTAACTTTACATTGCCATGCCTGTAAGTATGCTGCATAATCACTCAATAGTCTGTCAAGCCATCTGGAAACAGCAGAGGGTGATGGAGGTCGAAATGTGTTCCATTTACAAATCTAGTCCATTTCAGTTCAAGGTAGTCCATGCAGTCCATAGATGACAAAATCATTTGCCCAAATACAACTGGGCTTTGAAATTTTGTCCAGAAATGTGCCAGGGTGTGCAGTTCTGTGTGTTTGCATGCAGCCATAACAGGCTGTCATGGTATAATTCCCCAATCTGAAACTTAGAGTCCAAAAAATGGGGTACCAGCATGAATTCCTCTAAGCTTGATTACCAGCTTAGATCTGATAAGCTGCCACCACCCAAAAATATAGTGTTTTGGGGCACTCCGGTCCCCCCCAAAAACCTTCCCTGGGGACCCCAAGACCCAAATTCCTTGAGTCTACAACAAAGGGGAATAAACCATTTCCCCTCCTTCTCCTTTCTTCCTCCCAGATCTTTCTCGCCCTGGGTACACTAGGAGATCACCGTGATTCAAACTCCTTGAATCACAACACAGAGAAATCAGGTTTTCCCGCCCCCCTTCTCTCCTCCCCCAGGCATTCCCTCCCTGGGCTATCCTGGAGAGATAGACAGATTCAAGCTCCGTGAATCTAAACAAAGGGATTCCCCCTTTCCCCCCTCCCTTCTTTCTCCCTGTCTCCCACCAATTTCCCGGTAAGTACAGACTCAATTCCCTTGAGCCTCAGCAAGGGGAAAAAATCAAACAGGTCTTAAAAAACAAAACTTTTAATAAAAAGAAAGAAAAAAAATAAAGGTCTCTGTAATTTAGATGGTAAAAGTTACAGGGTCTTTCAGCTTATAGACACTAGAGAGAAGCCTCCCCCCAGCAAAATACAATTTAAAATACTTCCAGCAAAATACACATTTGCAAATACAGAAAACAATCAAAAGACTAAACTCACCTTTTCCTGGTACTTACTAAAATTAGAACAGAAGAGATTTTTTCAGAAAGATTGGAGGAATTTGCTTACATGTCTGGTCCCTCTCAGAATCCAGAGAGAACACACAAACAAAGACTTCCCTCCACCAAGATTTGAAAGTCTCTTTTTTCCTGATTGGTCCTCTGGTCAGGTGTTGCAGGTTCACTGTTAACCCTTTACAGGTGAAAGAGACATTAACCCTTAACTATCTGTTTATGACACAGGCTAAGCCATGTGGTAGCTAATGCAGCATCCTGTTGATTCCCTCGTGAATTCTGACCCAATCCTGGGTGCTTATAGGTGCAAACTTTTCCTGAAACAGGAACTCCCTATAAGTAGTCACATTTTGGGGAATGGTGTATTTTTCTAGGCCCATCAAGGAAGCCAACCAGCCTATTTTGCTTATATATGTGCTGTTCAGTCACTATATATTTTAATACTTCATATGTACCAGCAACTTTTAATAACATCTCCCTTTGCCAGCTGGGCACCACAAGAACTGTTCTGTCCTCCAAACTGTGGAGGTTCTGAAATGATAGAAAAAGCTTTTGTAGCACAGCCATTGATGGCACCCTCCCATCCTGCCCTCTACCCCCAAACCCATGGAATTCTACAATTTTTTAAACTCAAAAAACCAGCTTCGTCTTTTTAACTGACCGTAATGTATGCGATTCTTTCACTGTGATTAACCCAGCTGTCCAGGAGGCTTCTGTGGTCTTAAACATCCCTTTTACAACATATTGAAGTTCAGTTTGGAAAAGTATCATTTTACAGCCTGGAAATTCTTTTTTCTGTGCTCCTGCAGTGAGCTATTTGAGACTCTGTGTCTTGTCCTGGTCCAGGCCCATTGGCCTCTATTGGCTGCAGTACTCCACAGCTTGCCCACAGTGCAGCAGAAGGCTGGGCCAGTGTACCTTCCCAGACCATTCCAAGAGAAAGCATTTCCATGATGAACTTATGGTTGAAGTTGTGAACAGGGCCAACAAGCAGGTCCAGTACCAAAGACAGACGTACTTGCAGCTAGAGGAAAGGCTAAGGCTGGCTGCACAGCTTGAGGATAGGGTTTCAGTGTAGGAAAAGGCACTTGCTTTGCAGTTCCTGGAACAGAAATGACAGCTAAGGGAGGAGAACAGAGCTCAGCAGAAAATTGTTTGAGTGGCTCATCTCACTAATGACTGCAAGAGTAGCATCTCCTGCTGCATCATCCCCACCACAACCTGAGTCCCCTGTGTGAAGCAGCTTGGAAGATGCCATAGCTGGGTGACACATGCAGTTGGGTGCATGAGCAGGTGTCCAGGGCAACCTTGCCTGATGCAGCCCTCCAAACTGACCCTTTCCTCTGTGGATGCTTCCACTCTCTTCCCACAGTGCCAAGTACATGGCAAACAGAGAAAGAAGGGAAAGGAGAATGGGGGACAAGGCAAGGGGGTTTCAGTCTTGTATATGGCTTCACTGTTTCCACCTGTTCCTGCACCTTCTTGTTGTTTTTCTCTAAGGATCTATTGTTACTTGTATTTTGGTGTGGTAATGGCAGCTGGCCTGCCTGGGAATGGGTGAATGTTGTATTTTCTAAAGCATGTTTATTAATAAAGCTTTTTTAATTTATCCGGAAAGTTTATTGCTATCACTGCTTCACATCATAGGATGTGTATTCAAAATAATAAAAGTAAGCACATGGTCAGGGACAATTAGTGTGCGAAGTGTATTCCTCAATGCAGTGATCTACAGCACTTTATACATCGATCTTTCAAATAACTGCTCTCCATTTCATAAGTGGTCATGTCATTCGTAAGTACAGTGCCTGGCACTAAACTCCCCCTCCCTCCCGCCAAGCACTGAAACCCCCCACAATAAATGAGCCCCCTCGCCACCTCCAGCCCCCATAAGCACATTCCTAAAGGTACAATTCTCCCTGTTCCATTGGGCCATTCAAGTCCACAATGCGGGAGCACAAAGCATATCTGACTTAGAGGATTCTTGATGCATCCAGCAACACTGGGGTGGATGTACTTTCTGGCTGAGTGTCCCTCTATTTGGGGGAAATGGTTCACCTCAGGCTTCACAAAAGTTGTGACGAGAACCATGAGCCACAGTAATGCGGGCAGCATTGATGACACTGGAATCCAAACAGGTGTGTAGACATCACAGTGGGATCTGGCTATTAGCCAGGATGGGCAGGGACGATGTCCCTAGCCTCTGTTTGCCAGAAGCTGGGAATGGGCAACAGGGGATGGATCACTTGATGATTACCTGTTGTGTTCATTCCCTCTGGGGCATTGGCCACTGTTGGAAGACAGGATATGGCTAACTGGACTTTTGGTCTGACCCTGTATGGCCGTTCTTCTGTTCAATCTGCCAAAAGCATATTCAACAGCCATTCTATGCCTGTTGAGGGTGTAATTAAACCTTCTTTTGCCAGGGCCTCTGAAATCAGAGTACAGTTTCATAAGCCAAGGCAAAGGGGGATATGCAGGGTCCCACAGAATAATGGTGGGGACAGGAACTCCATTTATGACAATTATCAGAGGGGTAGCCATGTTAGTCTGGATCTGTAAAAGCAGCAAAGAGTCCTGTGGCACGTTATAGACTAAGCATTTTGGAGCTTGAGCTTTCGTAGGTGAATACCCACTTTGTTGAATGCATGACAATGTCATTTGGTGGGAACAGTGCTCCAGCTCATCCATGAATGTGATTGGCAAAAAACCCTGGTATCATTAATTTTCCCCGTGCATCCCACTCCGCTGTTAATAAAATGCCCACTGCAGTCCATGAGGGCCTGCATAACAATGGATTAGCACCATTAGTAGTTTATGTCCTCATATGCTCCTTGAGGAGGCCAAACTATGGGCACCTGAGTCCCATCAATGGCTCCAGCATACTTTGGAAACCCCATTCTTTCAAAACCAGTAGTTACCTCAGGAATATCTTTTAAGCCTGCCATCTTGGGGTAGACAACACGCTTGATTGCTTCAGAAACCTCGGCCACCACTTTATCCACCGTTGACTTTCCAACACCAGACTGGTTGGCAATAGACCTGTAGCAACCAGAGGTAGCCATCTTCCAGATGGCTATGGCAACCTGCTTCTGGACTGGCCAGGATGCCCTCATCTGTGGGTCTTTATGCTGGCGGGTCAGGGCAAGCTGCTCTCAGAGCACCATAAATGTAGCTTTCTTTATGCAAAATTTCTGGACCTAGTGCTGGTGATCCCAGAGCCACACGACACCAAGTCCCACCAGTCTGTGCTTATGGCCCCTGCACCAGAAATGCCGGTCTATGTAGGGGGCATGAGTGTAATAAGTAGCATCAGCCAGTGAGAGTCTGCCATGTCTGTGGCCTCCTCCTCCATCATAAGCTCTGTCAGATGACACCCACACAGACTTCTAATCCAGTGGTTCTCAAATTTATTTGATTGCGCTCCCCACTTCTTTTTGTCTGTAGTAGTTTACACCTGCTCCTCCTCCTCTCTCCCCCCCCCCCCCCGCCATGCAAGTACATATACTGATAAAATAAAAAATCAACAGGCAACTCTGACTAAATATTAAAAACAGTAAGGCATCGATTCAAACAGTCAACAATGCAGTATAATAAGAGCAAAAGCAAAACTGCAACTGTGATTAATGTTTACAATTAAATGTGCACACCACATCATAGCAACCAGATTAACGTACAGATGGCAATGATGTTGTATAAAGCTATGCAAGCTTACCAGAAAGCTGTCAAAATGCACAGCGCCAGAGTCAAATGCACAGTGCCATCCAAGGACCTGATATGTTTGGAGGCATCAGCTCTTCTAGGTATTAATTGCTATGGGTAAAATGTGCACAGTAAGTTTTTTTCCCCTAAAGCTTCTCTCGCACACCCCAGAATATATTCTGTGCTGCCCTCGGGGGGGGGGGGGGGGCGGGGGAGGGCAGAGAGGGGTTGTTCCCCAGTTTGAGAACTTCTGCTCTAGTCTGACCTCCTGTGTATCGTAGGCCACAGATTCTCACTCACCCACTTCTGTACTATATTCATAACCTCTGGCTGAGTTACTGAAGTTCTCAAATCATGATTTAAAGACTGTGTAAGTTACAGAGAATCCACCATTTACTCTAGTTCAAGTCAGGAAGAGACCTGCATCCCATGCTGCAGAGGAAGGCAAGAAACCCCCAGGGGCTCCGCCAGTCTGACCTGGGGGAAAATTCCTTCCCGACACGAAATATGGTGATCAGTTAGACCCTGAGCATGTCAGCAAAACCCACTAGCCAGACACTTGGGAAAGAATGTGCTATAGTAACTGAGAGCCCTTCCCATCTAGTGTCCCATCTCTGGCCATTGGAGATTTTTGCTGCTAGCAGATGGACCGTGTGTAATGATAAGTAAATTCATCATACCATCCTCTCCATAAATGTATCTAGCTCAGTCCAAATGTATCTTTTCCCCCACTGCTTCCCTTGGAACGCTGTTCCAGAACATCACTCCTCTGATGGTTAGAAATCTATGTCTAATTTCAAGCCTAAATTGTTGATGACCAGTTTAGATCCATTTGTTCTTATGTTAGCATTGGTGTTTAATTTAAATAACTTCTATCCTTCCCTGGTATTTATTCCTCTGCTGCATTTATAGAGAGCAATTATATTTCCTCTCAGCCTTCATTTGGTTAAGCTAAACAAGCCAAACTCCTTCAGTCTCCTCTTGTAAAAGATTCTTCACTCTTCTGATCATCCTAATAGCCCTTCTCCGCACCTGTTACAGTCTGAATTCATCTTTCTTCAACACAAGGGACCAGAACTGCACACAGATGAAGTATTCCAGTTGACCTCTCATTAGTGTCTTCTATAGTGGTAATAACATTTGCCTAGCTCTACTGGAAATACCTTGCCTGATGTATCCTAGGACTGCATTAGCCTTTTTCATGGCCACATCATATCAATGACTCATAGTAATCCTGTGATTGAACATACAGCCAGGTGTTTCTCCTCCTCTGTGGCTTCCAATTTATAAGTCCCCAGTTTATAGCCAAAATTCTTGTTGTTAGTCCCTAAGTGCATGACCTTGCACTTTGCACTATTAAATTTCATCCCATTTTTATTACTCCAGTTTTCAAGATCATCCCATTCTTTTTGTATGATATTCTTGTTCTCCTCTGTTTTGGCAATACACAGTGTCAAGGTTTTTTCCCCTATTTTGAACTTTAGAGTACAAATGTGGGGACCTGCATGAACACTTCTGAGCTTAATTACTAGCTTAGATCTGGTAACACTGCCACCAGCCAGAAATTCAGTGTCTGGCGCATTCCCTGTCCCCCTGCAAACTTTCCCCTCCCTGGGTTGCCTTGAGAGGCTGGTGAACACAGATCCAACAATTCCCTGGTGAACACAGATCCAAACCCCTTGGATCTTAAAACAAGGAGGAATTAACCATTCCTCCTCCTTTTCCCCCACCAATCCCTGGTGAGTCCAGACCCAATCCCCTTAGATCTTAAAACAAGGAAAAATCAATCCGGTTTTAAAAAAAAAAGAAAGCTTTTAATTAAAGAAAGAAAGATAAAAATCATCTCTGTAAAATCAGGATGGAAAATGCTTTACAGAGTAATCAGATTCCTATAGACCAGAGCGCCGCCCCCCACCCCCCACCCAGCCTTAGGTTCAAAGTTACAGCAAACAGAAGTAAAATCCTTCCAGCAAAAAGAAATATTTACAAGTTGAGAAAACAAACATAAGATTAACACGCCTTGCCTGGCTGATTACTTACAAGTTTGAAACATGAGAGACTGATTTAGAAAGATTTGGAGAGCCTGGATGTATGTCTGGTCCCTCTTAGTCTCAAGAGCGAACCATGAACAAAACAAAAAGCACAAACAAAGACTTCTCTCCACCAAGATTTGGTCAGGTGTCAGCCAGGTTTACTGAGCTTCTTAACGCTTTATGGGTAAAAGAGACATTAACCCTTAACCATCTGTTTATGACACACGCCCACTTAATATAACGCTCCCCGATAAAACACGAATTTGGATATAACACGGTAAAGCAGTGCTCTGGGGGGGCGGTGCTGCACACTCGGGCAGATCAAAGCAAGTTCGATATAACGCGGTTTCACCTATAACACAGTAAGGTTTTTTGGCTCCCAAGGACAGTGTTATATCGAAGTAGAGGTGTACCTCCCATCTTTGTGTCATCCCTGAATTTTGTTAGCAGATTCCCACTTTTTGTCCCAAGTTCATTAATAAAAATGTTAAATGAGATTAGTCCCCAAATCAGTCCCTAAGGAACTCCACTAGTGATCTCCCTCCAGCCTGAGAGTTCAGCTTTCAATATGACCCATTGTAGTTTCCCCTTTAAACAGCTCCTTACCCACCTTTCAATTCTCATGTTAATTCCCATCTTCTCCAATTTACCTAATGATTTCTAATGTGAAACTGTATCAAATGCCTTACTGACATCCAGGTTTGCTCTCAGAGCAGGCTAAGAGACAGAGGTATGTGTGTTGCTTAGCTGTATGAGCCTTGGCCCCCATATCAATGGAGCATTTGAGAAGACAATGACAAATCCAATCATATGGACATTGACACCTAGCAACCAATGCCCCAGAAGGATACAGATTTCCCCACCTTACCACAGGTAGGCTCAGCAACATTCCCCAGCTGGAGAACAAAGGACTGGGAAGGTGGGAAGTGGGAGGATAAGATGTGGCTGCTGGAAAGAGTCAGGGATCTCACCTGGAGGCTGATCAACGAGGTCAGACAGAGAGAGAGCTTGAATAAAGGGGTTCACTGCAGGCTTTTTTTGGGCCAGGTAGCGTTTATCAAGTTCTCATAAAAGTACAAAAGGTAGTTTATCTCTTCCTTGTAGACATTGAGGAAGACACCCTTGAGTTGAGTGCCTTCAGTAGACTTCTAAACTGCTTTTCTGTGTGGGCGGGTTTTGTTTTTTTAGTTACAGCTTTTGTCACTTTAGACTGATTTTTTTTTCCAGTTGCTGTTCTGTTTCCCCTGAAGCTTTGCAATAGCTCCTCCTTCTCTGCCACCCCCTTCCGCCTCACCACAGTAGCTTAGAGTTGCACACTTTTCAGTGATTTTATCCTCACAGCACCCCTGCAAGATAGGGACATATTATCTCCATTGTGCAAATGAACACCCGAGGAACAGAGACAGTAAGGTCCAGCTCCTCAAAGGTATTTAGGCAAAGCCAAGGAAAGTGAAATGATATCTCCAGGAACAGTTTTTACAGTGGGAGGTGCTGAAACCATTGAACAAAATTGTAAACCCTATTTATGATGCAATCCACTTCAAACAGGGGGTGCAGCAGCAACCTAGATCCAGGCCAGCACCCTTGTGACTCCAGAGTGACTTAATCATTGAAAGGAACTTGATTGTGTCAAGATGTTTTGTGGGTAGGTGACTGCGGATTTTTTCCCCAAGTGTTTTACATTGAAGCATTTTCTGAATGTTTTCTCAGAGACACAAACTAAAATGGCTTTATTAAATATGTGGCTAGTACAGGTTGATGTTTCCTAGGCAACATAACTGAGCAAAAGCAATCTGGTGTCCAGTCTCGCCTATGCTCAACTGAGCAATTATTATTATTATTTTATCTGTTTATTAAGCACCCAAGAGTGTGACAGGCACTTTGCAGACATACACAAGCCAAGTCACTGCCTTGTATTTAAAAGCAGCTAGTCATAGCATGCATTTTGCCTGACAACTCTGAAAAAGCCAGAAGCAGTGATAATTGCAAAATACACTCCAGCCTCATTATCACACTATCCACAGGAAGCTAATGCCTGGGCATTCTAAAAGTGAATGCTTGAATCAAGCAACCCATAAATATCCCTCTTACTGGCTTTCTTTTAAACCTGTAACTAAATCCATTTCACCATTTGTAAATGGCCATGATGAGAACTACCTACTTACCTCACATGAGTATTGTGGAGATTAATGAGTTAATAGTAAAGCACTTTGACTGTGTACTGTGCTATAATAATGCAAAAGTATTATTATTTAATAACTTCTCTATTGTACCATAGCCTTCCCCACGGTACTATGTAATCTTGTATTTGCTGAAACTAATTAAGGCTTACTTCATTGACGGGATTGATTTAAACCTAAAATGGGCAAAATACTTAAGGAAGCATCATGTATCAGTGTAGTGAGGTGCATTAAAAGACAGAAAAGGCAAAAAAATCTTTAACAGCAGTGGAACCTAAATGAATGGTAAAGAGACAGCTAGTCAATATGCTAGTCCTGTGTCTACCTCTTAGATTCTTAACTTGATGGACTGTTGATTGCCTGCTCTTTCTCAAGAGACAGCACTAAAACCTGTCACTGGAACCTGTCACAGAGGCCGCATCTATTGCAAAAGAGTAGAAGTAGGGTTCTTCTGTTATATGAAACAAGGGATCCAGCTGTCTGCAGACTGATAAAAGCACAGGCTTCAATTTCCATTTATTTCTCTGTTTCATATATAGAGTTGGGCTACTTCAGATCATTGTCACTTGGCAATTTTGCTTATGTCGATGCAGCTCATTTCAGGAGAAGCAGGAGGAGGGGTGTGGGGGCGTGGGGAGTGGTTGCGAAAGCCAGTGGTAATTTCTTTCTAGATCACTTCCAAAATCGAAAAAAAAGACCTATCATCTCTGAATCACAGCAAGGTTGTGACAGAGCCACAAAGAAAAATAGTCTCTTAGGCCTGGTCTACGCTATGCGTTTAAACCGATTTTAGCAGCGTTAAACCGATTTAACGGCGCACCCGTCCACACTACTAGGCCCTTTATATCGATATAAAGGGCTCTTTAAATCAGTTTCTGAACTCCTCCCCAATGAGAGGAGTAGCACTAAAATCGATATTACCATATCGGATTAGGGTTAGTGTGGCCGCAAATCGACGGTATTGGCCTCTGGGCGGTATCCCACAGTGCACCACTGTGACCGCTCTGGACAGCAATCTAAACTTGGATGCAGTGGCCAGGTAAACAGGAAAAGCCCCACGAACTTCTGAATTACATTTCCTGTTTGCCCAGAGTGGAGCTCTGATCAGCACGGGTGGCGATGCAGTCCCAAATCCAAAAAGAGCTCCAGCATGGACCGTACGGGAGATACTGGATCTGATCGCTGTATGGGGAGGCAAATCTGTTCTATCAGAACTCCATTACAGAAGACCAAATGCCAAAGCGTTTGAAAAAAATCTCCAGGCTACACAGTGCTGTATGACAAGTGTAACGGAAAGCCAAAGAATCAAATGGACACTCATGGAGGGAGGGAGGGGGTACAGAGGACTCCAGCTATCCCACAGTCCACAGCAGTCTTCGAAAAATATTTACATTCTTGGCTGAGCTCCAAATGCCTGTAGGTTCAAACACATTGTCCGGCTTAGTTCAGGGTATAGCACGACAATTTACTCCCTCCCCCCCCACATGAAAGAAAAGGGAAAGAAATTGTTTCTTGACTTCTTTCAATGTCACCCTATGTCTACTGAATGCTGCTGGTAGACGCGATGCTGCGGCAGTGAAGAGCAGTAGCCGCTCCTCTCCCCTCTCCGGTGGCAGATGGTGCAGTAGGACTGCTAGCTGTCCTTGTCCTCAGCCCATGAGTGCTCCTGGCTGGCCTCAGGTGAGGCTGGGCGGGGGTGCCTGGGTAAAAATAGGAATGATTCCCAGTCATTCCCAGTGGATGGTACAGAACAGCTAGTAACCTTCCTCATCATAGCAACTGGGGGCTGAGCTCCATCATCCCCCTCCCTGTCCTGTGTAAAGAAAAGATTCTGTACTGCCTGGACTATCATAGCAGTGGGATGCTGTGCTCCTCTCCCCCACGCCGCTTAATGTCCTGCCTGGACTGTCATAGCAGCGGGAGGCTGCTTCCCCCTCATTTTATCTCACTAACAACTCAGTGTTTCTTATTCCTGCATTCTTTGTAACTTCATGACACAAATGGGGGGACACTGCCATGGTAGCCCAGGAAGGTTGCGGGAGGAGGGAAGCAATGGGTGGGGTTGTTGCAGGGGCACTCCCCGTGAATGGCATGTAGCTCATCATTTCTGCAGGATCTGACACGGAGCAGCCGTGCTCTCTGATACACTGGTTCTCTAGTACACTTGCCCCATATTCTAGGCAGGACTGATTCTATTTTTAGAAACCATAAAGGAGGGATTGACTCAGGGAGTCATTCCCATTTTTGCCTTTGTGCCCCCGGCCAACTTCAGCCAGGGGCATCCATGATAGCAGCAGACAGTACAGAACGACAGATAACCGTCATCTTATTGCCAATTTACAATGGCAGCAGATGGTACAGAATGACTGATAACCGTCTCTGCTATCATGCAAAAGCAAACAAATGCTGCTGTGTAGCGCTGCAGTAACGCCTCTGCCAGTGGCATCCAGTACACATACAAAAAAGCTGAACGGGCTCCATGATTGCCGTGCTATGGCGTCTGCCAGGGCAATCTAGGGAAAAAGGGCGCGAAATGATTGTCTGCCGTTGCTTTCCCGGAGGAAGGAATGAGTGACGACATTTACCCAGAACCACCCATGACAATGATTTTTGCCCCATCAGGCACTGGGATCTCAACCCAGAATTCCAAGGGGCGGGGGAGACTGTGGGAACTATGGGATAGCTATGGAATAGCTACCCACAGTGCAACGCTCCAGAAATCGACGCTAGCCTCGGACCATGGACGCACACCACCGAATTAATGTGCTTAATGTGGCCCCGTGCACTCGACTTTTTACAATCTGTTTTACAAAACCGGTTTATGTAAAATCGGACTAATCCCGTAGTGTAGACGTAACCTAAGTCTCAGAGTGATTAGAAATATGCAAAGGACTAAATTATGATTGCTTTTGTGTGTCTATGTTACAGTGGGGAGAGGCGGTAGGGAGCCCTTCACTAGTGCATGCTTACAGAGCCCTATTCAAATCTGCGCTGCAGAGTGCTGGCTAGTGCTGCCAGCTGCTTTAGTGCCCCAAGCGGGGTTTTTTTGGCTTGGCGCTGCTTGTCCTGTTCCCATAAGCTACAGGATGGCAGCACAAAAGAAAGCAATTACACTGCCTGTGCAGTCGCAGCAAGGGGCACTCTGGCAGAAATGGCATATGTAACTCAGAAGAATTGAGAGAGCAGCTCCATCCACTTGTATAAAGGATCTTGTTAGGCCTAATGGGGTATGAGTAATAAAAGGGCCTACGTGTGCTTTGTATGGGTTTGGTTTGCAAGTATCAGTATTTCCAACCCAAAGCATTCAAAAATCATGAGATAGAGCCTGAAAAATCACACTTGGCTTAAACATCATTATTTTTTAAAAAAAAATAATAAATGTAGCGATGGGGGGTGTTTTTATTTGGCATTTCAGCCTGTTGGATGCACATGGGTTATATTTTTAAGCTTTTCTCCACAGCAGAGAGGGCTAGAAATTTATTTTGTTTCCAGTGATACCTGAGATTCTCGTATGATCATAAGAAAAACACCATGAGCACTAAAATTGTGAGAGTTGGTAACACTGAGATTACTTTAGGTGCTCACTGTAGAGCCATTCCCCAGAGAGGTATTTGTAGCAGAGTTTTTTTCTTTAGAACTGGGCAGAGAAGCATTGGGGCTTTTATAAAAATGCCTCTGAGTAGTTTTAAAATCATCACATACATTCTATTATTGGCTGGCTGGCTTCTTGGTTTTTTTTTCCCCCATGTATAAACATTTCTGCATGGAATAACCTTGGGGCTGCCTAATGTACTCCCCACATCACAGGCACTGCCCTTCCACGGTTCTTTTCCCCAGATCTGATTCTCCTCTGAATGGTGTGTGGTCATCCCCCAGAATGGGGACACTGTAGATCCACTTTGCAAAGGTGTGACTGACTACACAAGATTCAAACTAGTGGAGATTCATGTCCTTTTCAGAGGATACATCCCCAGGCACTTGGGCTTCGGCAATACACCTCTTTAGTAGGCTTTAAATGCTATAATTGATTCCAAGAGGGTTTAGATCAAAGGAGAGAGGATGAGAATGATTCCTAAAGGCTCTTGATATGAATTATTACAAGTTGAGCTAGCTTTCCCAAAAAGCTCACTAAGGACACTAAGTCATAAGGAGCTAGAATTCCTCCCAATCTCCCAGGAGCTGGGAATGGGGACAGAGGCAGCCCTTATTCCCCTTCAACATGCAGGGAACTAAGAAAAGGAGATATTGTGTTTGATCCATCCAAGCAAACTGGTGCTGGAAATTGTGAATTACATCTCATTGTGCCATGTAATCCATGTGTACCCTTGGCAGGAGACAGTGTGGTATCACCATCTGCCTTCTGGTGTATTTCTGCCAGCAAAGCAGTTGTAGGCCTGGATTCTGCATTGTGTAATGTGCTGGAGAAATGCTACACCTGCACAGAGTTCCATTGACTTCAGGAAGCTGTCCGTCCATATGATCCACTGCGCAGGACTAGTGCTTTAGTTTCTGCCTGGGCTTTATAGGAGCCAAGCCAATGGAGGATGTACAGGCATTTGATGAATCGGCAGATAATCCAAGGAGCTGGGGAGCTCGTCTCTCTGCTTTCTCAATTGAGGATCTTGGGACAAAAGAGCATGAAGGAAGCACCACAGAGTTTCTCTCTCACCTTGACCCCCCTGTATGCTATGCATGGGAGCAAGCAACCGGGCCAAAGTCAGCATATTGCTTTAGGATTACATTGTGACACCAGAAAAGCAGACCTTCATTTCTGCAAGGCTAAATAGCATTGATCTGCACTGTAACGATATTATCTTAAAATCTTTGCTACTTTTCAAATTACATTGGAATTTACATCTGGAAGGGAGTCCAGTCCATTGAGTCAGCCCTGGTCCAGTCCTATCAAAGCATACCCATCATATAATCCCATTAATACATTTATCAATTTCCATCTTAAAACTAGATAGGTTATTTGCCCCCATTATTCCTATTGGGAGGCAGTTCCAGGACCTCACTTCTGATGGTTAGAAACCTTCTCTTAGTTTCCAGCCTAAATTTATTAATGGCCAGTTTATACCCATTTGTTCTTGTGCCAACATTGTCCTTTAGCTTAAATAGTTCTTCACCATCCCTGGCATATTTATTGCCCTGACATGTTTATAGAGAGCAAGCATGCAGCCTTCATTTTGCTAGACAAAATAAGTCAAGCCTTTTAGTCTCCTGTCTTAAGGTAGGTTCTCCATTCCTCTGAACATCCTAGCCACTCTTCTCTGCATCTGTTCCAGTTTCAATTCATCATTCTTGAACATGGTTGACCAGAATTGTACACAGTGTTCAAAATGAGGCCTTACCAGTACCTTGTACAATGATATTAATACATCTCTTCTGGAATTACCTTGTCTGATACCTCCTGGGATCACATTTGCCTTTTTTGTGGCAGCATCACATTGGTGGCTCATAGTCACCTTATGATTGAAACGTAGACCCACATCTTTCTATTCCTCTATTGTTTCTAACGAATGAACCCCCAGCACATGGCGGAAATTCTTGTTATTAGTCCTTATGTGCATGACATTGTACCTATGGAGACTTTGTATTATTTGCACTTTGCACTCTCTCCTGAGGGGAATGGAGGCATCCATCTGCCAACCTGATGTGATGTGCAGCCTGCCTAGAGCCCACATCCATCCCTCTGCTCACTTCCCATGCTGCTCATCCACGTGGGCATTAATGAGATTGCCAGGTCTGAGTGTTAATAGATCTGCAGTGACTATAGGGCTCTGGGAGCTAGGGTGAAGGGGTCAGAGGCACAGGTTGTGTTCCCGTCCATCCTCCTGACTGAGAGTAAGGGCCCAGCAAGGACATGTGCATCTCTGGAGATGAATAAAAGTCTGTGCAGATAGTGTTAATAGAAGGGGTTTGACTTCCTTGACCATGGGATGCTGTTCCAGGAAGAAGGTCTGCTGGGAAGTGATGGGGTCCACCTGATCAAGAAGGGGAACAGCATCTAGCCGTACTGACTCACCAACCTGGTAAGGAGGGGTTTATATTAGGTTCGAAGGAGGTAGGTGACAAAAGACCACAGGTAAGTATAAAAAAGGCAATCTTAACAGAGGGTTACATGTGTTGGAGCAGGGAATGTGGAAAATTACAACAGGGTCATATAAACAACGTTAGGGAAATCAGGGAAACTGCTCAGCAGTTTAGATGTCTATACACAAATGTATAAAAAGGAAGAACTGGAAGTATTAGTCATAAGCTAAATTATAATTTAAATGGCATCATAGAGAATTGGTGGGATAAGTCTCATGACTGGAATATTGGTATAGAGGGGTAAATCCTGTTCAGGAAGGACAGGCAAGGTAAAAAGGGAGAAGGTGTGGCATTAAACATCCAGAATACATAGAATTCTTCTGAGATCCAGAAGAAGGTGGGAGGCAGACCAGTTCAGAGTCTCTGGGTAAAGGGAAAAAAAAGGTTAAAAATAGGGATGCCATCATGACAGGAGTCTACTATAAACAATCAAATCAGGAAGAGAAGTTGAATGAGGCATTTCTAGAACAAATAACAGAAATACCCAAAACACAAGACCTGGTAGTAATGGGGGACTTTAACAACCCAGACACCTGCTACCTGTTGGTAAAGTAAAGGGAGGAATTGGAGTGAATGTGAAAACGGACGGCAGTCTGGGTGAAAGTGATAATGAAATGATAGATTTCATGAGTCTAAGGAGAGAGAGCAGCAGAAAAAGGCCAATGGTCTTCAAAAAAAGTAGCCGGTAACAAACTCAGAGAAGTGGTTGGTAAGATCGCCTGGGAAGAAAATCTAAGGGGAAAAGAAGTTCAGGAGAGCTGGCAGTTTATCAAGGAGATAACTTCAAACTATCCTGATGCAAAGGAAAGATAGGAAGAATAGTAGGAGGTCAATATGGCTTCATCAGGAGCTCTTTTATGACCTGAAAAATCAAAAAATGGAAACATAGACAAATTGCTAAGAGGAGTAAAAAAGAACAGCACAAGCATGTAGGAACAAAATCAGAAAAGCTAAGGCACAAAATGAGTTACACCTAGCAAGGTGTAACTCAATAAAAGGCAATAGGAAGAGGTTCTTTAAATACATTAGGAGCAAAGGAAAGATGAAGGAAAATGTAGGACCTCTACTTAGCAGGGAAGGAGAACTAATAACAGATGACATCAAGAAAGCTGAGAACCTGCACCTCCAGCCTAGAGCCTGCACCCAAACTCCATCCCAGAGCCTGTACCCCTCACCCCCTCCTACACCCCAGCCCATGGCCTGAGCCTGCACCCAGCACCCAAACTCCATCTAAGAGCCTGCACCGCTCCATCCATCCTGCACCCCAGCCTGTGCCCGAGCCCAGAGCATGCACCTAGCACCCAAACTCCCACCCAGAGCATGCACCCAAACTCCCTCTACACCCCCACCCCTTACCCCAGCCCAGAGCCTACAACCAAACTCCGTTCCAGAGCCTGCACCCTCTCCCTCTGCAGGCCCTCTCATCCCCAAACTCCCTCCCAGAGCCTCCACCCCTTCACCCATCCTGCACCCCCGCTCTGTGCCCCAGCCCGGAACCTGCATCCAGGACCCAGACTCCGTCCCACAGCCCAACCTCTCAACCGTCCTACACCCCAATTCCCTGCCCCAGCCCAAGGCCTGCACCCCAGACCTTCTTTCCCCACCCAAACTCCCTTGCAGAGCCTTAGGCAGGTGGGGGACAGCGTTCGGGAGGGGGGCATGCTCTGAGTATTCTGGGCACCACCGAAATTTCCACAAACCTGCCACCCCTGGGCATAGAGATTACGCGTATACAGTTTGTGGATGTTATCAAGCTTGGAGGGGTTGCAAGGTCTTTGGAAGACAGGATTAGAATTCACAGCAACCTTGACAAATTGGAGAATTGGTCTGAATTCAACAAGATAAAAATCAATTGCAAAGTACAGTAAAAGCTGTGTTATCTGGCACTTTACGAGCCAGAAAGCTGTATAAAATGGCATTTCTGATCGTCATTGAAAGTCTGGTTTATAGTCTGGTTGGTGTGGGGCCAGCAGGCTCCCTACCTGGCTCTGCGTGGCTCCCCAGAAGCGGTGACATGTCCCTGCTGCTCTTAGGTAGAGGAACGGCCAAGGACACTCTGTGCGCTTCTGCCTAGGAGCAGCAGGGACATCATGTCTCTGCTTCTGGGGAGCCACCCGAGGTGAGCACCGCCCAGCTCCGGCACCTCAAAATCCCTCCCATGCCCCAACTCCCTTCCCTGAGCCCCCTCCTGCACCCAAACTCCTTCCCACAGCCTGTGCCCCATGCCCCAGCCCCGAGTCCCCTCCTGCTCCTACACTCCCTCCCAGAGCCCAAACCCTGCCTCCCCTCCCACACTCCAAACCCCTCGGCCCCAGCCTGGAGCCCCCTCCTGCACCCCAAATCCCTCATCCCTGGCTCCGTCCCAGAGCCCGCACCCCCATCCCAGTGCCCATATCCCCTCCCACACCCCAACCCCCTGCCTCAGCTGGAGCCCCCTCCCACATGCTGAACTCCTCGGCCCCACCCCCCCATCCTGTAACCTAGACCTGGCCCCATCCCAGAGCCCGCATCCCCAGCCAAAGACCTCACCCCTCCCGCACTCCAACCCCGTGACTCAGGCCAATTAGTTTATCAAGAAAGATAACATCTTAATTTGACATGACCTACCTGTAGTAAACTCATGTTGCATTTTAGTTCCATATCCTTAATTATATGTCCCTTCAAAATTTGTTCTAACGCCTTGAATACTGTTGAGGCCAGACTAACAGCTCTGTAGCTGCCCATATCGCTTTTTTCCCCCCTTTCTTAAGTAGGGGTATAGTGTTCGCTATTCCCCAGTCATCTGCTACAACCCCTGATTTGACATATTTATTAAAAATCCTTTCTACTGGACTTGCAGTTCCTGAGCCAGTTCATTCAGTATTCTGGAATGGAGTTACCTGATTTTCTTATCTCCTGAGTACGAGGGTCACTATTTCTGGATTAGTTCCTCAGTGCAAAAGGAGACCACAAATAAATACAGATGCCACCCAAGAAGGAAGCCAGTCTTCTTAGTTTATGGACAACATAAGAAGCATTTCTTTAGGGTGCTATTTTATTCTAACACCACCTCATAAAAGATGCAGTCAGAGGAAGCTGTGTTTCCATCCTCTGATATCACAGACACTTGCAATGACTACTTATGAGTAAAAAAAAGAAAAAAAACCAGAGAAGAAAACAAAATGTGATGTGTGAATTTCCTCTTCAGTTTAAACAAGCAACCCGCCAACTGGAAATCATGAATGCTTACTCTATGTAGCCTTAGTAGGAAAGAGCGGCTTTTCTTGGTCTTGATTTTTCTGCACACATGGTGTGTTATGTGCTTTCACATGCAATGAAACCAAATTGCTTTAACTGAAAAGAAATATGTCTGTTTAAAGGACAGGTTTGATTTTCCTTGAAGTAAAGCAAATCAGGATTCTGAAATAGAACTCCACTGACCCTGGGTGGGGCAGGTGAAAGCTCTCAAATTAACTAAAAATTGTGTACCAAATATTAAAATATCAGATTAAACCCAGCCTCAAAAATTTTATAGTAGTTAACATCTACTAATTACTTGCAATGTCCCTCCCAGATCAAGCACTTTTTGATACCTCAGCAAGAATGAGCAGTGGCTATTTTACTACTGCCATATCTTTTAAATAAGAATATTGTTTATGCCTTTAAGGGAAATCTTTTAGAGCTGCTGTGAGATATTATAGGGAGAGATAAAAAAAAGTTCAAGTCTGCCTTTGACAGTATAAGTAAACAAACTGATAAAGTGCATACAGTGCATCACTGGAATGAATTATGAGCAAGGCAGGCTGATAAAATGAACAAAGGGGAATCTGAAAAGAAAGAGAACAATTAAACTGAGAGGGTGAATCCTGCCTCATTTAAGTCAATGGGGATTTTGCCTTTGACTTCACTGGGGCCAGGGGTGATTCTAGGCATTTTGCCGCCCCAAGCACAGCATGGAGGCTGCCTTTGGCAGCATGCCTGCAGGAGGTCCGGTCCCGCAGATTCGGTGGCTTGCCTGCGGGAGGTCCACTGAAGCCGCGGGACCAGCGGACCCTTCGCAGGCAAGCTGTCGAAGGCACCCTGCCTGCTGCCCTCGTGGTGACCGACAGAGCGCCCCCCCCGTGGCTTGCCGCCCCAGGCATGTGCTTGGCATGCTGGTGCCTGGAGCCGCCCCTGCCTAGGGCCAAGATTTCACTCAAAGTGCGATCCATCCATCAGTCTTACAATGCTTACTTTTATTGTGCCTTAATTAGTTAGTGTCATAAACAGATAAGAAAAGTTAATAACGCAGAAGTACTTTATATCTCTTTGACTGTAAAGGGTTAACAAGTTCAGTAAGCCTGGCTGTCACCTGACCAGAGGACCAATCAGAGGACAGGATACTTTCAAATCTTGAAGGAGGGAAGTTTTTGTGCTGTACTGTTAGTTTTGGTTGTTGTTCACTCTGGGGGCTCAGAGGGACTAGATCTGCAACCAGGTTTCTCTCCAATCTCTCCGATACAGGCTCTTATAAGTTCAGAATAGTAAGTACTAGGTAGGTAAAGTGAGTTAGGCTTATGTTTGTTTTCTTTATTTGCAAATGTGTATTTGGCTGAAAGGAGTTCAAATTGGTGTTTTGCTGAAAAGATTTTAATTTGTGCTTGTATACTTAGGCTGGGAGGGTGTTCCCAGTGTCTATAGCTGAAAGACCCTGTACCTATTCCATTTTTTAAATTTACAAAGATAATTTTTACTGTTTTTATCCTTCTTTAATTAAAAAGCTTTTCTTGTTTAAGAACTTGATTGTTTTTTTATTCTGGTGAGACCCCAGGGGCTGGGTCTGGATCCACCAGGGAATTGGTGGGGAGAAAGAAGGGAAGGGGGAGAGAGAGGTTAATTTCTCTCTGTGTTAGGATTACTTTCTCTCTCAGGAAGAGTCTGGGAGGATGAAAGAGAAGGAGGGAGGAAGGTGAATTGTCCTCTCTATTTTGTGATTCAAGGAGTTTGAATCACACAGTGATCTTCCAGGGTAACCCAGGGAGGGGAAGCCTGGGAGAGGCAATGGTGGGGGAAAGGGTTTACTTTCCTTGTGTTGAGATCCAGAGGGTCTGGGTCTTGGGGGTCCCCGGGCAAGGTTTTGGGGGGACCAGAGTGTACCAGGCACTGGAATTCCTGGTTGGTGGCAGTGCTACAGGTTCTAAGCTGGTAATTGAGGTTAGAGGAATTCATGCTGGTACCCCATCTTTTGGACGCTAAGGTTCAGAGTAGGGAATTATACCATGACAGTTAGTTAGCATCATTCTGGGCGAATCTGACCTGCAGAGCAGCATTCTATATGCCTTCCTCACACATACTCACTTCAAGCCTACTTTGATCAGTAGAATTAAAGCATGTAGCAAAAACATTCTTAAGTGTCCAGATTCACAGAACACATGCTGAAAACACAATAGCAATGAAAATTGCCAAATCAATTCAAGATGGTGTCCATAAAATTGGATCACATCTGGCTAACATATGTTTGACACTGGTTAAACAGCTGGTGTGCTGTGACTACTGCTTTTTACAGAACTCGCAACTCTTCACTAGTACTCATGCTCTTCCCAGTCCCTGACCTCCTGGCATCTACTTCTTATCTCTTGCCTCTAGATTTGCTCTTTGGAAAAGAGACTCTGTGTGTGTACAACTACAGTGCCTTGCACTATAGGTCCCAGTCCTTAATTGGTGACCTCTAGGCACTACCACAATATAATAATCAATTATAATATACAATAAAACACAACTCTATGCAATAAAACAACACGAATACAAACAATGCATATTATTGTGTAAAGTGAACATATTTTGCACATTGTTTTATAAATTTCAAAGTGCTTTTTAATCTCTGAACTGTACTTTATGATTTTAGAGCTGTACTGAGGTCATTTATTGTTTTTTCTACTTAAAGGCATCCCGTCATTATCCAATATGGTGTGTAGCTAGGTAACTGAAAGGAAGTGTCATTCTGTTTTCTCAAAAAGAACAAGAGTACTTGTGGCACCTTAGAGACTAACAATTTATTTCAGCATGAGCTTTCCTGTTCTTTTTGTGGATACAGACTTAACACAGCTGCTACTCTGAAACCTGTCATTCTGTTTTCTGAGTACTGCTCCTTTAAATATAGAGAAGTTCCCCCATCCCTGTCCCAGAGGCAACTGGCATTTCGTGTTTCATTTCACATGCAGAATATTGCGGAGTGATTCACTGCATGATTTCTCTTTCTCTCTCTCTGTCATGTAGACTTTACATTGGTACTTTCTAACTTTTGTTGTTTTTCTTAAATGCTTTTCTGTTTGTGTACAGGAAAACATAATACTCAGGACAAATGTGTTTATGAGCTTCTTGAGAATGGGGTTGGAGTGCCTGGGATGAAAACAGACCTGATTACAAGATTAGCCCCACTTGAGAGGTGATTCCAATATAAAAGGCACCAGGAAGCTGCCTGAAGAGTACGGTTGAAAGAGTAGCTGAGACTGCCAGAAACAGGAAGCTCAGGAAACCTATCTGGAGCTGGGAACAGCTATGGGGAGCAAATTTGGCTCCTGCGGAGCCCTGGCCAGATAAAGCCTGTGAGTGGGAGTTGAAGACAGGAAGATGAGCGGAAAAACATTAATTGTTTCTGGACTTTTGAGTTCTGTTTTTGACACGGTCTGCTGCCAGCCAGAGAAGAACTGCTGAAAAGTGAATTAAAAGAGTAAGCTTACCAGGTCACTAAAGACTGAATTTCTTGAAGGGGCAATAGAGGTGGGATGGCCACAGAGGCAACCATAACCACAAGTGGGCACTCAGGAAGCAGTAAGTTGCCCCCATAGTGCAACTGGCATAGTCAACAGGACAAAACTCTTTCCCATCAAAGAGGAACAGGGGAAGCACTTCAAAGAGTGGGGGAGCTCCTACCCCGGTGTACTACCATAGTGCTTCCCAGCTGGGTTGCTGGGATACTTATATTGCCAAGCCTCTTTGAGGTTCTTGCTACCTCTGGCCTGATGGATATAGCATCTCCTCAGATGTTGGTCTACAGGGACTTTATATCCTATAAGACACTGACCTGGTGATCACTTCTTGCATTCACACTGATACAAAATCATACTCTAATGTGGTTGTCATACCGCACTGGGGTATCAAAGAATTTACCTAGGCCTGTTGTCATAGAACAGGACTGGATTGATTTTCAGGACCAGCTTGATGCTGCTACCCCAGCCTCACAAAGTCAAAGTGGGAGAATGCCTCAAATGATCTGGCATGCGTATTCTCCCTAGTAAAATTGGGCCTTGCAGAGGAGGTGTTTCCCAAGCCCCAGAAATCCTGACAACAGAGGTAAGAAGCTGCATGATGGGGGGCATATTTGGACCAGATATAGGGAAGGGTAAATCAAAGGATTACACTGGAGGAGCACCCTGAGGAAGGTACCTCTGTGAATCATGACGAGGAAACAGAGGTCTTAGAGGATCCACCTCTCCTTGCTGCTGATATTCATGCTGATATGGTGTTTGAACAACAAGCGGATGATACCCTGAGGGAGCATTATTGTCAACAATCCATTGTTAATGGTGAAGTCATCTGGGACCATCTAGCCAGAACTACCCACACTTTGTTAGAAAAGAATCCTCTTTACCAAGTTGTTCAGGATGTGCACACAAGGGAGGTAGATGGCAGCCAGTTGTAGTATGGGGGCCACTTGCTTCTTCCTGTGCACCCCTCTGTGACCATCACGTCTATTTCTCCTTTGTCTAAGCCCCTTTAAGAAACTCGGTTTCCAGTGACAGTCTAAACTCAATCCTGTAATCCACTCTTTACAGTTCTCCTTGGGCTGGCAACAAACCTTGTCAAAGACAGAGCTCAAAAGTCCAAGAAAACTACAAAGATTTTCAGCTCATCTTCCTTTCTTTAAGGCCTTGGCTACACTGGAGAGTTGCCGCGCTGGTGGTGGGTTTACAGCACTGCAACTTACTCACCGTCCACACTTGCAAGGCACATACAGCACTGCATCTCCCTGGCTGCAGCGTTGGCTGTACTCCTGCTCTGCCTGGGGTATAAGGATTGCAGCGCTGGTGATGCAGAGCTGCTTCGCAAATGTGGCCACCAAAAGTGCTGTAATTGGCCTCCGAGGTATTCAGAGGTATCCCAGAATGCCTGTTCAGCCACTCTGCTGTTTTGTTGTGAACTCCAGGCTCCCAGAGCTGCTTATCTAAAAAACAAACTGAACAGCTCCTGTTTGCTCGAGCAGAGGCAGGCAGGGGAATTCCTTTGGAATGTTCACAGCTAGTGTTTGCTTGAGGAGAGAAGCAACACGGTGGGCGGGGGAGGGGGGAGTCCATTTTGGAGCAGCTGCTTATCTGGTCTGAAGGCTATTTGCATTTAGTGAATAAGAGAGGGGTGGAGGAAGGGATCGAAACTTTTAAAATGATTGAAGGTTAGTGCTATGTGTCTTCCAGTCCTTAGAACTTGCAAGGCAGGGAGCTGACAACAGTGTCAGCTCCAAAAATCCACTCTCTCTGTCTCCCCCACACTCCCTGTCATAGTCCACCTCACTCCCCTCTTTTGAAAAGCACGTTGCAGCCACCTGAAAGCTGGGATAGCTGCCCACAATGCACCACTCCCAACAGCGCTGCAAATGCTGCAAATGTGGCCACAGTGCAGTGCTGGTAGCTGTCAGTGTGGCCACACTGCAGCGCTTTCCCTACACAGCTGTACGAAGACAGCTGTAACTCCCAGCGCTATACAGCTGTAAGCGTAGCCATGGCCAAACTCCTCCTCTTGGGCCTTCCTTGCAGAACCGGACTTGCTCCCCTCAGCTGCGCCTAGCCCTTGCTTCCTCATCTTACTGCTAGGCTCCCTGCTTTTGACAGTCTTAACTGCATCCAATTGTCCGGGACCTCCCTCGATTGCCACAAGTTTTCAAAGATAACGGCCAATGGCTTTGCAATCACATCAACCAATTCCCTCAGCAACCTCAGATGCATTAGATCTGGACCCATGGACTTGTGCTTTTCTAAATAGTCCTTAACCTGTTCTTTCACTACTGAGGGCTGCAGAAGGCCTGGCAGTATATCAATTGTTAACTTCCTCAAAGGGTTTTGATAGCTGGGGATAACTAATTTCTCCTTGAGCCTCCATAGGTCTTCCAGTGGCAGATTTGGCAGATTCTTAGGGATGTGCTAAATAAGCCCATTTCCTGACTCTGCTAACAGGCTCCTTCCAGGCCAGAGTGCCAATATTTGTAGCTGCATCCTCTAAGGGCACCACAGCAGACAACTGTCTTCTGACCTTGCATGCCTTTGCACCTCTAGGGTCTATGCCAGATGAAGCTGGAATAAATCCATATATTTCTTCCTGGATACTAAGTTTGTTTCAGCAAGGGCTTGATTTCCACTGACTGCAATAGTCTTTGGATCAGGCCCTGATGTTGTTTTTAAAAAAGCATATTCAATAATATTCAGCATCTTCCCTAGTAAATCTAACTTTGTGTATTTAACAAGATAACTTGCAGAAAATTAAATATCAATAGACTAATAGAATCTGTAGGTTAAATAGTTTATATATTTCATTATAACACTTTTTTAATGAACACTGACAAATTAACACACAAGGATCGCATATGCATTCTGAATGCATATTTGGCCACTTGAATGTTAAAAGCATTGTCTATACTCTCCTTTGTGTTTGTAGTGAGTGCCTCTGCCTAAGAAGCAAGTGCTCTCTGGTTATCGCATACTGACATTCAGCAGCTTCTCTGATGTTTAGATAATGTCATTGTCGACCAGTGGCAGACAGCATCCTATCCAGCCTTCCCTGTGGCAAGGAAAGATAAGCATCTTTAGCTGTCAAAAACCTTTTCTTCCCTCCTGTATGCGAAACTCACATTCCATTTGGGGTGGCTGAGAATGCGAGATATGTCCTTGGTTTAAGGTGCTTTTCAGTTAATCCTCTCCAAAGTGCATTCTAAAGCCAACTGCAGTAGCTCAGTGTATTAAGGGATTTGATCAGCGACCATGTTTTAATAGCCATCAGAATGATGGTGCAGATTTTTTTACTGTTGTTATCCCCTGACACTGTGCATGCTTTGCATATGCAAGCACAAGGGGATGCACCAATGAACCTAGGGGTTTTAGAAACCTAGGGGTTTTGTTTCACTGGCCAGAAACAAAATCTTTTGGATTTCATTTTGTTATTGTTAGTTAGCTCACTTCATAGCAAAGGGAAGACATGGTAATCATGACTACCATTATTCTAATAACTTGTTACTTTAAATTGGAGATGATGCTCTAAGAGTTAATGGGTTTTAGTCACTCTGAATGCTAATGCCCATGCCTGTCAGAGTTTTGTACTTCAGTGAAATCTGTCTACATACTGCACACTAACTTAGGCCCCAGTTGCTGGGAAAGAGTGCAGAGAGGGTGACCAGACATCCCAATATTATCGGGACCATCTCGATATTAGGGGCTTTGTTTTATATAGGCAACTATTAACCCACCCCTCGCCTCCCCAGCCTGATTTTTCACACTTGCTGTCAGTGTCTGGTCACCCAAGTGCAGAAGAGAGAATTTTCCCTAGATCTGACCCCACTCCCATTGTCATTTCCCTGGATCACACAGAAGCCCATCCGATCTGACCTGTGGGAATGCATATACACCTGGGAACAGGACTGGAGGGGGCTGTGCATTGAACCCCCCACCCCAATGCAGCATGGACTCCACATAAGAATTAAAACTAAGTTACTATTAACTTCTGGGTATACCATCTCTGACTCCAAGCTAGTCTGCTCAAAGCAGGCAGAGCGAGAGTCCCTAGAAGCATGACTCCACTGCAGCCAAATTTCCAGGGAGTTAAAAAGGGGGTTGGGAGGGCCCCAGAGACAGTGTGGGAACACAGGGCTCAATTCTGCCACCTGCCAGAGCTCTCTTGGATATAGAGGAAGGTAGGGGCTCTCTGAGATCTTATTGCAGCTCCCTGCTGCTGTGACACCTGGCCCAAGCATTCATTAAAGCAGCTGAGAAGCCACTATAACTTTCACCAGTAGTGTAAGGTCCATAAAGGACTGGGTCCCAAGGACTTGACTCTATGCCCATTGAAGTCAATAGCAAAAGTCTGCAGGACATAAATGGTTAATAATCTTCTTGAGCAGATGTGCTGCCAAAAGTTAATTTTACTTGGATTTTCTTCTGCCACAAAATACAGCAACCAAATTGCCATGAGACTTACTAGAAACAAACCACAGCTCACCTTCTATCTCCAGCACATTCACACACCCATTAGTTTGCTCAGTCTAATAGCAAGTCCCATTTCTTCCATTATTTTTCCACCAGCAGCAAAAATCAGTCTGCAGAAAGAAGTAGGTGGGAAAGCACCGGAAGATGAACCCTTCAGGAGCTAGGCGTTATTAATCTAGATACAGTGGCATTTGACTCTATCTGGCCACACAAATGTAGATCTCGTTTCGGGGGAGATGGTTGTTTTAACCATTCAGAGATAGGATTCTTAGGTTGTTTTGTCTGAACACAAGATGGTTTCAAATGTGCTTATGTTGCAGATGGCATAAACATACATAACAGCAGGTAAACAAAATTGCAAATATCATTAAGTGTCCAGGGACTGAGAGGTGGAGGAGTACATGGAGAGAATCAATAATCACACTTCTGTCAGCCTGTTAACAGATCAGATGGCAGGACAAGGCTCTCCAGATATAATGGAGATCTAAAAATAACTGCATCATTATATAACTCAGCAGCAATCTCATTCTGTTTCTAAATATAGGCTGTGCAACAAAGGCCAGTCTGGTGATGTGTTGCCAGCTGATGCCAATTAATGGGATGACTCACACTGCTCAGCTAATAAAAATGAAATGTGAGTTTTGAAGGTACAATACAGGAATGGCTATATTTATAGGAAACATCTGAAAAAGACCCAAAAGGAGACTGGCTGTTATAATCAATGGGGGAGAAATCGAAATCTAATGATTTCATAATACAGGATAACATCACATTACATTCCTCTAGTCAGAACAATTACAGAGATGCGAAGCTGCTATTAGCGAATGTTTAATGTCCTGTTCAGAGAGTTCTGTTGGGATTTGGTTACTGTACGTTCAGCCACAGTTGGTCTTATATAATAAATAGTAATTATTAATAATAATAAAGCTCAGTCTTGCATTTCAGAGAATAGCCTGAGACGCTTAAATTCTGGGGTCAAAGATGGCTAGAATTCTGCTGTTAGATACATATGCAAAACTCGCACTTATGTCAATGGGAGTTGCATATATGCCAGATAAATGTATATAATGTTTACATACACAACTGCATAAATAGGTATGATATTGATGAAATTGCATTTATCATTCACTATTCACTTCTCCATCTGCCCACTAATCCATCATGGGGAAACAAGTCAATATGAATTACATTTTTGCATGTGCATGGACATGCAAATTCCATGAATTTGCATGCATGCATTGTCTGTTTGCCCAATTCACACCTGCTCCATGTGTTCAATACTTCTGTTTCACAACCCATGAATGATTATACACCCACTTGAACTCCACTCCTAGTCTTTCCACTCAGAAACATGCACATTCCCCAAACTCAGGTCACTCCACACCCATCCCAATTCATTCTGTGCGTACGTGCTCATTCTGTGCACATCCATTCATTCTGTGCATACATGTGTGTGCGCGCACACACACACACGCGCACACACATACTGAAACCACTCATTCCACATATCTGTTCCCATATCTCAGGTCCATCCATTTCACAGACATCTATACCACCTCCTGATTTGCTGCCTGTATGAATTTCTGCCATAGACTAAGGTACCATTCCAATGAGTAAAGGTCCCACTGCGATAAAAAGTTGTTTACCCAAAGTCCAGGGGAAACTGAAGTAATTATCAGACTTTAATTTAGCTAGGATACAGGAATTAATGGCCTTTGTAAAGCTCCCTTGAGATTTTCTAATGCCCACACATGACATGTTTTATATCTCACCTGAATTATGGCTGGATATCATGTTGTTTTACACAGTAATATGATATTGTTTCATTCACAAACACTGAAGATGACTGCAGATTAAGTAGAACAAACTGAACTTTAGTAAACCCTGTGCACTGCTCCGTCCATGTGGCTGAGTTGTCTCCTGCCTAACTCCCCCTGTTCCCTATTTTTCTGTTGTCCCTCAGTAGCAATGCCTCTAGGGAACCTGTGACCTGTGACTCCAGTTCCACAGATCATGATATATCATCCCTATTTTACAAATATTTTAATATAAATCTTAAAACAAATAATTGATACCCACACCCCAATCTCATGTCCCCTTCAGCCAGAGTTTGCTAGCATATAGCTAAGTTAGTATCTGGTCTTTTCAACAGACTCAGCTGGTTACATAGTCTTTGAGTTAACTGATCTCAACAGGTGAACACATCAAGAGAGTTCTATCTCTGTCTCCCTGCTACCTGTATCTGAGTCTAGCAAGCTATATCTAGAAGAGTCTGTTCCCTCTCTGTGGGATTGGCCTCCAGATGGTTCTCTTTCTCCCTGTCCTGTAATGATCTCTGTGACAGTCTGTAGCCTTATGTTCATCCTTTTTACAAGACTATGATAAATTTTATACAAAGTATGCCTTATGAGGTATGATTTGAAAACTCATAATCTGCTAACCATTATTGTCCTGGTAAAATATGTGTGGAAGAAGGATGTGATCAAGAAATTTACATCTTAGCAATGGAACAGCTGGAAGTTCCCATGCAACAGACTTGCTGTTGGAAAAATAAGATAAAAAAATGAGGATCATAGGTCCCAAATCACATCTCTCCCCTCATCTCTACTCACAACATCCACAATGCCTGAAGAACAAGGAAAGGAGCATTGGACTGGGGGAGAGGTCTCAGCTGAAAGCAAGTGGTGAGAGAAAGCTTTTTTCTTTAAATTCGTCTAGCTTGTTAAATTAGGTATTAATCTGTGTTTTACCTTTTTGTTTCTTAGTAACAAATTCTAGCTTTTATGCCTCATTGCTTGTAATCATTTAAACTATCTTTCTGTAGTTAATAAATTTGTTTTATTGTTTTATTGTTTTATCTAAATCAGTGTGTTTGGGAAACTCCATTTGAGATAACAGGATTTGTGCATGTCATTTTTGATTAATAAAATCAGAGATTTTCTATGAGCTTGTGTTGTCCAGGAGGGTGCTGGGTAGCACACGATGCACATTTCTAGGGACAAGTATGGGACTGGCAATTTGCTGGTGTCATTCTCCAGTATAATTCAGGAGTGGCTGGCAAAAAACACTCTCATAACTCAGCTGGGAGTAATCTACACGCTAGAGGCTGTGAGTGAGCAGGCCAGGAGTGGTTGTTCTCTCAGTGAAGCAGAATAAAAGGTATCCCTAGCTGGAGAATTGAGGGGACACAGCTGTTCAGCAGTCCAGATTGTACCCTGGGGAATGTCACAATCTCTGTCGGTGCTCTCTGTCTCTCTCTCTCTCTCTCTTGGATTGTAAGTGCTTCCTGTTCCTCTGGATCACTTGTGCCTCTTGCGTAGTCAAATTGTAAGACCAGGGGACTACTAGACCCATCATTAGTTCACTCTTTCTGGTTTCCTGTCAATAACAGTCCCTCCAGAGAACATGCTGCAGACATCACATCATTGAAACAAACTGAGGAGTTAAAAGAAGGAAGAAAAAAACCCTTAGTGAATATTTAATTTCCAAGGGAGGAAGAATTTGTGGTTCAGGCATGTAACTGGGGCTCTGGATACCTAAATTCTGTTCCCAGCTCTACCTAAGACTTCCTATGAGACCTTACACAAGTCACTGTGACAGTTTCCTATCAGAGAAAATGGGATTGTACTTCCCTACCTCACAGGGCTATTCAAGAATAAGATCATTAACGTTTGTGAGGTGCTCAGATCCTGCAGCTATGGTGGCCATATAAACATCTAGATGGAAACGTAAAAGAATATAATGACATAAACTCTGAAACATAAGCCTTGACTTTAGTTATTAGTATATATTTTTAAATGTATCCTCTGTTTTTTAAATAAAGATATTGTTCAAATGTGTTCTAAGCAGAGGAACTCAAAATGATATGCACCAGTAGTTCAGGTGTAACTTTAGCGCCCTCGTGGCCAAGATGGAGTCTGCTCTGCAGGCAGCTCTGGCCAAGAGAAGGTGTGCGCAGGAAAGCAGCAGGAGAAATCCCTTCCACCCCAGGGGCACCTGTTCCAACCCCCGAGAGTGAACACACACACCCACAGGAAAAGTACAATGGATATAAGAAAGGGAAATATTTATTTACAGAGGGATGAGAGGAGAAATACAACAAGGGGAAATACAGGGGGAGCAGTAAAACAGGGCTGCATCCCAACCAAGGCCCCACCGGCCCAGTGGTAGCAGAGTCTGAAAGGGCAGACACCAAGCAATGTGTCTGCACACAGAGTTCAGGAGGCCTGAGCAAAGTTCCAGTCCAGAGGGGAGTCTTGTGTGCTCCTGGTCGTCTTCGGAACCAGTGAACTTTCCCCCAACAAACCCCTCCAGTGCCCTCTTCTGCCGCTCCCTGCAAAGCCACACAGAGAAACCACCTCCCCACTTAACTATCCAGCAACCTCCCTCCTTGTTCCCAGTGCAGAGTCATAAGCCCCAGTACTCACAGCCCCACGCAGCTCTGGGCAGCTGTGATACTGGATCCAGTTCCGGCCTGTCCTCCTCGGGTGATTCCTCCCTGGCACAGGGCTCCTCCTGGCTCCTGTCCTGGGGTGTCCTTGATCGGCCACCCTGTCCTTCCTAGGCTTCAGGCAGGTTCTCTCTGCTTCCTTTGCAAGGCCTGAGGGCTGCTGCCCCTCTCTCTCCCTTGGAGCTCCAGAGCCCCCCCTGGAGTTTCCCTTCTTTTTTCTCACTCTCCCCCTACCCCCTAGGAAAAAGATTTAAAGGGGCCATGCTCTCTAAACCCCAAAGGGGTTACACAGGAATAAATAAATAATCTCCTTCTCACATCATTACATGGTATTTTGGTCAAGCACCATGTAGGAGATATTTTTGTTCTGACCCTTTTGAACAACCCATCTTACTTCTTGCAATCTTTTCTGCTTGACACAGCTTGCTGTTCATCTTGCACCTCCAGCAGTCTGCAGGTTTAGTAAATCCTAATCTAAACAATTTAGCTGAGTTCCTGGCCAAAAGAACCACTCCTCTCTCTTTTCTCTTGAGGTGCAGAACTCTGATTCAGCTGTTTTCCTTTGACAGATTTAAAGTTATAAAAAAATTATTTTTGCTTTTGAACTCAAATCCTTTGCCACAGCTTGGACAAGAAGGGATAACCTTCACAGCCAGGAGTACCATGTTTATCAGCAGAATTGCAAGGCAATATTCAACCTGGGCAGGAAACCAGAAATTTGATCTTGGTTGTACGGGTAAGCTTAAAACTTTTAAACCAAGGCAACTCAAGGAGAAGCTCGAAATGTGCTCCAGGCTAGAAACACGTCAAGATTATCTGATAATAATGGTTCAAGACCCATACATCATGTACTGAGCCACATACCACCACAGGCTTCTCAGTGTCCTCATTGCTTCTTTTATGTCTGCAACAATAAGATTAGATCCTGGAGCTGTTGCCTAATGATGCAGTTTATGTGAGAGCCTACCGCCAGCTTCCAGTCTGCTAAATGTCTTGCAAGATCATGGAAATCCTACAACTTTGATTCTTCAAGTTTCTAAAACTTTGTGAACAGCAGGAATTCAGAGGCTATCTGGTATGTATTATACTACTTACTGCTTGCTATAGCTGTGTGCATGTTTAGGATCTGACCTTTTTTTGGTACATGACTAAAGCTGGGCAAATGGTCCATAATAGTAATTGTGCAAACATTTGGTCCAATGAAAATAACACATTTTTCTCAAGTGCATTCATGGCGCTTATTATTTGTGTCCAACTGACAATTGGATTAGATTTTCTATTTATTTATTATTATTTTATTTGCAAAACTGTTCAGAAAACAAATGTCTAATGGACTGAAAATGTGTTTGCATAAAACTTCGTGCTCAGAGTGCTCACACAGTTATTTTGAAAACTCTTTGACTGCCCAACTTCCTGTTTATAAACATTTTAAACACCCAATCAAGGCGTCATCCTGCTCCTTATGTAGCTCCCAAGGGAATGCACTTTGCTTTACCAAAGCTTTAAATATATTACACAATCGAACCCAAAGCTGGGCAGGTTTGAATAATGAACAAATCAATAAAAACAGTCTGTTTGTAGATAATTTGCAAACAGAAAAAAGAGTCAATAAATTATTTGCTGCAAATAGTTCTCCCATTACTATACATGCCATTGTGTTGATTACTTAGATCATCTTAGATAAAAGACATCTAGTGTGAAATGTGACTCACTGTAACATATTGTGAACGTATCATAGCTATTACAGAAGAACTGTTGGAGTAGGAGGGAGAAAAGGAATACATTGTTCTAAAATAATATACTCCTGCTTCTGTGGGTTCAAAAGGTTTTGTTTGATTAACTGAAAGGAAAGATAGTTTTGTGGTTAAGGCACAGGATTGGGAGTCAGTTCAGTATTTACAAGAACTCACTGGAATTGACTGACTCTTTCATGCCATTATCCACACAGTTAGGCCAACACCACCAGCTCCAAGAATCTAAAAAATGTTTCAAATCAAACTGCAGCTGAACTGTGTGAAAGTGTGAATATACTCATTCCACTACCCTCTCACTCCCACAAGTGCTCCTATTGTTGCTGAAGTAGATCTCAGGTTCAGTAATCAATGCTAAACCAGCCGCCGTCTTCCAAAACCTCCTGTCTCACCCAGAGAAGTCCAGAGCATGATTTTAATACACCAATGATGATGTGGAGAATCTGTCTATCTAAAGCCTGTGAATTCCATTTGGTATTGGGGACTCACTGTGCATCTGGGTTAGACTACAAACTCCATTTTGATTTGGTCTTTGCCATCTTTGCTCTCTTTTACCTCTATATTAAAACCCGCATGAGGGTAAGAGGAAAAATTCTCTCACCTGGTACAGGGCTTATAGCAGAAGATTATTAAACTTTGACAATCACCCATTTAAATAGAACTCATCTAGACAAAAACATATGTACACCCTGAAGCCAACCAGCTTTTCAAGCCTGAACTCTAGGGGGATGGTAACTAATCAACAGATCCCCTGGAAGAAGATTTTGATCATCTGAGAAAACTGAAGAGGGAGTTATCTGACAAAGAGAGCTGGAGGTTATAAAAAAAAGGGTCTGTCACTACCCATTTAAAAGAAGAAAGTAGACTCCCTATTCTGGGTGCGAAGCTATTTGTAGGATGGTAAGGGGAAAGAAGGCTCCTGGACTCTTAGGCCTTTAGCCTAAATCCCAAAAAGCTCTCTAGAATGGTGAGGTACCTCAGGCAGGGAAACATATACACGTATGTTTATTATTTTGTCTAGATTTGTGTAGCTCTTTTTTGTATCTTAGTAAAAAGTAATTGTGTTTAGACTCATGTGCAAAGCCTGTGTGTGTTGGGAGTCACTATTCTGTGCTCTGTAATAGTTAAACTGTAAACCCAGTGTGCCCATGTGTTTGGAATACTGGCAGAGGTTTTGTTTAGACTAGTGAGTCTGAGGGGCAGCATGTATCGTGGGGGCCTAGGTTAGCTGGACTGTATGGTCCCATTTCAGTGAAGGATGTATGTCCCCCTAGGAATGTGCCAGACAGGCCAAGTGAAGAGATAGTGTTAAAGAGACACTTAAAACACAAGGTCTGAAGATTTGTGGAATCTGTACAATTTATGAATTGTGTGCAAGATTATAAATTCTCTGTAGGTATCTTTACCAAGCTGCAAACTCCACTTTGAAAATACCTTTTTATTGTCCATTTTGCCTCCGTGTTGAACTGGAATTCCAAAAGTGGGTGTCAAAGAGACTTAAAAAAAGAGGACTGACTTAAAGTGCTCTCCCATTGAAATGGAATAGCTTTAAACCAGTGTTTCCCAAAGTGTGGTATGTGTACCCCTGGTGGTACGTGAAAGGGTTTCAAGGGCAGCGGGCTGAGCGGGCCTGGTGGACAGAACCCCAGACCCATGGCGGGCTGAGTGCTTAGTCCACTGTCAGTCTGGGGTTCCATCCGCCAGCTCCTGCCAGCCCGGGTCCCAGCTGCCGGCCCTGCTCAGCCTGCTGCCAGCTGGGGTTCCCGTTCACCCAGCTGACAGTGGGCTGAGTGGGGCCGGTGGCCGGGTCCTCGGATGGCAAGGGGCCAGCAGCAGGCTGAGCGGGGCCGGCAGACAAAACCCCAGACCTGCAGCAGGCTGAGCGGGACTAGTGGCTGGGATCCCAGCTGGCAGCAGCATGCCAGTAAAAATCAGCTCGCATGCCAATGCAAACCACGCGTGCGCGTTACCGCAGCTCGGGCAATACACTTGCCTTTATGGCATGCACAGAAGTCATACTGACGGATAAAAGATAAAAGTGAATAACTACTCATAGTAATCTAAAGATCATAGCAAATACATACTTGGTGTGTATTAATATACAAATTTTATCTCTTTTTGTTTTTGTTAAACCCATTTACAATGGATCACTGGCTAAAAACGGGACGTTTGAAATGTACAAAAGAAAATTATGAAGGAAATACAAATGTTAGTGATAATTATGCCAAAAATGCAGTGATATGGCTATATCAGTCAATTGTGACAACAAAATTAGTGAACTGTGTGAACCATCTGTAAGTTTATTGAACGTATCAGCTGCAAAGAAAACAAAAAAAGTTTGCAAATATGTTGAAGAATATATTAACTGGGATTTTCGTGGACTGATGATGAGGTGGAGCCTGTTCCACTATGTGTGATTTGTTACGAGACTCTCACAAATGAAAGTGTGAAACCATCCAACGTACAATGCCATTTCGATAGCAAACATAAGGAATGCGAGGGAAAACCTGTAGAATTCTTCGAAAACAGGCGCAAAGATCTCCAAAAGTCCCAGAAAACAATTCGTAATGTGATGGGAGGTGAAAATATGAACACTTTGGAAGCTTCATATAGTGTGGCGTTCTTAATTGCAAAGTCCAGAGCTGCTGAAGTGGTTGGTGAGACATTAGTAAAACCTGCAGCCAAAGTAATGGTGCAAGTGATAACTGGAGACAAGGCTACCAAAGCTATAGATCGTGTACCCCTCCCAAATAACACTGTTCCTTGTAGAATCACAGATATGGCTGAAAACATAAAGCAGCAACTATTGTCAAGAGTACAAAAGAGTCGCTACTATGCAAAGCAAGCAGAGGAATCCACCGATGTTGTGAATTTAGCTAATTTTTTGTTGTTTGTCAGATTGTAGCTGAATAATGAAGTCCACAATGATATTTTGTTCTGCCAACCTCTGCCAACACATACAACTGGAAAAGCTATTTTTAAAGTTATTGATGACTTAATCAAAAACAGTGGCTTGGATTGGGGTCATTGTGTTAGAATAAGCACGGATGGCGCCAGAGCCATGATTAGTTCAAAGAAAGGAGTTGTTGCATGTATTCTAGCTGTTGCACCAGAAGCAAAATCGACTCATTGTTGACTTCACAGGGAAGCACTCACCACCCAGAACATGCAGTCAGATCTAAAGCAAGCACTGGGTGAAGCTGTGAAAATAATCAATTTTGTGAAAGGCCGACCTCTGAATGCCCATCTGTTTTCTTAGGTTTGTGATGAGATGGGCAGTGATTACACACAACTCCTATTTCACACTGAAGTGCATTGGCTTTTGCGTGAAAAAGTTCTGATTCACCTGTTTGAACTGCGAGAAGAACTGCAATTTTTTTTAGATTAAACCTTTAACCTGAGAGACCATATACACGACTGGAAATGGCTATGCAAACTAGCATATATTGCAGATATCTTTGCTCATTTAAACAACCTCAATCTATCCTTGCAAGGGAAACTCATATCCATATCATGTTCAGGACAAAGTGAGCGCCATGGTCGCAAAATTGAAACTGTGGCATAAACGTCTTAGTTGTTATGAACTGGATTGCTTTCCAGTTCATGACTTAGTAATAAACTCGACTAACAAACTTGATAGTGATGTGTTGCAAACCATGAAGCAGCATTTGGAAAGCTTGCAGAAAGATCTTCGTAAGTATTTCCCTGAAACAGAAAGCGCCTTTGAATGAATAAGGAACCCTTTTATCATCAATGTTCAAACATTGCCAAATAACCTCTCTGCTTCAGAAGAACAGCTCTTGGAGCTGGCTTCAGATAGCTTCCTGAAAACAAAATTTGAGCAAAATACACTGTTTGGGGATTAGCTCTGAATATCCAGCTTTATCGGACAAAGCTGTCAATGTAACTATTATTTCTATTAAAAGTTTTGTTTCAACTGTATGTAATATTTTTTTTATTTATTTATAATAAACATTTAATCCAGAATTAAATGAATTAGGAGTGTGTTATAAAAATGTGATTACCACCCTCTTCACTGGAGAAGGGGTACGCCGGTAAGACAAATGTCTCAAAAGGGATATGCAAGTGTTGTAAGTTTGGGAAACACTGCTCTAAACTATAGACTGGCTCCCAACCAGGAGAACAGGCTTTTCAAGGGAGAGGTCACCTGGCAAATGGGTCATCTGGTAGGATTGTTTGGACATCTCTTGAGGATGACCAGGGAGTTACCTGACAGGCAACTGAAAGGTTATTACGGGCAGAAGCTACTCTACTTGATCTCTCTCTTTCTGGCCACTTTTAACTAGCTTAACATGAGGGAAGCTGCTGTAGGAGCTGGCTGAGCCAGGAAAATGGGGGGCATGCCTACTTGAACACAGATGGACATCCAGGGTAAGGATGAGAGAGAATGAGGGGAAATGTGTGTAGGGCTTACTGTTTTTGAAAAGATCTGTATCCCCCATGTGATTCAGAAAGGTCCATCAGCATGGTAGAATACTGGACAAAGTGTGTGTGTGTGTAATATGATACAACTATTTTGTGCCTGTAACTCTGAAGGCTCACAACTTCAGCTGGATTCTGGGAGAAGGTGTATTTTAAAGCTACCGGGAGAGTCTGAGAAATCAGCATTGGTTCCAGGGCTGGGTAGGGGACCATGAGGTCACATATCTGAGGATCGTGTGTTAGAGAGTATGTGCTCAAAGAGTATAGGGACCCCAAAACTAGACAGTGCCTGGACTCTGTTCATATGCTGGAGGTTTAAAACATCTGGGGATCCAGAGGCTTTCTCTTACTGTAATCTAGTGGGTTGCTGGCAAGGGGAGCTTGATTGGATCTGTGACACCTGGGTCCTAACACAGCAGTCTGGAGAGCATCCAAGAGTGTGTGTGACACAAGCAGCCTGGCAGAACCAGTAACAAGAGTGCCACCCCTTCCATTGAGAGGTCTCCTATAGAGGCAATCAAAACTGGTGCCATGAAAGTGTAGAGGAAGGGTAGTATGGGGGGAGAAGGATGAAGTTGGGAAAGAGAATGCAGGATTGGCTGGGAAGCAGGTAGGAGCTCTCTCAAAGGATCTGCATAGTCACAAGCAATTTATCCCACCTCAACTCCCAAACCTTATGGTTTGCTCATCACTAAAACTCTTGTGGTTTCTCTCAGCCTCTGGTGATTGAAGCATCCCAGCTATTACTTTTAAACTTACCTGGGCCTCCCTGCTGATGCATCATGTTGGGTTTTCTGTCTGTACTGTCTGCTAACAGGGGTTGTGGATTCTGAGGTGACATGGTGCAGGTTTAAGGGAAGTGAATGTTGGGGGAGGAGATTTGATACAGCTTCCTCTTGTTCTTTTATTGTCAGACTTTGAACTTGCATGCCAGCTTTTTCTTGGCTGTTTTGATTTTGAAAACCAACTCTCTTCTCTCAGTTCTCCACCCAGCATGCCCCCTATATAGTTACACACTCTCTTTTTTGTTTGTTTGCTACTGCCATGATCTCCTTTGCTCATCCCTGATCTCAATATGACAGGGAGCATTGCTGAACTCATGGGTGAGATTCAGTTCACTACTCAGTGATGCAGTGAACTAGCTTTGAACTTTGCATCTTCCCCCTGGCCTCCTGCTGTGTGACTCACTATTTTTGGTAAGGAGAGCAGGGAAGTAGTTTGCATCATCAGAAACTACAAATGCGCTTTCTGTAGGCTTGGAAGGATTAGATTTTTATCAATAAATGTCAATTTCATTGTGCACAGATACTGACAAAAAGAGATCATTGAAAACAAAGGAAGGAAAGATGTTGCCTGAGAACTTCAGAATTTGACTTAAGGATATTTACTCTGTATATTTTGACATGTGACACTGACAATTGGTATTTTTACTGGTTATAAAGCTTTAACTTTTTGAATTTCAGTATCTACTGTCATTAAATAATTGTTTTACCAGCCCCCATAATTCCCCTCAACAGTGAAAATTAAAGTAAATAAATATAAAAGCTTAAAATAAACATCTATATTTGTTGAATTTTTTTAAATTAACCTCTGCTAAGCCTAAGTATAGACTGGATTTTAAAATGCTTTAACCAGCCCATCAAACCATTTGAAGGGCAAAAAATGGATCTTTTGCTTTACACATGAAGTTGCTAACCCAGATCCTGATGATGTGACCATTCTGAATGTTGGGACCATTGAGTACCATTGATAATGATCTGAAAATGTACTTGTCTTTTATATTTAAGAAGGTAGGAGGTTGAGTAATGGCCATATTCTGACCTCACACCCATTTTCATGTAAAACTAAATGATTAATTTATTATTATTTATTTGTAATAAGAAAGTGCCTAGAAGCACCAGTCATGACTAAGATTCCAATGTGCTAGCCACTGTACAAATGCATAGTAAGATGGTACCTGCCCTGAAGATGTTCCAAACTAATTAGACAAGGGGTGAGACAAAATAATTATCTGTATTTTATGGAGGAGGAACAGAAGTACAAAGCGATTAACTGACTTACCCAAAGTCAGACAGGAAGTCTGTGGCAGAACCAGGCATGTAATTTGGAGCTCCCAGTCTACTGCCCTCATCATCATACCATCCTTCCTCACTGAAGTTAAAGGCTGATTTCAAAGGCAGATTTTGCTATCTTGACTTATATTTTGACCATAGGAAGGCTTTTGATACTGCCTGTCATAATCTTCTCATAAACAAACCCGGGAAATACAACCTAGATAGAGCTACTATAAGGAGGATGCATAACTGGCTGGAAAACCATTCCCAGGGAGTAATCATCAGTGGTTCATAGTCAAGCTGGAAGGGCATATCAAGTATAGTCCCCCAGGGACTGGTCCTGGGTCCGGTTTCTGTTCAGTATTTTCAATATCTTAATTCTGCTAGGCTGAGTAAAACATCATAAATAATCAACTTTTATCTGCCACAGAAAAGCACTACAGGCAGGTGTGATTCAGACTCTTGTATTGTTATAATACTGGAAACACATTGTTGCTCTCACCTCTAAAAATTAATAAGGCTTCAGAGCCTGACATGAAAGTTGTTCTCATTGCCTGCGTGTCCTAATGGCAGAAGATCTATGGATTAGTGTAATACATCAATTTCAAAAACATCTTCATGAGTTATTGTATATATGTTACATCCCAGGCTGCTGTCTCAAAATCCATATAAAGCTCAAGTGCATGTAATAACTATTACATATGATGACAAGGAAATTGTTGCATGCTGTGTTTGCGTTTGTCACTTCCCTTTTTTAGAGAATTTTATTTTTTCTTCACTGTTGAGAACAGAGCTCTCAGTGAGCATTCAATTTCATTGAGCAAAAGCCCTGTAATATCAGACTTTGCAACAATATGTTTCCCTTTGTATCATTTTCTTTGTTTACGCAGCCTTCTGCTTCAGCCACTTTCTAACATTTTGTAACATACATGTTTAAATTCTGCCCAGAATTTAAACAGGTAACATAACTCCTTAAACTATTATAAATAGACAACTAGCAACCTTCATTATAATTATTAATCTAATTTCCATTAAGAGTTCTTGATAATTTAAGATGATTAATCCAAGAGAGGAGGGTAGGAAAATGTGAAACACTATGAGCTGTGTCTTAAGAGCACATGGAAAGAAGAGGACTGGTACCACGACAATGAGAACATAAAAATGATCATACTGGGTCAGAACAAAGGTCCATCTAGCCCAGTATCCTGTCTTCCCACAATGGCCAATGCCAGGTGCCCCAGAGGGAATGAACAGAACAGGTAATCACCAACTGATCCATTCCCTGTCGCTCATTCCCAGCTTCTGGCAAACAGAGGCTAGGGATGCCATCCTTGCCAATCTAATAGCCACTGATGGACCCATCCTCCATGAACTTATCTAGCTCTTTTTTGAACCCTGCTATAGTCTTGGCCTTCACAACATCCTCTAGCAAAGCTTTCCACAGGTTGACTGTGTGTTGTGTAAAGAAATACTTCCTTTAGTTTGTTTTAAACCTGAATGATTAAAGGATTAGAAAATCTGCTTTGTAGTGATAGACTCAAGGAGTTCAATCTATTTCACTTAACAAAGAAGATTAAGGGATGACTTGATTACAGTCTATAAATTCTGACATATGGAACAAATATTTAATAATGAGTTCTTCAATCTAGCAGAGAAAGATGTTACACAGTCCAATGGCAGGAAGTTGAACCTAGACAAATTAAACTGGAAATATTATGTAAAATTGTAACAGTGAGCGTAATAAACTAATGGAACAGTTTCCCAGAGTTCCTGGTGGATAATCCATTGCTGACAATATTAAACAAATATTGGAAGTTTTTCTAAAAGACATGCTCTAGGAATTATTATGGGGAAGTTCTGTGGCTGTGTTGTACAAGAGGTCAAGCTATGTATCACAACGCTCCCTTCTGGCCTTGGAATCTAGGAATGAAGCTATGATTGACAGCTAGTTTACATAGGGGACGTCATCAGGGAACAGTACTGTTTGTGTCTTTTCCAGGAATGCAGTGTCCAAGTCTACCTCATGTAGACTATGAACATTAACCAAACTTTTCTCTGTAACCACTGTCTTAACAAACTGTTGAATTTTTCACAAATGAGTCTGTTCATTATTCCGATGTGCTGGGGGTGGGGAGGGGGATGTGTGCCATGCTATCAGCTACTATTTTGGCTTGTTGTAGGAGGGAAAGTTTGCCAGGCAGGATAGACGAGGGAAGACAAACAAGAAAATAGACAGATGGGCAAATGTCATCCATGCTGCTGTCCTGAAAACTGTCAATAGTTGTGGCTTTGCCGTGAGATAGGCCCATTGCCCAGACGGAGCAGCTGCCATTTTGGAACCATGTATAGAGGGGCTGAAGCGGCATCATGGACCAATGGAGGAAGGCAAGGAGGTGAGGGATAGATACCCAGAAGGGCTCCTAGCTCACATCTTTCTAAATTAGCTGTGGCCATGGGGCACCTGGAAGAAAAGGCAGAAAGGCAGTGTGGCATAATACTACTACTTAAGTTACAGATGGGTACTTACATGCTGAAGTTCCTTCTGGGGGATCTGCTTCTTTGGTCCCATGCTGAGTTCTTGGCTGGGACTTGGGCTTGGCCAATATAGGGCAGGAATTGTGGTCTGTGGAAGTAGGACAGGACTGGGTCTCGCTTTGCAGCTGGCCAGCAGCAGGGACTTGAGTCCCACAAAGATCCTAGCTCTCATAGAAAAGCTCCCTGCCAGCATCTGCCTGCTTAACCTCTGATGGGTGTTGCCAGTCATCCTCAGCAGGGATGGGAGGGAAAGTGCGGCCAGCACCCCATGTCTCAGAACAGTTGCGCTATAATTGTCTAGGAGCTGTTCGGGTCACATATCCCTTGCTGGATTGCCTCCTTTTGCCCCTCAATTCAATATTTTTCCCCTAGATTTGCTTGTTACAGCACTGGCTGACATCCCAATGGACATCTGCTTTGAAATGTTCACAAAAAGGTCTTTATTCTGGTGGCTGGCCAAAAGAGCTTCCCACACTGAATCTTCTCCCCAGATGGCAATGAGATCCAAGGTCTCAGCATGGCTCCAGGCTGCTGCATGAGGCATTTTGTGGGGCTTCTGGAGTGCTATAGTGCTTGAATTCCAAGAATGCTGATACACTTGGATCCAGGAGCAAACGGGTACATTATGGCTCTGTGCCAGCTTTCAAAGGACAGCTGAAGGGATAACATCCTTGGAACTTGACACCAGAGCAGGGGGAGGGAACACAGGTGAATGAACAGGTCACTAAGATTGACCTGCAAAGCACTGTGGGGTAGCCATTAGAAGCATGGAAACCCAGCCTGAATATTGTATAAACATTATCAGAGAAATTTGCTAGTGTAGCAAGACTATTTACTTATAATTGAAAGTGCTGAGAAGCACTTTACACTGTTACTCAAAAAGGGAGAAGAAGAAAGAGGTTTGAGTTCTTGAACTTAATTGATGTCGTCCTAAACTTGTGTTGTATGTAGCATTAAAAATGCAGTGTGGGTGGATGCTAGCTTTACAGTGTACAAACATTTTCATCTCAAACTCCTTAAGAACAGTACAGTGATTTACTTACTATACATGCTACTGTACAATGAGTGACATTATGTTCCAAATTTCGGGAGGGCAACCCAGGCACAGTAAATGATGAGACATTTTCTATCCTGCACATGTCAAGGCTGATTGTTTTGTTTTGTTTTTGTTTTTTTAACAAGGGGAAAAAAATTCTTTTCAGTGTTTTGAAATCAAGACCACATTGATGGATTTTCTTTGTAGCAAGAACAAACAGGCTGTTCTGAACGATCTGAGGACACTTTTCTACTGTTTCAAAGTGAAAGCTGTTTGTTTATTTATACAATAAACAAGATTTCTGAGGGTGATTGGGTAGGTTGAAGAAAGTGTAAAACTGTAACATTTTTCCCAGCAGAGTAAAAGATGAGCAATTAGATTAAAAAACAAAATTTAAAGACTTGGACAATTACAATCATCTAGTCTGAGACCATAGTCTCACTCCTTAGGTAACAGTGAAGAAGAATGAGGAAGCATACATAAAATAACCTAGAGTTGTTTTTAGATTCACCATAGCATCTGAGTCCTGCCTTTGTTATTCTGTCAGATGTGCTATGGCATTTGGACAAAGGGGGTATTGTCTGGATCCATATCAATTTTAGGTTGGGCTTCAAAACCAAGTTGGGATTCCACAATACCAAAATTTTTCATTCTGTTCTCACAAGATTTCTGCCATGTTAGGTATTCTCATGATATTCCAGTCTATGTGCACTTTTGACTGCTGTGAAGCCAGGTAACTGTCGGGTTGCAGTTTTGGATCTGATGTTCACTGTAGCTGTGGTTTTGGATCTATGGATTCCAGTCAGTCTTTTCTGAAATATTAGAGTTCAGACTCAGGGTTCCGATTTTGATTGTTCTCTTTTAAATCTTTTCCTCTTCAGCAAGCAGGGTTCTGTAAAGTTCTTAAGTACGCTAGCTTTACAGAATAGCTTTGAAAAAACAAGGCCATGCATAAAAGAGAAACACATAATTAATACTTCTTATTGCCTGTTGTTGAATGGCATCAAGTCCCAGAATATAGCAGTAGGGATATATTACCAACCACCTGACCAGGATAGTGATAGTGATGGTGAAATGCTCACAGAGATTAGAGAGGCTATAAAAATAAAAAACCTCAATAATAATGATAATGATTAATAATAATAATGGGGGATTTCAACTATTCCCGTATTGACTGGGTACGTCTCCTCAGGACGGGATGCAGAGATAAAGTTTCTTGACACCTTAAATGACTGCTTCTTGGAGCAACTAGTAATGGAATCCACAAGATTTAGTCCTAAGTGGAGCACAAGATCTGGTCCAAGAGATGAATATAGCTGAACTTCTTGTTAATAGTGACCATAACATAATCAAATTTAACATGCCTGTGGGGAGGACAGCTTCTCAGCTTGGAAAAGAGATGACTAAAAAGGGGATATGTTAGAGGTCTATAAAATCATAACTAGTGTGGAGAAAATAAATAAGGAAGTTTTATTTACTCCTTCTCATAACACAGGAACTGGCGGGTCACCAAATGAAATGAATAGGCAGCAGGTTTAAAACAAACAAAAGAAAGTATTTCTTCACAGGATACAGCAGTTGTGCTTGTCTGATATCCCTACCCCAAAACTCCCTTCATCCCCCAACATAATTATTAATTGCAACTGATTTAGAACTGATGTATAGGTCTAGGCAAAAACTGCAAAAGAAAAGGGATTATGAGGAATAACCTCTGAGTTGGCCAGCCAATAAGATCCTAAGCATCTCAGGATTTATTGCATTGGAGTTTTCCTGATTTACCTAGGAAACCAACAAAATACTGGTGGAACAAAATAAATTTAGAAAATGTGGATTCTTATACCGCACATTTCTAAACCACCAGGCTGAAATGTTATGATATTTTCAATGTTGGCATCCAAAAGTTAGCCAGTGAATTAGTGAAGATAAATATATGTTAAGACCAGAAGACACCACTGAATCATCTAGACTGACCTCCAGTTTAACAAAAGCCATAGAATTTCACCAGATACCTCTGTATTGAGAGCGATAATTTGTGTTTCACCAAAGTATATCTTCTAGAAAGGCATCTGTCTTGACTTGAGGATTTCAAGAAATGTAGAATATAGCATTTCCCTTTCTAGTTGGGAATGGTTGAGCAACAAGTTCTTAAAATAATAGTTCTTGGAAAGTGTCAATGTTCATAGTATGGAGGCCAAAACTTCTGGGCTTTGTCAGGGCCGGCTCTAGCCATTTTGCTGCCCCAAGTACAGTGGCACGCCATGGGGGGCGCTCTGCCTCTCGCCGGTCCCGCAGCTCCAGTGGATCTCTCGCAGACTTGGCTGCGGAGGGTCCGCTGGTCCCGCGGCTCCGGTGGACCAACCGCAGGCGTGCCTGCGGATGCTCCACCGGAGCCGTGGGACCAGCGGACCCTCCACAGGCACGCCTGCAGGAGGTCCATCAGAGCCGCCTGCCGCCCTCCCAGTAACCAGCAGAGCACCCCCAGCGGCATGCCGCCCCAAGCATGCGCTTGGCGTGCTGGGGCCTGGAGCCAGCCCTGGGCTTTGTACTGCTCCCTCATCAGATGTCACCTTTGTCCTAACTGAAAAGCTTCCTCCCCCCAAAGCACGTTCTGTAGTTAGCTAACAGAACAAGGGCATCTAATCCCTCCTCCTAGTGTAACAATAAGCTAATGATAGTTTCTTAAAGCTGTGGTTTTTATGTAAAACTATTTTAAACTGAAATAGCTAACTTCCTCGATTAAAAAATCAGATCTTAAGAACAATTGTTCCATAAAGAAAACGTGAGATTGTATCCTGATATCTGTCACTAAACCAGATGTTTATCCAAGAAATCAAATCTGTCTCCTCTCTGACTAGAATGCAGCTGTTTAAGTAGTTTCCAAAGCAGTATCTGTATCAGTGGCAGACGTCTGTGCTAGGAAAGCAGTGTGCAGACAATCATCTGTTAACAGAAGATAATCATTTCCACCCCCAATACTATGCAGAGATTTCAAGAAAGAAACTGCTACAGCATTAAATTAGTTTTGGGTGATGTGCACCCATCAGTCTTGATCAACAATAGGTAGGAAAAGGACCAATGTGATTGTTTCTTTTATGTAACAATTTTTTTTTAAATGCCAACTTGAGAGTCCGCTCCCCCCCCCCCCAGCTAAACTTGGAAATAAACAGATTGTTCTAAAAATAGAAAGAACAGAAAAATAGCATTTAATAGAAAGAGCCTAGTTTTCATGATAGCACTGTGGGTAGTTCCTCAAACGAACTTGTGAGCTGTAGGTGACTCAATAGTAGGCAGCAGTTGTCTAAGCAGAGCGCACTAGAAGACTGGGACCATTTAGGGTCAGATTTGGTATTTAGGTGCCTAGGGAATGCAGATAGGCATCTAGTAAAATCTGCATTCTTTAGGCACCTAAATACATCTAGAAATCTGGCCTCAGTCCCTACAAAATTGATGCCCCAGCATGACATTTGTTTTGACGTTAGTTAGACATTTTGGTTATGACGGAAAGTCAAGACTTTGGCCACTCACGCTCATTAAGGGTTCCATAGCACCTTTTGAAAGTCTGAAGCTAGGACACAGGAGTAAATTTTAACTTGATGTGGATAACTTTTAGAGTTGGTAGAAATTTCATATTAAAATTTTCAAAACTAAATATGGCCTTTATTTAAAACACTTGTGGAAAAATTAATTTAATGGAAAAACCCAAATACACTATTTTTGGCAAAAAAATTGGAATGGGAGGATGAGAAAAATAATCATTTCTTTCTAATCTTCTCATGAAAAATACTTAATTTTTTGACCACCTCCTCTAATTAGTTTGCTTAGCTAAATTCCTGCTACATTTTCGCCTGAATATAGTCTGGTTCTTCCATTCCTGACTTAAGTTGCTGTGAGCTTTTCACACTATGTTCCATCTCTGAAGTAGCTGAATTTCACTGTCAAGTGAGTCCTGATCATGGAAAAATTGTAAAGTACTTTGAGAATCTGTGGGATGAAAAACACTCTCTATAATTATGCTAATATCAAGTTAAATAATTCTGAATTTATCTTTTGTAACAGTTGAGGGATTGACATTCAGTGCTGGTGATACAGTACATTTATTATTCACTTATGAAAAAAATGAAGTTACTTTATCAGCTAATGAAACACTTACAAATACATAAAGCTGTGTCATCTCATGTTCTTTCTCTTTTTTTTTCCCCCATAGGAAAGTCAGACCCAAATTTGGGGGTGCTGTAGGTCTTCATCTCCTGTTTAGAAATCAATGCACATTACTGTCTTATACATAGACAAGAACTAATGTAAAAACCTCCTAGTTCTGTACAATCTTAGAAACGTCACAGCTTAATATCAATGAGTTTACTGTGCATGCCACAGTGGAATAAATCTAATGTTACCACTGTGCATGCTTTATCAGTACATTTACAAGCCATCCTTACCAGATGTCTTGCTTTGTTTGAGCTATTAATTCCCATTTGATGGCCCTCATCCCTTCATAGACATAGGTGAATATCTGGATCTCGGCAAAGCCCTACTGAAATCAGTGGGTTGCCACATAGGTGCAGATATCCCCTTGACTTCATGTATTCAATTGCAGGATTTGGGTATATATTAGCAGCTACTTTCTAGCCTGAAAATTCATTCTCAAATGTGTTACTGATGTGTGTCACATGCACATTTTGTGATAATAGTCACAATTTCCAGTGGACAAATTTCTAGAGGGAAAGGAAAAAATCTGCAAAACTCAAGAACCAAATGCATCTATTACTAATTGCCTCCTATACAAGTTCTCACTTCAGCTTATCAGTATGAAACCATTGAGTATATTCATAATTTTTAAGTTGTGCATAATTGTGACTTTAGGCATCCCTGTAGTCACACCCTGTATACTCCTGAAATATGTAGAACAACTGTACAAAATATGCTATGTGAAGTATCTTATGAGGGCTAATAATATACAGGTTATTAATATCATGGGAAAATGCTTGTGTTAACATCACATGTGAACTTATGAATTCCCTCTGTATGGTGTTTATAGAACATGTTTAAGACCAGACAGGCTAGCCTATGTAAAGGTGATTTAAAAGGGCTAGCCTAGACAAAGGAATATGGGTTTATCTCAATTTACATAGCAGGAAACAAAGCTATAGAGCTAAACCAGAGGGGAGTATCCTGAACACGAGTGACAGAGAGTTAACCTGGCTCCAGCAGCAGAGGGAGGCACAGGAGGCTGTAGCCACAGGAGTCCTATGTAAGACAGACAAGACCAGCGCTAGGGATTTGAGCGCCCTAGGCGGACAGCAATTTCGCCGCCCCGCGTGCTGGTCCCGCGGCTCCGGTGGAGCTGCCGCAGAGGTGCCTTCGGGATGTCCACCGGAGACCTGCGAGGAGCCGACCATCCGCAGGCAGGACTGTGGCAGCTCCATCGGAGCTGCGGACCAGCGGACCCTCCACAGGCACCACTGTGGCAGCTCCACCGGAGCCCCCTGCCACCTCCTCTGGCAAAATGCCACCCACCAATTATTCTGGCGCCCTAGGTGATTGCCTAGGCTGCCTAAATGGTAGCGCCGGCCCTGAAGACAAACAATCCCTTTGGGACTATAGGGCACACGGAGCGCCTCCATATTTATCCTTCACCTTAGGAGACAAAGAATCCAAGTGATTTGATCTGTGTGATGGGTCCTGGCCAGCCCAGTCAGTAAATGCTGAAAAGGAGACTTTGGGTGAGAGAAACTATCTTGAACAAAGACTATTGTCTTCCTAGATTGTTTTAAACTTTTAGAGGCATGTTATTTTTCCTTTTTTTTTTTTTTTTTGCTTGTAACCATTTCTACCTTGATATTTTTTTACTTGGTATTGCTTAATCCGTGCTCTTTTGTTAATAAACTCATTTTACTTTTACTACAAACCACTTTAGTGCTGTGTTTGAAGGGAAAGCTGTATCTACCCCCGTTAAATTAATAAGCTGTGGTGTACTGATGCTTTAACAGGGCAGTGAACTTAATATCTTCAGTGGTAGGGCATGTGCAGTGCGGAGAAATATCTCTGGGGAACTTGTGGGATGGAGTTTGGTGAGGTTTGGGCTGTGAGAGCTTTGCAGGTGAGGATGACAGATTGGTGTAGCAGGGAGCTCACAGTCTAATCTCCAGCAGAACACTCTCTTGCTGAGGCAGAGAGGTAACACAGTGGCTTACAGCTCTAGGGATCTCCTGCTGTGTGTTACAATAATATAGCCTGCGAGCTGAAATAAGTGTATATAACCCAAACTCATCTGACGAGCTTTCTGTATTGCTGAGCTAGGCATGCCATTGTGTTTTCCTTACCTTATGTAAATCACATCACTACTTGGAAACAGCATTTAGGAGTGTTTCCTACAGAGCATTTCAGAGGCTAAAGCTAAGGTGAAAGGCAGTGAATTTCATTATCTGTATCAAAAAAGTAGTGCTATAGCAAACGATCCTAAAGGGTCTGCTTGTTCATGTTACATCATTGTATTTCTTATGAGAAAAACCAGCATTCCCTATTAACGAATCCACATCCAGTTACTACTTTTCCCTATTAAAGAAACATCCTAACTAACTTTGTCTTTGTATCCCAACTAGAGCTTGCTTAGACTGAAATAAAAAAATATTTTCTTCATCCTCAAAAGGTCTTTCTTTTTCACAGTTACAGAGTAATGGAGCTTGTGAGACCTCTTGGATTTTATGTAGGCTTAGTGACTGTCATAGTTTAGACACCGCTTTTAAAAATCTAGATGGTCCTAAAAGTGACACTTTGACACCCGCAGAAGATGGATCTGACTGTGCACAATTTAATATTATTAGAAAGGGAAATGCTCATTTTAACTATCGATACTCTGCCTCCAGAGCAGTAGGTCTAACAATGACACCACAAAGTCATCTAGAACAAAATCTTGATCTCCCCCTGCCAAAATATTGCACTTCCATTTCAAGAAAAAATGTGTAATTCTGCTAGCTATCATGAGGGACTAACTTCACACATTCAACAGATCACTGCCACAAATCTAGAAATAGTCCAGTGCATTAGAGGAAGCAAGGACTTGAGTCAGAAATTATTTTTGTCGAACTCCAAACTTAATCCAGGTTAGCTCAGAAAGGACATAAAAAACACACTTTATATAGGACACTAAATTCTGATCTTCTTCTTATGCAATCACAGCATGTATAGGAAACTGGAGTTGCAGATAGCTTTCTTGTACATGGCCTAAACATCTTTCTATCTAAGGTACTCATCTGGCCCCTTGTCACCACAGCATTAGAGCACTGCACAATCTTTAATGTCATTATCCTCACAATAATCCTGTGACGCAGGGAAGTGCAATTACCTGCCTCTCTGAATCTTGCTGTAGCTTTTTTCAGAGACTCAGGAATGGGAGGGTTCCTGTGCCTATATGAGACCCAAGTCTTATATGTCTTCATATGGTTTTGGTTGAATGTCTTCATTCAGCCAAAACTCACACTGAGTAAGGACTTCAGGACTGGGCCCAAGGATAGTACTGGGATGTGGAAAATACACCCACACATTTCTGAGGCCTCTCAGTGTAAGCAGGGTCTACTGAATTCTTCCCTGACAGCTAGTTGGGCTGGGGACAGATTTCAAGAGCAAACTGTATTTAAATGCAGCAAAGAGCCCCGTGGCACATTATAGACTAACAGACATATTGGAGCATGAGCTTTCGTGGGTGAATACCCACTGCGTCGGATACATGCATCCAACGCACTGGGTATTCACCCTCGAAAGCTCATGCTCCAATATGTCTGTTAGTCTATAAGGTGCCACAGGACTCTTTGTTGCTTTTACGGATCCAGACTAACATGGCTACCCCTCTGATACTTGATGTATTTAAATGAACACACCTACTCTGCTTAGCTATTCAGCAGATAGAGCGGTGTGCTGCTCAAAATAATCAAATTTGGCTGGTGTTTGGTTACAAATCACCTCAGTACTGAATGCAGTACTAGTGAAATGCTGTTTCCGATTATTGTGAATAAAGGGGTTGAGAGGTCATAGCAGAGGGGAGGGAGTAGCAGAAGGTGAGTTGGCTGGAGAACAAGCGGCCAGCAGGGCAGTTGGCAGAAAGGGGCAGCGGGCGAGTGTCCAAGCAGCGGAGCGCATAAGGTGCCTCCTTACCTCTACCCAGGATGGGAGGTGAACTCTGCAGATGCACCTTTGAACTCTAGGTCTGCACTGACCAAAGGCAACAACTGTGAGTGGGGTGCAGAGAAGGGACCGGCACATTAAAGGGATGTTGGGGTTGCTGGACTTAAGAACCTGAGGGGAAAAGGACACTGCCCAACTTACTTGGGGGTGGGTCTTTTGCTCAAAGTTTATGTTTATGAATCCCATTTGCAGTATTTTCCCAAATTAACACCAAGTTACTTCCCTCCTTTTATTAAAAGTTTATTTTCTACACTCAGACTCTGTGCTTGCAAGTGGGGAAAGTATTGCCTATCAGAGGTGCCCGGGGTGGTGTGTAATTTTCCCAGGTTACTGGGTGGGGGCTCAAGAGGGTTCTGTGTTGTATCGATGGAAAGGAACCCCTGGATATTGAACCCAGTCCTGGTTGCTCCTGGCTCTGCCTGGCAGAAGGGTTACATCAGCTCTTGCTGAACCCAGCACTTTGGTGCTCCCACAGCATCTTTGCAAAAGAAGCAAAGCTTACTGGCACTGCTTCATCCTTCCACTTATGATAGTTACTTTAGCTGCTACAGAATGTCTGGCTCTAACTCTTCGGATGACAAAAGGAGCTTATTCACTTATTTTTAAATGACTTACATGAAAATAAGATCCTTATTAAAGTTCAGCCATTGCTTCTCCAGTTCCCCACCCAAAGTCCACTTCCTATGTTTGTGCCATAATCTCCACAGCAACTAATTGTGATATCACACACATAGGCTGTGACTTTAGATGGGAAATAATCCTGAAGAACAGATTAACTCCTCAGAAACAACAATCCAGTTGTCATGCATGTGGATTGCGGGGAGGGGGAAAAGCAAAAGAGAAAAATCACTACAGAAAATGTTTAGTGGAATTTTTCTTAGGTAGACTGTTCATCAAATTTACCATAAGGCATCAGTGGGTCTGTAGGTCTCAGCCCAATAAGCTAATGGGTATTTACCCAAATGACACAATGTGGCCTGTTTTATTTCTGTTTCAGAAAGGCAAATGACAGGACCGCATCTGTGTTCAAATCAGCGGTAGGGCTGATTGACAGAGCTTTGAGGATGATCCCTATTTTTAGCTCAGGCTAAGGATAGTCTCACTTTCATGAGCACTGAATTCTCTCTCAATTGTCCAAATGCCTGTCACACTAGAAAGTCACCTGTTGTTGGCAAGGGTTTTTCAGTAATACTTCTCCCCTGATCTCCCTCCAGTGGTGTGGAAAACAGCTTGACTGCTATTTTTGATTATTTAACACATATTTTGTAATCGCCACTTGAAGTCAACCACATCAGGGACCCATTGTCTGAGTTTCAGTACAAACTTAGGAAATGACAGAGTTTGGGGGAGGGGGATTCATCATGATGATAGAGGCAACAGCCCAATCAATGGAGCCTAAATGCTTTTGTGAACCTGGGCTAATGTTCCTCCACGTGTGCTATTCCTCCTTTAACAGCATTGAAGACAGTTCTGTCCCATCTGCATTACCAGTCATAATGCATTCAACAATCAACCCCAACTGAGGAAGGTTCAGGAGGAATCTATTGCTAAGAATTGGCATGTAATGGGTCATCATACAAGTGTGAGAATTTAATGGGTATGAATATGAGCATATGGCTGACTACAGACGGCAGTAATTCATTTGGCAATTCACTTTAGTTAGGATTTGAATACCTGTTACTTCTACTGCCTAAAACCTCAATTTCCCAATGAGAAAAACCCATTTTCTAACCAGCTCTAGTCTGGTTTTTGTAATATGGAAAAAAATATCCACTAGGGACAAGGATAAGACCAAACTTATTTTCAAATTCCCCCTCTACTCCAGCTTTCTAACTTTATTGAAACTGTTCAACCATCCTCAGCCCCAGTGTCTGCCAATATAAGATATAGATGAAGAATGCAAGGCTATCAGATGGAAATCACTGGAAAACTGGGCAAGGGATGTTCTCTGAATTCATAGTCTACCAAATAAGTAAATCTTGCTGTGGGGGAGTTCAAAGTTTAGAAAGAGGTTATGATGTTTTATGTCTGAGAGGTAGTAGTACCTTACTGGCCCTGCATCAAGCAGTCAGTGACTCTGCCATGGGTCTTTGTCATGGAGGTTTGCCTTTGTGACACTGAAAATAAAGAATGTTGTTTAAAAAGAGTTGGTTGGCTGCCTGTGAACATCTGCTCTGCAGCAGGCTGGGAAAACCCTGCACTACTTCTGAAGATTACCACTCTTGGTCAAAATGAAGGACAAAGGTCTAGCTTGTTCTCTTTCCTTGTAGGACTACACTTCTTTCTTTTCTATTATTAGGCCCCAGGTGTAGTAGTTGAAAACCTGACCAACACTTGAAAGGCAAATAAACTACTTCTGTCTTTTGTCAAGATGGTATCAGTATAATTACTTTATTCTACCATTCAAGTAACTGTTCAGCTGACCTTTGTTAGATACTGCACATTCTTTCTACAGTACCTATAAAAAGACATCTGAAATCATAGTGGACTCACTATAGTATCCTGCTCTGTTTTTTTAAAAGTATGAGAACTGGCAACAAAGAAAGCGATGGTGGGCTGGGGCAGTTGCGTGTAATTGGTTAGGATTTATGGCTTAGCTCATTCATGAATAATGGCAGATTGTCTGGTGTTGAGGTGCAGGGATTTATAGCTGATGTAGATTGTGGTACAGTAGTTACTGTATAGGCCATTAGCAAAACGACTAACGGCATGGTTGGGACTTAGGATCATAGGATGTCAACAAGGACAGAAATCCACTGGTGGATTTTTATAATGCTACAACTATCTGGGAGAGACATGTGAAAACATCATGCAGGATGAATCTTTGATATGTTTTGGAAACAATAACTTCATTAATGAAAATCTTCAAATCCTGTCATTATTATTTGTAGCTGTTAGATATGTAAAAATGGAAAGGTTACATCACCTGATTTTTACAATGAAATAACATCTTTTATGTTGAAACAAATCTATTTACTCCAAAAAGTAGCCAACAAAAATGATGCTTATAGAAAGCAGAGCTGGGAGACTATTGAGATACATTAGTGACTAATAAACAGAATGAACTTCAATTTGTGATTAAACAGAACTCACTGTGGGAGAAGCAGCCATGGTAACTAGATAATCAAACCAGAGAACATAAACAATGACATGACCCAGGTGACCAATTCTCAATATTTAATACTCAAAGATATAGGCAAAAACAGTCAATTGCTAACAGTAATCATATTTTTCATAAGTCTGTTTCCAGACAGTTCTAGAGAACTAGTTTCACTGAGTAAATTGTTCTTTAAATGTTATTCACCTGCCTCTATTCAAGATGGGCAGTGCCTAGAATCACATGTGCATGTCTGAAACAGTTGCCTGGGCTTTCTTTTAGATATGGTCCCAGTCACCATGTTTGGCCCTGGATCTGAACTTCGGCAAAGTTCAGGGTGATCAGATTCAGCCTTTTAGCTCAGCCTACCATGGAGATATACATAGCAGCCTTGAAGTTCAGACTGAAGAAAATATAATTTGTCCAATCACCCCTACCCCTGTATGGAATTAGCAAAAGCTAATGGTAAAGTATCCTGTGTACAAGTGTTAATACAGTTATAGACCATTCATGCCATTTTTTCCTTTTCCTTCCCCTACATCTCTCAAGCCTTGTCTTGTCTATCGGCTGACCCCAATTTGTCGTCTATATTTACAGCTAAACTGTGGTCAGTACAGGTGCAACTAAACTGACTGACAACAAAGGGACGCTGAAGAAGTTCTTGCCTAGGATGGACAAGGCCTCACTTTCACACACTATTCTGGTTATTCCATTTTATCTTATGTCCCAACAAATTAGTTAAATCAATCACCTCATGAGTTTGTGGGATGAAGAGAGAGAACTGAGTGGAGCAATTCACAGAAGAGAATCAGCCAACTGTGTCTAACTATTTCAGGACTTGGAAATGAAGTTCAGACAGAAAGGCTTAGGTTCCAGCTGTTGGCCCTCTGTGGACCATTTCAAATCCCAGAAGAAAACAGCTTTATGAAAATTCATCTTTTGGGAGAAGTTGGAGAGAGAGAGAAATACTATATTCTGTATAATAAATTATGAATGGTGTGGAGATAACATAACATAAGACCCAGGGGTCACCCAATGATATTCATAGATAGCAGATTTAAAACAAATGAAAGGAAGTAGTACTTCACACAATGCACAGTCAATCTGTGAAACGGGACTTTGTGAAGGCCAAAAGTATAACCGGGTTCAAAAAGAATTAGAGAAGTCCACAGAGGATAGTTCCATCGATGGCTTTTAGCCAAGATGGTCAGGAGTGTAACCTCATGCTCTGGGTGTCCCTAAGCCTCTGACTGCCAGATACTGGGACCATACACCCATCAGAGCATTTCATAAGGCCTGATGCCTGCTTCAACACAATAAACTAACAGCCCATTCATTTGCGTTTTGTCATCATGTTTACATCATTTTACTTTACACTGTGTTGATAGACAATATTGTACATAGTTTATTTCTATCTAAATATATACAAAACAAGCTGAACTTAAAATATAAATCAATAGAGGTGACTTTAAATCTTATTAAAATATGTAGAATCAGTTTGTCCCACACAAAGTTGTGCTTAGGTATGTGTGGGCTTCCTGTGTATTAAAGTTAAGCACCACTGCTTTGAAGCACCTGGCACTGGCCACTGTGGGAAGACAGGATACTGGGCTAGGTGGACCATTGGTCTGACCCAGTATGGCCATTCTTATGTTCTGCTACTGTGCATCTGAAATTCTTTTTCAAACTCTGCCTATTGTTCTCTATTTTTCATCACATGATGCACATTAATTACCTGTAAATGGAATGGATGGCTACTGTATTTCAGCATTCCACCAGCGCACTATTTTCATTTGGATAACTTATTTTCTGGGGTATTAAGATAAGCACATAATTAATAAAGCTGCCCAAAATGGGCTGAGTTGAATTCAGATGATGGAAAGCACTACCATTTCTGTCAAGTACGAAGCATTCAAGCTTTGAAAGATGAAAGACAGGCTGAAAAATCCATGTTTGAGCTCAAATCTAGGGGTTGGAGCGCTGATGTTCTCCAGAAAACTACTCCCCAGCACTTTGTAGAAGAGTCTAGGTGCAAAGAGAAATTAGGGGGAAAACAAGGCTTATACCTCTACCTGGTTTCAGAACAATGAAAGATTAAGAACTTTCTGAACACATTTTTAATTAAAAAACTAGTACTATTATAAAAGCAAAAAGCTGCAGACATATATGATACAGCATTTTTTTTAAAAAAGATCTTAACTGCTTCCACATATCTACTTATATTTTTGTTGTTATTGTAGCTCAGAGGCCTTTACCATTAGTGCTTAATGCTGAGCAAACGCATAAGAGTTCCAAAGGGTTTACAGCCTAAATACAAAAGGTGAAAGGAAATATTCTTATTTCCTTATAAAGGGAGAAACCGAGGCACATACTCAAAGACTTGCCCAAAGTCTTATAGAAAGTCTGTGGCATAGTCAGGATCTGAACCCACCTAAATCCCATTTAAGTGCCTTCATCATCCTTCCTCTCATTTAGTAAGAAATACAATAAAATATTTAGTTAGGTAAAATAAAAATCTGACCTGTTTGAATGTCTCTTTGAATTTGAAATGCTCTTGCTAGACACATCACCTCCCCTCTTTGGAACTAGCTCTCATTCATGGCCTATGAATCCTGAATTTGAAGTTTGCATCCTATTGCAAAGCCTTTCCTGTTCAAGCAGGGCAAACATTATTTTGTTTCTGGTTCACTGCAGATGCCTTTAAATACAGGGTGGGACAGTTTGTGGGCTCTGTATACTTTAATAAATATGATCTATTGACTACAACAGTAAGTTGCCATTGGATAAGACAGTAAGTAAACGTACAATGTATTAAACAAATAGTGACATTCTGAATCAGTTCGCCTTTCTTCTGAACAACGTAGCACTGAGTCTTACTCACACCGGGTGAAATTTAGGCTGCATGAGGCCTCTTCACCTGTTAAATTGCACCTACTCAGAGGCTTCACTTGTCCTTAAGTAGCGTATAGAGTTTGCAAATGTCCTCTGAACAGGCGTAAACTTTAGCCACTGCTGCAAGTAAATTCTGTGTGATTTTTTTTTTAAAACTTATGTCACTCCATTTAAAATGGTACTGACAAGAAAGTAAAAAAGTGGAGGGAAGTGCCTAAATCTCATTGGCTTTAAAGGGGACTTAAGCACCTAATTCATTTGAAAAGCTTAATCCTGTTTAAAAAGTAATGTGCTTTTTTTTCAGGCGCTTACAATTTTATAACTGAAATTATTCTCCATCAGGAAGGAGAGAGAGCAATAGGAACTACTGATATGAGCCTGAGTACATTCTGGCCTTGTCAAGCCTGTTCTCCTGGATAACACAGGCAAAAGAATGTCACACAGTAAATCCTGAATCAAGATGACATCTGGCAGTTGACCCAAACAATAGTTTTTAGACAGACATCCAATTAGAGCCATTACTGGCACTGCTTCTTCCTGTCATTCCCTGGAGCCATTTTAAAAATAAAGCAAAGGTAGTTTAAAATCTTTTAAGCATTTTCAGTTGCTCTTTGCACTTGGACCTTTTGGTGCAAAAGGACGAGCCTGTTTGTTCAGAAGAGCGCAGCTCTTCACACTCAAAATGGAGAAAAGAGTTTGTTACTACTGAACAGCAGAACTGTTCGTTTCCAGTTTAATTTGTAATAACGTAGAGGTGCTTGAGGTAAATAAAACAGTTCTCAGGAGCCTGACCACGCATGTGCTTAATGGAGTTCATCTTCTCATAAGATGGGGCAAAATTTTACGTGGTAGCATAATTGATAGAACTTTGCAGCAATTCACACACAGCTTTTTTATGAATGAGAGAGAGAGAGAGAGAGAGACCCCATTCTTCCCTGCCTTGCACCTTGTGTAGCAGCCACTTACCCCAACTCAGAACATTAGTGTAAAATGCTATGAGTGTGCAAGGCATGGAGAATAAGGCCCTGAAAGTTTAATGACAAGTATCTGCAGCAAAGCTGCTAATCCCCCTTGAGAGGATGGGCTCATGTCCAATTACAATTTTTTCAAGGCAGCTGGGAAAGCCATTATACCAAGGGCAATCAGAACGGTGCAGCAGTGATAATCCTGAAAGCATTTAGGAAATCTTTGATTAAATGATATACTGGGCAAAGAATAAAATTGCTTCTCTATCTGGAGGGCTGCATGGTTGGTTTTTAATTAAAATGAATTAATATGGTGTTCACATTTGTAAAATCAAAATGAAAGGGAAAAAAATAAAGCAAAGGCATTTAAAGTCAGGAAAACACCCATTGATTTTTTTCTTTCTTTTTTCCTGATTGTTGCTGCTCTGTTATAAAAATCCTTTGTTTCCTAGTGTAATCAGGTTGATTAAAACCCTGTAAAGAATTAAACAGCTGCACAAACCTCAAAACCTACACTGGAATGTCTCTTCTCCAATGTATGTGTCCATTGTCTTTTCATTTGTTTTGTTTTAAATTATTCTTTTCCCCGTGTTGCCTCTGGAAGCCTATTACTAGCTTTATTAAACCAAAACCGAATAAGTGCATGGATAAAGATGCACTGATTGCCTCAACACATGTTCTTGCAAAGCTGATTGTGCTTGCATTTCTAAACTGCTGGCTGCTGCTGAACTGAAAACAAAACCAGTAAGAAAATAAAGCCTTGATGAACTAAAAGAAAATGTTATATTTTCCCTTTATTAAATTTTGAATAGTTAAAATAGTTATTATGGCCCAGACCAGCTAGTCCAGACTAAGGGACAAAGTGGTGCAACATGACTCTAGAGCTACCCGGGAGGGAATGGAACCCTGCTGGGTCTATGCTGCAATGCACCAGGCAGGGGAGGTAATATATTTTATTGGCCCAACTTCTGTTTGTGAGAAAGAGGAGCCACTCAGTGCTCAAAAGCTGCTCTCACGCGAACAGAAGTTGGTCCAATAAAAAATATTACCTCACCCACCTTGTCTGTCTAATATCCTGGGACCAGCATGGCTACAGCAGTGCACTAGCACAGCTGAACCACTGCATGAGTTGAGGGGAGGGGAGTCATGTCCACTTCCCCTCCACTCTCTACTGCACCTTATCATCATCTGTGGGGGGAGGAAGTGGAGAGAACATAGCAGTTCTATGGATCCTGCTACACCTTGCCTGCTGGAATTTATTGTACAGAGCACCTAACTCCCTTGGCAATGTACAGGAGAGACTATAAATTAGGCTCTAAAATAGCATTAAAGGTATGAAATCAACAGTTGTAAAAGTATCTCCATTTTGACCATTTTCTTTATCCCAGAGCTTTAGGTAATATTTCAGCTCTCCTGGGCCCAGGCCATGGAGTGTCTTAAAGATTAAGACCTTTAACTTGATTCATTGTTTTATGGGAAGGCTGTGCAGAGAGGGGAAGGTGGGATGATGTTCTTGCAGTAGCCAGTGTTGCTGAGGAGACATTCTGCATCATTCTGGATTAGTTGGAATATCTTAAAGTTGGAATATTGCTGATGGATTCGTGCCCAGGTATTTGTAAGGGAACGCCTAGGTGGCTAACACTGCTATCCTCAAAGAGTGATAAACCTCCCATTTAATTCTGTGGGAGCAAAGCTAGTTCAGTGCTGAGCCCTTTTGAAAATTCCACCCATACTGTTGAGATAGGATAGGATTTTCATAAGCATCTAAGGAGGTAGGGTCCCTGAATCCTATTACAAGTAGAAGTTGAGCACCTAACTCCACTAAGTGCCTCTAAAATTTCCACCTATAGTCTAAGCAACTCATTCTGATCTCAGTCATGTGTGCATCAGCTTGTGGTATGTAGCCATTGTTATGGTAGTACCTTCAAATGGTAGTTAAGGCTGTAAGATTGTTCCTGTGGCACATCAGTGGCTATCTCTTGTATTCTAACTGACTATTGCCTACACATTCTAGTAATGTATCACTCTAGCATGTGCTAATTTTACTAAACTGTTGTTGTATCATGCTCCCATATTAATATCCATACTGAATTCTAAATGTTCAGATGGGACTGCTTCTCAGCTTTGGCAGAATTCTTCACCCAGTAACTTTGTGTGCTCAAATATTCAGTTTCAAAACCTCAGTCAAGCAAAATAGACAATACTACAGTCATCTACAATACAAACCTTTTTAATAAGGAGCAGAGGTTTCGATTATGTCATCATCAATGAGTGATGCTAGGATATGCCTGAGGGAAGTGAAGGGTTTAATTTAAATGATCTAGTTTCCAATATTGTCTCCGATGCTGTTTAGTTTAAATTTACCAGATTCCCTAACAGCAGACCATGTATATTATAAGTCTTACTGAGTGCCACAGTTGGGTTAATTTTTGTGCAGCAAGCTGGAATGTAGGCAATAAACTGTCTGTTACTCTCATGTCTTTGGTTTTGTGTGGGAAATTAATGACAGTATTTATATGCAGGAAGCTTTTAATGGCTATCATGAATGACAAATGTGGTTAAAGTTGATAGGCATATTAAGTACCCTTCATTCCGGCAACATGGAAGGAACAATTAAATGCCCTTTTGCGGGGTGATAGATGAAAAACTAGAAGCCACCATCCATAGCCTGGAGAGCGTGCCAGGGTCTGAGATGCTAGCCATGTGGACCGAGGGACTTCCATATGGACTGACTGCCAAGGCAAGGGCTGGGGGATTGATTGGTTGCATGCATGTCCCAGTATTTGTAAGAGAGAGCAAGAGCACAACCAGAAAACCAGCAGACAGGGAAAGAAGTGGTGGAGAGCATGGTCCTGTGGGGGAGCAGAGAAAGAAGTCCTTGGAGCATAGGACTTGCTAGAAACGCAGACTTGGAAATAGAAAGTAGGTTCCTTGTTTACAGTTTGTTCTTACTGTGTTCATGGAAACAAGACTTTGTGTGCATTCCTTGTAAACAAACAGGATTGCACCAAAGAAATACCTGACTTGGTTCTCCTCCTAACCTGCCCAGGTGCCAATATTGACCAACCACATGGGCCAAAAAATGGCAACATTATAGTCTAACAGAACATTTAAAAAAAATCTCTGGTGTAAATTGATTTGTCTTCCACATTTCAGAAAAAAAATATTTTATTTAATGTTACTTTGAGCACTTTCAGAGCTTCCAAGTGACAGGATATATTATATGCTTCTACATTTAAACCTCTGCTGCTTACTGGACCAATGGGGACCATAGACCACCCAATATTAACCAACATTGTCATTTCATATAGCAGGAGGCTGGTTACTAATCTAAAATTTGGGGTAAAAATATGCCTAAAAACCACTTTTGAAACTTTTCCTTTCTTATGAATACAGGGCTGACTTTTTTTTTACTCTCTGCCTGTCCAAAATATCAGTTCAAAAAGCAGCTAGGGACCTGCTGAATTTCCACATCACATTTTCTGAAGCCCATCTTCATTAATGTCAAACAAATTGCTATATAAAAATATATATTCTAATAAAAAAATCCAAATGATGGTCTTCCTGCTGGGACTGCTTATGGATGATTAATATTATACCATAACTGTTGCTGTGATCAGATTACTGTAACACATTACCTAGATTCTTTTCACCTGCCAGCTTTGATACAGTTAATAAAACATGGTGCTGTGTTGGCAGAATAGCTAGGGACTCTCTCATTCTGTTTTTTTTTAAATAAATATATATTTATTTAAATTTGATAAAATTATCTGATTACTGAAGCAGGCTCCTACCATACCAGATAAGCAGTGGATTGCTCAGAGCATTTTTAATCATAGTTTTGCACCAGGAGGGGATGTTCCTAGCTCTTGGAAGCTCAGCAAATCAGGTAGTTTGTTAACTGTAAGGGCCCTAATCCTATATCTATATCTGATGGAGTGCATCCTGGTGTGTGTGCAGAAATCCATTGAAAGGTGTCCTGCTCACCACAAGCTCACAGACTATACCCAGCAATCTGTTTCCAAACATACATTATATTTCTATTGCAATTTAACTATTCTCTTTTGACTGCAAAGTAGACTTAGATGAGATCTGGATCAAACAATAGAAAAGGGAAAAATCTGAGTATGGGTCACAAATGATCACATTAAAAATATTTTGGAAAAATTCTATTGAAGTGGGGAGGGACACAGTGAGTTAGTTTAAGTCACTTTTTTTTTTTTTTTAATACTGAGTTGTTGCATCTTGTTTTAAATTAGGCCCTGATCCTGTAAATATTGATGCACATGGCTAGTGCTATGAACTTGGTAGCTCTACATAGGCATATAAAGCTGTATGGCAGTGCACATGCGTGTCTGCAGGACTGTCCTACTACATGCGAGTTAGCACCGAGCACAATGGGAGGCTGATCCTGATTGGAGCCTTTGGGCACTAACATAATAAACCTAATAAACAGTAACCTTGAAATCCAGGTATCACAGCCATGGAGCCATGTATGTTCCTTATTGCATTTTACAAATATTAGATATTACACATATGACATTTTATCATTGAAAAAGCTAGCTCCTAAACACCTTTGGCCATAAAGTGCACACAGGAAAATTCTTAATCAATATGTTTTTTTTATTGATTGATTGCACTTAAAACAGGGAATACAATAGACTGATCAGCAAAATGAAAAAACATAATCAGAAAAGGCTTTTTAAATCAGTGGCTCTGCCCTTGAGTCATCAGATTTTATTTCTTTTGAGATTATACATTTCACAGTAATGTAATATAGAATATACCCTTGATGTGTGTGACCAGTTGAATACTTCATGAAAAATTATACATAACTTTTAAAATATTTTATAAATCAGATATTTAGCATATACATTTCATTCCTAATTTTAGAATGTAAAAGTTCACCCACACAAGGTGAAAGATGGAATTTTTATAGGTGCTGGGTTTAAACTAACCAACCATTCTCTACTCCAGCTCAAAGTGCAATCACTTATACACCGGAGTAACTTTACATGGGTGATTAGTACAACTGTGTCTTCACTGGGACTACTCATGTGCGATGCTACTCGTGCACGTAAGACCCTGCTCCTGCAAAGGCTTATGTACATCCATCACTTTCCACACTGAGTAATTCCAGTGAGATCAATAGAACTACTCATAGTGTGTAAAATTTAAGGTGTGCACAAGTCTTTGCAAAATCAGGGATTCATTCTTTTCAAAGATCAGAGCCCAAATGTGCACTAGCAAAAAAATGTTTCTTTTTGTTTTTTATGGAACAAAAGAAAATCTCTTCAAATTCACACATTACAAAACCTTTTGCATGTGCACTGTACATGGCAATTTTTCCCACTTATCCTGACCTGGAGCCTAACATTTGAACATCGGATGAAGAAACATATTAACAATGATATTCATTTAAATTGAAAAGAACACTAATAGGACCTTTTCCAACCTTCCCGGCACTGGAAGTATAGCAACATCTGTTGGTAGGAGAAATGCACTGATTTTTCAATATTCTCCGAAAACTTACCCAGAAGTGCAATTTAGAAGATGCAGGAACTAAATATTTTTGATAAAGTCATTTGGCAGGATAGACATAGTTGGTGGACTAACAATATTACACTTGTTATAGCAAGACACTGGTGATACACAGGCACAATAGGAAAGCGGATCAGAGCTATAAAATGGACTACTGAGATAGCGACAGTGAGAAGAGACTTCATGAGGCATTATTATGATTTTAATTATCTTTGGTTAACATATGTCTAAGAATGCGTTTAATTATTTTGTTCTGCTTTCCTGTGAGCATTAGGCAAACAAAAGAAATTTACCAGACTCCCCAGCAGCAAAGAAAATTGACTGTTGCAAAACTGTTTTTGCATACGCTAGAGATAAGCCTGGTCCCATTTATGTAAGAGTAAAAACTCCTACAGACTTCAATGGGGCCAAGATTTCACCCCTGAACTTTAAGCTGCTTATTCAAAGTGAACCTAAATAATGTCAATATTCATGTCCTGAGCATAAATGTATTCTACAGTCAGTTTACTAAAACCAATAATTTAACAGCAACACTATCATGCATGTAGTTCCATGTAATTCAATAGGACTTACTCAAACAAGGAGTCCTGGTTTCTGCAATTTAAGGCCCCATAAGAAATACTGGCCATCTTAATGACATCTTTGGCAAATAACTTCAGGAAAAAAATTACTACTGTACACTTCAGTGGCAAAGAACTCAGAGGTAGTTGGCAAATTTTTTTTCTTCCTGAAGAAAATTGACTTTTTAGTGAAATATTTTGTCCAAAAAAATTATTTTGATTCAGAAATGCTGTTGCAGTGCCACATGGGAGATGTAGTTCAGGTCCCTCATGCCCCCAATTCTCCTCCATAGGCTGGGCTTCGTGGGCATGCTATGTTTCCCCAGTGTATCACCTCCCTTCATAAGAGGCACAGAAAACAAGACAACTGTAATGAAAAATTTTATTCAATATTTGATATTGGATTTTTGACTAAAGCCAGTTTTGCTGGAAAAATTTAAATCAGCCTTACTCAGTAACCTCTACTCCCTGTTTTTATACTGATAATATTTTTTTAAAAGCCAAGCCATTTAAAGGGGAAGATTTTTTTTAAACTACTACAGTAAAACTTCTATCAGTGTGAAATTAAGCCCTGTACAGTATACCTAAAACCCACCTCTATATATTTCCTTGGGCAAGAGGTTATTTTTGTTTGCTTTTCTTTCCTAACTACTACATAATATAGCTTACCACAATAGAAAACATGCTTTTATGAACATCAGTGGAAATCAGATGAAGAACTTAATTGCCTGATTACATGCAAAATCTGGAAAGTTGACTGCATCTGAATCTCTCTTTTGAGGCAAACAGGCCAAACATAGTAGATGCTAAGTTCTTGAGTCACATCTCCTCCTTTCCTAATGGATACAGGTGGATTTCAACCCTGTGCAGAGGGCCAGTACAAACAGAAGCAGTGATAGCCCGTTGGGGGCCCTAAGCAGGAATAGTCCCCCCACCCTCACCCCCAAACACACACACACACACACACACACCACATACTACTAAAGTGAATAGGGGGCCCTCTTGAGCTGCTTGAAACCCTGAGCAATTGCTGAGTCCGCTTATGTCTAGCGCTGGTACTGAGTACAAGTCTGTGTGTAACCCACACACCTCCTGGGTGTGGTGTTCTGTCCCATCTAGTGGCACCAAGACCACTTAGAGAGAGTGATTAATGAGTCTGTTACAGCCTTAGCTAAGTGCTATAGGGCTTTTAGCTCATGTGGTAGAGACTCCTGCACTAAGCCCCAGAATCCCCACGTTTGATCCCGCCCACCGACGACCAGGGTCTGTCAGTGTTACACGTGCACCACATACATCTCAGGAAACCCTCGCCCATGGGGCTCAAGTAGGACTTAGGCAGTGCATGGAGTTTTCATGAGATGTGAATGGTGCGGCCTCCTTGTTCAGGCCCTGTATACAAGAGTGAAATACACCTCATGTGTGTAAATATGTGCCTGTTAGGAACAAGAATCAAGACTACAGATAAATAATGCAGTTATTCTAATGTTTCCCAATGACAGGGATTCCCTGCCCTAGCCTCATTTCCACTCATGGATTTTCTCCATATGGTGCTACAGAAGCCCTCCAGGTAACGCAAACCCAACTTACGGAAAAAGTTCAGGAAGTTAGAAACAGGTGTTGTGTTTGTTTGGTTGCTTTTTTTGTCGGTTTTGGGGAGGGGGGTAATTGTCGGGTATACATTCCCGACTTACGCAAAATTCGAGTTACCACAAGGCATTCCTGAATGGAATGCTTGCGTAAGTCAGGAAGCATCTGTATTAAGGCACTCATGAAGAACATCCAGGATTTGACAAGTAATCTTTGTGTTTAGTCAACATGGATGGAAACAGTGAGGAGCTACTCCAACCTCAGGCATTGATCTAACTTCTTAAATTAAATGTATATAAGATCTAGTGTCTTACCATCATGCAAAATCATTTATGACAACGCATGTTATCAAAATGCTGTATTGCACAGGAGATCAGCGCTGGCTACGTAGCAGTTCTCATGAACTAAAGAAATCTGGAAGGACTGAATTATGTATGGGAACATTTTGCTAAGACCTCCTGCAAAGCAATAGATTAAAATTGGATTCTACCATTTTGCTCTTGCTAAACTATAAATCAGGAAGTAAAATGAGTAATGGCAGCAATCCATCAACAGCAATCCAATCATGGAGTGTCAATTTTTTTCCTGAATCCTCTCCTTTCTCTTGTCCAATTTTTAAAGTTTCCAAACCATAAACAGACAATGATTAGATCTGTGCAGGTCACCCAGCCAGATGATGAAGATGCATTAAAAAAATAAAACCTCTCTATATTGCTGAATGTTGTTCTGAAGCTGTAGCAGTGGGTTAGAGTTCAGAAACAGCAGTTTATACATATATATTAAAAAAAAAAACAACTCTCTTGGCACCGGATTTAAAAAGACCATCTACCATAGCCGACAGGATTCTGAACCTCTATTCATGGTTGAATTTGCTGGGCAATTGAAAGCTTTACGGAACTCCTCGAAGTTGCTCATTGCACCAATAACTCTAAAGAAAGAAACAAAACACAACATCTGAGTTATTTGGAATTATATATCCCAGATCCTGCAGAATTCTGCTGAACTTGAAAGTTTCAGATTTTTTTCTATTTGCAGAAGTCACATTTTCTGTTCTCTTTATTCTCAGGCATTGGAAAAGTTTTGAATTTCAGGGGAAGTTCTCCTCTAAATTAACATAGGGCCAACATTGTTTTACCCAAAACATTGAGAAGGATCTCACTCTGCAAGAAACTCCACTGAAGTCAGTGGGATTTTGTAGAATAAAATGCTATTTTACAGAGTAAGGGTGTCCAAATCTAGCTCATAGCTTTCAGGAAAGGTGCCAGATTAACAGGCTAATGGAATGAAATTTGTCTTTTGTCAGTCAACAAACAAGTGCACAAGGCTGGCCTTACCATGATGCAAACTGAGGCAGCCACCTCAGGTGCCAAACTCTGTGTGTGAGGGGGTGCAACCAGGACCTAGAGTGTGTCTGTTGCTGGTGCATATGTATTCTTTCTGCTCTAGATGCACTGAGATGGTGGAGTGCTGTGCTGGAGGGAGGAGGGCACAAGAGATATAACAGGCAGGCAGGAGAAAAGGTGAGAGGAATAACAGAAAGCAGCAGGAGCTGCAGGAAGAGAGAGGAGATGGAGCCTCTTAGGTACCTCTCTAGCACCCCTAGGAGCCTGGACTGATTAACACCAGCTTCTAAGGGAGCTTCCTGTTTCCTGCTGCTTCCGTGAACCCACTTGAGGAGAACAGACAGTCAACTGAAGTAGTAGGAACCAGTTAGGCTTTTAAGATGCTGATATCTTCCCTCACTCAGGCCCTGCTATCAGCCACCATAGCTGACACAGAACAGCAGTCATTAGTGAAAGAAGAAAATGCCTCTCTGGGGCAGCACTCAGAAAAAGAAAGAAAGCAAAGGAAGCTTTTCTGTCTAAGCAGGAAGGAGCTCTCCTGAGATACATAGACACAAATATTCATGATGAGCCTTCCGGCCCCAGTGAGGATGTGAGTGGTGAGGAGATGCCTGATCTTCCAGTTAGTCAGAGTGCAGGTGACCTGGCAGCTACTGCAGCATCCATATCTCCATCTCAAATGGATGTAACCATGCACATTCCTGAAGAAAAGTGTAGATCAGAGAAGAGTGTGATGGAGACACAAAAAACAGCTGCTGCTGCATTTAGTTCCTTAAGTCTAGATGATCCAGGACTGTGCACCCACTTGAGCAGTAGCCTGAGGGACTTCCTTATCCTGCATGGGCCACATCAAGTGAAAAACTTCATGTTCCTCAAAGACAATGAAAATAGAAGTTTCCATTCAACACATTAGTGGTATGAAATCCCCAATGGTGACAAAGTGGAGAGGCCATGGCTTCTGTACTCAAAAACGCAGAATGCTGCATACTGCTTTTGTTGCAAACTCTTACAGTCTAATGTTCCAGCCATATTAGGTTCTACAGGAACAAAGGACTGGAAAAATCTGGCTAGAAATCTGGCATGCCATGAGAAGGCAGCAAATCACCAGAGAGCATTCCATAGGTGGAAAGAGATGAAACTAAGGTTAAAGGCCACCATAGATCAGAATCAAGAGAAGACTGTATCAGAGTCTCTTTATTAGCAAAATGTTCTGAAAAGGTTCACCACCATTGTGAGAATGCTTGCTACCCAAAATCTAGCACTGTGTGGCACTTCAGATCAGCTTTTTGTGACAAACAATGGAAACTTCCTTAAAATTGTGGAGCTGATGGCTGAGTTTGATGCTGTACTCCAGAAGCATCTAAGAAGAGTCACCACCCAAGAAATGTACACACACCACTACCTTGGAAAAACAATTCAGAATGAGAACAGACAGTTATTGGCAACAAACGCCAAACAGAAGATTGTGTAAGATCTTGCTGACTTCAGATCTGCCTCTGTTATTCTGGACTGCACACCTGATATCAGCCATATGGAACAAATGACTTTAATGGTGCGTTTTGTAACAATAATAGAACTTAGTGAAAATGTCCCTGCAATGGTGACTGTCAGAGAGCATTTTCTAGAATGTATTGACATTGATGATTCTACAGGTCAGGGCTACGATAATGGTGCCAACATGAGAGAAAAGAACAGAGGAGTGCAGACACAGATCTGAGAGTTAAACCCTTGAGTTTTTTTGTCCCATGCAGTTCTCATTCATTGAATTTGGTGGTTAGTGATGCAGCATCAGCTTCTAATGAGGCTGCTGAATTTTTTAATGTAATTCAAAGCATCTATGTATTTTTCTCTGCATCAACTCATCGATGGCAAATTTTGAAGCAACATCTGGGAACATCCTCTCTGACACTGAAACCACTGAGTGCTACATGATGGGAAAGTCAAGTGGAGGCGATAAAGCCTATCAAACACCAAATTGGGAAGATAGATGATGCCATAGTTGCCATTATGGAGGATAATGCTATGACAGGAACTGTGCATGGGAGAACAGTGGCAGAGAGAAATGGAATGACTAGAAACATATATAACTTCAAATTTCTGTGTGGCTTAGTGCTGTGGCATGACATACAGTTTGAAATAAATGTTGTAAGTAAGAGACTCCAAAGTGTTGATCTTGATATATCTGGAGCAATGGAACAACTGGACAAAGCAAAGTCATACCTACAGTCTTACCGGTCAGCTGAGGGTTTTCAAAATGTTCTGAAGAGTGCACAGAAATGGGCAGAGGAACTTCACACTGAAGCTATTTTCTCACCCTTTCAAGAATACAAGAGTCACCGAAGAAGACAACATTTTGATTACGAGGCACGGCACAATCCCATAAAAGACCCCAAATAACAATTCAAAGTTGAATTCTTTAACCAGGTGCTAGATTGTGCAATAGAGTCAGCTGAAGAATGTTTCGTGCAGCTCAAGGAACATAGCGGTATATTTGAGATGTTGTATGATATTCCAAAATTCCTCATTATACCTGAAGAAGACCTACACCAGCAATGCAGGGCACTAGAGACAGTGTTGACACATGATGACATGCGTGATATTCATGCAAGTGATTTAGGTGATGATCTGAAAGTCCTTTCAAGATACATTTCAGCAGGATCAACTCCAAAGGCTGTTCTGGAGTATATGTGCACAAATGAAATGACCACCCTCTTTCCAAATGCTTTTGTTGCTCTGCACATACTTCTAATACTTCCTGTAACAGTTGCCAGTGGAGAATGCAGCTTTCCCAAGCTGAAGTTAATAAAAACACATCTACGCTCCACAATTGCACAGGAGAGGCTGGTTAGCCTTGCAACCATCTCAATAGAGCATGAGCTGGCCCAGACTGTGAACCTGCAGGAAGCAGTTTAAATCTTTGCAACCAGGAAGGCATGAAAAGCACTTTGATTATTCAACCAGATAAAAATACCAGCATTGACTATGCGGACAAGAAAACTTACATTTGCTGTTCAGACGTTTGAAAGTTAAGTGTTACTTAAAATTTTTGAACAAGGCATTTTAAGTTGTTAGTTCTCCTTTATTGAGGTAGTAGCAGAGCAGTACCATGAGAGAAGTAGAACAGGAAGAAGGCAGAATTGAGACCTTTCAAAATTTTTGCCCAAGTGAGGGGGCATAGGGGCATTATTTGAGCTCCCTGCCTCAGGTGCCAAAATGTTGTGGGCTGGCCCTGCAAGTGCAGGACAGAAAACAGGAATCCCTTACACTGTCCTGGCAATGTCTACATCCCAACCTGAAGAGACCACCTCCAGTTGAGATAATAGTTCCCTCTCTCTATATACATAGTTCTTGACTTCTCTTTCCTGACCTCCTTTATTTCATGATGTCAGCTAGGATTATTTTACCATTGCTAAAATTACATTTTATTTACTCCTAGTATTATTTAGCCTCTTAATACTTACTAATGTGAAGTTTGAAATGGTACTAAAATAAGTGAAAGTCTGGGCTAAAGGCAGAAATGTATCTACTAAGCAATTAATCATGTGTCTCTTTCATCTTCGGTCTGCAGTGTAGTAGTACTTTTTCTCCGTTGCATACAATCTGTCTTTCAGTGTAGCTCAGCGTGGTGGGAAAGAAATTCTCATCACACTAATTAGACTTTCTGCTGGTAGGGGTACTTGCAGTGCAAAAAATGCCTAAAGGTCAGTTTTGTGGGGAGAACTACAATATACTATTAGGCTGCAAATAAAATATCAGTAAACATTAAGATATCAGATATATTCAGGGCCTGCATTTAAAAACTTTGAAGTCACTTCAAGTTCTGCTTGCAGTGTCAGCCACTTAATTGAGACACAGCTATTGCAAATGAATAGCCACTGCTAATTATTGAAAATGTAGTTACAGTTAACAAATATAACTAATGGCAAACAGTACATAGTGACAAAAGGCTATTCAAAGAAGAAATCATGTATCTATAGGGTTTTATATTGCCATCCCTCACCACAGTATCTGAGACCTTCCATGTAAAATTGATAGCAATAACAAAGTCCCTAGTGCATCTGACGAAGTGGATATTCACCCACGAAAGCTCATGCTCCAATACGTCTGTTAGTCTATAAGGTGCCACAGGACTCTTTGCTGCTTTTACAGATCCAGACTAACACGGCTACTCCTCTGATACAAAGTCCCTAGTGGAATCTCTGGGACTTCTCCCTTCTTGAGGTAAAACCACTGCTTGAAGTAGGGTTGTTGGTTTTGATTTGTCAGATTTTATTAACTTCACAGGGATGTCATTGTTAAGTGCCAGTCTTATGGTAAAAATATGCCTTTTGAAAGAGGAAGGCTTTTCAGCATTTCCTAAATATGGTCAGATTCTGGATTCACCTAATTTTCCCTGGAAGTTTGTTCCATAATCTGATAACATCAGCTGAGAATGCTTTTGCCCAGAATCACTGTGGTCCACAAGGACATGGAAACTTTCCATGACCAATCTGAGATTCACAGAGATCAGAGGCAAACAACCTGTTTTAGATTCTAGGCCTGGACTATGGAACACCCCCCAGAGGAGATCAGAAAAAGATCTAGTCTGACCACTTTCCAAGACTGGTGCAAACCCCACATTTTTGCAGAAGCCTATCCCCAATAACGGAAGTGGAGACAATAAAAATATTCAAGTACAAATAAATAAATACTAGAACAATGAAAGCAGCGCCCATTTTTTGCGCTGATGCCTTTACTTCTTTTAATGTCCTGTATTTCTGCACTTAGACACTGTATGGTCTCTGCAGGTACCTTAGCAGAGCCGTAACTAAGCATTTTAGTGCCAGGGCAAACAATCATATTTGCACCAGTGGTGCAAGATGCTGGGAGTGCTGCTGTACCCCCTGGCTTGAAGTAGTAATAACAAACACCAAATACATGGTTTCCATAGGTTCCATCAGCAGCATCCCCATTATAAAAATTGTTCTAGACCCCTAGAAGCGATGTGTGGAGGCAGCGTTAGTACATGGGCTCATGTATTTCCCCAGATTTCTGCCTCCCATTTAGCATAGAGGTTTTCACACTGTGGGGTGCACCTCCCTAGGGCAATGTGCCCTACAGGTTGAAAACCATTGCCTCCTGCCAGGAACTGGCAGATCAAAACTATTGGGAGCCACCTGGTCTGCTTCGGCCCCTGGCTTTCCATGCTGTGGGAGCTGGCACTCTGGTTGGATGCCTGGCAGCCCTCTCTGCCCTGCTCCCTGAGCCAGCTGCCTCTGGCAGCCAGGCTTGCGGTCACGCAGCCCAAGTTCTGAGCTCAGCCATGCAAGCCCAGAGCCCATCCCAAGCACTGGGGGACAGGCAGCTGCTGGCAGGGCGGACTTGCTCCCGCCAGCTCCAGAAACCAAGCCTGTGAGAACGGAGTGACCCCAGGGTTATCATATTTCAAATTCCCCAAAAAAGGACTCTGTCGAGGGGAAGAGGAGCTGAAGAGGGAATTTGGGGGGGGGGCTGGAGGGGGTACCTGTGGCAAGGGTACCCACTGAAGGTGGGCTGCCAGTGCTGGGGAGGGATGGGCTGGCTTAACAGGGGAGCCCCAGCCGCTGCCAAGGGGATGCTGCATGTGGGGAAGGGCTCCTGCTTCCCACGACCCATTCCTCATCCTCTTCTCTTCCCCATAACACCCCCTAGCCCCAATCCCCTCCCACCACTCCTACATCCCCCTCCCCCTGCCCCATTCCCTATTCCTTTCTCTTCCCCATCTCATTCTCCTTCCCCTCTGCCCCTGCACTATCCCATCCCCTTCCTTCCCCACTGCCTCTTTCCCCGACCTCACCCCCTTTCCCCAATATGCCCCCCATGGGCACTTAAAACTGTACAGAAAACAGGATGGTGGCCATACAAGGCAGCCACCAAACATAGAAGGGGAAGACGACTGGCACTAGGACCCAGCAGGTGGTGTCCAGCTGCAGAGGCACGAACACGTGCTCCATACCACCTCCTCCACTTCCAACCTGGGCCTCTGTTTGCAGGGGCAATGCCCCCGGCGCCTCCAACTATGCCCATGGACTCTGGCCAACACTGCTGGGCTCAATCCTGCGGGGTAGAGGGCTGCTGCAGCTGGGCCTGATCCTGTGCTGCCCTATTTTTGCACCCCCACCAGCCACCCTGGGCAGTTGCCCCTCTTGCCCCACCCTAGTTATGGCTGTGTACCTTAGACAGATATGTTATTTACTCTACCTGAATTGAGGAGGGCTGTGAACTCCAGTATAGATTTGCTCTCTTGCTGACTCTGGTCTGAAAGAATTGCATCTCACCTAACGAAGAAAAGACAAACATGTGCATTATTTGGGGGACACATTTTTCAAAATGTGGCTGACTCTGCTACATGTATTACTATAATATACATGAGATGGGCAGGAACAATACCACACCTGTTTTCCTTCACCTCCACTGGCTTCCTAGTCATCTGTGTATCTAATTTAAAACAACTCTGATTTTCAAACACTCACTACGGATTCAAGTCTCTAACCACTGCTGTTCCCCATCTGCTCACTTAGCTCATCTAATCCTAACTTCCTTGATTGTCCTTTCCCTTGAGAATCACTGTAATTGAGGGTCGTCTCTTGTCTTGTGCTGCACCATCTGGAACTCTCTTTCCCCTCCCTTTTAACTACTGTGAATCTTCTTGGTTTTAAACCTCTAAAGTATATACTAAAGATGTGATATAATGATGTTTCTTGTCTCTAGCAACTGTAGATATTACTTAACACATTACTTCATTATTTTCAATACTGATTCCTGACATTTTCCAAGTCTCCTTAATTGCCCCTTAATTTTCAACTCCTAAGGTAATATCTGACCCAATTATGAGTGACCATAAAGGGAGTTATGGACAATATAGACAACTACTGAATTATCCCCTTCTCTATTATACCCTGTATACCCTAACAGACCTTGTGAGTTGGTCGAGCACCTAATCCTTTGTATGAAATAAGATGAATTCAAGGATATTTAATGTCCATACCGATGCCTCTTTTCTAAAAGTGTGCTGAATATACAAAGGGCACCAGAAGGCAATCTTAATGTACAGCAGACAAAGTGAACAAACTTTCCAAGATTTCTCTCTCCTCCATTGCTTGGTTTCACTGAACACACGCCCAATATACCAGACTTAAGACCCATTGCATTTACTACAGCAGTCTGGGGCTCCAGAAGTCAGATAGTCAAACCTCTGAAACCCTACAAAGGCTTATACAGGTGGGAAACTGAAGGGGAAGTGATTGAAAAGTTGGCAGAGAGGATGAAGGCTTGAAGGCTATTGAGAGGAAGAGGTTTACAAGAGAGAGGAATATGGCTGTCGTGACAATTACTTTCGAGAGCTGGAATCTTTTCAGTGGGAGAGGCAGAGGAGCCAGTAAGTTGTAAAGGAAAAGGGGGCACAAATTTTGGGGATGAGAAGAAAGATAAGTGAGGTCCTTGAGAGGATACAGTGGGAGAAGAAGAAAAAAATTAGTAAATTTAGAAAAAGGAGTCTTTATTCAACCCATTAAAATCTCTTGTTTTGGAGAAAAGGTTGGGGAGGGTGGGGGTGTTTTTTTAAACCAAGCAGACTGTAGAGCAATCTAGTGGATACATCAACTTGAAAATGCATTTTCTGGTACTCACATGAGCGTAACTGAGAAAGAAGAGCTGATTGTGGGTGAAATCAATGCCTGGTAACAAAGCCTCCTCTACTCCTTTCCTCTTGTCTTCAATCCATTTCCTATAGGCCTGATTAGAGAGGTACAGTGACGACTGTTCAGTAGATACAGAACTCAACAGCAGTTTTTACAATACTATGTTTCCATTTTTTTTCCCCGAGCACAAAGAAATAAAACAGCTGCCCACTCTGACACTGGCATGCCAGGTGCCAGCTCATGCCAAAGTCCCCATGTCTCAGCTGGACACTTACAGATACATAGCTGGAATTTGTCTGGATTAATGTTGATAAAACAGGTGTTCGAATTATGAGAGCGTTTAGTCTCTATCAAATGCTTGTGAATTGCTGAATGCATTAATCTTACTTGTAATATCTGTGTTCCATATTGTAATGTAATATGTGAGTGGTTATTGTGAGCCTCTGGGACTGTATGAATTGCCATACAGGAGACGGACATTAATTAGTTTGAAGACCTGCTCTTCAACAAAATGGTTATGTCCCTCCAAAAAGAGGAGGCCCATTGATACAAGATTGGGTGGATTTTACAACTGGAAACTCCCCACCTCTGGACTGAGGAGTTGCCAGCAAAAGGACTAAAGATTCTTATTATTGTTCTGCTCTCCTCCCCGAGACGATGAGTTATGCAAGTGAACTCCTCCCATCAGCTGAGTTTTTCAGCTCAGAACACATGGCCAAAGAGGAATTTAAAAAAAACAACTAAAAAGAACTAGGTATCTCTGTTGTTTGGACTTGTGGTTAGGGAGTGGAAGGTATTTCTACACATAAGCAAAAGATCCTTAGCTGCTTAATGTGGGGTTACCCGAAAGGTAAAATAAAGCTTGTTGATTATAGCAGCCTATGTTATCTTCTTGAAATCTAAGAATATAATAATTCATGTGTCTATATTGCTTGCTTTAACCTGGTAAACAATTCCCTATTTTCCCTTTCCCTATTTATTTAATCTTCAGATAGTTTACTATAGGATTGGCTACAAGCATTGTCTTGGTGTGAAACCCAAAGTGCAATTGACTTGGGGTAAGTGACTGGCTCTTTGGGATTAGGATTAACCTGAATATTGCTGTGATTCTTGGTGTAAGAGGCCATCTGTCAGAGAGAGATGCTCACCTGGCTAGTGAGACAGACCAGAGTATCCAAAGAGATGGTTTGTGACTCCATGTTAAGGCTGTTAAAGTGCCTGAGAAGCTTGCGCTTGGTGCAGTTGGTTAATGAGATCCAAGTTCAGAACTCACAAGCAATTAAGGGATTGTGCCTTGGTTTTTAATAGTCTGCTCCCTGAGGTTGGTACGCATGCTCTTGCATCACCATTGGGAATCTTACACCTACCCTGAAAGCCTCTCGCAAACCTCCATTGTCTGCAATGTTTTCTGCCAAAGTCCTCTTCCCTTTTACCTGGCAGAAAGGAAGAACATAATTCATTTGATCTGCTCCTAAACTGCATTTCAAGGCCAACCTGTATATACAGACAGGAAAAAATCAAATAGAGGTTATAGGCCAAATCCTCAGCTAGTGTAAATGAACAGCTCTGATGAAAATTGCTTTCCAATGCGAAAAGTCAAACCTATACTCATACCATCTCTGTATTCTCCTGGGGGCAGTTACTCTGGCTCTAGGGTTAGATCCCAAAGGCAAAGTGGCATGAAGCAGAAACAATGCATCTAAGAATCTGGTCTATGAAATTTGATTTGAGTATCAATATTTTTTCCATCCATGTCTGTGCTGCTATAGTTAGATCTGGGAATTTGCAAAGTTTTCATCTTATTTGACAAATTACATTTATTTCTCCACATAACTTTATCTACTACTGGAGTGGCAGTAACTTTCAAAGTATAACATAAAACAGTAAAATTAAAAGTAGATGTCAAGAAGAGAATTGAAATGGGTAGTGTACAAAATGCTTTTTACAAATCTAGAAAGAAAGTTCAAGTTCTTTTTTCTAATATTGCTTCCAGCAACCATAAAAAAATCATGTTACAAAAATCGTTGTCATCTAAATGCTGATAAACCCAATATCCTGATATTACAATATTTAATATCATTTGAAAGAACCTCATGTTTTCTGTGGAGTAGAGCACTATCTATTATCATCAGACCTATAAGAGTTTTTGAATTATCAGATTGAATTTGTAATTCATTATTTTTTTCCTCCAACTTTTTATACTAAAATAGACGTGTTAAGAACCACAGGATCAAGTTTAGAATCAAATTAATTAAAATATGATTCCAAACCAACAGCTGATAAAGTAGTATGAAGCAACAGTTTGATAATTTGTCCTGTCCTAAATTTCAGTGGCACAATGGTCTAGTCAAAGGCCTTTGGAGAGAATGGGAGTCTTTCCATTGACTTCAATGGATTCTGGATCAGATTGCTAAAACTGCTGTGGCTAAAAGGGATCATGATAGTGATGGGAGAACAAGTGAATTTCTTAACCCCAGAGCTCTTTGGTGTTGGCAAAGTCTGAAACTATATCTATTTCCATATCTACTTCTTTCATTAAGCACCTTTTTGGAGACCTTTTCATTTAAAATTGAAAGAGGAGTTGGGGAGGAAAAGATACCTGATAAAAGTAAACTGATCCGATATTGATAAACTGCATAACATATCAGTGCTAAAGATGTAAAATATACAGGAAAGAAAGAGATCTTTGGATGTCCATCCCTTCAAACAGAAGCTCCAATAAAAGAGGAGAAAACATCAGATTTCCTTTCCCCCTTCGCCCCCTCCCCCCAAAAAAGGTGTTCAAAATTGTGGTGTACAGAAGACTGTGCTGGAATCGCAAACTATCACCTTATAAGTGGGGAAAAAGAGTTTCCTGTTCCTGCTTGGGGACTCCGTAGGGAAGTGTGTACTCTGGGAGCAGCAGTTAGTCAGGAAAAAGCTAGCCTAGGACAAGTTGGGAGAGTTGTGCCTCTGCCTTAGGAGCAGCCTGCTTTGTCTCCCTCTGTGTATGCGCACACCCTGACACATAACAAAAAGGACTCTATCTTAAAGTGCAATATGATGCTTCACAGGAAAGGAAGAACTAAATATCTCCACCTCAGTGAAGTCCTGTAGATGACATGACTGCACTAGCAGCAGTTCCTACAACTTCATGGATGCAGAGGGTCCAAATCCTCCTAACCACACTCAGCACCTCCAGAAAGCAAAAGACTGATGGATTGGCCAATAGCATCAGCATGGAATGAGTGTGTGAGTTCCAGCAGCTCCTCCACAACATCTTCTGTGTCTTAAGTGATACTTCTCTTGTGGTGATGACGGTGGCAGCGGAGATGCTTAACAAACAGCCGGAGGTATTTTACTGATAAATTGGCTGATATCCAGCACTGCAAACTTGAGCCATTGGATTGCTAAGTGGTCAGTGACACATCATCATCACTCAGCTGATGAACAACTAACAATATCTTTAACAACTTATTGTGAGGCGGTGCAACAGCAGGTGAGTTAATTCTGCTTTTGAAATGTGAATACAGGGGGTAGAAACTGGGTTTTAAGGATATTGATTTAACTGTAAAAATCAGGTTAAAATCCTGGCCCCATAGAAGTCAATGAGAGTTCTGCAAATTATATCAGTGGGGCCAGAATTCCATACCCAGAGTCCCTATTTATGCCTCATTCAAGAAACTTACAGTTTAAACCTGTACATATCCAGAGGAGCCCATGCTTCTGATAGCTATACACACATTTCATTTCAATTTCTATTTCTTTTTCAACCCTGCATTTGCTCTGAATGATTGTTTAGTATTTGATTCATTTGATCTGCAACATGTCCACATGTACATGGAAAAATAGCAAGAGTTGAATGGGAAATAAGCTGTAGCTTGTGTCTCCATGTATAATGTTAATTTATTGTCTGATTTATTGGGTGGGATTGCTAAATGGATCTAAAACAACATTATCAGTTTCTTCTTTTAAAAAAATGGTAGCTGCCACTACCCAGTCCCAAACACTGTTCTATGCTGACACCGCTACTCCTGCTGCTTGGCTTCACCCACTCACATTGCCTCCACTGTTGACCTCACTATGAGAAGCAGTTTAACCCTCTCAACAAAGAGTCTGTTGTTGTAATTTGTTTTAGCTAGTAGTTTGACAAACAAGTTAAATTAAACAAATGTGCTCACTTCATCTCAATGCATTTGTTATGAATAGCCCATACACTTGTAGCATTCCAACAGGTTGGTAGTCATGAAACAATAAGTAAACTATCAGGGACTTCAGCCACTAGCATGTTACATACATTTAGGCCAGCTCTCTTCCAATAATAATTATCGTACTGGTTAATCATGCATTTTGTCTTCTCTTTGAATTTTTCTTCAGACTCAGTGGACCACCAGGGGTCTAAATTCCCATTCTTGTCATACTTACGACCTAAAAACCAAAAGACATTTTTGAGAAAAATATACTTTTTGCAGTATTTGTAGCATCGCATGGACACAAATACAAGAAGTGAGAGTAGTAAAACTGATGTATTGCTTCACATCAGTTTGTCCACACTTGCTTATTCTGCTTAATTCACTAGATTTTCTGATTCTTGTCCCTCAGCTAAAGGTAGTACTGCAGAAACCCAATTCCTATGGTCATGCCAGCCAATGAATGATGCTAAGTGAGTGAATCTCAAAAAGATGCAACATTAGACATATCATTCACTTAATAGGGAAAAGGAAGATTCAACCCAAGAGGGTATGTAGTTATAGTCTTTGTAGTTTGCCTAACAGTGTGGCTGTGTACTTCGTTTTGCATGTAATTATTCTGAGAGAGACTCAAGTTACATTCTCTGCTTTGGCTTCTTCCTCTAAAATGGCACTATTTTTACAGTGCTAACACCTGTACATCACTCTGCAGCAGCCATCCTAGCCAATGGGGTTGCACATATGTGACTGAGAATATAGCCTAGAGAGTCTTTTTCGAATAACATAGATTGACTCTAAGATCCCAGGATGAATTTATATAGCTGGAAATTGAAGAATAAGGGATTTCACAAGAGTACCGAGGGCAGAATTTAACACTGCAGTTAGACCATAATAGACAATTCATATAATGACTTGTGAGCTAGAATGGAATCCAGCACCTACTACCCAAACTACCTTGATTGTGCAGTGTGAATAAGAATAAAAGCAGAAGAACTTAATTCGTAACTAAAGTATTCAAATATGACTCTGAGTTTACACAAGGATATGACTTGCTGAGGAAGAGTTTACATTTTTCAGAGAAAAATTACTTTAACAACATAAAAACAACAAGGAGTCTGGTGGCACTTTAAGACTAACAGATTTATTTGGGCATAAACTCTGAAGAAGTGAGGTTTTTTACCCATGAAAGCTTATGCCCAAATAAGTCTTTAAGGTGCCACCAGACTACCTGTTGTTTTTGTGGCTACAGACTAACACAGCTACCTCTTGATATTTAACAGCATAAAAATCATAGTTCTAAATTATTCTTCATGTAGATTATTAGTCTTCAGAACTCAGAAGGATCAAAACAACTGACATTAAGATGTTGAGAGACAAAAAGGGTGACAAGATTAGTCACCAATTTTTTACTAACAATGGCTTTTTTTGTGTGCCACATCCTATATTTTTATTTTATATTTTTGTTTAAAATGGACTTAATCGCTGGATGAAATCCTGCCCCCACTGAAGTCAATGTCAAAGCTCCCATTTTTATCAGTGGGACCGCTACTTCATCCAGTGTCTCAGCTCCCATTTTTATAACAAATTTTATCACACAAGTGAGGTCAATGATATAGCTCAGAATTATACAATATTACAGAAATATGAACTTTCCAGTAAAATCTAATTGTGGTTATTTTTCATCCTCAGACCATATAATTGTGATTCTGCAAACAGGCACATCATTGTTACATTATAAAATGGATACTATGCTTCATGCTTCCTGGTTTACTTGTCAAAAGCCTCATGATGTACACTATGTCTACACTGCAATTAGACACCTGTGGCTGGCCCGTGCCAGCTGACTCGGGCTCTGGCTAAGGGCTGCTTACTTGTGGAGTAGACGTTTGGCCTTAGGCTGCAGCCTGAGCTCTGAGACCTTTCCACCTTGCAGCTTCCCAGAGCCCAGGCTCCCGTCTGAGCCCAAATGTCTGCACAGCAATTAAACAGCTCCTTAGCCTGAGCCCTGTGAGCCAGAGTCACCTGGCACTGTGTTTTAATTGCAGCATGGATGTACTCAGAGAGAAATCAGCCAGTCAAACCACAGACCAGTCAGATCAATATCTTACAATACACTGCCATAAACTGTGTCTTATACGTTGCCATAATTTTCTACAGACTTCTATATCACATAACTAATATGACAATGAGAAGATAAAGACATAAGTCTGTTAATTGTTATATCTATTGCAGCAGTGGAAGAAACTAGACTTGGTCAGAAACTTTCTGATAGAACTATTTTCCATCAGAAAATGCCAATTTCACAAAAGCAAAACATTTTGCAGAAGCATGTCAATTTAAAGGAGAATGTGTTCCAAAAGAAAAAATGGAAAAATGTTGATCACTTTCTGAACAGAACATTTTGATTTTCCACTTTTAAATTACTTTTTGCTTTTTAAAATTTGGTATTATGTAAATTAATTTTTAAAGCAAAAATCAGAATGAAAAGGTTTTGATTTTATCCAAATAAAATGTTTCAGCTAGCCCAAAACATCTTTTTTTCAGTATTTCATTTTATTGGATAGTCTCTATTATTTTTGGTTTTGTTCTGTTTCAGACCAGAGGAAAATACTGACTCACAAAAAATCCCTATTGGCCCAACTTTAGAAGGAATCCATGCAAAACTAAACCATTCTTTTTACAATCTTATGCTTCTCTTGACACATCTTATCATTCTTGAAAAAAATGTACACCTAAAGCTACTCCTATGCATCCTTTTTTTTCTATTCAACAAACCCAAAAAGAAGAACAATGTAAATGTGGACAATTACTCACCATTATTATCAAATCCATGGGTAAACTCATGCCCAACAATTACCCCAATGGCACCATAACTTAAAGACCTATAACACAAAAGAGCAGTTTCACCTCACGATAGATGCATGCATATGAACATCAAAGCAGATGAGATAGAGGATAGAACAGGTTTCCATTTCAGAAAAGATTTTTTGTATCTAAAAACTACATCCATGAAGTGCCTCTCAAAGTTTCTGATATTGAATGGTGGACCATGAAAAGTCTTGTTTATTAAAGAAGGGTAAAAATAAAATCTTAAAGGCACCGTTGTCATCTCTGAGGTGGCTAGATTTTCTATAAAAAATATCTTATATCCTCATCAGGACTCACCAAAAAAAGGGGGGCGGGGCTTCCAACTGAGTGCAGCATTTATTTTCTAACTGGGAACTGGATAGTGTTAAGAGTAAAATTATTCTGATAATGTAGTTAAAGAAAAGCACAGATCAAAGATTAAAAGTGATTTGAGATGCCATCTCTAATCACACTTCTCTGAGTATGTGATAGACAAGCATGCAAATGCATGTCATTTAATATGTGAAACATTAAATAGATTCCCATTGTTTTCAAAAGAGGTATTATCCTATTTCCCCTTCACCTGTGCAGAAATAAGAGATTATCTACAATCAGATCTAATGCACTGAAGAGCCAGAAAGGAGAAATCATTTCATGTTCCTGGCAGACAATAATTGACATCTTCCTGGTTTGTTTGTAGAGTATATTTTTTGTTTTCAATTTTCTGATCTTCTTCTATGGTGAGGGGAAAAGATTACTTTCATTCATGCTTCCCGGTTTACTTGTCTAAAGCCTGCATTCAAAAGAGGTATTCATGAAACACATCTTGTATTTGCTAAGTTAGTCTTCTGGAACATTACATACGTCACACGTTACAGAAATGCCATACATCAACGTAATATATATCAGTGTATTAATAACACATTGTATAGGAACAGGAAAAGGCAAAGGGTTTGAAGTAACATATTATTACTGGACATAATAAGCCATCATATACTAATTGCTCATCTTAGTTATACCCAAAAATGTGTTTATGATTTAATCCCCCCCACCCATGACAATTCTTCCCTTTGTTGTTTTTTTTCCTGAAGGGTAACTTGTCTGTGAGAAGATGTTTCCTAATGGGTTTTCTATCATCTCAAACCTTCATTAAAGAGCTTTGGTTAAAGTTATACAGTTGGACAATAGAAATATCATCCCATTGTGTGACAAATTTGTAATTTTGTTTAATGACAATTATCTGTACTGAATGCACAATATTAGGCTTGTTTTCCATATCTAAAGTCATAAAGCCTTCTGAAGCCAGAGAAGTATGAAAAAACAAAATGGCAAAAATATCAGCTGCACTCATATTAGCAGCATGAGGAACGCTTCTGTAGAAAAGTTTCCAGTTGTTGCTAATGTTTATAGTAAAGGATCAAGATACTTTTTTCTAGGTTGAGAACCCTCTCTTACCTGTCCTGGGAGCTCTGCATGTGTTAAAATCAAATTTAAACCAAAATCAACTTTAGACAATGTAGGTAAACAATAGTCATGTCACTCAGAAAAAAATAGACATTGTTTGATTTTTGATGGATAACATTAGGAATGCTGCTATCCAAAAATCATTAAAATCAACCCAGTGGGTTTGTAATAAGATTATTGCCTTTTAACATTATCAGCAACATTTATTTGTGAAAATTCAACTATCAAAAAAAGTCTGTAATTACAAAAACTAATTCAAGTAGTTTTCTGTCACTCTGTTTGCAATGCCACTGACATTACAAACTCCTAACTAGGAATGATGGAGCTTAATAATCACATTGTATTTGATATACACATATGTAGCCTAATAATGTAGCTTCCAATTATGCAGATAGGGAGAGTTGATTTTAATTGAGGTTGTATTGGAGCTGGAACCCTAATAACGGTCAATGAATAAATATTGGCAGGATACATTTTTCTGCAAGTGCTGGTATTTATTACTTGATTTTTTTCTGATTCTAGTACTCATGTATGATCTCTATTATATGGACTGACAAAAGATCTAGAATAAGACAATCCGTTTGACATAGAACAGATTCATTTGTTTACTAAATTCTGATGAGTATGGGAGTGAAAACAACTTGTATAAGTTAGAGCAACATTTAAAGAAGAGAAATATGTGAGGCATAAATGTTTGAAAGAACCACAATTTCAGCACTTCGACAGGAGATCAGGGTACCAAGAAATCATCTCAGAGAACAAAACTGGAATTGACCACACTGAAATAAGCATAGTATAAAAAGGAGTTAACTAGGAATAAAGGGAGGTCCTGTCCAATTACTGCACCACAAGAAAGTCACTTGGCTCATAAGAATTAATCTTGAACATGAATTTGTTCCTAAGTTTAATGCATATCGTTATATTTACTGCCAAAATTCCTATTTAGAGGAGCACTCATCCCAACGAAATATAACAAATACAACATATGTTTAAAGGTAAACAATGGAATTTATTAAGGACACTTGTCAGTAGTAATGGGTCTCATTTGATAGCTTACTGAAACTATGGTCGGGGTCTTCTTATTCTCTTGTCCCTCCCCAAGTATGAAAATATTGAATTGCATGGACGTAGGGACTTTTCACTAAGCATGATTTAAGGTGACCTGAAATCTTTCCTCCTATAGCAGCACATACTAACCAAGGCTCAAATGGAACTGCTCACCTGCTTAAAGTCAAGCATGTGCTAAAGTGTATATCCTGAGGATATCTATCACCTTGATGAGGCCCTAAGAGGGACATCAAGCACTTTGGCCCATATCCACAAAGGTACTTAGGCACCTAAGATGTCTGATTCCAGGAGAGCAGTTCCCAGCTGTAGATTAGAAGCAGAGTATATCCTGCAGTCCAGACTTAGGCACTAACTCCAGCACTCCTAACTCCCTTCTCACCAGCATCTCCCATTGGCTAGTTTAGGGGGGCTCCCCACCTAACATGCTGACTTTTGTGGATCCCATTCCTAGGCGCCTATCTTTTCCCATTAATTGTATAGGAAGCCTATGGGCCTAACTCAGGCTCTGTGAATTGCAGTGTGTTCCTGTGATTTTCTAGGCACCTAAAAGCAGGGCCGGCTCCAGGCACCAGCGCAGCAAGCAGCTGCTTGGGGCAGCACGTCCGGCTCTTTGGTGGCAGGTCCCTCAGTCCCTCTTAGAGGGAAGGACTGGCTGCCAAATTGCCACCGAAGAGTGAAGCGGCAGCGGTAGAGCTGCTCCCAATCATGGGGTTTTTTTGTTTGTTTTTTTCGCTGCTTGGGGCGGCAAAAACACTGGAGCCGGCCTGCCTAAAAGTTAGGCCTTGTAGTGCTGAGCCTCATAACTCCTAAGTTCCTTTTGTGGATCCAAGCCTTTTGGACCCAATCCAAAACCCACTGAAGTCTGTGGAAATGCTGCCATTCGCTTCAGCAGGCTTTGGAGCAGCCTCTTAGCTGGGGCAGGGCAGCATTCAGTGCAGATGAAAGTTTTGTTTCCATTTTTTATGGTTCTCATGCACACGCTGCTCTCTACAGAATCTAAACACCCTGCACACACACACACAATTATTTACAAATTCCTCAAAGCAATTAATCCTCAGTTTAAAACAACACAGAGATATCCAGTTTCCCAAGGTAAAAACAGGTATCTCACAAGGCAGCAGCTGTTCAGATCAACCTGATTTTTCAATAGAAAAAGCAGCCTGCAGCAGAAGGACACTTATCCCAAAGGGCTCTTCCATTGCCAGTTTCTTCATGCCACGATTATACATTTCTACTGTACATGTTGTTTTGGGCTGCTGTATCAATATACTCTTTCACTTGTGCTTCCTTTCATTTCACACAAGAACTTACTTTTGCAACTCTTTTACTTCATTGCCTACTTACTATAGTTTTCCTTTCTTACTTACCTAGGATATTCTGTCCCCCAAAAGAAAGGCTTTTGGAGTTCTCCTGCTGGGAATCCTGTAATCGTCAAAATAGAAAAGTTAGAAGCAAATTCAGTTCTGCTGAACAATGAAGCCACAAGTGGGTTTTAAAGAGGGTTCTGCAGGGCAGTTCTTCTCTTGAACAACTTCAAAGTAGTGTGCTGATAATTAGCCTGTGGGACTTCCAAACAGACCGTAGATCCTCCTTGTTCACAATGCAGTGGCAACAGGATGTTGCACTATGACCTGAGACAGTTTGTTGTTGTATGTTAGACATCTAGACAAGCAGAACTTCCCTTGTGCTTTCTCACTGGATTTTGGGCTACATAGATTGCTGGCTGCACTGGTCTTCCCATGCAAAGGGACAGAGCCACTTCTCTGGCCTTTGAGCTCTTGACAATACATACAGAAGGGCAAGATTAACAGACAAAATGCCAAAAAAACAAAAAAAAGAACTTGCTCCCCAGGCTACTGGAGCCCCAATTCTGCAAGGTAATTAAGCACGTTCCTATTTTTAACCACCTGAATAGTCTCATTAAAATCAGTGACTTGTTTAAAGTAAGCCATATGCTTAACCAACTTGTTGAATCAGGATCACAGATTATCAAGGCTTGATAGGAACATCCAACCATACCCAATAAGTGCATCAGTTGGAAGTTACTGATAAAATAATCTGCAGTTGAAAGATTATCAGTGCTGACACTCCAGTGAGTGATTTACCCAAGATCACACACAGAAAGGAATAGTACCTAGAACCCACAAATCCCAGGCCCATTTCTAAGCACTAAACTACATTTCAGTACATATACACAAGTCAATTCCCTGCTGCTGAAGTTCTCCCTTATCTGGGGTTAAACATACCAACTGGTTAACAGCTGCTGCACCACTACACAAGCTTGAGACTCTCTGGCCAAATTTTTCAAAATGGGGTGAAAAATCAAGCCATGTATGTGCTTAGATATAGAGTTAGGTATATAGCTTCCGGAGCAGCCTTTTGAAAAGACTTGACCTATATCTCCATTTTTCTTTTTTAGAGTATCTTAAGCCTATATAAAGTGGCTATGACAATGATGTTTCTTGGACTGGTTCATTGCAATTTCTAACTTTTCCACCATAATCTGATTGCCAAAGAAAGTTGGCCTCTAACATAAAAACCACATAAACTTTAAAATCAAAACAAAAAAGATAATAAGATTTTAGGTCTTTTATTATTTATAAGCAGAGCACGGAATTTTGCACAGCGAAGGTAAATGTGAGGCAAGATTTCATTATTATCCTCCCAGAGTCTTTTAGAAGAACATACTGAGTGTAATTCATGTCAAGTGATGCAGCAAGTGGTATGCCCTCCTGGCCTGCCCATCTGCTGCCTGCCTGCTCTTGCTCCCTTGCTGCCATAGCCACCTGTTTGCAATTGATTTATGAAAAGCAACTTTTTGTAAAACTTATACTCTGGGTTTTTATCGTTCCCTGGATGCTCTTCTGTTGTTCAGATCATGTTCAGACTCTTTATTTTTGTGCTGTAAAAATATAAATTACACTAGTTACCAAGGATTTCCTGATCATGCATCACAACTAGAAGAGTAATCATTCATATTCACCATGTGTATTGTCATACATCTCATATTAATGGCATTCTCAAGTATCCTGATGAGATCTTTACTTTTAAATCTTTACTCTTAGTGGACAGACCGCTGGATGGGGACTCAGGAGATGTGGGCTGTATTCCTGGCTCTGCCACTACCCTACTGGGTGGACTTCAGCAAGTAATTTTACTTCCTGTGCCTCATTTTCCCATACATAAAATGAGGATAATGATACTGAGCTCTTTTGTAAGGTATTTTGAGATCTAAAGATGAAAAGCCCTATGTAAGTGTTAAGTATCATCATTAGAATAGGTCCCGCCTACAAAGCTTCTTCAGAAATGAGTTTAGGCAGTGACAAATCACACATTCTGTTAGGATCTGATCCAAACCTTTTGAAGTCAACAGAAAATTCTCCAGACTGGACTGTGGAACCTTGCAATCTGGTCTCCTCCATGTTGTAACATGCAGGTAGCCTACGCAGGGCTCCAAATTGTCTCTTTATTGTCTTGTATAGGTGCATTCATTGGCACAGTAGCCCTCAGAGTCCAAGGGCCCAATTCTATAAATATTATTGTGGTGTGAGTAATGTTGATCATATGAGTAACTCCATTGATTTAATAAGTCTATTTGTGTGAGTAAAGTAACTCACCATGACCAAGTGAGATACGTATGTATCGAACTGTGAACTTGATTTTGTTTTGTGACTTCCATTTTTATATCCTGTGATCCATTTTAATGTGCTAACTGCCATTTTGTGTTGGAAAGCCAGCCTGACCCTGACAAGGACAGTCCAGACACTACCCCTCCAGGATAGGGTGTGGAACATCTCAGAGAGGACTACAGTGGAAGAGCCTTCAAGGGCCACCAACTCTGAATGAGTCTCAGTCACTGGCCCAACACAGGGAACAACGCTTTTCTTCATGGGGACTTGCATGACTTGGGGTTAGAATTTCCCAGTCTGGTCACAAGGCAAAACAGAATCAGAGACGATATGTAAGGGGGGGGGCAGCTTTCAGAAGAAGAGAGCTGTCCACCATCACATACCAGAAAACCAGTGAGAGACAGTAAAAGACGGTATGAGAGACCACTGCCTCATGTGAAATGCTGACCAGCCCTCAGACTCACAGGAAGGATAAGATCAGTCATGGGGAGGGTGTGTCTCAGGACTGTTACTTATTTTGCAAAGAACTGTAACTCTCTAGTACTTTCTTAACTGTAAATGTGGCTGTGGTTAAGAAATTCATTTGATAAGCCTGTGTTCCTTGCCTGCCTGCTACGTTGTCCTTAAGAAGGTTAACTGAGTTCAGAGCACCCACACAGTGAGATGGAATTCTGAAGGAACATGTATAGCAACAGGAGGGCTCGAGAAAGTTGAGGCACTGATTAGGAGGTCTAAGACAGCTTAGCTGGGAAGCTCCACCTCTCAGAAACTGGACCCTGCACCTGGGAATGTGCTTAGAGACCCAGATCTACGAACAACAATGCGGTTCTGCCTGACCTATTTGGCTCAGGAGCACACGGCATCCAGAGGTTGGGTCCATTCACAACAGATGGGTATCTGTCCAGACAGGGAGACTGGGCCAGGCTTTGACACTCATATGCATATATGTTTAAAGGATTGCGCCTGAATTTTGCAGATTTTCCTCTCACATCATTGTCTTAATTTAGGAATAAAAATACCACTTATTTGGACAAGACATTTTCCTTTTCCTGGTTGTGGAAAATGATTCACTTTCTGGTTGTTTTTGTTATTTTTTTCTTTCAAAAGGTTTATGCGTGAAGGTGCCCTACAGATCCACCTTTAAAAATATTTGCTTTTGCTGCTGCTACTGCCCTTCCATTATGTATCTACTGAACCCTCCACTTGTTTAGAATATACTACCAAAAAGCAATATTTTTTTTTTTACAGCTTTGCAGGCAATTGAATGTACCTGTCCGGCTTTTAAAATGCTTAGCTCTGAATTTATTCTGAGTTTAAAATTCTAATTGACATCCTTGACCTGCACAGAACTACTTTTAACTTCACTGAAGGAAACTTGACTCACATATCAACACTCAACCTGCATCCCTAAGAAGGGGATGTGTAGTTTGTTGATGTACATTTCAAGTTTTAAAATACAGCATTTTCCACCTTTATAGCAGTGGTCTTCTCTGAGTGATTTACATGTATGTATAAACTAAATCATCAGCATTAATTATTTAACATATTTGTGAGAGAGGTAAGTATTATTCACATTTCACAGATAAACAAACTGAGGCACGGGAAGATGAAGTTACTTGCCCAAATAAGCACAAGTAATTTGATTTGCTCATTTTCAACTAGAAGACTGTGAAAGGAAATAGTTTAACACCACCTGGCTTCATGCAAACATCTTCCAAATTTACCACGTTGGTTTGCTCCATTGAATTTTGATTTGAACAAAACCAAAATCCCAGTCACATACTTGAGAGGAAACACAAGTAAACAGAGTTTGCCCACTTCCCATTTGGGGAGTGTGGAATTTAGTTTAATTAGTTTACCCACTTTTTTTTTTTTTAAACCACAGCACCACTGCAAAATCCCCACAATTAAAGTAACACTTTAAATTCCAGGTTCCACCTCCTAATGCACTGAAACTATGCAAAAAATAACAAATTTTACATTATTCTAACTGGTGATGAGCCTGAACCAGAGCAGCAAAGATGACCCACAGGAGCATGGGGAATTTTAGGTTCAGCTCCAACTCTGGTTTCAAATGCAGTAAGATTTATCTTGCAAAATATTTGATTGGGTAGCACTGGGTCTTCTAAACTGTGTTAGCAAAACCACTTTCCAAATCTCATCCATTCATCCACATTTACCACTAACTGCACGGGCATATTTAAAACAGATTCTGACCAAACAGTGATCCCAGCACATACTAGCGATAGGTGATAAATAACAAGGTGATCCCTAAGATGTATATTTTGTTCAGAATTGGGTTCAACATTTCTTAATTTACATGTGTAAAGTCTGTAACGTGGTTTTCAAATTTTCATAGGGTAGATCCAAATTATGACATTTAGAATTGGTAATAGATGAACAGAAGATTGAGTGATGGCCAAAAGTCAAAGAGTTTCAATCTCATACAAGGAGACGAACAAGAAGAGTGGTCATTTCACCCCATACATCCTGTGAGTTCACAGAACAAACAGACTAAACTTCGGAAGGCAGACTAAGTGGCCCATACTGTGCATAAGTGCAAACCTTAATTTCAAAAGTAGGTGCAAATTCAGCTCTCAGTGAGAGAGGAAAGAGGATATAATGGCAAAGGCACTGGATCTAATAGACTTTCAGTTCCCAGTTCTGACAAAGATTTCCCATTTGATTTTGAGAAGGAAACTTAATCTCTCTCCCCACCTGTAAAACAGGAATACTACTACTTCCCTCTCTCATAGAGGTGTAAAAATGGGGATAATACTACATTCCTCTCTCATAGGTGTTGTGTGAGGGTAAGTGCATTAATGTTTATGAGGGCTCAGACAACATAGCGAGGTAGGCCACTTAAGGACCTAGGAAAAAGGGAAAGAATGTTTTTACAAAAAACATTTGCATATTTTTCTTAAAGAAAGGAAATATCTAGGATTCCCCAGAAACATACAAAGAAAAAATTCTTCTATTTTGAGCATTTATAGATAAGAGCATCAAGGAAGAGGAAAAAAAAAAGAATTGCTCATTGTCTTTCTTGTGAATGTAGTTTAAAATGAAAGTGACTGCTGGTCATTAGGAAAATGGGAACAACTTGAATCTCTTAATTAAGAACATTGCTCAAAAATGTTAATTCCAAAACTGCTCTGCCCATTAGCCTTCAGAAAGCCAATGGACTATTTTGAAACTACTCCTTCATCAGTAAACTTCTGATTAACTCAGTCCTTCAGGAAAAGAACAGAGCTCCTGAGGAAACTGCAGTTGCTTCTCTGAGACCATGAATGCTGCACACTGTGTGTGTTGCATTTCCTTAGCCACCAGATACCACAGAGCTTTCCTCTGCTGCACACCATCAAACACATACATCTTGCAAGATACTTAGCAGGAGATATAACGTCTCATCTGGCATTTTCTGTCATTTTCAAAGGGTTCTTCCTCTAAAATGTAATGAGGCAGCTCTCTCTGTAGGCGAGAGGCATCTTAACTGACACCATACATCTGGGGAACTGACAAATCCCAATAAGTGAATAAAAAAGACACTTGTATCTACATATGTTTATACCTATATAGTGGGGCTCAATATCTGATACAGCTATATATGTTCTTATTTAATGAGCATATGAATCAGTGTAGGCCTAAATTTAGCTTTATCTCATGCAAATACACTGTCTATAATCATAATTAGCTGATTAAAAGTGCTCAAGTTTTCAAACATAACAGAAAATATTATATATTTATACATGTTAAGGAAATTAAGCCTGCCAAATTTCAAGCTTCCTGTTCTCTTCTTTGTTGTAACATTCCATTTTTTGTCTTTTAAAGGCCAGAGAGTTATGCTGTATTTTGAGTGCTATACTGATGCTAAACTCTTTCCTCGGTAGAAGTACAGTAGTAGATGCTTGCCATAAGTCTTTCTGTTATGACTTTTTTTTTTAATTAATTGATTTACTTAGGTACCTAATTCAATAAGGACCGGATTTAAAGCCTATTGAAGTCAATAGGAATCTTTCCAGTAACATCAATAGATTTTAGATCAGGCTTTAAAAGCTCCTTATGGAAAAGATAAGCCAGTCAATGCACTGTACCAATGATTGCAATTAAAACCATGATATTTGCAGTATTCCCTATACTACATACTCAGTTACCATGGTATATGGATCTGTTTATAAAGGCAATGACTTACATCTACTTCCTTAATTAAAAACTACCCAAAATCGGTGAGTTACATTGCTCAGTAAATACTCAATATGAGGTCAAATGTTAAGAAACTATTTTCAACTTTTCCAAAAAAATGGGCTGCATTGGTGAATCTAATTCACCTCAATTAAGTTAACAAGTGAATTATTTAAGGAAAAAGAAACCAAGCAGAATGAACTGATAAAAGAATTCTTTGATGTAACTTTAATAACTATATGTATACTGCCTATAACTGACAACCTGTATAGCTTGAACACTGTTGCATTCCTTTACCTGGTATATCTGATTACCTCTCTTTTGAGAAAACAACTTGCACTGTCAACAGGTCTGTTTTATCTAAAAGAAAGAATTAGAAACTAGAAAAATGAGTTCTATATACTGTATATTAGTGAAATAAAACAATATGGGCAGGGCAATAGGAATCTACTTGTACATAAGCTCAACCAAGCTGATAGCATTGCCATCTTCGTGCAAATTTTGCTGTATTCTCCGCAATCTATTCATTAATTTTTTTAATCATCATGTTTCTGCATTCTACTAAGAAAAATCTCATGAGTCAGTAGGTGGCATTCTTCCTTATGAGTCAGTACTCAATACAAGATGAAATTAAATAAACAAGATGAAATTAAAAACACTCAATTTGCCTTTTTGGAGTTTGCAGTGCTTCCTTGAACATGCAGTGGTAGTTAATGAAAAGTGTTTATATCAGTGAAATATATTGCAGCCACAGAAGCCATTTTGGCTCATTCTTTCAGGCATGTGGGCCTGTAAGGGATAGGCAATATGAGAAACAGACTTGCCAAAGGCACTGGATGAGATAGCAGGCCACCAGTATTCCACTCACTAATGCAGAGCTGGGCATGAAGGAATGAGATGGGCATAAGAAAGGGGACATATTGCAGTAGCTGTCAGTAGCCACCAAAAGACTAGGCTCACTTCTTTCTATGTTTATGCATTATCCATAAAACATTTAGGCTTATTTAGAATGTATTCACTACTCAGAATTCATTGTTCAAAACAAGACAGTCCTTTGTTTCTATACTGTTTGCAAGCAGCTTGTTGTGAGTATTTGAAATTCAAGTTGTACTGGTTATTTTGATTAGCTCCCATTAGCTTTTAGAATTAGGTTTGTGCTGTAAATCCTATCACTTACTAATATAAAACTTGCTTTGCATAAACAAATCTCCCCCATTCACTTAAAATTCACCATTTCTACAAATATTTCTGTCACACACTAAAAGTGAACATAAACATAGTAGAATCTAGTTTGCTTAAAGACGTGACTCCATATCCACAGTTTGTTAGTATTTTCCCCAGCTCGTAGGATACTCATCATGAATGGTTACTAAAAATGGTAAGAAATTCCATCCCAGATAATGGTGGAGCTCTTTCCTGGAATTAATCAGCTTTTAAAGGAGGTTTGATAGTGGCATTGAGTGCCAGCCTCCAGTGTTCAACAAATCCCTCTGACTTTCAACAAGAGCTTGTAGTTCATTGTAAATTTCCTATCTAAAAAATGTTATACTGTACCTCTTTGTATCCCTCTCCCTAGCTCACATAGTGAAAGGGTCCACTTATGACCCCTCCCATGCAGAGGTAAATACCATACCGGGCTCTCTCTGAACCAAATCAGCTCAGACCATGTACATTCTTTGGCACCTGAGAACAGCCTTAAAGACAGTGAGCAGCACTATCTAAAACCCAAGGTCAAATGCAAGTGGTACAAGAAGGTCAGCAGTCATAATATAAAATAAATTGCTTCTGCACCCATGACTGATTGGATACATTTGACAGCTCTCTGTTTCGTGATACCGTTAGACACAGGGAGTGTGAAATTCAGCATCAGTAACTTCAGCCTCTCATTATAGCTTTCTTTAATGTGCTATGTCAGAACAGCTGAGAGAGCTGAATGATGCAGTAAGTTTGAAAGGATTTGATAATAAAGTATATGTAACAGCAACAGATTTTACTCTGTGCTTACTAAACTTCAACCTTAGCTATACTGTAAATCTGAAAACCGGGGAAGTTTATTCTTTATTTAACAGGAAAAAGCAGTTATTTTTCTTATGTCTTTTAGATACACCCCTAGCCCGATATAATGCGACCCAATATAACATGAATTTGGATATAACGCAGTAAAGCAGAACTCCAGGGGGGCAGGGCTGTGCATGCCGGTGGATCAAAGCAAGTTCGATATAACGTGGTTTCACCTATAACGTGGTACGATTCTTTGGCTCCTGAGGACAGCGTTATATGGAGGTAGAGGTGTAGTTATCACAGAACTGATTAGCGATCTTAAATGACCACTCAAAAATCGGTTGCTTAATAGAGGTGACCTTTCAGTAAAAGTGGAGCAGAATACGCTGAGGGCTATTTTTAGGATAAGAGCCTAATTATTGCACCCATTTACAAATGAGTACACTGAGCCACAGAGAAGTTAAGTGACTTGTGCAGGGCCACAAGTTAGTTACAAGAATAGCTGAGCATACAATCCAGGTGACATAAGTGCCAATACTTTACTTTAACCACTAGACAGGACTTCCTGTCTACCTTCAGTCTGGCATATTCATTCCATTAGTTTCAGGAATTATTTTGTAGTGTGATAAAAAGAGATTTAAGAAAACGGTGAGGGAGCCAACCACAGAACTCCGACAAGCCTGTGGTAAGGGACTCCCCCAAGCAGAGAGGTTATGCCAGAGAGCTATGCAGAGCCTGAAGCCACAGAAAAAGAAAGGATGATGCTGCCAGTAACTCTCACAGCTGGGAGGTAGAAGAGAGGTATCAAGGTAAAGGTAACATTCCATCCCTCCAGCCTTAGAAATATAGTCTGAGATTTTCATGTCACTTAAGACATTTGGATGCAAAATTCCCATTAAAACAAATTGGAATTGGGCATCCAAATCCTCTAAAGAGTTTTGAAAATCTCAGCCATATTATTTCAGGAACCCTGGAACCAAAATGTGATGAAGATAAATTATCTGGCCAGAATATTTTAAAAACAAGGGAACCAGTAATCCAAGATTAGGTTAAAAGGTGTTGTGCTGTAATTACAAGATGAGATCAGACAAATCAGACAAGAATTTAAAACCAAATGCAGCATTCTATAATTCCCATTCATGCCCATAGACTTCAATAGACTTGCACAAATGTGATGGACATCAGGATTTAGCCCTTACTGTCTGAAGCACTTTCCCCTGTACACATTCATTGGTACAAAAATGCTGTATTATTGCATGATTATGGAAGGAATTTAGGTTTGAATTTTCAGTGGTGTACACTAACTTAAAATGTTTAAATTTGGGGGTGGCCGATCTGACTCATGACAGGGCCTGATTTTCAGGTCCCAACCACCTGTAGCTCCTCCTGGTATCAGCTGAAAAGGTATGCCTTCATACATATCCTTTTCTGAACAAATAATTAAAGAAGAAAAAGAAGTCGGGTACTCACTGATCTGGTTGGTTGATGCACTATAGAAAGCGTTGACAGTGGTTGGACTAGTAAACCACCTGTAAAAATAGCAATAAACAGCAACAAAATATTGGTTGTCAGTATGCTGGGCTTGTGAATGGAATAATCAAAGATAAAAGGCTAATTCAGTTAAATGAAACCAAGAGATTAAAAGTCATTAGATACATTACAAATATAATTATTTCTGCAATTTTGTCAATTGCTATCTGTGATTTTTGGATCATTTAAATCTATTATCTACCAACATTATTTTAAACGACTATAATCAAATAGTGCTTAACAGAGCAGTCACTGGAAGGTACACTTGTTAACACTTATTCTATTTTTGTGTTCTTTTTTAAGTGATTTTAGTGCTTATGAAAGATGCCAAACTGACAGCCTTGGACACTGAAGTCCTCTATTTAAAATGAACAGGTGCCGCACAGACAGCAGGAGTGCAAAGGACTTCGCATTGTCTCAGCAATGTACTTCAACCCCCTCATGGAGAAATTACCTATAGAAATTAGAGGAGTTTACTTAGAAATGAGTAATGAAGGCTTTTCAGTCCATGGCTTCTCCTGCAAGCCCTGACAAAGTGACTACTCATGCCTATTAGGATGATTTCACTTATGTGGATCTATCTCTAAGAAGAACAAAAGAAAGAAAAATGATTTCAACATTCTGTAGGCCACTCAGCAACTACTGCTAATTATTTTATCACTAGTAAAGACTGCAATAGCTTTCAGCAACTATTAACCAATGGCCTAGAAGTGAAATACTCTGTACTGTGAGCTAGGGGACAATGCAAAGGACGAGGTTACAGGAACTCCTGAAATTCAAATCCAGCTCTTCCACTGATTCATTGAATGGTCTGGACTAACAATTTAACCTTTTAGTTTCCCCATCTGTAAAATGATTAATATATTTACTTACCTACCTTAGAGTCTGATCCAAACAACAAGCTCTTGACTAACATTACTCAAATAGTTTGTCCTATGGCTTGAGTAAAGTCACTTGTGGGTCAGTGTGAGTAGGATTGGGCCATTACACAGGTAGGTTAGTTAATGCTGGAAGATGTAATAAGCATTATCCCCTCCTGCCCCACAACTCAGTGATCTTCTCCCCTTCTAATGTCATTTATTAACAAAAGAGTGAGTTAGTTATTAACAAAAGTGCAGTTCATCATGGTTACAAATATTGTACTGGTCTGCAAACAATGTACAAAAGAATTATTTTCAATTGGTCATGTGCTTTCCTTGCTGCTCTCTGTGTTCTAAACCATAAATGCAATGGAGAAACCAGAACATTGGAGCTTTTCCACTAATATTGTAACAGAACCTGCACCGGCAAGATTTGAAGGATGTAATATTAACCCTGGCTGAACTTCTACTGCAATAAGATATGGATTAACACGGCACCTATTGAAGTTAACAGCAAAATTCACATAGACTTTACTGGGAGTAGAGTCAGACCCTCCCTGCAGGTGAAATTCTGCCTCTACTGCAGCCAATGAGAATTTTGCCATTGACTTCAATGGGGCCAGGATTTCACCCTAGGTTTTTATAATGAAAAAATGAAAATAAAATTAAATATAAAAATAATGAGAATTAATGGGCAATCTGTGATAAATTAGGCCCAGGTGTAATAAATGTCTGTACATCTGAAGGGAAAAATTCTTGAGTTATCACATGAGATGCTAGAATTTTTTTCAGTATGTAAGATCAAAACTTTAGAAAGTCTCATTGAAAGTCAATAGGACTTAGGCTCCTTTAGTGCCTAATTCACTGAAAATGTGTCTCTCTCATCTAAGTTATTTAAGCCTTGCAGTTCTGAATGGAGTGATGCTTAAATACCTTTTAAAAATCTAGGCCTTACCATCTCTGTGCCTCACTGCCCCTATCTGTAAAATGGGGACAATAGCACTTTCCAACCTCATAGAAGTGTATGAGGGTAACACAGTCTTTCATGGAGAGGTGCTTATATGGCAATGGCAGGACATATAAAATCATATGAGAGAGAGAAAGAGAGAGATTAAAATCCCATGTAACAGGATTATACACAATAGAGATTAAAACATTATTTAAAATTATTTAAATTATTTTAAACTGGGATAGAAAACCAGTTAGTTCTGATTTTACTTGCCTGCAAAGAACAGAGTCCAGGGTTTCTCTTACTACAATTAATGAGTTCACTATTATTGAAAACAGTATAAGGAATGTTATTTTCAAAGTGTTAGTGATGCCATTCAATACAGCTATAAAAACATTCAACTCTGAATTTAGGTCTTAGTAGGCAAAAACCCTCTCAAGTTAAAAACAAGAAATATTGAAAGATAAATGTTGAGGAATCCCTTCTGAATTACTCTGCTTTAAAATATTTTCATTCCCCTTTAGAAAAGTGAAATCTGAAAGTGAAATTTAGAAAGATTTATTGGGGTGCAGCATGGACACCTGACCCTGAAGTCCTTACTTGGGTAAAACTCTTACTGAAATCAGGATTTGCACCAATGTGACTACTGATGGTAGGTTCCCTTTTGCTTGAATGCTCTTCCAAACCTTAACCATACAGTAAGTGCCTCGGCACTTTTAAAACCAAGCTACACAGCCTGAGACCACGTCCTTAATTTCCAACTGTCTGGTCCCTTCCCTGAGACCACCAAACACAACCTTTCCCAGCACCCCACAGCCTTCCTAACCTATGTTTCATCAGGTGCAAGTGAGACACTTGTGAGCTCACGAATACAATACACTCCAAGAACCAACTAAAAGAAATGATCTAAAGCCACATTTTTCAACCTTTTCAGGCTCAGAAGCAATTTGTAAATGTTAATAGCCTGATGTGACCCAGGATATAAGCTGGGTGAGGGGGTATTGGGTCTTGCCCTAAGTGGGTTATGGCCTGTCACAACCCAGTAATAGGCAGTGAGGGGAGTAGGGGGAATCAGGTCCTGCCCTGGGTGAGTAGGAGGCCATGGGAGACTGGATCAGGTTCTGTCACCACTGAGGAATAGGAGGGGAAGGCCTGTGGCAGAGCCCACCCCACACTCACCTCGCAGCAGTTACTCCTGTGGCTCTAGTCCCACAGGGCTGGCTGGGCCTGTCTCCTCACTCCAGGCATGTGCAACCTCCAGGCTCATAGTGCCACTCAGATGTGGCCCTGCTGCCTTCACAAGGTCCAGCTGGGCCAAATTTCTGGAAGTGGCATTGACACCTGCTGCTAGGGTTACCGCCTTTGAAATGCAAAATAAAAAGCACCCACCATCACAGAAGGCAAGCCTGCCACAAGCTCAGCCACCAACCACAACTCTCCCTCCTTCAACAGCCACTTATAGTATGTGGAAAGAGAACACATATAGGTGAGATTGATAACATTTTCTTACTTCAACTGCAGAAGTGAGAATGCTGCAGCATCTTTAGGTGGACACAGAAACTTTTAACATTAGATATCCCAGTGCATTGTGATAATAATGCAAATCTTTAGACCCACATAAAAAAAAAACCCGCTGATTAAATTATTTTTTTTGGCAACTGGCAAATCATAAAAAAAAAAAGCCAAGCCGGTTAAATACCGAGCAAGTGGTCACCGGACATGTCAAACCCGCAAAAAAACTCCACAGAAATTGGGCTTGTTTTTTGGCTTAATTGGCATGTGATCTGCTTGTTGGCTAGTTTTTGGCTGGTAGCTTCTTTTTTTTAATTGGCTTCCAACAAGCAGGGGCAAGTCAGGGAGAGAATCAGGGGTACACAGTTCCAGACTGCACGCTGAGGGGTTCTAGTTACATAGTGTGTTGGGGTTCTTAGAGATTGGCTTGGTTAGGCCTTGTTTTGAAATAGGATTAGCTTGATTTTTGGCTTATTGTGAAAGTCAAGGTGAAAGTTGGCAACTGTGGTGGCAATCCTACCTGATGCCTGGGATTGCAGCAGCACTCACTGTAATTTCACCTGACCGCTCATCATCATGGCAGAGGAACAGCTGGGCCAAACCTGAGTAGTGTTGCAACCCTACAGGTCACAACACCTGGGAGCCACTTCATGACCCTTTGAAACAATCTGACAACCCACTTTTGGGTCACAACCCAAGGATTGAGAAACCCTGGTCTAAAGTACTGAGACACTGGAAGCAGGCAGCAACTTCTGGCCCAGCAGAGAGACTGGCAAAGCTACTAAGCCCCATAAATTTTCAAGTGTAGGTAGGGGGATAGGGCAAGAAGAGGCTAAGGGACTGTGTTGGGATCAAAGAAACGTCTGCACTGGGAGTCGAGTAAAGCAACTGGATTGAGTGGGAGCAGCAGAATAAAGGAACGTGGGGAAGAAGTAGGAAAGAAAGAGCAGGACAGAAGTTGAGATAATCAGAGCCTGGAAAATGTCTGATTTCAGTGACATGAATGTAAAATAAGCAACTGAATTAGTTATCTGTGGAGTTATAGTCATAATGTGCTTTTTTTGGCAATTGCAATTCTTAGTTAAATTGTGCAATAAAGGATAGAATCTTAAAATGGCAGCATACATTCCTTAATCAATACATTAATCAGCCTCCCTCTCTCATTTTATTTTCAGCATTGTGCTGCCGCTTTTACAATGCAGGAACCAGAGACTTAATCAATTGAAACATCAAAGAATGATGTCATAGGCATGTCTTAAATATCCATCATTTTATGGACTCTAATTGCCAAGGGTAATCCTCCCTGCAGAATTTATTTAAGAGAAAGGCTTTTTCCATAAAAAAAAAGCTCTGTAATAAAGTGATAAAATGGTGGAAATATTTTAGTAAAACAGTGAAAGTCAGAAGATGACAGGTGCTTCTGGTGAGAAGGGAGGGGGGCAAGAAATAGAAACATTTATTTGTACTATATTTCAGTTTCACATCCATCCACATCAGCAGTCAGAGCAATGATTTGTGAGGGATGCAGACACTTGGAAAGTGGGGCTCACCCACAAGACAAACTGTATGGCTTTGCAATGGTCTGCAGGACTAACCACCAATTTAGATTCCTTCGGTCTGAGGAGAGAACCTCAAGGGCAACATCTGAAATACTGAACATTTATTTTTTAATTTCAAAGTATCTCGTAATATAGGCAAGTATCCACCAGGATTTCAGCCTCAGCCCAGATGTTTGTCCCCCTTCTCCCACAACTGCCTTTCCACTTCCTTCTACCACACCACTTACACATGGAAAGTACTCCCTGACCTTATCCAAAGGCCATTATGCTCTTCTTCTCCAAGTCCCTCCTCAAGATTGACCCAATGACTAAATTGCCACCTAATTCTAGAGCCTTCTAAGGATAATTGATACTTAAAATATATGTTGTTTTATCCCTCTCCCCACACCCTTTTATTGTTGCTTGGCTTCTTATCTTTAGGGCCACGCTGGACTAATCACTATTACAGGACACAAAGATAGTATCAATGGCAAGAAATGCCTTTGGCTAGCCTGAGGAGTCTGCACCTATTCTTCTTGGGTGAGGACCTAACCATTATGATAAATGTGTTTGTCACTTCAAAGTTAGATTACTGTACCTCACTCTGCCTGGGGTTGATGGTAAAGGTTGGTGGGTTTGTACAACACTCAGCAGCCCATCATGAAAGGCCACGGAGAGTATATCATATCACTGTTCCACCTGCCTCCACTGGCTGGATCCACTTCACAGTCCTTGAACTTATCTTTAAGAGCTGACACAGGGTCTATCTTGTAGACCACTTCCCTCTCCGTGAACAACAATATAACTGTATTCAATGAGGACAAATCATTCTTGATGGAGGACCGTTGGCTATGAAACTCCATGACATCAGAATGAGCGAAATACTGATGCCTTACACAGTTTGATGCAAAACTCAATTTTTGTAAAAACTCCCCTTAAATGAGGGCTGAAGAATGTCCCTGAATAATTTCTCAAGGATACATTTTTAAATAGACAGGAACAAAAGATTAAGGAGACGGGGAGAATAGAATATTTTACTGACAAATACAGTGCAATTCTTAATTTGGTATTTGGCACTGAGATACTGTGGAGATGGGCACATTATAAATACATAGACAGAGGCAGTGACATTCAAGAGTCCTGTGGTGCACCTTGAACCATGCTCAAAATTCATCAGGCGGCATATTTCACGAGAATCCACTGAAATTGCATCACTTCAGACTAAATACAACTTCATTCAGAATCTGTCATACCTTTCAATGAGATAAAGCAAATTAAGAATCCAAAATCTGTAAGGTAATGTTATGTTATATTTGTTTGTTAAATTCATAAATTGCTCTGCCTGTCCATCCTGAACGCAGGCTGTTTGGACTTAAACTCTAGGTTCTGCAAAAAATTTAGAAATGTGTTTGATCTTCTGTACCAGGGGTTCTCAAACTGAGAGTTGGGACCCCAAAGTGGGTCATGTCCTGTTTTAACGGGGTCACCAGGGCTGGCATTAGACTTGCTGGGACCCAGGGCCAAAGGTGAAGCCCAAGGGTTTCAGCCCTGAGTGGTGGGACTCAGGCTTCAACTTCAACCCAGGGTGGCAAGGTTCAGTTCAGCCCTCGGTGCTGAAGCTCTTGGGCTTCAGAATGCTAGATTTCAATTTTAATCCTTATCAGTTCTAATTCTAACCAGCCCCAACCCTCACATACACAACGTCCAGCCATTTCCACTTGCCCTCCAAAATCCTTTGTCTCTTCCTACTTGTGACTCTCACCCATCCTCATAATTCTGCCTTTGGCCCTTTGATAATTAAAAGAAAAATCACTGTGATTTTCCTTTTAGCTTGCTGTGCTGAGGTAAATTAGCGCAGTTTGTAATATTACTATCTAGAAACCTGTGCTATTTGGTAAATCAAATACAGGGTTGATACTTTTTTGGTTATATTACTGTGTTGGTTTAATATCATTATTCTGTCAGACTCATTACCATAGCCAGGAAAATCCATACTCAATATTGATCCCACTCTGGGATTAGAGCCCTGCACAGATACAATATTTTATCTGCATCCGATCCACGACCCGCAAAAATAGTGCACATATATAAAGCAGATATCCGCAGATTTGCAGGGCTCTATTCATGAGGTCAATATAGGTATGCATATTAAAACATTTTGTAAAAGGCTATTGTATCTGGACAGAAGCCAAATAATGAGTGTATTATAATTATTTTTATTATACATACACAGTACCAAACCACAATAGGAACTAATGACCTGCAAAATTCCATGAGAAACAGAAAAGCATTTAGTTCTACCGTAAAAACATCAGGGAACTATAATCATGTCTCTTTGACTCTTAGCTAAATGTGGCAAAACTGATATTTTTTTAGACCACATCTCAGATATTGGTCTGGTGTGAATTATTACTGTTGAATTATAACCACCTTAAGAGAAAGTAGAAGTTTATAAAGGAAGCACTAGTGGTTCTTAATGCTTTAGCTACCTGTATGCATGGAAAGTATATATAATTCAAACTGTGCTACCATCTATTATGTATAATTTCAAAGACATAATGATTACCATAGGCAAATTGTGGGGTTGCTATAAGCTTTGAGGAAGGGGTAGCATGTAGTTCTGCTGTCCAAGGAACAGATTGGTAATTAAATTGTGGTCCCTGGTTCCTCCTTTTGCTTCGTGGGGGAAGTAATTTGAATCAGCACTTCACTTGTCAGGTTTCACTTCCCACTTTTCCTCAGTTCAGCTAGGCGGCCTGGAGCAACTGTTGTGGAGGTGAGTGAAGACAAGGCTTTGTGTACTCCCCGCCACCTTGCACAGGAAGTGGATTAGTGACCCTACAGAGGCTGCTCTCCCCCACCATTCTGTAATCCACAATATGGGTAGCACACTCAGGGCCACCTAGAGGGGGCCTGGGTTCTTTGGCGGTGGGGGCCTCCCACCGCAGAATTGCCGCTGAAAACCCGGCACTTCATCAGCGGGTCCCGGGGCAGAAGGACCCCCTGCCACAGGTCTTCAGGGCACTTTGGCGGCGGGTCCCGGAGTGGAAGAACCCCCTCCCCCCCGCCGAATTGCTGCTGAAGACCCAGAGCAGAAGCAGCTCTGGGGGCCTGGGCCCTGCAAAAATTTTCCAGGGCCCCTGGAACAAGTGAAGGACCCTGCTCCAGGGGCCCCAAAAAACTCTTGTGGGGGCCCCTGTGGGGCCCAGGGCCGGGGGCAAATTGCCCCACTTGCCCTCCCCCACCCCAAGGAGGCCCTGAGCACACTCAGGAGAGTAAGGGGGCACTCCTTCCTCCACTTCACACAGGCATAGGTGACCCACAATCTCACCCTATATGGACATTAGGTCTATTAATCTTTTTTTTTAAATGTAGCATGAAGGGCAAAGAAAGACCAGATCTAATCTACTATGCTACAATGAGAGTAAAAATGCCTTCAAGTTCTCCTTGAATGAAGAGAAACAGGATAAGAGGAAGAAATTATATTCTATCTCTCAGTGAACAGGGGAGTAAATCCCTTATTTTTTTAAGCATATCAGTGATGTGGAAATTGTCAGAGTATGGCCCTAAAGGTGTATATTTCATGGATTACCTGCCAAATAATTTCCTCTGGATGACATTTCCCTTCATAGTAAGAACCTATTCAGTGCACATTAATGCAGCTAAAAAATTCCTTTTGCAAGACTGAAGGATAGAAGGTGTTTATCTACTTTTCTATAGAGGAGAAAATGTAATTTCACTGCTCTCTGGAAACATAATGGGCTAAAGAGAATATATTGTCATGACCTAACTGTGTCACACAAGGCTATAGGAGGGTCTTCAAAATCATCCCTTCAAAATTAACCCTTCTGCTTTCAAAGTAATGTGTTCATGAGATTTTAGCAGTCACACTCACTGTTGAAGTTAAGCTGCTAAAACCAAGGACTATGCCTCAAATTCTGATACCCTTAGTAACAGGGAATACTACAGTACATCACCCTTTGAGTAGTCTCAGAGTCAAGGGGACCACTCCTGGCCTAAGGTGAAACCAGGTGTGAAAGTAACAAAGGATTTACCGGTACTCCAGAGTCCTTGTGAGTGGGAGGGGCCTCTACCAGAAGAGACAGGGCTTTTAAATCCCCAGGCTCTTTAAATCAGGATTTAAAGGGCCTGGGGCTGGGGCAGCAGCAGCTGCGAGCCCCAGGCCCTTTAAATCACCCCTGGAGTTATCAGCTGCAGAGGTGGCTGGGAGCCCTGGCCATGATTTAAAAGGCCCGGTTCTCCAGCTGCCGTACTGCAGCAGAGCCTCGGGCCCTTTAAATCACCATCGGAGGAGGCCCCGGCCTTTGGCGGAGCTTCAAAGGGCCCGGGGCTCTGCTGTAGTAGTGGCAGCCAGGAGCCCGTGGCCCTTTAAATCGCCTCCAGAGCCCTGCAACTGCTACCCCAGGGATCCATCAGCGGGGCTCGGGTGATGATTTAACAGGCCCCAGAGGGTAGTGGCAGTGGGAACCCCGAGCCCTTTATATCTCCACCCAAGCCATGCTGCCGGAGCCCCGGGGTAGCAGAGGCAGCCGGGGTCTCGGGCAGTGATTTAGAGGGCCTGGGACTCCGGCTGCTGCTACCACCATGGTCCCTTTAAATCATCCCAGAAGCCCTGGGGAGGCAGTGGTGCGCTATGGTGGCTATTTTAAGGGCTGGGGCAGTAGCTGCGGCAGGCTCCTCAGGCTCTTTAAATCACTGCCTGAGCCCAGCTGCCGCATCCCCAGTGCTCCGTCAGCAATTTAAAGGGCCCAGGGCTCCAGCCGCTGCTGGGAGCCCCAGGTCCTTTAAATTGCCACCAGGAGAAGCTGATCTGCCCCGGTTCAGCATACTGGCAAGAGCTGGTGCGCTGTACTGGGGTGAACCAGCTTACCCTCTGGGTGAAACCCAACATGAGTAAGAATAACAGAATCTGATTTACAGGGATTAATAATATACAGGAGACAACTGTCACATTAGTTGTAATGTGAAAAATGATCTTTAAACCTAAAGATGACAACACATATGAAATATGACCAGCGTAGCTATGCATCAGTGCTACTTTAAAGGTTTTATGCAGCGCGATTACACTAACTGATTTTGTATATGTTTTAATTGGAATTTCAAGGATTTGATTACTCATACATGTTAGATTATTGTATATAATACATCTTAATATTGTAATTTTAAAAGTAAATTTAAAACGTTAAAATGAAATCAATTATCTCTTATTCCACATTGCTGCTATCAACAGCAGGTAACTAACAATGCTGGCTGCTATTAGTAATAACAATATTATCTCTTAATATTCTATTAATGGAAAATGTATTGAATAAAATCCCTGCTGTGCCATTCTAAATTCTTACTGGGACCAAGAGAAATAATCCAATTTTAATTTAGATTCAATTACTCTTTCTTTTCATTAAATTAAACATTTAAGCTCCATGAATATGAGGAGTGTGATGCTGCACGGGAACAGGATTGCCCAGAACTTTTAAGAAGTTTGTTAAGATATAAATATTTACAAGCATTTCTGAGTAACTACTGATTTTTTTTCTGTAGTATTATTCCTTCACAATGAGGCGCTGTGTGCAATTTTAATCAAGGTACATGTTTGCCTACTCACTCTGTTTTTGGAACTTCTTTTCTAAGCCAGTAGAAGTCAGACTGGGCCAGATATTTGCGGGTCTGCAATACGTTGCCAAAAAAGTCATTTTCTGAAAACTTCATCTGTGTAAATAAATCATAACCATTAAACATGACCAACAGACACAAAGATGACATGAAAAGAATCAGAACTTCAACAGTAAGGAGATAATAATAATGACTAAAAATGATTTGGTTAAGAAAATGACATTATTCACATTACAGCAGTTAGGATAAAATCCACCCCATTGCAGAAGGCATCCCTAGGACCTCCACACTGTGGAATCTCTAGGGTCACCCTGAATAAGGGAAGGGTCATGAGCAGAGCAGGTATACAGGAGGATCTCAACACTTTGTACATCACCTTGGGTGACAGGATGGTCATGTGGTAAAGACAACGCGATGGGACTCAGGATGTCAGGGTTCAAGTCTCTGCTCTGACACCAAACATTCTGGGTAACATTAACCAACACTATTGCATTAAGAGTTTTGTTTCAAAATATTTTCTGAGTCATTAGCTAACTGGTTTTGGATCCCTTATTTACCGTATATAGGTGTCAGTAAGAAATCTTTTTCTAAATAAACCAAATACTCATACCATTTTTAAAACTAGGGGATTTAAACATTTTTATTATTTTCTTCTATCAGTTATTGCCATAATCAAATGTTATACCCAGATATCTACTATACCATGGGAGGCTTATGTGTTTTTCAGTATCTAGCCATACAAATTTGGGTATAAGATAATGTTAAAAATTGCTTGGACAAAGCAGAATTACATTTAATCCAGGTCTAGGGCACACACAAAGAGTTAATGAGCCTAACAACTGATGAGTACAATCTAAGTGTAAGCATGCATTTAAACATGAGAAGTTTATGAGCAAAAATTGATCTTCCCTGAGAGTTTTAATAATTGACATCAGCTACTTATTTTTTTCAAATTACACCCTAAGGGCTAATAAATGTTTTATCACAACAGTGGAGACAGATACAAACCATTATTGTTTACATTGGACAGCTCAGAGGATTGATAATTGGATAAAACAGATTTCACCTGTGGATCACTGGTTCAAATCCAGGCTGTGCTGTCAGTGACTGTAGGTCATTATGTTCTGATTGCTATTTAGTGGTTTATGTGAAATCAATCAGTTGCTCAGAATAATTTCTAGAGCACAAATATCTACTTCTATAAATCACCAAATAGGTCAATCAGTAGGGGGTCCTCTATATTAGTGCTTAAAATGAAAAACAGCCACATTTTCTGTTTTAGGTGAGTCATTTAATTCTGAATTAGAGAGGTGATAAGTTAGCACTAGACTCAAACTAGAGCTATGTGAAATTAAATGTGTCAGAAGATTTCTAGGGAAATATTTGCCATATTGGTTAGTGCAATTTGCAGTCCCTAAAATTTCACTTTGAGAAAAATATTGATGATATGCTATGTACATGTTGGAAATGTGAAAAACATGCATTTCTACTGGTATCATGTAAAGCCATTTTCACATGAAAATTGGCCCATTTTGCTTTAAAAAGTATGCAACAAAATGTTCAAAGAGAAGTGATGTTTGAGTAATTTTGCATTTCATTGCAAATATTTTGCACACCTCCCCCTCAAAGGAATCTAGCAGTGCTGCTCTACCATCACTCATGTTAGCAGCATTTACCAATATGAGGGTTCCCATTGCCAGAAGTCTCCAATCTATTACCATATTTCTCAAATGACTAGCCATGCAAGAAAAAAGGCTGTTAATATTACATAAACCTTGCTGAGATCCCAATCATTCTTTCAAAAAATTCTCAATCTTGAGACAAATTTAAACTTCATTACCAACCTACTGTGTTGCATTTTTAGGGCCCAGACTTACAAACATACTGCTTATGTCAGCGAGTGAGTCCACCACCTGAATGGCTTCTCCTCTATCCTATTAAGACAGATGGTAAAGGTTCACAATATTTCCCCTCTACACTGTTTCCCTCGGCAGGGACCAGACTTGCTGAGTTTTTCCTTCTCAGAGTTCTGAGTGAACTATGCCATATTTAACAATGCTTTATCTGGTTGGTTTTTGTGTGTGTACTATCGTCAGTTATACTGAAGCAATTTTTTGCAATGCTACCATTGCAAAAGAGAGTCCATGCAAACAATCTGGTGATAAAGTAAATATTTCTCCCTTCTGTTATTTCATCTTGATGTAGATGTAAGTCCTGTTTGTGGCTATTCCAGGTTTTCCTATAGCTGGAAGCAACATGTTCTCCAGGAAGGATGGTCTTGTAGTTAAAGCACTAGACTTAGAAGATCTGAGCTTAATTTGTGGTCACAAAGATTTCCTCTGTGACCTTGGCCAAGTCACTTCAGTCACCTGCAATGGTTCCTCATCTGTAAAATCGGTATAAAAATACTTCCTTTCTCCCACCTTTTGTCAGTCTTGTCTACTGAGATTGAGAAGTCTTTGAAGCAAGAATTATCTTTTACTATGTGTTTGAACAGTGCCTAGCACAATGGGGCTACATACAGATAATGCTGTATCTTATCTGGGGCTTCTAGGCACAGTTATCAATATTCATACTATTAGGGAAAACAGCCAAAGCATTTAATAATAATTTATAACATTTGGGAAGAAAATGTATTAGTTTATTGAAAAAGTTTATTTTGAGGGGAATGATCGGAAGTCATTTTGTTTTATTATTAAATACAAAATTTGTGTTGGAATATTTTTATCTTGAAAAGAATACTTTGACTGTATTAAAACTGCCCAGCCATATTTTACAGTTAATAGGCCTGGTCCATCCTCTTACAGACAGAGGTGGAAACAAGGAATATCTCTGTTGAAAATCAAGAAAGCTACCCTGGCACAAATCTGGTGCAGGTTAGAGGAGAATCAACCCTAATATTTGTACTGTCATAAGTCCAGTTCTTTCAGTCCTCACAATTGCATGACTCCTATTTAAATCAATGTGGATTCTTCTTGTATGAAGACTGCTGCACTGGACACATATAAATTAGACTTGGAAAAGATCTATTAGATTACTTAGTCCACCACCCTACCATGGCAGGATTGTTTCTGAAGATGTATTTTCTATTGCTTTATCTTGTTTGCTTTTAAATCTCTTACCATAAGGTTTAATAGCATCTGTTTGATACAATGTAAAAACATTAATAAAAGAAGTGACTTGTTTTCATTTTTCAGTCTATTTTAACTCATCACAGATGGGACAGTCCCTTCAGTGATGATACAGCCAGTATTTTATATTGGAACTTTATTTGGCAGTTAACAAGCTTGCTGCAAGCTCTAGAGACTGACTCTAGCAACCATCAATTTATTCTAATGATAATTCTGAAAAAATGATTGATGATGGCTACAGCTGGCCACATCGAACATTAAAACACCCCCTTGTGTCCATGCATAATGTAGCTGGTATCCTCAGCTCCCATGCCTCCTGTTGGCCATCTGCCTCTAGCTGAGTCTTCTGTGGCTCAGCCCTCCAGCAAAGTCACAAAGTTCAAACCACTTCCAGGGTAACAGCAAAGTCCAGATGAAAATGCAAATAAAATGAATAATTTTTCAGCCCTAGTGGGCTACTGAAGTCTTCTGTTTCTACTATATCAGTTCTCCCTCCCACAGGAACCTACTCTGTCCTCTGCAGTCTCTCTCTTTTCCAGGACCCTCCACAGGGATAAATTCTTCCTCAGCCTGCCTAACCCAAACCCTTCCCAGGGAGTGGGGAGGGAAAACTTCCCTCTCTCCTCGGTCTTCACTATCTGTGGAGCATGACTTGTTAGGGTTATTTCCCTTGCCTTGCAGGTGATGGGGATTAAGCAGCGTCACAATAATCAATCTGTTGTATTGGCCAAGTTATACATAATACACAGTGTTATTGTAAAACAAATATTCCAGTGGACATGTTGTAAAAAGGGTCTCCCAAGCTCCCTCCCTTGCCACACCCAGTTACCATCACAAGTTCAGCCCAATCCCAAGCCCCAACCTCTTAGTCCTTGCAGTGGGCCCCACCATGGTGGGCCTGCTTACTTTATTTAGGGGAACGGGAAAAGCAAGAGTTCAGAATCAGAGAACAAGCCCCTCCTGGGGTCAGCTAAAAGGTCAGTGGTACCACCACAGGGCTCCCTGGCTAGCAGCTTTACTGGAGTCATTACAGCCAGGCAGGCAGCCAGCCACATCAGTCTCTCCCTACTGGGCTTGCCACTAGGGTTCACTGGATCCTCACAGAACTGGGGGATCTCTGGCATGGGGGAATTCCTCCTGCTGCTTCAGCAGCCACTCCCTTCTCACGGCTTCCCCCTTCTTGACTGCAGCTTCCTCCTTTTATAGCCCTGTTCCCTACCCTGCATGAATGTCAGGGCCAGAGATGCAGGGCTACCTTAGCGCACATAACCTCATATCCTTCCCTGTCAGCATGGGGTTTATCTACCCCATCACAATGCTCAATTCTTTCCTTTGTGGTTAAGCTAAGTTGGCACCGAGACTGTGCGTTTAACTTTATTGTTCTTTTAAGATTTCAGTCTTGAGAGACAGTGTGCTCAATTCAGAATCATAAGAGAATGGGGCAAATCAAGCAGAAGGCCACAAGCAAAGTGTGCCATGCAAGGGAAAAAATGTAAATGTTTTCTGACACCACCACCTTTATTTAAAAAATGATGTAACATCTTTGATTTTGGATGACTGAAGGGAAAAGACCAAAAAACAGTCGCAACATACTGTAAAGGAAGAAAACTATACACTGTACACTGTGACAGACCAAGACCAGTGGGGTACAGGAGTCTGGTAGAGGGCAAATATACTGGTCACTGGATGAGTAGTTTTCTGTTCCCTGAGTGATCAGAGCCAGGGGCTGCACTAATGTAATCAGGAAACTGCTAGAACCAATTAAGGCAGACAGGCTGATTAGATCACCTGCAGCTAATCAAGGCAGGCTAATCAGGGCACCTGGGGAGGAGCCAGAGGAGAGGAGTCAGGCGGGGAGGAGCCAGAGGAGAGGAAGTGTGTGTGAGGAGCTGGGAGCAAGAGGCACAAGGAGCTGAGTGTGAGAGGGTGTGCTGTTGGAGGACTAAGGAGTACAAGCGTTATCAGATACCAGGAGGAAGGTCCTGTGGTGAGGATAAAGAAGGTGTTTGGAGCAGGCCATGGGGAAGTAGCCCAGGGAGTTGTAGCTGTCACACAGCTGTTACAGGAGGCACTATAGACAGCTGTGATCCACAGGGTCCTGGGCTGGAACCCGGAGCAAAGGGCTGGCCCGGGTTCCCCTCAAACCTCCCAACTCCTGCATTTCAGTCCCAACAGGAGGAGTTGATCCAGACTGTGGGGAAGATCACTGAGGTCAGCAAATCTGCCAATAAGCGCAGGACCCACCAAGGTAGAGGAGGAACTTTGTCACAACACTTACTGTTTTGATGTCTTCATTAATATATGTGTCATTCATTATAAACTCAGGGTAGCCCACTTTTGCCAAAACCGCTTTTGCCTTTGAAAGAAAAAAAATTGGACGGTTTAAGCATTTACAATGCATTTCTTTCCTCATTGAAAGGACCGCACAGTACTATGCCTCCCAAATGGCATCCAGATTTCACCTCAAACAGCTCACCTAGGTGCAACAAATCAGTTTTAGTTTATAACACTGAGGGCCACATTGAGCTCTCAGTTTACATAGTCACTCCACCGACTCCTGTAGAGTTACTACAGAATTACAAGTGTCCTTGAGCACATAATCTGGTCCTAAGAGTTAAACCCCACTAAGGATTGCAAGCAAAGTTAATCTAATGGTCACAACTTATATCTTTTTAGTGTTTTAACATCCTGTGACCTGTATAACTACCATAGAGCAGCTGAAGCAAGCCCAGTTATTCAGATGTATGCGGGACATGGATATGAATAGGTCAGAACCTCAGCTGGGATAAACACAGCATAATTCCACTGACGTCAAATAGATCTCACCAGACAAGGATGTGGCTACAGTTTTCTGACGGAGAATGTGGTTTCTTCAGTTCATGCTGTTGAACTGTCTTTTGCTCATCTACCTGAGCCATCTAATTAAAGTCTTTGCATTCCGCCTCTGTTTTAACAGACTCCATTTCTCAAAATACTTGTTCCCAATAATAGCACAGAATCCTGTGTGTTCCTATGCTCAATACAAAGGCAATAGGAACATTAAAATAATGCAATTTACATTTTTACATTAACTTGGATTTATTCTGTTTCACATTTGTGAGAATTTGCCTTAGTGTTTATATTCAGTACATCTTCTATCTATCTATATATGTGTATACACACACACAAAACATATTTATGTATGTGCACACAGACACACACATATATACTCTCAGCCGGGGTAACTGTTATGCCTGCACTTATGTGTTACAAAATAATGATACAAATTGGAAACAATTACATAAACTAACTTTATAATACGTTTGTGGATGGCACTAAACTTGTCCCACCCCAAGGACATCCATCCATAGTTACTATGGAAACAATTTATTTCCTAGAGAAAATGCAGAGAAAGAAAGTCTAAAAGATGAGGGGGGAAACCAAACAAAATAAGACACATGCATGGAATAAGCTGAAAGGGATAGAGTGGGATGGTATAAAATGTATATGTCCATGTGGTTTAGGAAGACAGATATCAATTTACCCTTTAGGACTATAGGACTTTTCCTTAAAACTTTCCTCTAGTAATGTGATCCTTTCAACACAAAAATCTGAAACCATGTAGAGGCTGAAGAGGAGAACCCTAAAGAACTACATGGCCCTTTCAAATAAACCCCATCTTCAGCAGATAGGCTCCAATCCTGCATGCTGATCTGTGTGAGAGCACCCCTGCACCCATATGAAGCCCCTTGACTGCAGTGGTTGCCTAGATTTATTTATTTGTTTTACCTTTCTCTGCAGCATGGGGCATGGGTCACTTCCAGGTTTAAACTAGTGTAAATGGTGAGTTCTCTGTAACTAAGTCTTTAAATCATGATTTGAGGACTTCAGTATCTCAGCTAAAGGTTAGGAGTCTATTACAGGAGGAGAGTGAGTGAGGTTCTGTGGCCTGCAATGTGCAGGTCAGACCAGATTATCATGATGGTCTCATACGGCCTTAAAATGTCTGAGTCTATGTGATGGGGAGAAGCAATGCTACAATGTTTTCCCCCAACATCCTTTTTTTAACTTCCCTCATTTTCAAGAAAACAGGATCTTTGTCTCTAGAGAGTTAATCTGTTCCTAGGGCTTATTTCCCAGTTGAAGTTATTATCTTTTACTAGTGACATCACAATTAATTGTTGTAGAAATAATTAAGATGTCACAAACAGAAGATTACGACTTCAGGTTAGAAACTAACAGCAGGAACAGATGAACTCTTCAGCAAGAAGGATCCCATTGTCATACAAATATCCCCAGTGATAGAAAAACAATAGAAGACAAATGCTCTATGGGAAATATGAAATGAGCCAAATTACTTCTAAAATAGAATGTTTTCTTAGTTCTTCATGAGGCACAGCAGGTACTGAAGATTTTTTTAAAAAAATGCTTGAGAAAACAGGAAAGAACCAGAATTCAGCTGTAGACAGCATCTATTTTTTGCCCTGCTTATGCTGTTTTGTCCAGTTGACTGAACTTTTGTGATGGATTGGAAAACTTTGGTACTTTACTTTAGGGTTTTCAATGCTATTTGCTACTATATCTGTCTCAAGAAGGCAAGTAGGAAAACTCATCAGTTTTAATTTCCACTAAGTTGCCTGCTTAAATGAGTTAGGTTAGTCTCAAATGTCTTGCATGTATTCCAAAGTAATCATTTTAATCACTTAATTAAGCAGTCTTTGTGTTGCATCTGCATAATTGAGCCCTTAACATTTTTGATTAAACCAACAAAAAAGAAACAAAATAATTTATATTAGCTGATGAACAATTGCCCTTTTAAAAACAATTCAAAGAATCAATGTGGATTAACTACTCCAATACTGCGTTGACTTTGAAAGCTGCAATCAATACGAAACGTGGATCAACATTGTTAAATATATTTAGGCAAATAACAAAAAGCACACTAAATGATAGTATCCCTTAAAAACACTGGCATTTTTCAGATGGCCTTCCAGATCCTTAGCAGCTGTAAACCTCACAGAATTCTGAAACCATCTTAGGCCCAGCAATCTCAGTGAGCAGATCAATCAAGCATAGTCGTCATGCTGAGAGGAGCAAAGGTGGACCCTGGCCTCAAACCAGAGGTGTTAATGGTCTGATCTTGATGAGTGCATACTGCTCTCCTCCCTGCCCCACTCAGAGATTTTGATTTCACCTTGAAGAGTCTATGTGCATAGACAGGGCCGGCCTTAGGATTTATAGTGCCCTAGGCGAGATTATTAAACTGGTGCCCTGTGCCTGATCTGCTCTTAGCAACACAAACATAAGCTTATAGTATTGGAAAACTTGCCACATTCATGTTATTAAAATCAGTTTAACTTAATTAAGCACACTGTAATGCTGATGGACTAGCACTAAAGAAGCAGCACTATAGAAAAAATTCTGATATGACAGAATGATGCAAATAATATATTTTTTTTAATTTATCAAAATGTTATTGGAAATTTATAAGAAGAGGTATTGAAACAAAGATTTGTTTTTAATTAAAAGCAATCTTTCTGGCTTTTTTGGCTGCAAAATCAGTAATAATGTCATCGTATGACAAAGACAAAGTCGTGTCTTGTTCGATTGCAAGAATAGCAAGACCAGTTAAGCGTTCCTGACTCATTGTAGAGCGGAGATAGTTTTTAATGAGCTTTAGTTTTGAGAAACTCCGTTCTCCTGATGCTACTGTTACAGGAATTGTCAGTAGAATACGAGTGGCAATGTACACATTAGGATATATGTCAACAAGTTTGTGGGTATGAATAAACTGTACAATGTCCATCACCGATTTTGCATGTGGCAACATTGATGACAGTGTACTCAATTCTTCGTACAGTTCAAGTCCATTTAAATCAAAACTATCACTGTGCTTCAGGAGGCTCTCTAGGTTCTTGCACTTTGTCATTAGTTGCTCTTGTTTTCCTATTTTGTTGAATTTAGTTATGTCATACAAAAATCCAAACTGTTCGTGGTGTACTTGCAAGGTATTAAACCTTTCATCAACAGCAGATACTGCCTTATCCAACACAACATTAAAAAATTCAACCTCAAATTTCTTTTCTGGATCATCTATGGGCATGATCTGCTGTACAGATTCTTCACAAAGAAGTGTCCCTGGCCTTTTTAACTCATTAACTATGTATTTACTTTATGAAAGTTGGAGAAAACATTGTGAAAATGTAAAACATTGGCTGCCCAACTTCTGGGCTGGCAAAAGTTATACTGACTCACAGGGGAAAAAAAAGGCAGGAGAATCTTAGTACAACATATGGTCACTCTATACCAGGGGTCGGCAACCTTTCAGAAGTGGTGTGCCAAGTTCACTATAATTTAAGGTTTCTCGTGCCAGTAATACATTTTAATGTTTGTAGAAGGTTTCTCTCTATGTCTATATTATATAAATAAACTATTGTTATTATCTGAGGTCTTGGCCACCGGTCCTGCTCAGGCCACTGCCAGCTGAGTAAATGAAACCCCAAACCGGCAGCGGGCTGGTGGCTGAAACCCTAGACAAGGATCCCAGGCTCTGCTCAGCCCACTGCTGGTCTGGGGTTCTGACCACCAACTCCTGCCAGCCAGGATCCCAGCCGCCAACCCCCCCCTCAGCCCGCTACCAGCCTGGGATTCAGCTCACCCAGGCTGGCAGGAGGCAGAGTGGGGCTGGCGGCTGAGCTCCTGACTGGCAAGGGGCCGGCAGCCGGAACCCCGGAGTAGCAGTAGGCTGAGTGCTGCTGGCACCCCAGACTGGCAGCAGACTGAGCCACTCAACCCCCCACCAGCCCTGCTCAGCCCGCCACCAGCCCACTCAGCCCGCTGCCGGCTGAGTGAATGGAACCCCAGGCTGACAGCAAGTTGAGTGGTTCAGCTGGCCTGCTCAGCCCACTGCCAGCCTGAGGTTCCTTGGGGGTCCCCAGGCCAGCAGCAGGTGCTGGGTGGGGCCGATGGCTGGTATCCCCAGCTGGCAATAGGGCAGCAGCCAGAACCCCAGAGCAGTGATGGGCTGAGCCGCTCAGCCTGCTGCTGCCTACCATAAAAAATCAGCTCACCTGCCACCTTTGACACGTGTGCCGTAGGTTGCCGACCCCTGCTTTATACACTAGTAAGGAGATGAGCAAATTACAGTTGTTGGAGGGCTCTTATCAGGAGTAACAGGCTATAGGAAAGTCAGTCAAATTTTTTGGTTTCTCTGATGAAAACTGGCCCACTCCCTGCCTCAAACCAAACTTGTCACTAATAATTGTCAGCCAAAAACAGAAAATTAAGTTGTTAAGATATTGGTTTTTTTTTTTTTTAAATATTGAAATTGGATTCAGGATTGTTAGCAAGAATTTTTGGCAAACAAAGTTGTTAAATGACAATCTAAATGGCAACACAGTACCGCTTTCATGCTTGACTCACCCCCCAGCCTGCTGGTCCAACAGCTGCAGTAGAGGAGGAGATAGGTCGAAAACTGCAGGACCCCAAAATCCACCTTTTGGGGTGAAGAGTGGCAACAGCAGCAGCAAACCCTCAGGTCCAATCACACGCCAATGGGCACCACCACCAGCCTTACAGACCATGGTGAAGTTAGCACAGCATCTGGTCTCAGGGACGGGGCACCCATGGAGCCACAGCCGCTCATCCTGCCCTGTGCATCTCCCCCCGGATGAGATGGATTTCTGGCAGCTGCCAGCCCGGGGTAGAGGCGCTCCCCAGCTAGGGTGGCCAGATCCAGATGTCCTGATTTTATAGGGCCAGTCCCGATATTTGGGGCTTTGTCTTATATAGGCACCAATTACCCCCACCTAAAGTGACCAGACAGAAAATGTGAAAAATCAGGACAGGGATGGGGGGGGGAGTAAAAGGAGCCTATATAAGAAAAAGACTCCAAAACTGGGACTGTCCCTAAAAAATAGGGATATCTGATCACTGTACCCCAATCCCCTATCCTGATTTTTCACACATCTGGCTAACCCCAGCCAAGCCCTGTGTGACATTCCAGTCCTGGCTGCCTGCCGAGGAAGTGAGTTACTTTCACTTTCATTCCTCAGCAGGCAGCCAGCCAGCCAGCCCTCCCCCTACCTATCCCCCAGCACCTCACCCAACCCAGCCCTGACGGAGGGGAGGGAGGAGAGAGAGAGGGGTGCTCCTGGGGAGGAGGGAGAAAGGAGGGGGTGCTCCGTGGGACGAGGGGGAGAAGAATGGATGTTATGGGGGACAACAAAGGATACTGGTTCCAGAGCCACAGAGCCTGCCTCGCCTCACCTCACCTCAGCCGGGGGGAAAGAATCACACTCACAGGTGAGCTCCTTCCCCAACCCCTACCCCCTTCCCTTCCCAGAGACCCCAGCAGCCAATCCCATTCCTCAGACTGTGCTGCATTCGGCTCTCTCTAGGACCCAGCAGCCCTGCTTCTACATTGTCTGGGCTGCCTGCAGAGTGGTGCCCCCAGGCAGAGTGAGGCCCTAGGCAGCTGCCTATTCTGCCTATGCCTAAGGACGGCCCTCTGCATAGACAGTAAAATCTTTCAGAACCATAAAACTTTTCTGACGTAGAACTCTGTCTGTTCAGCCAAGGAAGCTGAGGTATAGGAGGGCAGCCTGTGCAACCCTGTTATTCTCATTTTAAACCTATTCCATTACTCACACACAAGGTGGACTCTCAAACCCATCCATTTTTGGAGTGAGAAACATCCTACATTTAAGGGCAGATGGACAAGGTCAGCCACACCACCTCCCCATGGATGAGGCTGTACAAAATACCCTTCATGATACATCTTGGCTACGGAGTCCTTTCCTCCAATATCCTTTCCGAAAGAAACCCAGTTGTTCTTTCACAAGCAGCTTGTGGCCCAATGGCCACTTTCAACTCATTCTCTTCCATACCAAATCATTTGGGATTCGAGGCTGCCTGCTTAGTTTATACGCTGGATTGTAGGTCAAGTGTGGCTGAAAAAACCACCAACTCGTGCTGAATGGCAGCCTGGCACTTTGTGGGAGAAAAGCCTTATCCCCTCTACCCCAAAGATGCCGTATTATCACCTCTTAACCTTTCCCTCTTTTTGTATGTATTTCAATGGTGAGATGCCAGTTGTGCACCATTGATACATCTTTGGTTCATGTCTGTGATACTATCAAAATGGCCAATCGAGAGTGAGGCTTTGGACAATCTGCTTTCTAATAGCAAGTTTACCAACTGATTTAAATATCATTGACAGCCAATTGTTATTTACCATTTATTTCGTATTGCAGAATATGTATTGTGTGTGTGCATGGGAGAGAGAGAGGGGGAAGGACAGAGCAAGTGAAAAAAAATATCCTGGCTCCATTGATATCAGTGTAAGTTTTGCTATTGACTTCACCCATAATTTTTTCCCCATTTCTATTGATTCCAAGTGTATTGCAAACCAGATGGCTGCAATTGCAAAATGAAATTTAAAAAAATTAACTTGCCTTGGCTTGCCAGCCTAAGTCAAATGTTTGTGTTTCAGAGCAACAGAACATCATTCTGTTCTATTCAGATTCTTCTACCATGCCTTGGTATCTGAGCATTACCAGTGACCCTCTCACTGATCATTTTAATTGCTGGGCCTGATTTTCATTTACACTAAGGTCCCTTTAAGCCACCCTGGCAATGTAAAGGGTCATTAAAATGGAAGTAAGTTACAGTTACCTTAAATTACACCCATCTATGTATATGTTTACTAGAGTATATTCATAGCTGAAACAAACTCCAAAGAAAGACTATCACGATTGTCAATGTGCTACACTATATCTCATTTTTATCATGATATAAAAATACTTGGCTTCAAGCATCAGCATATCCCTGTACACTGAAATAATACTGTATCTACTATAAAAATGTTTTTGAAATACCTGCAAAAATTAAAATTCATGAGTATGAAAAAGCTTGTTTCTACCGACCTTAAGAAGATTATTATTTTGGAAAGTCTGAAAATTAAAAATTAATACAATTATAGTTCTCTGAAAAATTAGCATGAAATCTAGTTTGAAAGCTAGAATCGTTCATGGCAAAGTAATGTTCCATTTAATTACAAAGATTAATTCGGCCTTTATGTACAAGTCTGGTCTTTTCATTTTTCATTGAATATATATGATTTGAGTGCCATCTGGCAGAATTGCTGCATATTTATTGCTGGCATATATTTTAGTTTTAAACACAGAAAAGAAGAAGAAAATAAGGTGATGGAAATTTATAAAATGTAGTGAGGTACAAATATGGGGCTTGAACCAACTCCAGTGACATCAGTAGACAGGCTCCTACTGACTTCACTGGGAGTTGGATTGGGCCCATCATAGTGATGTATTTTATTTCCTCAACTGGTGCAATGTGAAACAATTCGTGAACAGCAAACTGAAATCAAAAGTGAAGTGGACACTCAAACACAAACCCTTTTATTGCTTGGTCTAAAGTGCTAAATGAAGTTATCAAGAGTGCTTGATCTGTGCAAAGCACACGATAGAACACAGCTAGTCATCAAACTGCTGTGCATGTGGCTGTTTTTAAACATTGGTTTTAATGGTTGGTCTTTTTATATTTGTAATGATTAAAAATAAATACAATTAACTTAACTATGAAACATAATTTATCAAGATTTCAGGGAACCGGAGCATTGTTTAATAACTAATTTGCACACCACATCCAACTGGCCAACAGTACGTCAAGCTATTCTTTTCCAATTTCAGTAGTTGTTTTATGTGTTCTAACTTAATGTGGTTATTATTGCTTCCTTCTTGCTACATCCTGAGTTCAACAACAGAAAAATACCAAGTGACGTCATTAATCACAACTCAGCAACACAGCACAAATATCAAATATCTGTTGTATGTGTATACACCTCTACCTTGATATAACACTGTCCTCCGGAGCAAAAAAATCTTACTGTGTTATAGGTGAAACCACATTATATCGAAAGTGCTTTGATCCACCGGAGTGTGCAGCTCCACCCTGTCGGAGCACTGCTTTACCGCATTATATCCAAATTCGTGTTATATCAGGTCGCATTATATTGGAGTAGAGATGTATATATCTCCTCACTATATGTGCCATTCTATGCATCCGATGAAGTGGGCTGTAGCCCATGAAAGCTTAAGCTTAAATAAATTTGTTAGTCTCTAAGGTGACACAAGTACTCCTGTTCTTTTTGTGGATACAGACTAACACGGCTGCTACTCTGAAACCTGGTGTATAATAGTCACAATGACCTGTTTTCAATTAACTCACAGAGAGTAGAGAAAACTTTGTATTTGGTGTATTTGGCAAATGCTGGTCTGCTCATGGACATCCCAGGAGCAGGAAAAAAAGACAGAGGGGGAATTTTCCAAATAAATTGTTTGTTGGCAATTATTCACGGAGTTCTAATACAATAGGGGTCATATTAACAGTATTATTTTACTTTTATTATATTGCCACTCCATGCTGTGAGGTCCTACTGAAGTTTCAACTTCTTGAAGATGTCAGCACATCAGTCTGCATGACTGAGACACTGTTTTCTGTTATAAATCCCTGCCAACGCATTCTGGTCTTGTATGCATTGAAGACAAAATCTTCATGGCTGGTTCAAGCAAAGCAGGCCCTTCCTTAAACCCATGATTCACCTCTGGGGCTGCAAGGCCCAAGATTCAGGGCAAAATCCTGACCCCATTAAAGTCAAAGGCAAAGTTCACATTGATTTCAATAGAATCAGCATTTCACCCTTTGTGTGTAACATTAACCTAACCTCCCACCCACTTCTGTTCCAAACTCCTATGACATGCAAAAGAGGAGACCCACGCCCTTCCTGGCTTGTGAAAGAATCATGAACAACTGGTACCACTCCTGACTGAAAAAGTCAATACTTCATTCAAAGAAGGAACCTTCGCTTTCTCCTTCAAACACATAGTAATCCAACAAACACTAAAGAAAACCACCCTGGACATTTCTGTCCTAGCCAACCACCAATGAGCAGTGATGGGGAATGGCACCTCCACCACTAGACCCCTCACTTGTGGAGTTCCACAAAAATCAATTCTCTCTTCAGTGCTTTTCAACATCTACATGCAACCACTAGCTGAACCGGTCAAACAACACGAACTTAAGTTTGAGAAATATGCAGATGATGCATAGTTCTACCTATCCGTCACCATAAACAATTACACCATTATTACAAAGGTGGCCTCTTGGATGAAGTTGAACCCAAGCAAGACAGAAATGATGCTGGTGGGCCAAGGAAAGTACTTTGAAAAGATTGCAGCCATGGTGTAGTCTCCGTTGGTTGCAGATACACACCCACAATTACAGAATTCAGTCCATAATCTATGAGTACTCTTGGATTCCTCACTGATGCTGAGATCTCACATAGAAAGCATTACCTGAGGACGCTGCTATCATCTTCACCTAGCTAGGAACCTCTGTTCCTTCCTGGCAGAAGGAGACCTGGCCTCAGTTATTCAAGACTGCATTACCTCTCAGCTGGGTAACAGGTTCCTAAGCCTTAGGAAACTCCAGCACATCTCTTTAGCAATACAGACTACCATGCACATATCAAATCTGTCATCAGCTCTCTACACTGGCTTCCCACAGAATTTTGAATCAAGGTCAAGGTCTCAGTCCTTATCTTGAAAGCACTCCATGACCTGGGTCCAGGATATCTAAAAGACCATTTAAAGCTCCAGGACAAAGCCCATGGTCAACAACGCTACTCCTCTGGCACAATGAAACTATAAACAATAAGACCAAAACTCATCTGTGCTAGAGACAGAACTGTCTCTGGGCATGGTCCAAGAGTGTAGAATGAACTCCCTCAAGAACTATGGACCACCCCTAACCTCAGCACCTTCCACAACAAGTGCAAGGTGCATTTCCTTAACCTTGCCTTCTCTTACATAAACATATAACAGGTAAATTTAAAAAAAAATACAGACAAAGGTCCCCCACTGCACATGCTTCTCCCTCTGAGGAAAAGATGAAAGAACAAATAAAACTTGGCAGATGTGTAGTCATGTTGCTTCATGCACTACTGGAAAGTGCTCAAATACTATGATGACGAGCCCAATACAACAATAACAACATGAATAGAATAGAACATTCAGTTCTATAGATGTCAGGCAGCACTGCACAAGAACTGTCATGTGAGTTTGTGAGCAATTAAACTGGAGGGGGAACCTTGGATATGTCCTAGCCACGGTAGCAATTAAGAAGAGAAATTTCAGTTCTTAGGGAGCTTACACTATCATCACCACATAACTCTCAATCAGCAGCACTGCACACAGGGCCATCCCTAGGGAAGTGCAGGGTCCAGGGCGGAAGTGACAGATCTGTCTTTTCAGGGACTCACCATGCCAGCCATTCGCACCAGCCCGTGGGGCCCTTAAAAGCACAAGACCTGGAGTGGGCAGGTGCAGGGAGCCTACCTTAGCCCCACTGTGCATCTCGAACCCCTCCTGCACTCCACACCCCAACCCCCTGCTCTGAGCCTCCTGCTGCACCCCATCTGCACCCCAACTCCCTGACCTGAGCCCCTTCCCACACTCAGTACCCCTCCTGCACCCTGCACCCCTTGCCCTGAGCCCCTTCCTGCACACCACACCCCCTCCCGGACCCCAACCCCCTACCCCAGCCCTACATTCATGGCCCTGCATACAATTTCCCCACCGAGATGTGGTCCTTGGGCCAAAAAGTTTGCCCACTCCAAGCTAAACTGTAGTTATATCAGAAGAGACATACTCCTGTGCATTTTACTCTATCTTCATTTCCCATTCTTACCTGGCTTGTGATACTACATCATGAGATTCAGTTATTTTATGTACAGACTTGTGTGGGGGACGGAAGATGACAGATTGCAAGACTACACAGTATACATACTCACCACAGATCAGGACTGTCAAATGTGAATATTCATGGCACTCAGAAAATATTCCAGATAACCCTTCATCTATGATTATGTATGGTTGGATCTATGCTTACTATATCCCTTGTAATTTTGAACTAAAGCAATAGGTTGATTCCAACGAACCAACTGCATTTTGGTATTTCATGCTCCATATCAACTCTGACCTGAATCAAATCCAATAGTCCAAAGCTATCTATAAATGTATTAAGAGAGAACACAGTGAAACTAGTCATAAAGCCAGTGTAATGATCCAAGCCTTAAATCAGTTTATTCTTGGCCCAAATGCCAACTGACAGACATATTAAAAAGATTTAAAATACTGAATGGGAAGGAGCTCAAGTGTTTGTTTTGGAAACCAATGCAATAGATAAGCCATACTCTATGAGAATTTAAATGAAGCCACATCCACACAAAGAGAGTCTCCTTGCTGAAATAAAGCTTCAACCATTTAAACTAAATCCAGTAGCAGACTACAGTTTATCAATATGAAGTATTATTTTGGAAGTCAATAGTTGTTTTAGCTGTTCATTGGAGAGGTCTAAAAACAGTCTTCAATCCCCAGTTGATGGTGAACAATATAAAACCCAACACCAAGCAATAAAAGCAATAGAAACATACAGATCAGATATTAACAAACAACTTTGTCCTATTTCTAGTCCCACTGATGCCAATGGTAAAACTCCCATTTACTTTGATGGGAGCAAAATAATAATGCTGAATGCTTTGGAAAAATCTTACCCTATGCCTCTATGCTAAGTCCTTTGTTTTATAATGTAATTCTTATTAACCTTAGGGCTACAATAATTTTTCCATTTTCCAACTACATAAATGTGATTGGACTAAACCTATAGTTGCAGCTGTTACTGTTTCTTTTTAGTGAATGTATTGCTATTTTAAAAGTGCCAGACTGATAGCCCTGTTTTATCCACAGGCATCTTGGCTTTTGCAAGATAAGTTCAGAGAAGGATGCCTTAATATCCCAGTGAATGATTAATGGTGCGCCTTTTAATCCAGGCAAAAAAAAACAAAAAAACCTCTCCATGTCTAAATTCTTTTTGTGTGTGTGTGTGTGGGGGGGGGTATTTAAAAAAAAAGTGTATCCTAATGAACTTAAAATAAAATTTAAACTTTGATCAAATTACCACTCTATTTTTCACATTTTACAATTCATAAGTGAGGACACCCCAATCCATGAATAAAATCAAATGACTGATTGAGGTGGGATTGAAACATGTAGCAACAACTGCTATTGGGAGGCAGTAGGGAAGGGTGTAGAGCTCTGGGGAAATTCTGGAAGACGTGACAGGCAAAATGTTGCAAGAACTCAGGGAATGCCATATGGAGCACAGATACCACGCTACCCTTGGAAATGGTGCAATGTCTGCTTCTGGCCAGTGAGAGGTAGATGGGGACATGGCCCTTCCTCCTCTCTGCCCCCACTGAAGATGGAGTAATTAGTTCCAGTAGCAGCACTAGGCCTGAGAAATCCTTGCATGGAAAGGGCCCAAGAACAGGCCAGCCCAAGGACACGGTGCTCCTCCCTATGCTGGAAATTCATGGGAGGAGAACCTCCTTAGGCCCTCACTTGCAAATCCACACTGTGGTCCAACACAATCTAGGACTCTGGGCACTGATTTCTAAAGTGCCTAAGTGACTTAGGAGCATATGCCCCATTTCCAATGGGACTTAGGCTCTTAAGTCACTTAGGTACTTGAGAAAATTATACCATCTCTCAATCTCCAGATGTTGTGCTTTCTCCAGAATCAAATGTTTCATTTTAACAAACAACCTTGTTATCCCTCTCTTTGAAATCATGCTAGGTTTTCTTCCCAGGTGTGTTTCATTTCAGAAACCAAAACGTTAACTGCACCTTCATCTGTTAGCATATTGCTCTAATTATTTCATTAAACTCTTCTTAGAAACCTACTCTGTGCCTCACCCCTCGCCTGGAGAATTCCTGAGCAATTGACCTCTGCTGCAAATGGTTGCCATGCCACCCATTGCTGGAAACATGAACAACTCTGAGCAAAACCTTTTTGGGTGTTTTTTGTTTAAGCTCTGGCATGTCAGGAGATTTAACAAAGAGCACTGCATTGATTGACATGGTAAAAAACCCCAAGGGCTTAAGAAATTCAATGTGCTAAAGGAAAGTTTAGGTTCTGAATAACACAGCATCATCTGTGCACAGATATAAAGGGAGCATAAGGGAGGGAGAGAGGGCAAGGAGGCTTTCTCCTGCTGCAAGGTCCGGCACTGTGGGATCTGTGGTCACCATGGTCTGTCTTGGTTGCTGTGAATAACCCGCTGTTGACAGTGACAGCCTTCCAACCCAAGCCTTCTGTTTGCATCAGTTGACATTTGTTTAAAATTTCCAATGTTAGTGTCACCTGGAAAAGGGATATTTTTACTAACAAAATCTAAGAATTTTCTTTGTATTTCTAGTTTCCTGAAAACCAGTGTGAGCCTATGACCCCACCAATCTGCTTGGCCCTATGCTTTGTAGGGCCTAAAGTCCAGATCCAGCCAGGAAGTGCATGGACAGGGTGTGGCTTTAGCATTTCCCAGAAACTTAGCAGCCATCATGGATTTAAATTCAAGCAAAGAAGACTGTATTTACCCTTCCCTTTCCTTGATCTCCAAGAATAGATTCCATCCGTATGGTGATAAATCGTTCACTCTGGAACTGAACAACCATATCTCCAAAATACCTAGAAAACGCCTCACAGCCTGAACATTCAGCCATATTGAATGCTAACAATGCAACATACTCAGTCTGTCACCCACTTGAAAGAGTTTTTAACAATCAGAGCTTTGCAGTTGTTGTCTCACTCTGTGGAGAGGAACTCTGTCCACCTGAGCAGAGCCCCTTCTGTGCAGACTTGCAATGAGCACACCAATATTACTCCCCTCACCATCCCTACCCCTCCCTTCTATCCTATATTGAGACTAGAAAACAGACACGCACAGACACACAATGCAGGCAAGAAGGCATAGAACAAACAAACAGAAGAGACATTCTGTTTTCTACCTAGGAAAGGGTCTCTCCTTCTAGTAGATATCACTTGTGACAAATCCCATTCTTGAGCTTAGATTACTTCTAAATTTAAAAAAAAAGACGGTTACTCACCTTTGTAACTGTTGTTCTTCGAGATGTGTTGCTCATATCCATTCCAGTTAGGTGTACGCGCCGCGCGTGCACATTCGTCGGAAAACTTTTACCCTAGCAACTCAGTGGGCCGGCAGGTCGCCCCCTAGAGTGGCGCCACCATGGCGCTCCATATATACTCCTGCCGGCCCACCCGCTCCTCAGTTCCTTCTTGCCGGCTACTCCGACAGTGGGGAAGGAGGGCGGGTGCGGAATGGATATGAGCAACACATCTCGAAGAACAACAGTTACAAAGGTGAGTAACCGTCTTTTCTTCTTCGAGTGATTGCTCATATCCATTCCAGTTAGGTGAATCCCAAGCCTTACAAAGGCGGTGGGGTCGGAGTGAAATGTGGCAGAATAAAACTGCCGAGCCAGAGGCTACAGCCTCTCTTGAACCAGGGCATACTGCGAAGCAAAGGTAAGGACCAAGGACCAATGGAGCTTCGCGACCGGTCTCGTGGGTAGAAACACGAGCCAGCAAGGCGGCAGATGAAGCCTGAGCCCTGGTAGAATGCACGGTGATGTGGCTTGGGGAAATATGAGCCAAATCATAACAAGTGGGGATGTCCGCCATCACCCAAGATGAGATCCTCTGAGAGGAAAACAAGCAAGCCCTCCCTTTGGCCCGCTACCGGGGCAGAGCTGGGGCACCTTAGGAAATGATTCTGTCAGCACAACATAATGCGAGCACTCCACAGATGTCCAAGGAGTGCAACGGTTATGCCCATTGCGTTGAGCTGTGGGTAACATGAAAGGCCAAAACACCTTAGGGAGGAAAGCCGGGTGCGGTCATAACTGCACCTTGTCTTTGTGGAACCTTCGTAAGAGCTCTGATCTCAGAGACCCGTCTGGCCAAGACTAGGTTGAGGCCCCAGGGCGGGGCTGGGCGGCGCACCCGAGGGTGCAAGCGCTCCAAGCCCTTGAGGGACCTCGAACCCATAGTGGGACACTGAACGTCCATCTTAGCCTGCTGGAAGGTAGGGATGGCTGCTGAGAGTATCCTCAGCGATGATACCGCCAGATCCTGCCGCTGAAGGCCAGAGGCAGGCCAAATAGAGGGGATCGAGACCTCAGCAGGAGCAAGATCGAGCGTACTGCAGCTGTAAAGGAAACGCTTCCACCTGGCTCGGTACGTTGACCAGGCGGAAGGCTGCCTGTCACCCCGACTCAGGTACGTGAGGCGAAGAGGCTGCAGGTCCAGGTGACGAAGCCTGTCATTGCCCTGAGTGATGAGGTCTGGGCTGACAGGCCGAGCAACGTGGTATGTCAGTGCGTAACGAACCAGTGGGAACAGCGGGAAGGCATAATGCAGTTGGCCGTTCCACGGCATCAGGAATGCGTCCAAGATCGATTCCGAGGAGAGACCTTGGAAGGAGCAGAACACCTGGCATTTCCTGCACTCGCGGTGAGCGAACAGGTCTGTGTGAGGAACCATTTCCACTTCCGGAAAGCGGGACGCCTCACATGGGGCAGAGTGATGACTCGTAAGACAGGAAAGACCTGCTGAGTCAAAGAGATAAGACGTTCCGAACGCCTGGGAGAAAGGACGTCGCCAGCTCCATCGAGTGGGTCATGCAAAAGACCCGGAAATGGATGGCCTCCTGACAAAAAAAAAAAAAGGGGGAAGGACTATGTCCCCCCTGAATGCTTATGAAGCACCTGGCCATTGTGTTGGCTGTAAACACCGAGATACAACGGCCTCGCAGCTGCCGCTGGAACCCCTGGCATGCCAGGCGGACTACTCTCATTTTTGGGGCATTAATGAGGAATGCCAGCTCCCTAGAAGACCGAAGGCCTTAAGCTCGGAGGTGACCATGAGCACTCGAGCAGAGAGATGATGCGTCCGCCGTCAGGGGCAGTGAGGGCTGGGGCGGATGAAACCGCATCCTGTCCACACCAAGGAGGGAGTTAGCCACCACTCTAGGGAGCCTAAGGCGTTCGAGGGAACGGTGACTACCATGACCATTGGCTCCCTGTCCAAGCGGTACGCCGAGGTGGGCCGGACTTGGAGAGGACGGAGGCGGAGCTTGGCGCTTTTGGTTACAAACTTGCGGGCAACCATGGACCCAGGAGACTGAGACAAGAACGAGCTGAGGTCGTTGGGAAAGCCTTCAGACCTCAGATGAGTGATGCCATCGCCTAAAACCGCAGTTGCGATAAGCAGGCTCCGGCTAGGTAGGAGACCAAGATAGCCCCTAGGAAGCCCAACCTCTGCGTGGGAACCAGAGCGGATTGCTCTATAGTAATCATCAGGCCTTGATCTGTGAATAAGACCGTGACGATGCCCACGGGCTGAGTGGTTTGTGTGTCAGAGTCTCCTCGGATAAGCGAATCGTCCCAATACGGAAAAACGCATATCCGACATAGCTACGGTAGGCGGCGACTATGGCCGTAAACCGGGAGTATTCACCGCTGGCTATAAAGCGGAGGCATCTCCCATGTGGAGGGAAGATGGCATTGCGAAAGTACGCGTCCTTCCTATCCAGGGCGGCATAGTAGCCCCCCGGAGGCAAGGATGGAATAATGGTTCCCAGGGATACCATGCAGAACTTCAACCTTATCCCAAACCGGTTGAGTCCATGCAGGACCAGGGAGGTCTGAGACCTGTGGTCGAGTGGGGGACTAGGGCATAACGGGAGTAAAACCCCTAGCCCCTTTCGTCCGCTGAAGGGGGACAGGGCTGGAGCAATTTAAAGGTGGTACCTATGCTCCATCGTGCGCAGGACCCAGCGATCTAAAAGTAACTGGGGCCATGCCAGGAGAAAGCGGGATCAGGATCCCGTCCTGCGACTGGTACACCGCCTTCCGGCGAACCTTGGAAGGTCCGTCTTTGGTCCCAGTGGTAATTGCGAGGGACCTTGACTTTGGCTTTTTAGGGGGCCTGACGTTTGTCTGCGACCACCTTGGCCTTGCCGTTTTCCAGAGTTCTGCCTCTGGCTAGGCACAGAGTATGGCGGCTGGGGCCATAAAGGCCTGCGTTTGGTCGCAGGCGTATACATGCTGAGACGCATTAGGACCCTATTGTCCAGCAGGCTTCGCAGTCTGGGGCTGTCTCTGCCGCGAAGATGCCTTTACCAACAAAGGGTAAATTCTTTCCCCCGTCCTCCAAGACGGCAGCGAACTCTAGGTGGGAGGTTCGAGGGAGAAACTCCTCCACCCAGGTGCTATAATTATCGCAGCTAAGCAAGGCTTGTTGCTTTGCTACCCAGAGGTGCAGGGCCCCTGCAGAGTACACCTTGCATTCGCCAAGGCTCTTTCTGCTTCGGGGCTGGCGCCCGCTGGCCATGATATCAGGATCGTGGTCCTGAGCATAAGATCCGCGCATATGGGGTGACACGGATGCGTGTCCGGACGGCCATGGAGGTACTAAAAGAGGGCACGGGCCGAGTCTCTGACTCACTCGGACCTTGCCCAACTCGGCACCGGGGACCGGCGTCAGGAGGCGTATCGGTACCTGGAACGAGATCCAGACCCGCAACCAGAACGGTGTCGGGAGGTGGACCGAGATCTCGAGGCTCGGAGAAGAGCTACAGGAGTCAAGGTACCTGCCCCGGTGCCAGATGTCGGAACGGTGCCGATAGCGGGTCGGCGAACGGGATACCGACCGGTGCAGTGAGTGTGACCAGTACCGAGGAAAACAGTACCGGAACTGCCAGTGGTGTCCGGCGTACCGACAGGACTTGGAGCGTCTGCGGGACCGTGATCATGGACGGTGCCGCTCTGCTGTACTGACAGGGGACAGTCCCTTGAAGAGACTGTATTACCCGTACCGGCGGTGCCCAGGTCAGGCAGCACTGACTCCGTCATGGCACTGAGAGCCCTCGCCATTGGTAACATCTCCGGCGCGCAGGGAACAGCAGGCTCAACCACAGTGCGTACTGGGGAGCTGTCAGGCACCGGATTCGACGGCCCTCGTGGGGCCGGGATCCATGGTACCGAGGTCATCAGAGCTTCGGTAGGTGCCGGTGCCGGGAGAACCGAGTTAGATAAGCCGTCTGGCTGGGGTGCCGTCAGCACTGAAGCAGCGGGAGTAATACGCTCAACCACGGCGCGTGCCGGGGAGCCGTCGGGCACCGGATTCGATAGCCCTTGTGGGACTGGAATCGACGGTGCCGATGGAAGCAGCCGGAACAGGAGCTCAACCACGGCGCGTGCCTGGGAGCCGTCAGGCACCGGATTCTATGGCCCTTGCGGGACCGGGATCGACGGTGCCGACGTCATCGGTGCCGCAGCAGGTGTCGGTGCCGGGCGATCCGACTTAGACTATCCCTCTGGCCGCGGTGCCGTTGGCACGGAAGCAGCCGGAGAATTAGCTCGACCACGGCGCGTGCCGGGGAGCCGTCAGGCACCGGATACTACGGCCCTTGCGGGACCGGGATCGACGGTGCCGACGTCATCGGTGCCGCAGCAGGTGTCGGTGCCGGGCGATCCGACGTAGACGAGCTCTCTGGCTGCGGTGCCGTTGGCACGGAAGCAGCCGGAGCAATACGCTCAACCACGGCGCGTGCCGGGGAGCCATCAGGCACCGGATTCTACGGCCCGTGTGGGACCGGGATCGACGGTGCCGACGCCATCGGTGCCGCAGCAGGTGTCGGTGCCGGGCGATCCGACGGAGACGAGCCCTCTGGCTGCGGTGCCGTTGGCACGGAAGCAGCCGGAGCAATACGCTCAACCACGGCGCGTGCCGGGGAGCCGTCAGGCACCGGATTCTACGGCCCGTGTGGGACCGGGATCGACGGTGCCGACGCCATCGGTGCCGCAGCAGGTGTCGGTGCCGGGCGATCCGACGTAGACGAGCCCTCTGGCTGCGGTGCCGCTGGCACGGAAGCAGCAGGAGCAATACGCTCAACCACGGCGCGTGCCGGGGAGCCGTCAGGCACCGGATTCCACGGCCCTTGTGGGACCGGGATCGACGGTGACGACGTCATCGGTGCCGTAGCAGGCGTCAGCGCCGGGCGATCCGACTAGACGAGCTCTCTGGCTGCGGTGCCGCTGGCACGGAAGCAGCAGGAGCAAGACGCTCAACCACGGCGTGTGCCGGGGAGCCGTCAGGCACCGGATTCTACGGCCCTTATGGGACCGGGATCAACGGTGACGACGTCATCGGTGCCGTAGTAGGTGTCAGCGCCGGGCGATCCGAGTAGACGAGCTCTCTGGCTGCGGTGCCGCTGGCACGGAAGCAGCAGGAGCAATACGCTCAACCACGGCGCGTGCCGGGGAGCCGTCAGGCACCGGATTCTACGGCCCTCGTGGGACCGGGATCGACGGTGCCGACGTCGTCGGTGCCGGGCGAGCCATCTTAGACGAGCTGTCTAGCTGTGGTGCAGCTGGCACAGAAGCAGCAGGAGCAGTAAGCTCTACCACGGCGCGAGCCGGGGAGCTGCCAGGCACCGGATTCCCTGGTCCTGGGGGACTGGAATCGACGGAGCCGAAGTCATCGGTGCCTCTGCAGGCCGGATAACGCAACTGAGGCGAGCTCTCTGGCTGCGATGCAGGTGGCACGGAAGTAGCGGGAGCAGGGGGCTCAACCACGGCGCGTGCCGGGGAGCCGCCAGGCACCAGCAGGAATCGTAGACTCTCTCGACCTCGGAAGAAGGGAACGGTGCCGAGTCGACATCGGTGCCGGCGACGGTCGGTGCCGAAAGGCCTTGGTGGTACCGGCGGGGTCCGGTGCCGAGGAGGCGCTTCTGCCCGCCGCTTGAACATCGCTCCGCGCCCAAGGTGGAGGGGCAAGTGAAAGTCCCGCACCTTTTTGTTCTCGGCTTAAAAGCCTTGCAAATGGGGCACTTATCTGTCAAGTGTGATTCCCTGAGGCACTTCAAACAGGAGTCATGTAGATCTCTCTTCGGCCGCGGCTTCTGGCAAGCCGGGCCCCTTTTGAAAACCCGGTGAGCCATGCATGGCTCCGGCACTGGGCTCATGGAAGGGGCTACTTCCTGAACCCCGCTAACTAAACTAACCATGTTAGCAAAGAAAACACGTATAACCATACAAATATATATATAAAAGTGTTATAACTGCATAATTATATACGAGAAAACGAGTAGCTAGGGAAGTGGAGGTCAGCTAAGCCGCGCTCCACTGTTCCAACGACCGACACGGGCGGTAAGAAGGAACTGAGGAGCGGGTGGGCCGGCAGGAGTATATATGGAGCGCCATGGTGGCGCCACTCTAGGGGGCGACCTGCCGGCCCACTGAGTTGCTAGGGTAAAAGTTTTCCGACGAATGTGCACGCGCGGCGCGTACACCTAACTGGAATGGATATGAGCAATCACTCGAAGAAGAACTTACTTTTCAAAGTTATCAAGGAAGAAGCAGACAGTCACCACTTATTTAAAAAACGTAGGCACATCAGTGTTTGTTTGCCTAATAAATGTGAGCAGCTGACAAAGCATCTTTTCCACTGAGAATTGCATGCTGCTTGGTGAATAGCCAATAAGGAAGCAGCCTCTTCCTGCATCTGATGATCCTTGTTAAAAAAAAATACCTCTGTAAACTCTACCACCACCAGAGTCTGGAGCATTTCAATGGGACATTTAACATTTCTCTTCATTATTTTGTTTCAGACATCATTGACTAATGAAATGCTTGAGCAATTTAATCTCTGCTGATGTTATAACAAAGTTTTCCCAAACTACATCACCAATTCTGCTGTCTAGTACTCAGAGTATTAAAAAATATACATTAGCACATAGAGATGCACCAGTGCAGTTACTCCTGGTTTCACCAGCGTTAAGAGAGAGGATTATTGCCACACAAGCCAGCTATGCCAGGACTATCGGTACACAAAGTGCAATCAAAAGCACATGTAGATTATAGAATCTAGCTCTATACTGTCCTTTATATCTGCTCTCAAGTTAAGCAAAGCACATCATCAAATATTAAAACAGCTGGCCAAACGAAGATGAAGATTTTTGAAGACAAACGGTAGCTAGGCACCTGCCTCATACTGGAAGTCTGTCATTAGAGGCTTTGAAAAAACTTGTCTGAAACACATATTTTTAAATAAATGGAACATGAGTGATAGGTTTCCACAAGCTGATTAAGCCACGTCCTAAACTTGTTTTGCTGCCACTGGGTTTGGAACCTGGCTTTTAAAACATGGCTGTTTGGGCAGTGAAGATGGTGCCCAAAGGAACCTCCCCGACGAACCCATATTAAAGAATCTATCCTGTTACGGTAGGAGGTGCTCGTGGTTGGCACATTAGGGATGATTGATATATAAGCACCCAGGATTAAACTCTCCAAAAAAAATTAAAGATGCCATGTAGTAACTGCACCCACAGAGTCAGTAAGAGACCTGGGTATCATCCTTTCTCACGGGACCTTTCTCAGCTCCCTTCTCAGAGCTGATAGGCAAAAGGAGAGTCCGTGGCCAGGTCACCTTTTCCAGTCCGTGCAGTCTGAGGCAACACTTGAATTAGGGGTTTCCCAGGGTAAGGTTCAGGGGCTAAGGGAGGAAAAGAAACAGTACCTTGTTAAGCAGTTGGATTTGTCTGACTTTGAGAGAGTCCTGGAGAAAGACCCAGACCCAAGGAAACTGCTCCTTGGAGCTGGGAAGGCGGGGCGGCTCTAGACATTTCGCCGCCCCAAGCACGGCAGCATGCTGCGGGGGGCACTCTGCCGGTCGTCGGTCCTACTGCTTTGGTGGACCTCCCGCAGGCATGCCGCCAAAGGCTGCCCTCCCGGCAACTGGCAGAGCGCCCCCCGCGGCATGCCACCCCAAGCATGTGCTTGGTGTGCTGGGGCCTGGAGCCACCCCTGAAAGGCAGAGGCCTTACTTGGGGTTTCTGCCTGTATGTGGCCTGTTACAACCTCTGCCCAAGGGAATAGGACATGTGTTCATTTTGTAAATACACAAATTACAATAAGAATGTACGTTATTCTGCCTCACTGATTCCAGCTCCTAACAGGAAAATGGCCTACAAGACCTTAGAGGGAGGGCTCTGAGTTACTTCAGTGAATTTTCTCCCAGGAGTCTGGCTGATGGGTATCACTGACATGATCAGGGTCTAATTGATCACCATTTTGGGGATCAGCAAGGAATATTCCCCAAGGTCAGATTGGCAGAGACCCTGAAGGGGTTTCGCCTTCCTCAGCAGCATGGGGCACAGATCACTGGTAGGTTTAAACTAATGTAAATAGTGGGTTCTCTGTAACTTGAAGTCTTTAAATCATGATTTGAGGACCTCAGGAACTCAGCCAGAGTTTATCAGTCTATTATAGGAGTGGGTGGGTGAGGTTCTGGGCCAGCGATGTGAAGGAGGTCAGACTAGATGATCACAATGGTCTGTTCTCACCTTAAAGTCTATGAGCCTATGAGAATCCATTACTGCTCAGCAAAGGGGCAATAATCCTTTTTAAAATGTACCTTTATAAAAGGGTTTTGTTTTTGCTGGAGAAACAGCAACGTTTTCAGAAATGAGAGCAACTTTCTTGCACATCAGAAGAATTAATGTTAAGATCATGTGTATCACTGCTTTTACACAGCATTTCCACTCCAAAAGCTCCAGATTCATGCCCAGTTTTATTGTGGGTATGTCCCTCCAACTTTTTCTCTGTTTCTCTTCCTCTGTTTCAAGCCTGAGATTTGTCATAAGTGTTTTGATATCATGCACCCATTCTGGCCTTATGGAGTTGTGCTTGGGTCTGAAAAATGACAGCAAGAGATCAGGGTTAAATGCAATTTCCTTTCCCTTTACCCATTTTCCACTATCCGTCTGCATGGTGCTCAGGTTACTAATGGAACTGACATCACTGTACAACTGACTGAGCAGTAGCAGCAGCCAGATAACAAGGGAGAAGCTGACAGCAGCAGATCTAGCCTCACAGATAAGATATAAGCAAACATGCCATGGCTATTAGCTTCAGCTCAGGCCAAAGATGAACATTTCATATGGTTATTGAGCAGAAAACTCCAATCTTCCTGAAGAGATTAATTGAGTTTGGGTTTTGGAAGATATTATTCTCTGGGGCCAAAATAAAAGTTTATTGGAGGAAGAAGTGTTGAACTTGTAACTATGTATTGTCGATCCAACCGCAAGTGAGGATTTCTTTTTAATCCAGAAACAAAGCATAGAATATTTTCACACTGAAAGGAAAGTCTCTGCCACTCATTTTATCTGCCAGTTGAAATGTTATCCTTAACACTGTCATTTTCCAGACGAACGCAGAAGGGTGTTAACTTCAGCGTCCTGGCAAAATTCCAGTCTGGGTTACTACAGTGACCTTTACAGATTCCCTTCCTCATTTCCAATTAATACAGTACTTTTCACTTCCTTCCTTCAACCTGTCATGTAGTGCTCTTCTCTGCACACATTCATGAGCATAGTAGGAAAAGGATTAACCACTTTGTAAACACAAGTCTGAGTTGAATGGTAATATGTTTATTGTCCTCTAAACCTGTAGGACAGTTCAGAAACACAGTTAAAACATGGTTCAGCCCCACTACACATTCCAGATCATATTTTAACTGTATCAATAGACTAACCTTTTGCAGCCAGGTCTCCCTATGGTGTCGTTGTTACAATATAGTTTGGCATCTTAATCTTTAATGTCTACATCAGAGCACTGCCACAAAAGAAGTACTAAAATATTCCACTGCAGCAAAATCATCACTAAGGCTGACAGTCTGCACTAAAGACAGGGTAGATAGGTTTGTGATTAAAAGCACAAATCTGGAAGGGACAAAAGGTTTCTAAAGGCACAAATAGGAGTTCGGCACCTAATTCCTCTAGTGAGTTCCATCTCTGCCTTTGAACATTTTCCCCTCGGTTCCTAGGTCTTTCTGAAGTAAGGTGTCACTGAACAAGAGTATATCTGGCAGGGTCCATTTGTTTTGACAATTTCAGGGGAGGGATAGGTCAAAACATTTGTCAAAGCCACCCTTTTTCCTATAAACAGTTCTGGTTTTGACAAATGGACATTTTTTGACAAAAGAAACATTTTGGTGAAAACTTTGTGACCAGCTCTACTTTAAACATAGTTTCAGAATAGTTTTGGCTCCTGTCACTGACCAGAATACCATGTTTAAAGCATTTACAATTGGTTCAGCTAAAATGGTTACGACTCTTATTCAGTAAGGTGCCTAAGTACTCCAACTGACTTCAAGGGGGTTGACTTCAATGAGAATACACAACTGCTTAAGGCACATGCTTAAGTGCCTTTTTGAATTGAGACCTTTGTTCCTATTATAAATAGTCCTAAATTACTCCAGGCATTGGTTTGTAAAGGCGATTGACGATCTGCACCACAGAGGTCAATGGAAATTTTGCTTCAGTTTATATTGCTTGATTCTGTTCCCAGTGAAGTCAATCAGACTTGTGCCATTGAGTCCACTGGGAAAAGAATCAAGCAATGTAAGCTGAGACTAAACTAAGAAACATAACAGAGAATTATGTGTATGTTTTTCTATGGCTCTGCCCTATCAGTCTTCAGATTGGGAAAGATGGGATTGGAAACAAATACACCTCTGCCCCAATATAACGCTGCCCGATAAAACACAAATTCGGATATAATGCGGTAAAGCAGCACTCTGGGGGGGCGGGACTGCATGCTCCAGTGAATCAAAGCAAGTTCGATATAACGCGGTTTCACCTATAAAGCGGTAAGATTTTTTGGCTCCTGAGGACAGCATTATATTGGGGTAGAGGTGTATTGTAAATAGGACTTCCTTAGAGAAAAGTAAAACCAGGCAGCAGTCAAATTCAGTAGGCAACAACATTACTTCAGAATGACCTTGGGATTTGTGCTCTGTAACCTAGAAAGGTTAATTATGTTACAGGAAAAATCTTATTACAGAAGCACAAGATATTTTGGCTTGTCATTTGTAGTTAAAAAAAATTTTAAGTGCTTCATCTAAATAAATAAAATAACTTCATAAGAAGCAGTAAATTTTCAAACTTTTGGAAAATAAGTTTGTCTACAGATCTTGAATCTTGCTCTCAAGCCCCTCCATTAAACTCAAGTACAAGGGACATTTTAAGGGAGGAAAACAAAAGGATGAGCAAAAAAATAAATTATCTTGCTTGTGCCCACAATTATAGTTTACTTCTCACAATTATCATCTGCCAGTGAATTATCATTTCTGAAGAAGCGGCAAAAAATTATGATTTTAAAAATTAGGATCATCATTAGGACATGATTACAAGAGTCATGTTTATGTAGTTTCAGTTTTGGATTCTCTTTTTTCTCTGCAGGTCCATCCTTAGGAAATGCAGCTGTCAGTATCATTAGGCTGATATAGCAGTCTGCTATCAACACTTTCATTGTCAGGTTAAGAAAAGGCCCTTTTTGCACATTTGTCAGCTTTCCCAATAGGCTGCAAGGTGACTCAGACCTGGGCCAGCACAAGAGCTATTGAAGAGGTCTCTCTCCGGATGACTGACATAATGCATACAGCACATGCCAAAGACACCCACTGAGCTGCACTCATCTGAATAATTTAGCTATACTTAAAATGAAAGCAAAATCTAATGACCCTCTCAAAACAGGGAGTTTAAGAAGTGAGAGCAGGAAGCAAAATGAGTTTTAAAAAGAGAAAAATCAGAGGCCTCCATCTAAGACTCAAAGGATTGACAGGAACAGTTTAAACAAATCCTTGATTATAGCCAAATAGAGTATAATAGTTTAAGACTAACAAAAGAAAAAAGAAACAGAATATGAAAGCTTGGTGCCAGATACTAGACTCTGATTTAACTATGTTTTTTAGAAATACCATGAGCTCCATCCAGAGAATTAGGTGAGAATTGCATGTTAAAAAAACAACACCCAAGTCTGTAAGGATCCGTTTTTTGGGGTGTTTTGTTTTTGGTTAGGGAGTGGGAGCTATGGGGGGTAGGCTGCTTTTGGCAGAACTGGTTTCAATTCATACTTACGGCATAGGGGTTTGAAATGATTAGAAGACATGATTTTGATTATGTGGTCTTATTCCTGAGGGAAAGAAACACTTAAATTCCAGAGAACTGCAAGAGGAAAGGTGAGGTTCCTTGAGATACAGAGCACAAGGATCCAGAAGAAGTGCTCAAAAGGCCACATAAGCTTATACTTGCTAAAAAGGCAAATTTTCAAAACTTAGACTGAGCTGGCTGCTCTTCCAAAGCCAAACTAGGCACTGGTTCTACCATAGGGATCCGCTTCAAAGCCTGCCTTAAATCAATGGGAGTCTTTCCATTGACTTCAGTGAGGTTTGGGTCAGGCTTATAGAAGATTGTTGTTCAGCTGACCCCTGGCACTATCTGCAGTAAATACGTGGAAGGTAGTATTGAGGCTAGCCCTATCACAAGCAGAATCTGCAATATCCTCTTTGAGGTGATCAGTAAGCCTATCAAGCCATTTGCAATACAGTGGAGTCACCTAAGCATAAAGACATATGAGACCATCAAGATCATGTTAGAAGGAGAGAATTTTTTCCAGAACATTTTCAATGCAGAAAACCAAAACATACAAATAAAAGGTCTTTTACCTGTGGCACAATAAAAGAATAAGCCTGCTACGACCTAACGGTCCATGACTAAAAAGGGACTAAATACCAGGGAAACTGAGCTAATGGAATAGAACTGGTAAACAGGAAAATAACAACAACAATTAACTCCTTTCATTCCAATGTGGTTTGCAAACTCAAACAGCTGAACAAACTATACCTAGACAAAACAGGCTATATGAAATGCAGCCATTTCTGGGTAAAATGCAGGTGGGGTTTAACTGCACACGGTAACTCTACACTACATGTCACTATGAGATAGTATGGCCAAGTGGATAAAGCAATGGATTTGAACTCAGGAGAGTTTCCCTAAGGTCAGATTGTAATCACCCATAGTTGGGTTTGTCCTCAAGTTAACAATCTTATTCTTATAAAAATCCCATGAGATACTTAATTACCACAAGCAGCCAGAGCAGTTATTTTACGTGTCATTCGGCACAATGCAAGCATAACGGGGTGACATTCTATGGGCTGTATTATACAGAAGGTCAGATAGTGGTTCCTTCAGGCCTTTCATCTAAAACATGGTGTCTCCAGCAACACAGAACTGTCTGTTATAATGCTGGGCTTTGGCTCAGTACTGACCCAGAAGTCAGAGGGCTACCTAAGAATCCACAGCAATATACTTTATGCAGATGTTCCTCATCTCAAGCACTGACCCAGAACAACCTCTCAACTTGTGAGCTCTGACAAGATCACAGCAGCAATATGGACACAGGCAGTGACACATTGTGGACACATTTAGACAGATGCACTTTCTGTGTAGCAAACCTGTAAATAAATACTGGTAAAACCACCAAATTTTTTGTTTTATATGTTATTGTATTAAAGTAAAAAGAGAAAAAAAAGGAAGGGGGAAGATGTGTAAAGCTGATCATATGTTGCTGCAAGCAATCTACTTATTAAAGTTCTAGGGGTCTGACATATGGTAAGTCTCCCATTTATCAAGTAAATTATTTAATCAAGGTGTTTTATTTATTCATTTAACATGTTCTCATCCAAAGCTCTTGGCACAATTATAAAATATATCAATAGAAATACTACAATAAATAAAGTGGTTCAGGACTGTTTAGAAAAGCTGGATGAGCACAAGTCCATGGGACTGGATGCACTGCATCTGAGGGTGCTAAAGGAGTTGGTGGATGTCACTGCAGAGCCATTGGTCACTGTCTTTGAAAATTCATGGCGATCGGGGGAGGTCCCGGATGACTGGAGAAAGGGTAATGTAGTGCCCATCTTTAAAAAGGGGAAGAAGGAGTATTCAGGGAACTACAAGCCAGTCAGCCTCACCTTAGTCCCTGGAAAAATCATGGAGCAGCTCCTCAAGGAATCAATTTTGAAGCACTTTGAGGAGCGGAAACTGATCAGGAACAGTCAGCAAGGGCAAGTCATGCCTGACTAACCTAATTGCCTTCTATGATGAGATAACTGGCTCTATGGATGAGGGGAAAGCAGTGGACATGATATTCCTTGACTTTAGCAAAGCTTTTGACATGTTCTCCCACAGTATTCTTGGCAGCAAGTTAAAGAAGTATGGCTAGATGAATGGACTATAAGGTGGATAGAAAACTGGCTGGATCGTTGGGCTCAACAGGTAGTGATCAATGGCTCCATGTCTAGTTGGCAGCCGGTTTCAAGCGGAGTGCCCCAAGGGTTGGTCCTGGGGCCAGTTTTGTTCAATATCTTCATTAATGATCTGGAGGATGGCATGGACTGCACTCTCAGCAAGTTTGCAGATGACATTAAACTGGGAAGACTGGTAGATTCACTGGAGGGTAGGGATAGGATACAGAGGGACCTAGACAAATTAGAGGACTGGGCCAAAAGAAATCTCATGAAGTTCAGCAAGGACAAGTGCAGAGTCCTGCACTTAGGACAAAAGAATCTCATTCACTGTCACAGACTAGGGACCAAGTGGCTAGGCAGCAGTTCTGCAGAAAAGGACCTAGGGGTTACAATGGACAAGAAGCTGGATATGAGTCAGCAGTGTGCCCTTCTCGCCAAGAAGGCTAATGGCATTTTGGGCTGTATAAGTAGGAGCATTGCCAGCAGATCGAGGGACATAATCATTCCCCTCTATTCAGCATTGGTGAGGCCTCGTCTGAGTACTGTGTCCAGTTTTGGGCCCCACACTACAAGAAGGATGTGGAAAAATTGGAAAGAGTCCAGCGGAGGGCAACAGAAATTATTAGGGGGCTGGAATACATGATTTATGAGGAAAGGCTGAGAGAACTGGGATTATTTAGTCTGCAGAAGAGAAAAATGAGGAGGGATTTGATTGCTGCTTTCAACTACTTGAAAGTGGTTTCCAAAGAGGGTGGATCTAGGCTGTTCTCAGTGGTAGCAGATAACAGAACAAGTAGTAATGGTATCAAGTTGCAGTAGGGGAGGTTTAGGTTGGATATTAGAAAAACTTTTTCACTAGGAGGGTGGTAAAGCATAGGAATGGGTTACCTAGGGAGGTGGTGAAATTTTTTAAGGTCAGGCTTGATAAAGCCCTGGCTGGGATGATATAGTTGGGGATTGGTCCTGCTTTGAGCAGGGAGTTGGACTAGATGACCTCCTGAGGTCCCTTCCAACCCTGATATTCTATAATTTTATGAATAAACACTTTGAACCCATGTCCAAATATCCACCCAGATCTCTCCAGAACTAAGACTTCCTCATCATACTATTCTTTATTGGCAGGGTGGTGTCTATCTGTAAACTTCAGTGTAAACCTACAATCTGAAGCCGTAAATAATCCTAGAAAATTACCTTGCTTCCTGCATGTCTTTTTGAGAAAGATGCCAATCTCTCCTGAGAAGAATTCTCCCTGATTTATTCTGCCAATATTGCCCAAAGTACTCAAAACAAGCTAACATCTTGTACATTGGTTTTAAATATATCATATTATTGTTTGGTGTGATTTTTTAATTTTTTTAAAAGAACAGTCATAATAAAATAAGCTTCATTAAATGAAATAAGTCATAATGAAATAAGTTTAAAACACTTCTGGATTAAGAGGATTTAAGATAGATTTAAAAACATTATTTTATCAGGTCATTTTACTTTGTATCCCACTTATGCCCTATTATGGGATTAATAATAATAATAATATAATTGGAGAGATACCAATCTCCTGGAACTGGAAGGGACCCTGAAAGGTCATCAAGTCCAGCCCCCTGCCTTCACTAGCAGGACCAAATACTGATTTTTGCCCCAGATCCTTAAGTGGCCCCTCCAAGGATTGAACTCACAACCCTGGGTTTAGCAGGCCAATGTTCAAACCACTGAGCTCTTGTGTCTAATATGCTAAAAATCACACAAGACATGTGAATATGCTGTCTCCATTCTTATAAAAAATATGTTCTACAGTAATGATCCAAAAAGGTGACTGCTGTCAACGATATTACTGTGATTTTGAATAATCATTTTAATATAATAAATACATAAATAATAATAATAATAATACTTTAAATATACTCTGCTCTTATAAGCCTGCTCCTGTTCCCATTGAAGTAAATTGTTCAAGTCCCATTCACTTCAACTGAAGCAGTGCATATATTACTGTACCATATTGTAGGGTTTTTAAATAAGGTCTGAATTTAGTCTGCCAGGCACAGCTTGTATGTAGCAAAAGGACATATGACCAATATGATTTTTGGCTTCTTATGAACTTTACGGTACTTTTAGCACCTTCTTCTACTGTCTCTCTTCTGTTCAGCTTTCTGCTATATCTGATAGGCAGCTGACAGAAGTAGTGCGGGAGAGTGGTTTAATAAATACTTTAGTAGAGAAATAAGGCCAGACTCTTATGATATTATTAGAAAAGTTGCTGTTCGGAAAAAAATATGTACAAGGCCTCTTTGCCTCTTCAAAAAGACCAAAAATGGTATCAATTCACCTTGAGTTGGGCAAGTATCTATATTAGATATAGTCAGACTGTTTGTTTGTTCACTTCCTAAACTTCAGAAGCTGTGTGAAAGTATGTGGGTAATTGGGGGCTCAAATGGCAATACACTCCATTTGCTATCTGGTTAGGAAGAACCATAGTGAGATGCTGCTACCCTTGGCTTTGGGGCTCTGAATGATTCACTCATCCATCTCTACATTCCTAATGTGTTCTTGAGAAAGGCAGCATGAGGCAAAGATGTTGCATATTGAATTTAAAACTTTCCAAAGACAAAATGACTTCTGCAGCCTTTTCATCTGATTTCTCAAAAAGCTTTGAAGACTACTTTTCTAAAATCAAAACTGCTATTTTTATTCAAGCATAGCAAGTGGGACATAATTCAGCTCAGCTTGCATATAATTCTGTTCAGAAAAGGTTTGTGTCAGTTGAATGCTGTCCAATCATTTCAACAAATAAGATGAAGAGCCCATCCTCTCCTCCTATGAGTTCACACATTTTTAAGGTATGTCAACACTGTAAAAAAAAAAAAAAAAGGAGAGAGAGAGAGAGAGAGAGAGAGAGAGAGAGACTGACCCCTTGGCAGTGACTCTTAGAATCTGGATCAGATGACTCCGGATCAGTGGGCTCATGCTATGGGGCTAAAACTAGCAGTACAGATGTTTAAGCTCAGGCTGGAGCCCAGGCTCTCAGAGCATACTCGCTGGATTTCATAGCCCAGGCTTCAGCCCAAGCCCAAACGTCTACACTGCTATTTTTTAGCCCCAGAGTGTGAGCCCATGTCAGTTGACCTGGGCTCTGATACTTGCAGTCATTTTTTGCAGTGTGGACAAATTCAGATTGTTACTCTGTGTGCTGCTCCCTGTTTTCTGAGATCACTTTCCATGTCTCACATAGTGTAAGTGAGGGATGGAGGGACCTGGTTCAGGAATCCTTGGGTACCTTCTAACATCCAATTCACCCTCTGCACTATAATGTCACACAATGTTTAAGTCATCATGAAGGGAAGTGCTAGTCTTGAGAATGATGTGATATCATTGCATTTGGGGACTGCTAATTCACTGGAATGACGACATCACTCTTGGAAGTACTGTTTTCAGGGGGTAGACTTCCAACAGTGACATCAGAGAAGATGCCAGACGTAATAACATCTTCATATACCCATTGTTAAATTAGAGTCTACTTTAAAATATTTTATAGTAGTATTATTCATTTGTACTATGGTAGCACCTAAAAAGCCCAAAGATCATTGTGGTAGGCACTGTGCTGACAAATAATGAGGAAGACAGCTCCTGCCCCAGAGAGCTCACAATCTCCATGTCAGTCAGGGTGTAAGAAGTAGACAAAACAAACAGGGTGAATATGGGAGGAAATGAGGTAACAAAATTAACAGCTTAGCAGAAAAGTAGGAGTTCAGGTTTCTCAGCATTAGAATATAAAAGTGGCTATACTGGGTCAGACCAAAGGTCCATCTAGCCCAGTATCCTACAAATTTAGGCAAACAGATTGCCAATGTGTATTTCTGAAAAAGTAAACAATGAAATGGAACATTAAAAACAGCATTCAAACTAATGGCAAAGCTTCCATTGACTTCAACGCAGCAGGATTTCACCCAGCATTTCCATTTTCCCACATCAACAGTTACCTTTTCATTAGCTTTCCTTTTTGTTCTTGCATCCATCCAGTCATTTTCCTTTTCCAACATGTCGATAAAAGCCCAGCGAATCCCTTCAGTCAACTCTGCCATCTGCAAAACAAATTCTCTCCAATAAAGAGAGTCATGGGAAACTGACTATAAGAAAAGCAAACTTCTTGACTAACTGGGTATACGAATGACCTGTGGGGTAAGACTATATGTGTCTCTCTTTATGTGACACCAAGTCTCCTTCCTTCCTCACATACCTTCCTCCGTCTCTCCTCGCAACCTGGGATTTCTAGTCATAGAGTGCTTGCCTTCATTTTCATCTCTACCAGCTACACAAGTTTCTGACTACAGTTCCCTCCATGATACAGTAATAGACATTCTCATGATGACTGCTCTTCTTGTGCTCATGGTGGACATGCTGAGAGAACAGCAGAAGTCTTGTGAAATTCCCGGCAATTTGTTTCCTAATCACATGTGTATAGTGCCCAGTATTCCTTCTGATTGACATTCATTCAAAAGAACAGTATTTGGGCTGTTTGCATCTTTACCCAAACATAAAGCAGAGCTTTATTATTTATCCAACTAGCTTCATTTGTGGACTTTTACTGTAATTTAAATAAATACTGTTTATATTACAGATAGTAGCAGCCTGAACACCCAACAGCGCCCAGTTTTCCTTGTTTTTTGCACTTTGGATAGTAATTTACGTTGGCACCACAATTCTGGTCTGGTAGCATTTTCCATCCACTTGGCACAGGTATAAAATGACTACACAAGGTGTCACAGAATTTCAAAAACAGAAAAAGTGACAGGAATAGTGACTGGGGACCTAGAAAGAGTTGATGGAGAGAGACTCTGTGAGTCTGATTTCATGCCTGGACTGGTTGCTTGGGTGGGTTTGAGACCAGTCTGTGGAACTCTGGGGGTTGGACTAGAAGATGACCTCCTGAGGTCCCGTTCAACTCTGATATTCAATGATTCACTTATGTACCAAGAGGATAGACATTTGAGAATAACCTAAAATGATACACATCAAGCAACCCCCTGGCATCTGATCCCGAGTGAAAGATTATTCTGCTGGTCTAAAGAGCGGAAATGTTATCAGTCCTATGTATTTGGCTGGGGGAGTTGAACAACAGAGGTGCTCGTAGTCAGTTGCTTCTACTTGTGTTGACAAGTGAGGCTGAAGACATAGGGAATTACTAAAGACACAACCATGGCAATAAAAAAGGGCTGAAGTTATTGGAGCTGGATCAGGCCTAAAAGTTGGGATAGCAAAACTAATCTAAGGATTCAACCATATCACTATATAAAGTTTATCAGCTGTGTTAAATTTAAAAACAAACAGAAATGTCAATTAACATGGACGTGCAACATGTTAATCAGTAGAGATGGCATCGTTAAAATGTCCTTGTGGGGTAGAGGGGCCCTGAAAAATAACAACATTATTTTCAGCTGAGCAGTCATGAATGCATTGGACTCACGTTTTGAGCTGTTATTTCCTTGTTGTGTGTCTCTCAAATTAAAGGAAAGCACTTGCCCTCTTTATTATTAAATTTCCTTCCCTCCTTTTTTTAACATCTCATTACTTTAGAGATAATATAGGACAACTAAAACAAAACATTAAATATGACCAAATGGTCTCAGTAAACGGCATCCAAGGGACTAAAGTAACAAAGAAGATTGATGGCAGAGCACTGACTCAATTAACTTAGTGCACTAATGAGGTGAACTCCTTGTGTTTGGAGGTTGCAAGTTCAAACTCAAACTCTGCAATTGGACCCTGGTGTATATTTAGGTTTTATGCAGCAGCTGTAGCAGTAGGGGGTGGGAGAAGAAACCTATTCATATTATCAGAGTTATTACTTAAATTGCTCAGGCATAGCTGTAAGAAACACTGCAGAGTCTGTAGGTCAAAAACAATACTATATTTAGACACAGATAATTTTTTTTTCATAAAAGGAGGAGAGAGAAGGCAAGCATGGCATAAGACATCATCAGTGACCAAAACCTGAAAACACCATACTATCCATAACTCATGATTTGCTTAGCAAATCTCTCTCCTTTAGCTAAGGAAAAAATGTTCTGGAAATCAGAATGGCTTTCCTAGTGTAAGAAAGGGGGGAAAATGGAAAAAGAGGAAGAGAAAAAATTATTAGAAATAGAATTAGAAATAGCCACAATTTTCAAGGTTTTGACCAGATTCAACATGACCTCCAATTTTATTTCTGTACTCACACTCAGGGCAGGTCTACTCTAGAAGCGCTACGTCGATGCAGCTGCACCAATGCAGCTGCGCAACTGCACATCTGGTATAAACATTGTATGCCAGCAGGAGAGCACTCTCCTGTTGACCTAACTACACCACCTTCGCGAGAGGTGAAAGCTATGTCAGCAGGAGAGCGTCTCCCACCATCATAGCGCCAGTGTAGACAGTGCTTAGGTCGCTGTAACTTGTGTCACTCGGGGACAGGGGGTGCCTTTTTCACACCCCTCAGCAATGTCAGTTAGATCAACTTAAGCGGTAGTATAGACCTGCCCTCAGATAAACCTGCATGGAGGTCATTACACTACATTTGTGACATCCCAGAGTTTTTTTCCCTAACAAACTATAATATAAATACCACTTTAGGAATTCAGTGAATATCAAAAAGCTGAAAAAGTTGGATGTTGGAGAGGAAATTCTAGTTCAAAGACAAAGGCTTACAGCAGTGAAAAAGGGAATCCAGATCATTACTGAAAATATAAGGAACAAAGATTTTGCCAAATCAAATCAAACCACTGGTCAATTTGGGATCCTGCCCTTGACAGCAGCCAACACCTGGTCCTACACATGAAACTGAAGAAACTAGAGGTTGAATCAAGTCAATAAATTTAGATTAGAAGACTGGGCCTAAATGAATGCCCACTGAAGTCAAACCCTTTCATTGACTACTGTGTATTAGATCAGGCCCTTCAATCCAAATCTGAATTTTCCCAGAATCTAGTATTTGGGGTTCAGCTTAGGCACACTAAAGAGAAGATCCATTAGCTGGGAGTTTATGTTAAAAATTAGAAAAAATCAAAGTGGAACTAAGTCACAAGTTTTTAACAGCGGGGATAGTTAATCTTTAGACCAATTTGTCAAGGGAAATGACACATTCAGCATTAATTTGAAGTCTTTAGGTTGAGAAGAGATGGCTTTCTGAAAGGCATGCTCTAATTCAATCACCAGTTATTGGGCTCAATTGTGTTCACTTACATAACATGGAAGAATAATTCCTGCCCACCATAGGAATTACTGGGTGAAATTTTATGTAGGAGGTTTGATTATATGATCACAGGATTTATGCAGGAGGTTTGATTATATGATCACAGATTTCTTTAAAATTATCTTCCTAAAATTTTATGAATCACAAATCGTGAGTTTTGATCTTTAAATATGAGCTTCCCCAAAATTTGGGCCAGAGATCAGTTAAGGATTCCCTATGCTGCCTCAAACTTCCAGGGAGGATATTCAGAATGCATATAGTCAACTGTGCAATGCTGCACCTGCAGAGAGGAGATCCTTCTTGACCCTCACAGCTGAGAAGTCTTGGATCAGATCCTCAAGATCAGATCCTACAGTTCCAGTGATAATGCCAGTTAGCTCCTGCACCATAAGAATTACCCTTATCTTAGAAGTCATAACTACAAGTGTATTCATGGTGTAAATATTACCTGGATACATTTTTAAATCCAGCTACATATTTGTCTCAAAGGCCTGAACTGGCAATTAATGCACAGACTGAATTTAGCTGGAGGGAGAGGAGGCATTTCCTTTTCTTTGTTCTGTTTTCCCCTACCATCCATTGCTGGCGGAAAGTCTCTCTTTAAAGCTAAATTCAACTTCGAATTTATTCTACTAGGACGAAGAAACTATTTAAAATTTTTCAGATAGAGACTGAAGAGGACTTACCATTTTTCTCTTGTCTTCTTGAAAATGGACATCCACAAACATCCTGCCAACGACATAAGGGAGTGCTCCTTCTACAAAGTTTACACATTTATCCCACTGAGGCAGTAAAGATGTGGTTCCCTGGATTACCTGTTGGCATTGCACAATAAACCATCAGAACATGCCATTTGAGAAAAACTATGGAAATAACTCAGCATCCTCATGGTAAATTCTGAAAAGTAACAGACAGTCATAACCTAATATACATAATAGCAGGATCATTTTACTATTTATGTTGCATTTTCATAGTCTTCAAAAAGACACCAGCTGAGGATCGGCCTTCTTAATGTCTAATTCTCCATTTAATGACCAGGATGCAGCATTCTGCACCAACTTCAAAATCATCCAAAAGACCTCCCCTCTGGTCTACGCCCATTCCCCTGAACCAGGCCTGCCATTAGGATTGCAAAGGATTGGGGTAGGAACTACTGAATGTGGAAGGTCATCAGTATGCCTGCCTGCCTTACACTAATATGAGTGTGAGAAAGAGAGCACTAGCACAAGTAGAGGCTATCAATGAGTGTGTGAATGAAGTAGAAAAGTGAGAGTGTAAAAAGGCACCCCTGAGTTGGGGGAGTGGGGCAAATGTGTGTGACAGGGTAGAGGGGCATGAACATGTGAGGTAGGAGAGGACACTGGAACTTTGCACAAGTGGGGAGGCCAAGGCCAAAGTGCCTGCTCTCTCTCTCTCCAAGGCTGGCTGCTCCAGCAATGAGCCAGCTGCCCTCTCTTCTGGTCCCACAGCAATTCCGAGTGGGCACAAGGTATATTTGTAGCATGTCCTTGGCAGAATCTTTTATTCTGCGGGGGGCAGGGGAGGAATCTGCACGGACATGAATTCTCCGCTTGTTTCTCTTGTCAAAAAGTGGGAGGCATGGCCCCTGGCTCCTTCAGTTCTGGCACCAGTGGCCTTAGTGCCTGAGAGAGTGCAGGAGGTGCAGTGTTCAATTGTGAGAGAGACATGCATAGCGAAATATACTGAAAAAATAGAGGAAAAGTAATAATATGTATAATAGAAGGAAAGAAATATTGGAGTAAATGAACAAAAAAGAAGAAAAAAGCCATGGAGACAAAGTTAATCTTTCACTGAATAATTTGTAATAGCAAAAAAATTCAAATAATACAGAGTTAATGTTTGACATATGCATATCTTTTGACTAGCCATTTTCTTATACCACAACTCCCTTCAATGTACCAAACATGATTTTGTTTGTGCATTGGGCAGTAAGCTATAGGAGGAGGAAGAACTTTGAGGATAGGGAGAGATAGCAGGCTGTCAGATTCCAGTGGGACAAAAAATTTCTTGGGTGGTGTTGCAAGAGGAGGTATCTTGGCTGATAGAAAGTGTCAGCATGTAGGCTAGTCAAAATATATTGATTGCCTGCACCACTTTGTACCCGCCAGCCTTGTCCTGCTCCCATAGGCAGTGAGCATCATAGGCTGGGGGAGGCTAGAGCCTCCCCAAACAGCCCAGCATGGCCCTGCCCGTGTGCTGCCCACCCGACGCTCCAGGGCTCAGACTGGGGACCTTGAGGCCACTCAAGCGGCCCGGGGCTGGGGGGCTGGCAGCCAGGGTGGGAGTGCTCTGGGCTTCAGCAGGGGAGTGAGGTGTATGGCAAGGGAGAGGGGTGGGCCTTGGGCAGAAGAGAAGGGGCCAATGACTAGCCTCCCCCAATGGCCTGCTCCCCAATTTGTTATCGGGAAAGGAAGCAATGCCTGTAGTCACTCAGGGCTGGTCTACACTTAAGGTGTAAAGTTGACCTAAATTATGCTACCTCAGTTACGTAAGTTATGTAACTGAAGTTGACGTAGCTTAGGTTGACTTACCACTGTGACTACATCATGCTGTGTCAATGGGAGATCCCGCCAACTTACCTTACTCTTCTCTGGGAGGTGGAGTACAGAAGTTGATGGGAGAGTACTCTGCCATCAACACTGCATCGATTGCACCAGTTCCAGTTTGGCCATAACTATAGGCAAGCCCTTAATGTAGCCCCTTTCCAGTCAGTTAAACAGCAATGTTGACGGACTCTGAAGGGATTTGTGTTCATCTTTTATCAGCCCAAAACATACTGGCATGTGGCAATGGCCATCAAGGGAGGAGGAAGGTGCAAAATGGAGGAAAACAGGGATCCTCAAGATTTTAATGGTTTCAAACACACATTCAGGGATTATTATTTTTTTGACAAATGAAACCTGTGTTTCCTCTGATGCCTTGTCTCATCATGTAAAAGTCACTTTAATAATTCCCCCAACGAAATGGAAATACTATGTAAAGTTTAAACTTCCTATAAGTAACCCCACATCCAGGGAGTCTGTGGCTTACAGGGCTAGTTATGAGACACAGAGTTCTCCAGCTTTAAGTCACTGGTTTGAATCCAGCTTTGGTAGGTAACACAATGTAACTGAGGCCTGGCCTGCTATGAGTGCTACTAGCACTATAGTGTAGAAAAATGGCTGACACTATGAACAAAGCAATTTCTCAGCAGTGATGTCCTGTTTTACAGCCTATGAAAATGACCTTCCACTTTTAATTAGTTGTGTGATTTTCCCCTCCTCTTCTGCTGCAAAGTCCAAACCATTTTCATTATAAACCTCTTGATGCCAAGATTCACATTCTTCAGATCTGAAATCCATTGCCAGGTGGGGGCAAGCTGGAAATTCAGGGCCCTGTCTGTACTGTGCTTAGCACACTGGATGGAATTCACCCACATGCAGGAAACCCTCACATGGCCTATTTACATGACAACTTGAAAATGTTGTACTGGAAGGTGTACAACCAACTCAATGTATATATTTTCTTTGATTTATCAAGTGAGTACATAAGTGCAAGTAGCTATGCGGTGTATCATAAAGCACAATTCCTGAACTCTAAGGGTTCCATTTGGGATCTGAATATCCTGCCAGCTTGGTTATAGGTCAGCACTCTGTTGTACTTGGCCACAAAGAAGTGTCTCATAAAAAGATGCACTAAAAAACATGTAGCTGGGATTGGACAGCCAGTTGCTCACATTTTTCATAAAGAAAATACTTTTCTAACTACACTTGTTTGAATGTGATTTAAACCCTGCTAAACCCAGGATTGTGAGTTCAATCCTTGACGGGGCCACTTAGGGATCTGGGGCAAAATCAGTACTTGGTCCTGCTAGTGAAGGCAAGGGGCTGGACTCGATGACCTTTTGGAGTCCCTTCCAGTTCTATGAGATAATATAATAAGAATATGGAGATATGCCTAACAGTAGTCTACAGCTTTTGCGTTTTTCCCAAAATATATTTGATGGTGCTTTTTTTTGGCCAACTCTAAGAATGTTCAAAAGTTACTTATCAAATGGGAAACCCTTAGGTCACTCCATGTGCCCATGCAGGAAGTTTAGAGCAGAGCTGAGCAAATAATGGCTTTTTCGGTGTAGGTGCCAAACAAAAAACATGGTAATAATTCTGGCTGTAGTTGAACTAACAGAGATACACTGTAGGAATTGGAGGGAGGGGAGTTTTATGGCCTGCTCTATGAAGAAAGTCAGACTAGATTATCACAATTGTCCCTTCTGGTTTGGAATCTATGACTGTACAAAAAAAACAGTTTTTTTTTAATTCATCAAATAAAAAAATATATTTAAAAAAATATTATTTTCAAAACTGACCAAAACATTTTGAGCCAACTCAAAACAAGATATTTTACATTTTTCAATTCATTTCAAATTGACCAAAATGTTTTTGATGGACTCAAAACAAATTTTTCTTCTGAAGTTTTCATGTTGATTCAGCCATTTCAGATGTTATTCAGCCTTTGTGTGTGTGGTGGAGATTAAAAAATGGGCCAATTTTGAAATCAAAAAGCCATTTCAAATCAAGATGTCAAAATGAAACAATTTTCTAAGTGAAGAGTTTCAATTCTATAAAAAAGAAAAAAAATCAACTGAAACCATTCATCAAATTTAACCCAGATTCAGCAGTTTTGTGCCCCCAACGCGTTTTTATTTTAAAAAAAATAAAAAATAAATAAATACAAGTCATCCAAGTGTAGCATGCCCATATCATTGCTCCAGCCACCCATATTATGGGTGGGAGTGTGATGGGAAGAGAGCCATCCCCAGGGTAGGAGATTAAGCAGTCTTGGCTGATCTTCCCAAAACAATCCCAGTGTTGCACAGCGTGGGAAGTAATCTGCTATTTGTATACATTGACAAGCACATGGCCTCCCCTGGGAGCAAGAGAGAGCCAAGGACCAGGTTGTGAAGGAGCACCACAATCTGTTCCCTCATTTGTTCACAGGCCAGTGAAACGTCACACTGCCCCTGACGAGAGGCAGATTAACAACTCACTGTTTGGATCTATTGTTATAACTGTATTTGAATGTTTGACTCTGGAATTTTAATATTGTTTTCATAATGTAGTTTTAATGTAACTATTTGATATTATTAAAATTCATTCACATTTGTTTTATATGAATGGAAATATTATTGAACAATTTATTCATCAAGGGGGGTTTCTGGTGTGGGTAAAGCTGATCAAATTACAGTTCTATATAAACCATGCAACGAAACCGGATCACGATGCACTACTTTTTTGTAACCACTTTAATGCAAGTGATGTGCATTCTATTTATTATGTTGTATTGCAGGGGGGGAAGTCTCTGTACAGTAGGGCACTACTGATTTCAGTAGGGTTTTTTCCATGGATTTATGGGGCTTTGGATCAAGCACCAAGTGACTGTGATAATACAATGCACAGTATGTCATCCTCTGGATTTTAACACAATCTCCAATTGCTCACAAATTTAATAAATTGATGAATTTACTTTGTTCTACTTCTGAGGAATCTCAGGGCACTGAATTTTAAGCAGACCCCAATCATTCACAGAACATAAGTGAAGAAGATATAGGGGAAATTATGCATCTCTCTCACTTGACTTTTTTCTTTCTATACTTAGTTACCAAAGTCCTTCACTTAATTAAACATATATTGGATAGAGTCCAAAGATGTGTCATCAGACTCATGCTCTATTACTTAATATCTTACTTCCTGAAAGGAGAAAATATACAACTACACCTTTGAAAGAAAAGAAGGGAGGACTGGAAATAAATGAACAGGACACATATATCCTGGAATCAGAGATATGGTATTAACCTTTTACTCTGAGCTTTAGCATTTTCTATCACTATAGTAGAAATATGCATTTTTTACTGGATCTGGTAAGAATTACGTGTAAGTGTTTGTATATTCACAAGAGATTTGGATGATTTTTGACCTATTACACACACAAAACTACATTAGAAGAACGTTAAAAAGTTCCAGAGTCAAGCATTCAAAAGTTAAAAAATGCCAGAAGGAAGGTTGCCTGTGAAACAGTAGTAGGTTGTTATTCTCTACACTCGTGAGTTCTCACATTCATAGGCACCGACTCCGTGGGTGTTCTGGGGCTGGAGCACCCACAGGGAAAAATTGGTGGGTGCTCTGCACCCACTGGCAGCTCCCTGCCCCTCCCAGCCCAGCTCACCTCCACCTCTGCTCCCTCCCCTGAGCACACCGCTGCATCCTTCTTCTCCCCACTCCCTCCCAGCGCTTGACGCCACGAAAAAGCTGTTTTGCGTGGCAAGCCTGGGAGGGAGAGGGGAGAAGGAGGAACGCGGCGTGCTTGGGGAAGGAGATGAGGCCAAGGTGGGGATTTGGGAAGGGATCCAATAGGGACAGGGAGGGGTGGAGTTGGGGCGGGGACTTTGGGGCACGAGTGGAGGCGGGGCAGGGCTGGAGGCAGGCATGAGCACCCACCAGCTCTAAAAAAAAGTTGGCGCCTATGCTCACATTCATTCTTATTCCCATTCTCCTTGTGCAGCCAATCTCCCTTCCTGATCTCAGTGTTCCTCCCCAGGCAAATGGCTCCCAGTTCTTCCCTGACTGGCTCCTAATCCCAGCCTCTACCTCAGCTACCAGTCTCAGCCTCCCATCCTCACCATGGTTACCAGTCTCCTTGCCAAGCCATCAGGGGGATCATTGATGAACATGGTGCTGTCAGTTCCTGTGCCCGGACCTGCCATGGCCTGGAGAAGCAATTACAGGGCAAGTCCTTCTCAACACCTATGCTGAAGCATGCTCAGTTTTTCTGTGATGCGCCTGAGCAGTCTGATCACACATAGGAGCTATGTGGACAGGGATCATGCTCAGCTGCTTTGTGGGGATGGTGCATCTGCAGTCCAGTCACTAGAAGCTGTGAGAGGCTTGAGCATGCTCAGTGAGGGTAGAATCTTTAGAGATTTTAGCTGGTCAAAGTCTACTTGGCACATGCCTGTAACTTGATCAGATTTGGGCATATGTTTATGGAGATGGCAAAAGACATATCCCTGCCACAAAGACCACCTGCTTTGCCAAATTTTGAATTCCTGCTCCAAAGCATGGGAGACAGGTAGAGCTGTTAAAAAATATTGCTGGAAGTTTATTTCTATGGGATAAGCAACCCATTTCCCCCTATCCTCACTCTTACAGATGGCTGAAGTATTTTGGCAGAAATTCAGCCTAAGATAGACAGCCAGAATGTAAAATTCATTTCAAACTATTAAAGTTTGGAACAGTTATAAGTGACTGAAAACAGGGTCTTATAATGGGAAGCATCAGGCAACACTGATAATAGGTTGTTGTGATGGTCTATACTATTGTGTTGATCACTTTTATAAGACTATGATAAATTTTGCACAAAGCATACCTTGTGAGGTATCATTTGAAATGTCATAATCTGCCAAACATTATTTTTTGGTAAGATATGTATATCAACATTGTATCTGAAGTTATAAGATTCTACTATGTATTATTGCTGTAACATAGTCCAAGTTTAAGATAACCAGGTCCGTATCAGTTTCTTAGAAGCAAAGGACAGCCCAACACCCAAACCAGGAGTTAAAAGTCTATTGAATGCGTAAGCAGCCATTCTCCAGCAATGGTAAGGTGTAAACAAGAAATTTACATTTAATCACAATGGACTGTGTATCACCATGACTCAGCAAGGATGTTTATAGCACAAAAAATTGAATTATAAAAAGGGAAGGAAAACTCCTGACTTCAACTGCTCCTCCAATCTCTCTGCTCATGGATATCAGTGAATACCTGAAGGAGACTGAACCAAGGAGAAGAGGCCCCAGGCTGGAAGGAGACCCAGACAGTAAAAATTACTGCAACATATCATGAGGAAAACCTTCATTTTGAATTTTGTTCATTTGTTAAGTTAGCCATTAGCTTGCCTTTTACTCTTTTGTAACCAATCTGGGTTCTTACGCATCATTATTTGTAATCACTTAAAATCTATCTTCTATAGTTAGTACTCTTATTGTTTTATCTTAACCTGTGTCTTAGGTTAAAGTCTATTTGGAATAACAGGGCTGGTGCATTACTATTTTCCTTTGATGAAATGATGGACTTTCTATGAGCTTGTACTTTATAGAAGGGTAATGAGCAGTACAAGATGCAAATTTCTGGGAGACAAGGCTGGGACTAGGAATTTGTGGGTGTTGACTTGTATTGTAATTCAGGAACGACTGGTCAGAGTGCTCATATATTTAGTTAGGAGTGAATTTGCATGCTGAAGTCTGTGTGCAGGGGCGGCTCTAGGCATTTTGTCACCCCAAACACGGCAGGCAGGCTGCCTTCAGCGGCTTACCTGCGGAGGGTCTGCCGGTCCCTGCAGGAGGTCTGCGGAAGCCACGGGACCAGCGGACCCTCCGCAGGCAGGCTGCCGAAGGCAGCCTGTCTGCTGCCCTCGTGGCGACCGGCAGAGCACCCCCAGTGGCTTGCCGCTCCAAGCACTATGCTTGGTGTGCTGGGGCCTGGAGCCACTCGTCGGTGTGAACAGGCCAGGAGTGGATGTTCTAAAAGCAAAGCTGTATAGAAGGCACCCCAGGCTAAAGAGTTAAGAAGACACCACCTTGCAACAGTTCAGATTGTACCCTGCGGAATGTCACTACCAGTCTCACCTATCATAAAAACTGAAAAATCTTGAACTTACCCGTGAAAATTCCAGCCATCTATACTGAAAGCGTCGGCTGAGGTTAAATATTCTTGAATAAACCATCCTCCATACCAGATAGTTGGCAATAGTCCTGATAAATCAGACATACATATTTATCAAACATTTAATTCCATGTGATGTACAGCAAAGCACTTGTAGAAGCAATATCTGAATGGCTTTCTGTAAGAGCAGTTTGAACTGAATGACAGAAATTTCACCTTTAAAATTAATGATGAGCTATGACCGAATTGATAAAATCCTATTACACAGAAGAAATTGCATGAAGACAGACATTTACTGCCTGATTTCATGATAGGAGCCATCTTCTGGAGAATGCTTTTAACACATCCATATCGTGATAGTTGTACTCTTTTTACAATGCAATTTTCATTTAGTTACTCTTTACACAAATGGTAAGTGCTATGCAGTGACAGTAATTACATAACTGCTCTGTACGGAAACTACACAATATCTGGTAATTTTTGACTTGTAAATCAAAGTGCAGGTTCTTTCTCTTTACTAGTAAGACCAGCAAAAATGATCATGAAACTAAAATAATGGATAATTATCTACTATATATAGTCATTACATGGTATTAACTAGGGTGACCAAATGTCCTGATATTAGTGGCTTTGTCTTATTTAGGACACTATGCTGTGCCCCCCCCCATTCCCCCACTCGCCAACTGGGAAAAAAAAGTGTCCCAGTTTTTCACACTTGCTGTCCGATCACCCTTGTATTAGTACCTTTCATCTGAAAATATCAATGTGCTTTATGAGCATTTCTTCATTAGCACTCTGAGAATTACTGTAGGCAATTATTACTATCCCCACTTTGTAGATGGATAAACTGAAACACAGAAAGAGCTTAAGCTCCCAGATACTAGAGGGACTAAAAGATAGATAGGCGCGACGTGTCCAACTCTCCCAGGAGACCCAACTCCTGTTACCTTTCTCTAAACATTAAACAACACACTCTCAAGTCCAGTGTGTACGGTTACTGTGATGGGGTAACTAACACCTGCTGTACAAGACATATCTGCACTGTAAAATCAAGATGAGGAATTTAGATTTCACCCTCTCAAAAATACTAAAGTATTCTACAGTAATGCCCTAAACAAACTGGTACAATCACACACAAGTGTGAACTATAGTAACTCTCTTATTCACTAAAGATTTGTCCCTGATCACCTGCACTTGGAGTGCGCATGAGTGAATCTAGCAAAAGTCATGATTAAGAAAAGGGGACCAGGATAATTTGGGAAGCATTTATGACTGAAGATGAAGTAACAAGCTCTGTTATATGATCAGACAGATTGCACCACTTCTGTATTGAAAACTGAAGGAGGCAGGTTGGAATAAGGAAAACTCTGTGAAGGTTCCCTTGTGAATATTTTGCCATAGCATCCTGAGGCATAGGAAAGATTTGCCTTCCTGGGGCAAGGCCTGTGGGGCCCACCTCAAACCTGGTGTTTCCCAGGAGATCTGAGAGAGGTCAAAGCCATCCACAAGCCATCCACCTGAGCACTGACGCTGGATGCCCTGTAGCCATGAGGTTCCCCAACAGTGGCTACCCTCACAGACAAGCTTCCTCTTCCATGAAAGATCCATATGGTCAGAGCAGGGATAAGAACCACCTGCCCTGGCTTCACCCTCAGTCTGACCACTCCTTTCTCCCAAGCTTCCCCTTTTCTCATCCTCTCCTACTGTGGCAAGACCTTCACAGGTCTGAAGGCAGAGGAACGGTGCAGTGGCAACATCCAAGTCTCCTTCCACATGTGGGGATTGATATCCCATGCATGGAGGGAACCCTTCACTAGGATCTAGGTTGCTTTCATCTGCCCTCCTGTATGTAAATGTCCATGTAATCATATAATATTTTGTATCTGTTGGATGTTTTTTCAGTGATTAGAAATATACATGTCTAATATATAATGTTATCAAGAAGATCAGCTTGCATGAGCTCAGGTTACAAGACTTGGAACAGTTCTTTTTGTCATGATTGAGTGAATTGAATCAGAAACATTAAAAATACACTCCAGGATTAATAATGATACCTCAAAATAGCAGGTCTTTCCGAAAAAATGTTTGGTCAATGTGGGGTTTCCTTAAGCAATGACAAACTGAAGTATGCTGTAAGTGCCTACTCAGTAAAATTTCCGCAAGTGAGCTAATTTCCACAAGCCTCACATCTATCAGTTTCAAAGTGCTTCAGCAGGGCTGCATCCATGCTCCTGCAATATCTATTAAGCCCCTGCATCTTATTAGAATCTAGAAATGTATTTGCAGGATTCCTGTGGATTAAAATGATAAAAGGCTTAATTTTCATTGAAATTCTTATAAGAAGAAAACTCCATGTAGAAAGACCACTACCATGAGGAATTACATTTTACAATTTAGCACTTAAACGCCAAAGAAATTTAATTCTCCTTTGTGTGTAGTTCTTGCTCCACCTTGGGTGGTGTTTATCTTTGATCATGGGCTCGGAAATCTGTTCTGAGTTAAAATAAAAGGATGGGAAATGTAATTAGTGATGGATAAACTTCAAAAATGGGCCTGATCCAAAGGCCATTGATATCAATGGAATTAGTTCCATTGATTTCAGTAGCTTTTGGATCAAGTCAGCGATATGGAGGTGGGGCTGAGTTTAGATAAATACATGAAGATTATCCAAATCTTATTTGAACTGGATCAGAAAAATTGGGCTGGACACCTTCCAAGAATGGGTTCTTTGATGAGATCTCTGGTACTTTCTTTTTGAACTAGTATTTGAATCCCCTGCTACCCAAAAATATAAAGCAATGAAAAAGGTTTCATTGCAAACTCTGGAAGAGGATTGGTTATTCTGTTTTCAAGAGCATGGGGAAGAGGAAAGGGCAGGGTTCATATTTTATCTGAACTCGTTTACCAGTCCTTGGCTTCTATTCTTTGTCTCTTCAGCCAAGTACACAAAGTACAAAAAGAATAGAGATAGACGGGGCTAATTTCACCACTTTGGTTTAAAACAATAGTACTTTTTACTTCTGTGTTGCCATTCACCTAAGGCTCTCAGAATGCTTTACAAATTATTTAATCTGCACAATGCCAGTGTGAAGGAGGCAACTATTATCCAAAGTTTACCAATGGTGAAACTGAGATACAGAGAACATGAGCTATTTGCCCTGCTTCCCACACTGAGATGTAGTTCTGGAATAGAACACACAAGTCCCAGACCCAAGTTCTGTGTAACTAAAGTCCTTGTTATTGTAACCCTTGGGAAGATTACATTTTGCCCCCACTTTGACTGCTAAATGATTGCTACAGTTGGAACGTTTAGGAGGATTATTTCTTAACAAAGCGGTCTGTTATTTTGTGGTATGGTCTCCCAAACGAAGTGGTAGAAAGCTTGTTTCCTGGGACATTTCGAACTAGACCAAGCATTTGTGATAACACTGTAAGGAAGAATTATGCCTTGACAGCGAATAAAGTTGATGACCTACATAAAATGCTAGGATTTTGTGACATCATGCTAGCATTTCTATCAATATTTATTGGTAGATTGATTTAATATAAAGATATAAATTTAGATTTAATATGAGCTCAACAAATAGATCCATGTTTTCTAACTAATAGACTTCCTTGAGGGGCATAAGCTATGCATGCATTTTTGCATTCCTAGCTGAATTGTGGAACCAAATTCTAAGCACTTCTAAACCTTTCTCTATCATACTCCAGCAGGGGCATATCTACAACTAATTTCGCAGGAGCATCCTGAAGTGCAAAGAGAATACTAGGCTTCAGGTTTTCTAAAAGTTTATTCCATTATGTTCTATGGAAGAGTGAGTGTCAGTTATTTGTCTTTTGCCAGACCAGTAGAATAAGCAACAGGAAAGTAGTTCTTCAGTTTTAGTTCCGTTAGGGTTATAATCATTGTTACTGTAATAGTTACAAAAATTTGTATTGGGAATACAAATCCCTTTATTACTCTCAGGTTATACATGTGACTCTTATTCCCTTAATGTACACAAATTCTCCTTAACAAAAGTGAAACGGGCATTGAGGAAAGAACAGATTCCTCATATAACAGATGTAAGTTAATATCTAAGATTCCTAGGACATACCATACAATATCTTGATTAAATTCACTGGCGTTACTGTGAACCAATTAGAGCTGAGCGAATAATGGCCTGTGAAAAATTCATGCAATGAATTTAGCTCCTATTCTGCTTTGTGTGCCGTCTCCAATCAGACTGCAATTTTAATGAATTTGTTGACTATTCAAAAGGGTCCAGTAGGTGCTCGGAGGATATAGTTTTCAATATGTGTATTGCTTACAAAAAATTCTCTGTGAATACATGGAGTGTGAGGAGACAGAGTCATGGCTTTGCCTACTCCCACACTTTCTGCTTTCTTTGGGGGACCGTGTGCCCAAGGGCAATAGTTAGGGAGTAGTTCTTGCACTCCACTGAACACAGGACCTGCACTTGTGCCCAGCCCATATGCCAGCCTCCCTCCCCTCTGCTGTGCCCCTACATAAAGGCTAGTGAGATCTAGCTCCTAATTATGCTGTAGGACCCAATCCTCCCAGCACCTTACAGGACAGGACACTGAAGTAAATAAAATGAGCCTCTTCGCTACGTATGCAGTTGGTGTAAAATGCTACCTAATAAGCATTTTATACTCACTTTGCATGTATTAAACTGACTTTCCAAGGCACAGGGCAATGGAGAATTGGGGCCCCACAATGCGTATTATTCAGTCATTTGAAGGAGAAGTTCTGTGGTCATATCTGTTTGAATTGTTTAAAGTAGGTTATGATAGCTGATCCTTTGGCGGTTGAACACTAATTTTTATTTTTAGTATTGCCTGATATTTTACATGTATTATTAATTTTTTAAAACATGTTCTTATTAAGAGAAGAAATACAGTGCAATAATATCAAAATAAAGTTTCTGCCTTGTTCTAGTATTTTTAGTTGCTATGTAGATGACTTTAGTTTGACATGCTCTGACCAAGTAATATTATTGCACGGTTAGCAATAAACTGTTTTTAGAAAGACATTCAACCAAAAATAAAAAGGTGGATGGTAAGAGGCAATCATTAAACAAGTAGCTCAACAGAGTAGTTCATAAGCTGTTAGTCAGTTTCAGTAATAAAGGAGTATTGCAAAGTCAGACAATTCAAGTATATACATTTTTCTCTATACTAAGGGACTGTTGGTTCCATGTCTTGCACCCCTGAGCAAAGTGGGTGCAAAATGCTACCATTCGAATCTAGTAGCATTTTACACATCCATATCACAGCAGTACATGATTACACAAGATACAAGGCCGTGGAGAATCAAGCCTTAAAAGTATATTAGAATGGTTAGCTGGATACACCTGTAATTGCAAGCCTCAATGCAAGATCTTTTTTAATTCACGTTTTTTTATTTGGAATTAGAAATTGCATTACCACCTACAAGGCTTGTATTCTTCAGTCTTTATTCAAACAAAACCAAATGGTAGGTTTGCCTGAATAAAGACTTGAGCCAAAGGAGTGCTGAACCTCTGAGATTCTCATTGAAATGCCCCGGATTTGGCCCTCCCTTTTGAGCATAGTTGAATGCACAGTATAATACAGCAGACAAAGGTATAACACAGTCTAATGGATGGAAGTTAAAGCTAGACATAAACACATTCAGACTGGAAATAAAGTACAAATTTTTAACAGTGAGGGTAATTATGGAATTGTGGTGGAGTCTCTATCACTGGCATTTTTTAAATGCAAGATTGAGTCTTTTTAATAAATAAATAAATAAATAAATAAATAAATAAATAAAGATACACTCTAGGAATTATTCTGGGGAAGGTCTATCACCTGTGTTACACAGGAGGTCAGACTAAATGATCACAATAGTCCCTTCTGGCCTTAGAATCTACAGAACAAATAATAATCCTTACTTTTTCCTTTCTTTTTCTAGTATCCTGAACAAATCTTTGAAGTACTGGGGCACACGGACAATCACGTTTTCTGAAGGACCTATATCTTGAAGGTGAGGGTAGAGTTTAGTGTCAATCACCTTCTTGATATATCCCAGCCAGTCAAACTGAAAGGACAAAGAAAAGCTCAGTTAATACAGTTGACAAACAGGGAAGATCGGACATAATTAATTGGCAGGGTTCAGTTAAATGACACAAAAGGTTTTTGCTCATTTAAAATATTTAATTTCATCATGGAAAATAGTATAGCACTTAAAGATGCAGCTGTAATTAAAAGAACAATTATACTAGAGAACACCTGTTTGTACTAATGTTCATTTTAAATGCTGTCCTATGCACATTGGAAGCACCTTCAGTTGTAAATGGTGAGTTACACAGTCCAGACATTAGAGCCATTTTCCAGTTAACTTCCACCAACCTGAGGGATCATGGCGCTAAGTTCAGATATGTTCATTCTATTGTACATAATCTCACTGGTTCGATTCTCCTGTGGAATCATTATCTAGAGAACATAAATGAAAAGAAATATATTTTAAACATCCTTCTCTTACAAATAATATGATAGGTATTAACAAAGTGAGAACCATCTCAGACTAGCTGCAAAAAAAAGAGTAGTTCGTAGCAACAAATTGCCTCCCGATCCTGAAAGGAAAGTCAGCTATCCTAAACCAAAAACTAACTAATGTTATTTTAACTTATTACACTTCAGTAAGTTATCCAGTATTTTTTCTTTTAACGATTGGGCCAAATTTTGCTCTAATTACATCACATTAAATTACTAATCACTCCATTCAAATTTTTAGCAGCATATGTGAGAGCCAGATTTAGCCCATTAATACTTCTTCACTCCATCACCTCAACTAGAAGTCCATTTCATCTCCTCAAAAGCATCTGGTCAAAAAGAAATACAGCAGAGAAAACTAGGCCATTCATAAATTATGAGGATTATCCAGTTTGTCCGTAATAAAAAAAGTAGTCCAAGCACAAAGTTCAGATCCAGTTCAAAATATCCTCAAAGTTCAAGGGTGTTAGGATTTCAGATGCTGGTTACAGCCTAATTCTAAGGTAATTTCTATACAATGGACTCCGTTGAAACTAAACAGGACACAGTTGGCAAGACTCCAGACCAGCCAAACTAATGGCAGTTTTCCAACCCAAACTCCCAAACCAAGTTTCTCTAGCTTTTGCTTAAGCCATACAGAAAAAATGACTTCCACAGATATTTTAATTCCCTTCCCTCACTGCCCCTCATATGTCATCTTTTCTTCCTCCGCCCCCACAGGCTCTACTCCCTAAAATCTTCCCACTTTTTCCTGCTTAAACTTCCATTTTTCTCCCACAGGCACCACCCCCGCCATCTGACAAATCTTTAAACTCATCCTGCACGCTCTACTTTCTTTCTCCCACAAAATTCTCCTACTTGTGCGTAGTTCGCAATCACCCACATCTACCTGAAATCTTAGCATCTGCCCTCCACACATTCCCTCACATTCTCTCTAAACACTCCATCTCCTCTCTAATCACAGGATCTAGTCTCAGAAATATTTTCCTTCCATTCTTGCTACTTCTCTCCCCAAACAAGTCCCCAAGTAAGTTCACTTAAAATGAATATAGGGCACACGGTATATACGATATACCATTTCATCTATGTGGCAACTTCACATATGCACTAAATTCATGAACTAAAAGTCTGTAGGGCTTTATCGAAGGAATTACTGGAGCCACAAGTGATGACAATATCTGGGGAAAGTGCATCCATTTGTAGTGTCCCTAAACAGCTGAACAGACATGTATTGCTTTTCCAATCTAATGAAAGACAGTGAAGAATATGCTCATTACAATGAAGCAAGTTCTGTAAGGCACTGTCTTGAATAAAATACAGCTGAATGCTTGATTTGATACGCTGCTGCCATCTTGGATCACCCCAAATTCTCCCAAAAAAAAAAAAAAAGTCTTTTAGAACCATATGATACTTTCTACTCTGTGATAAGCAGCAGCACAAATCAGCACATCAAGACTAATAGTGTTTGTGTGTGACGGGGAGAGATCTGGATTTATGGTAGGCTACCCACTATCCTTCCCCAACAAGCTTCACCAATTGTCTCCATAGGATTCAGGTTCCACATATTACGACAGGGGTGGGAAAGCTTTTTGGGCCGAGGGCCACGTCTGCATGGGGAAATTGTATGCAGGGCCAGGGCAGGGGGTTGAGGTGTGGGAGGGAGTGTGGGGTGTGGGAGCAGGTGCAGTGTGCAGGAAGGGGCTCAGGACAAGGGATTGGGGCAGAGAAGGGATGCAAGGTGTATGAGGGGGCTTAGGGAAGGGGGTTGGGGTGCAAAGTGCAGCGGGGCGATCAGGATAGGGAGTTGAGGTGCACAGGGGTGCAGGGTGCAGCAGGGAGGTCAGGGCAGGGGATTGGGGTGCTGGAAGGGTGCAGAGTACACGAGGGGGATCAGGGCAGGAAGTTGGGGTGCAGGAGGGGTGCAAAGTGCAGGCAGGGGGCTTAGGGCAGGGAGTTGGGGGGCAGGGAGGGTTCATGCTCCGGCCCGGCACCACTTACCTAAAGCGATTCCAGGGTGGCAATGGCACGCAAATGAGCCAGAGCAGGCTCCCTGCATGTCTGCCCTGTCCCCGGCCCCTGGGGGAGAGGGGAAGGAGAGCTCCACATGCGCTGCCCTTGCCACGCCTCCAGGTACCTCCCCTGAAGCTCCCATTGGGCGCGATTCCCTGTTCTTGGCCTATGGGAACTGCAGAGGGTGGTGCCTGGAGACAAGGGCAATGCACAGATTCCTCTGACACACACACCCCCCACTCCCCCGCTGCCTGGGGGCCACAGGGACGTGGAGCTGGCCACTTCTGAGAGTGGCGCAGGGCCCATGGTGCCACAGAGGGCAATCCACAGGCCAGATCCAAAGCTCTGAGTGGCCAGATCCGGCCCATGGGCCATAGTTTGCCCACCCCTGTGTTAGGAGGTGGTGGGATGGATGGATGGCTGCTCTCCACAGCGCTGTCTGGAAACCATGAACTCTATGTACATTAATGCTGATGGGGCAGCACTAATTTATAACAGTTCGTCACCACTGAATGAAACCCTTCCTGCTCACTCTGACCAAAGAAGTTCACAGGAATGCTAGCAGGATGTGCAACCCCTGGGAGAAAAGTCTCTGCAGGAGCCATGCTGGCATGTAGGTCAGCGGAGCAAGAAGCACAGGACTACCACAAATGTTGCCTTTGTCTCCAAACAGTTCCCAGAGATATAGGAGTTTTATGGGTAAAAAGCAAGTATAAATTCTATAGGAGTGAGGAGGGATCCATTTTCCTACCATGACCTCATTTTTCAAGCAGATACAAATGGAATATTGATTGACTAAATCCATCATTCTGTAACTGAACAAACAAGAGCCCACATAATTCAAGTGGCCATAATGTTCTAAAAGACAACAAAATATTGTTATCTTTTAGAACATCTAGAACAGGAAAGCTAGACATAAAACTGTTTGTAATAATACTTAATGGTAGTACTTCGACAATTACCTCAACCTTCCTCACAAGCATAAGTTAATGATAATACATTGCCCAGCTGATTGCACTACGGATGACACATTTAACTAAAACAGCCTACATCAAAACTCAAACTAATAATTATTTTGCAGATTTAAAGAATGGACTATACTCCCATGGTTGGTTATTTCAGAACAGATTTCTGAGTTAACAGTTAACAAATGCAGAAGGTTTGCTTTGGGCTTTTCTTTTTCATATTTTCACTACTGTTTCTACTCCTCCACTTCACCTTTCAAGAAATGTTACGAAATATGTTAATATAAAATTATTGCACAAAGGAAAACCAGTAATATAATATTGTTTCAATTAGTGCATCTTTTTAGTAGTTAGTTACAATTACACATTAGAAAATTACTAACCTCAGCTATTTTAATTTCCAGTTTCAGAACTGACTTCATATCAGACTCTGCCCGTGAGGCATTAGCACCCAAAAGCACTGCAATATCAATCATGAACTGCAAAAAGGCTTCTCTGTACTGAAGAGAAAGAAGAATGAAATAAGCATTGCAGTTACATCTGAGGGTGGCTGTAGCAGTAAAAAGAAAAGTATTCTCCATTTAAGTCATTGTTTCAAGTGGAAGATAAACATTTTGTGAGACTGGCTTGATTCCATTGCAGGAAAACCAGGGAAATAACACCATAACAGGTACTGTGCTGAGAGGATCTCTCTGTGGTTTACTGAATATAGCTTTCAAAACGAACCAAATGGCATGCGTATGTTGGATTGAGACACACCTACAGATGTTAGAACTCAGAGAGTTAGTATACACCAAGCCAGGCTGTAAATCTACAGCACACTAGCATACCATGCACTAGCGGCCGTGTAGACTAAAAGATCACTATGGTGCTTTGACCTACTACTGTATCAAACAGCGTGCATAACAGGATCCACATGGCCAGTTCATGGCAAGCTAGTGTCCTATAGATTTACACCCCAGCTTGCTGTGCACTAAGTCTGTGTGTAGGCAAGCCCTTACAAAGGAACTGAATATGTATATTTGTATAGAAAATATATTCTGAGAATGAACTCTGCAACAACTCACTCTCCTCCTCCAGTCTTGCACTGACCTTTTGGATGCCCTAGGTCCTCTGATGTCTTGGAAGGCATCCTATCAGCCAGCATTCAAGACAGAAATAAAATTATACTCCAATTAACTACATATTTCACCTTCTGATAGATGTAGTTCACTGGAGACACACCACCTGGCCAGAGGGATGCTACTGGAAAACTCACTAGCTCACCTGAGAGCTGGGAGGGGGAAGGAAAAGGGGTCAGAACTTGGATGAGGGGAATCACCAATGCCCCATGAAGACTGTGGGGATATATTTGTAGAGTCTGGAGCTAAAGGTGCTGGACATTGCATAACTTCCCATCATACTTAGGGGGAAAGGTACTAGATATTGGGATAATCATTGAACACTTTTGGATCTTGCAATCCCTACTCAACTGCGAGTATGAAGAGGTTTGGAAGGGGCCATAGGAAGAAAAGAAACTGAAGACCTTGGAACCTATTGAGGGCCTCCTCATTCTGGGATTAAATACATCTAAATGTGTTTGACAATAATGATCTAAAATACAAGTACTTAATACAGTGTTGGTGTTTAGAGACATTAGGTTATTTTACAGTTTAATTGAACCAAGCCAAAGCTTACTATAAGGTTCAGGAGAGCTGAATTTTTTTTTTATAATTTTTCTAAAATGAAGAATACTCTGGATGAGAACAAGAGACGTGCAATTAACTGTAGTATAAACAAGCATTAAATAGCAAACCACAGAGCCCAATCTCAATTTGGAGTTCAGCTAAAAAGAAAAAATTCATAGTGGGAAAATGATTTATCAAAGCTCAAGTTACTAATACTTACAGATTTAGCTTCTGTGGTATTATCAAGGTAATCTTCCCGTGCGGTTAGAGACAGGGTTGCTTGGTCTAGCTGTTAAAATAAACAGGAAAAGTATATAATATTCCTTATATAGTCTGTATTATACACATACACACAATTAACCGCTATCAATAGGAGTGGTATTTCAGGGCTGCCCAGATGGGGGGGCAAATGGGACAATTTGCCCTAGGCCCCTCAGGGGTCCATATGAGAATATAGTATTCTATAGTGTTGCAACTTATGGAAGGGGCCCCCGAAATTGCTGAATCCTCTGGGCAGCTCTGTGGTATTTTTTTGGTAGTTTGAACAGGTGATATAGAGGCTAGTGGATCTGATCACCAGTTTGGGATAAACAACTGGCCACGCCCAAGAATCCAGCTCTTCATGACTCTTTAACACAAAAAACTGTAACACGTTCTACAGCTAAGATTGTGGGGCTTTCTGGCCTGTAAAAGCTTAAGGCACTGGACCTTAGCCCAGCAAAGGAGGACCCACAGGACTTTTCCGCTCTGTTGCAGCCATCTACTGCAGCCAGAGTGTGCATTCTAAGCCTTCTCCTGGTCCCAACCAGCCTCATGAGACTGGGGCCCTCAATTATATCCCCTGACTGGGATCCATTACCCCCAATCACTAATTGTTGTCTGACTGGGACAGATGATTCCCAGCACCTGCCAGCTGGGCTCCTCTTCAGAATAGGATAGGCTGCTTCCTGGCTCCCTGGCCCTTTAAGGGGCACACTGCCCTGTTATGCAGTCCTATAACGCTAACATACAATCAATTGGGCAACATTGTGATAAATCCCACAGGAACTTTCACAAGCAGAAAACTTCAAAGTGTACTGCATGGCATTAACCACACTCGGACTGATCTCAACTCCATCATACTAAATGAAGCTTTAGAAGTTTCAAGAAATAAACAAACCACCACCTGCAATATAAATGAGATTGTCCTACTGTTGAAAAGATGACGCTGAAACCTTTTTCAGAGAGTCGTTCTGCAGCACGTTTAAGGTTCACACTGATTTATATTTGTTCTGCAGGATGAAATAATAATGCCAGGATACTTGCATATTGCTGCAAGTCCTTTATCAGGCAAACTCCCTTTGAAGTCAATTTTTTTAAATTACTTCTGGAAACTCTCATTTTTTTCCAAAGCACTCCATTGGCACATGTTAGACTGGGGTATAGATGCCCATTTTGAAGGCACAATCAGTTTCAAAACACTGAATAATATATTGATGAGGCCACTAACAGGCCACTATCATTGCTGCAAGATTACTACTCTGGAGAATTTTGTTTTTAAAAAATACGATGCGCTGCCCAATGAACAAACATTAGATTTAAGTATATAGTTTTACACAGGTGCATTTTTAGAAACAGAAAGAAACAAATAATAGCAATATAACATATTTATATTTATTAACTTTGGTGGGAGGTTTAAATGTGTGCATTTTTTTTTAGAATTTGAAATAAATTAAAACAACTGGAGTGTCAAATACATAAATGTTGTCATTTCCATATCACCTGCTATTTGAAAGCTTTTGTAACATATCTTATACAGAACAATATAAATTATTCATAGAAATCACTTCCTCAGCTGGAACTTAGGAAGATTCCTCTAGTTGTTTTAAAACACGTGGCAATGATACTCAACAGCTTTTTATTTCTGAGAAACAATATCACTGTACTATTTCTCAACATGTTCAAGTGAAAAGAAGGTACCTACAGGAGCAATAGTAGACCTCGTATTATTTTTTTTGTTTTGAGTAATCATCCGATGATTGAAATGCTTATCTGAACTTAGCCAAACCTTTTTTGGTCTAGAAATCAGGCTTGAGGTCTTGGAAGAACAGAATTTCTTCCAAATGTTTTTATACTTGGCTCCATTAGGGCTGGAAATATATTCTAGTTGAAACCAAGAAATGCAAAGATGTGAGAAAAACCAAAAGCAAAGGAAAGCTAATCAACTTCTTTAGCCCTCAGGAAAAGGTTCAGGTTGGATTTGAGTAGAGTTTTTTATTTCATCTGAACCACATTACTCATAAACCTGTAATGCTGAGAGAGAAAGCTTAAGAATGTTAAAATATCTCTCTTCCTGTAAACAGATTTAAATGCTTCATTACTCATCTACTTCATCTACCCTCCTGGGAATTAATTAAAACATTTAGTTACTAGGCAGAATATTGGCAGAGGCACTCTGCAAATCGAGCTCCTAATCAAATTAGCAATGAGCAGTCATTCAGACTGTGCAGTCGTTCAGTTACTTATGCACTTAAAATACTACAAAACAGATTCAGTGGACACACTAGTAGGTATAATCCACCACTGAGAGACTAGCAAAAGGATCTGTTCCAACCAACAATTTATGTGGGTGAGTTGGGTTACCTAAATAGCTTCTTGGAAAATACTTCCTATACAGTTTCTAGTCTTTCACCCATTAGAAAAAGACCTTTGGTCAAAGTATTCCTTCCAGGATCTGAACATCATTCACGTAGTCTGTGCGTGGGAATCCGCTAATGAAAACAAGGAAGTGGCTCGTTACCTTGATTTACTATTGACTCAATGAGTAGTGGAAAGAATCTCTTTAAGGGAACGTTAGAAATATAAAAATTTATGTCAGTTGGCTATCCCTGGCCTAGTTTTGAAAACTGTGACCCAGAATCAATAACAAATCTAGTATCAGAAAAGTTAAGGTCCACAATATCCCTGCGCAATCTATGTAATGCCCAGAAGGCAACTTTTATATAAGGATCACCCATTTTATTTCACTGTCATGACTGGTCACTTTCCACTTTGCCTTTAACGCTCTCTAGCACAGATATACAATCTCACTGCTGGTAACAGTGGGTTGGGTTATACAGTTTAGAGTTGTTTTTTTCTCCTTAAAAAACAACAAAAATTTGGACAAAGTCTCACATGTTAACCCAGGTGACAACCTGCCTACTTAAATTCTACCTGTCCTGGTGACAACCTGCCACCTAAATTTCCCCTGAAATTTCAATCGGATACAACGAGGTAACATATTTTAATTCATTTACTGTCCTAAATTGTTGTGTAGTGTTGGCATGAATTGCTAACCTGCAGTCATGTTATACTGCAGAAGTGACTGCATTTCACTGAAAGGTTAAGTGACTCCTGTATTTAAAGCATGAATGAGTTTGGGGATCATATGAAATGAATGATGACATATCAATATAGGACAATATATTAGTGCCACCAATTAAGTGCCTAATGAAGTGGAATATCCTAAATTTATAATACTTGCAAATGATACACCATCTTTTATCTTCACAGAAAAAAATATTCCTCCTCACACAAATATACAGGATACAAAAACCATCAAGAATCAGATTCTGACCTCATTTGGATACCCACATCGATCTTGGACTTTGATTCACAGGAATGTATTTTACTCACAATTCTGCCCTATTAAGGAATAAAATACTCTATCTGCATACATTTTTCACCCATGATAGTGTAACATTTGGTAACTAATGGCTTCTAAATTCCCATATATGGGTGATCATGTATATATACAAACCACTGGGTACTAACGGTTACAGTTAAACTTAAAGTAACACAGTATTGAACTCACTTTTTAAAACAGATCACATATCTACGACAAGTAGCATATTAGAAATGTTATACTGTACCTTTAGGATGTGTTTATTGGAGGTTTTGTCATCAGGAGCCACATATAAACGGATGAAGACAGAGTTACTGTACTGACCACGAAAAGTTGCAAGGGTCTGGAGCATGCTGAACTTCCTTTCTGACCATTGTCCTTCAGGTCCGATGTTAGATTCCAGCACAGGCCAACGGAACAGCGAATGCTTCAGTATACTTACCAGTGGCTTTGCATCAACTTTTTCAATTTTATCTTAAATGACAAGATGTGCCAACATTAAAGTTCCAGACAATTCAAACCCAGTAGTGGGTATAAAGTCATGTCAAATGAGATAGAAAGGTTTACAGACTGATCAATTTCTAGGCAAGACTAAACAGAATAGCTCAAACCTAATGCCTTGGGTGGTCTTTTGCTGAAAAGATGCCTCTGAAAATAAGAGTATATGAGTCCTTTAGCACAGTTTATCCAAATCAAGCACTGATAGCCTGGGCAAGGAGAAACTTGCATTGCAGTCAGCTGCACTGTGCCTGTCCTTGAAATGTAAACCTCTCTATACTCTAATTCTATGGTATGTTCATCATAGCCAATGGAAGAAATGTTTCAGATAAATAATACATAGTGATAATCTAGGTCAGATTTCAAATATAAAGTAAGAATCAGCTTAAGTACTATAGTGATGGACTCTATGGAACACCCTAAGACTGACAGAAATGTCATTTGTTGTTTAAGAAAAAGGGATGAAAAACTACACTTGCCTTTTAAATAATGGCTGGGGGCTAACAGGGAATGAAATAACATGCAGTGACAAAATCCTGATGGTGATTGCTCAACAACTGGCATAGGAGTTTGATTGGGTCAGAGGAATACTTGCTATTTGCAAACAAAATTGAGAGGGAATGGGAGTGACCAGACAGAGAATACAATGGAATGTGCAACAGAAAAAACATGTAGGCAGTCAGTTTCACAACATGTTGGAGCATCAGAAAAGAAATACTCCATAAGACTGGGGAGAAAAACAACTTCTAAAAAAAAAAATTCTGGGAGAACAACAGAAGAACATGTTGAGGAACCAAGTCTAGCAGGTTTGATTCCCCATCCCCGCAAGGAACTGACTCAAGAGATTCCAGAAACTTTAAAGATAAATTGCTAACTGCACTTGACCCAAAGGGACACAAGTAAAACAGATTTCACAGTATCAGCCCCTTGTGGAGACATTAGGGCAGCACGAGATTTTTGGGAGGTGGAGGTTCTAGAGACATACGCAATCAGATGTGACTGGTGAAGAAACTGTGAGAGTTGAAAGTGGAGATAGAGTTACAAGAGACCACAACCTAGGCTAGGGCCAGGTGAAGACACAACAGCTGCACTGATGAGAGGAAAGATCAAGGAATACTGCAGGCCATCCTGGAAATGCTTTGAGAGAGTTCTGCTGTCAGGGCCCAGTTGAAGAGTTGGCTTGTGGGCCCTACCACTTAAGTGCTCCTGGTGTAGAGGAAATAGGAATGCAAAGAAGAATTTCAATTTTCATTAGAAAAAATGAACATTGTTTCTAACTTGTTTCTGAAAACTACTTGATGGAAGTCATTCGCTAAGGTCAAAGAGAACAAGCAGGGGTGGGCCAGCAAAAGGCTGAGGGACCTAAAGATCCTGATCTCCTTCACTCTGCCTTTTAATGTCAAATGACTCCATTGAGTTTGGTGTCTGTCCCAAAGGTATCACCTCACTTACCCTCTCCAAAATCCTCAGGCCAGAACTGTACATACTAGTATGATAATAAAGGAGAGACTTTGGTTAGTGTTGAAGAGCAGGGGTGACAAATATTTATTGTAGAGCCTGAAAACTGGCTATCTGACATAGACTCGGGTTCAGAGCGAGAAGCCTGAGGGCCCAAGCCAAGATGATAAAGTTTGCCAGCTGAACAATTCCATCAGAGGATTCTATTAAACGATTTACTCATTTAACCTGTCAGTCAATGCTCCCACATCGTTTTGAGAGTCCCTTAAAGCATAATCACTTTTCAAAGGAGAACTATGTAAATAGGGTATCTTGTGCCTTTGTGTATTCAGAGGCACACTGCCTGACTTTATTGACAAAATAAGACTCTGAACTTATAATTGGATCCATGTGAGTGGATCCTTCATTTGCTTGGAGCCTCACTAAGTTCAGTGAGTACAAATGATGGCCTGCCTGGGTACAACGGCAGGGTCTGGGCCTAAGGTTTTACTGCTTTCCTCTGTTAGCACGTCAGAGCCTACCCATGCCCCAAAATAAAATCAAGTTACTTACTGTCATTCATACATGATGAGTAAAGGATCTTGGCTTTCTGTACAGCTTCACTGTCCCGTCTCTTGCTGATAGGTTTCTGTAGCAGTGCTGTGAAGCATACACAGTAAAATAAGTTTCTCCCAGGCCTTGAAAAATGCAGGGTTTGGTTTGTTTTTTAAATCATGCCACTGATTGGAAAATGTATCATCATGGGATGACTTCATGGTCTAAATACCACTCATCTCCTCAAAACAACAGTTTTAAATCCTAGCTGAGTTGACTCAAACCTTACCCCTTCCAGGGTACTTAAACTGAGTTACTCTAAAGAGTTGGGAGGGGAAAGAGCAATAAGGAGGAGACTTTCAAATAACTTTAAAACCCAACCTCTGAGTTGCAGTTTTTTAAAAAACTGCATTATGAAGGAAGAGAAAATCATAGCAGAATATAGCTCATCCTTTTTCTCTTAAGGCAGAATAGAGGAGGATAGATCTTGCAAGTAGTTGAACAAGTCTTTTCATTCCAGGGCCTATGCTGTTCTATACCACTATTCACCAGGCCAGCTTTTCATTTTTTGGCCACTGCCTTTTCCAATAATTTACCATACCACTGCCCCCACTGTTGTCTCTTATAGGATGAGTACAAGAGTGAAGCTTGGCGATGACAGTCAGTTCCACGCTGGAGGAATGGGGCAGCTTTATCTCTACCAGCTACAGTACTAGAAACTATGAGGATGAGTGCCCATAATGGCCACCGTCTTCAGTAGTATCTTAAGGAACTCAGCATTTCTCAGGAGGCACTCAGCACTTTGAAGGACCTGGCATAAAGAACATTACAAATATAACTCACATCCATCCATCTGAGGAGCAGAAATCTACACACAGAAAAAAAGCGGAAGACGACAACAAAAATTCTCCTGCCAACTACACTAATGCATAATGTAGCAGAGTACTGCAGGTGATGTTCTGTATTAACACCTCGGCAACAATGTGGCTGTCATTAGTTTTAAGTGGTTAAAATTGTCTTATTATAACTGAATAAATACCAAAAATAACAGAACAACAAAATTGTTTGGTTGGTTTTTAATGAAGTTTTTAACATGATAATGCTGTTTTAGTTTCAGATAAGAATCTCCCCAAATCTACTGCAGGGCACAATTCCCGATAGATTTGATTTCAAATCTCAATCTGATCAATATTTCTGAGCTTCATAAACACAACATTATAACTGTCACCAACATATCTCTACCAGAAGGCTTATGAGCAAAGTTCTCAGTGGAAATAGCTCAATCCCTTTATTTTTTTAAACAGGATTATCAGATCTGTCCAAGATTTAAATATGGAATTTTAAAGGAAACTGTGATTCAGATCTTAATAAATCTAAAAATGAAAAATCACCTCCTACTAAAGCCAATGCAATCATTTCTGTTTCTTGCCAGAGAGTTGCAACAGTCACGAAAATTGGAAGCTAACAACATTGTATAGCTAAAGCCCAGAAGAGGGGAAGACAATAAGCTAAAATAAAATAAAACCAACTCTAGAACTGCACTAACATAAAATCCTACTAAAATCAGACCTGGTGCTTTCCACTGAATACCTTCTTTTTTTTTTTTACTTGCTACAAGAAGCAGCTGTAACACTCATTACATTACTGCAAACAATGACCGAAAGAAAGACACTTCCAATTTGCTTAGAAAAAATAAAAAAAAAATTGCAAAGAATATTCTGGATTCTGACTGTGAAACACGGGAAGCCTAGTTTTCAAAAATGGGAATCTTAACAAGATGGTCAAATCCTGCATTTGGACCCTCAAAACTGGCTCTTTGGGATATAAATGCTCTTTACAGCAGACATGTGACTGACCCTCAAAGTTCAGATTCGGGTCCAAACTGCCCCTTAACTTGAGAGGATTCCAAACTGGTGTTCTGGTTCAGGCCTCTCTCTCTGCTTTTTATATCCTAAGGTGCTAATGCGAATATCCAAATGCACAATTTGGACATCCTTCTCCTATTTAAAGTGCCATGTATGAAAACTTTCAAGTACTAGAATTCTCTTTGCTACCACGTACTTGAGGAAGAATGAGGAAAGGAGTAGGAGGAATGGGTCTCTTTATATCTATATCTACCTACACACACATTATAGGAGGAGCTGGTAGCAACCTCTATTTTTAGCCTAACTCTTTCCCATATGAAGGATTCTTGCAACCATTCCTGTGAGAAACTCACATCATTGTTTGCAGCAGGCCTCTGATATTGGGCAGGTGGAATGTGCTCAGGCTAGAGAAGCGCTTTTTCATTGTCTGTCATTTTTTGCTGAGGTATAAACTGTTAAAAATTCCTGTTTCTCTTCTCTTGCTTGCATTCCTCAGGAAAAATGTTGGCAGACTGCCAGAATAATAACTGCACGCAAAAATTCTAAGGCCAGGCTCATGTCACCACCAAAGCAGCAGCAACAGGAATACCTGAGAGTTGCAGAGCAGCTGTAGGAGGCTAGGAAAGGGTCCCCCGTCCCCGAACCCCAGACCTGGCATATGGGCCCAGTGGCCTCTGCCCTCTTCTGAGAATACCAACATGGGGCGAGATGTCTTCACCTCACACTGCAACCTCACCACTCAGACTGAACACCTGTTCCCTAGCAGCCATCCTCCTGTCCCTCTGAGGAGATGAAGCTGCAGATCCTCTAACTCTCAAAGGTAGGGAATAGGAAACAAAACAGTAAAACTGCACACAAGATCAACCACCATTCGAACCCACCCCACCATCTGAGGGCACCAAGTGGGGCAGGAGCTACACCAATTCCTCGTGGGGACTAGAGAAAGAGGGAAGAGAGCCAGGCCAGGCTGGGATCCCCCTTCACAAACCAGCACCTGCACCCAGTGGTCCACTCACCTTCAGAGAGATAACCTGCTGCTTACAGCCCATGTAGTTAGCTCTAAAGATCCAGCAGTAGCAATTTGTACTGCAGTGCTAACAGTTCAGAGTCAAAACTATGATGACAATGATGTTGGGGGAGGGATGGTCACAGTCACACATGATAGAACCTTTTTCCTTTTAAAACATCCTAGAAAATTACATTTAAAGTTATATTAAAAGAAAGTTATCTAGTTTTCAGATTCAAGCTCTCAAAAGTTAGGAAGTGTTAGATTTGCACTTGCTTGCACAATTTTAATTCCAGCATCCTTGTGTGTATGTGTTATGATACAGTATTTAATTACATAGTCATCTATTACTTTTTCCACAAGATGTTAGCTTCATTCAGTGCACAGGATATACAAGGGGGCAGAATTAAGGCTGTACAGGCAACCGTAAACCTGGTATTTGCTACCTTTCAAGTGCTTGACTTTGCAACCAAATAATGTTCTTTTAATACAGATTTTTTAATATTACGTGTGTGTGTGTGTGTGTGTGTGTGTGTGTGTGTTTGTGTTTGTTTTATCTTCTTATTTCGGTTTGTGAAAACATAGCTTTCTTTTATCCCTAGAGTGTTAGTCCTCCAAGGACCCCTTTCAAAAAATAAATAACTAATTTCAAAACTTTTAGACTCCAGCTTAACAAAGAATGTTCCATCTGAAGCTGCTGAGATGCACAATACCATTTTGTATTGTCTCCTGTTCTCTTTAACATAGGTATGCTTCCTCTTCTCTTGGTTACTTGTCAATATAACCAAACCCACTGATGCCAGGTCCATGTGTCACTATCAGAGTTCATGTGTAATCCAGCCTGTTGCTAGCCACTACTGGTTATATGATTCCCAAGGCTGTTGAAAGTGACTAGAAAAGGAGGTCTGAAACATGGAGGAAGTGAGGGGGTAAAACTGACAAGAGAAGTAGTGACCTAAGAGGAGGGTTAGCGAGGTTAAAATTAACAAAAAGGAGAAATGACACTGATATTACTATGGCATGGAGAGTTCTGAAATAAAGGGGATGGTTGTGAAACTAGTAAAGGAAGCAGGAATAGTGAGAGACTGATATGTGCAATAAATGAAGGCAAGGAGGCTAGCACCACAAAAAGAGAAGGGAATGTAGTGCTTCAAGCTACGAAACTGATGCTTTAGTTTCATACATGCTGCACATTTATATTTGTAAGAATTCTCCCAATGCAGATGCAACCCACACACCGCCTGGGCTTGGTGTTGTGTCCCATCTAGTGGCACTGCAGGGGGTGGAGGGGTGGGAGAGAGAGAAATTAATGAGTCTGCTGTACAGCCTTAGCTAAAAGTAGCTTTTAGCTCATGCGGTAGAGGCTCATGCACTCAGCTTCATAGGCTGCAGGTTCGATCCCACCCGCTGACGACCAGGGGCTGTCGGCATTACACATAGAGTTCTACAATCATTTTGTTCTACCAATAGCTGCAGCCTACTACAGAGGAGACACCTGCTGTGCTAGAGACTTTACATTTCCTCTTTCTTCGTCTTATTTCCCATAATCTAAAATAAAAATCAGAGTACATTGCTGCTCTTGGTTATCTTATTAGTCGTAAAGCTTTTTATTAATAATTATTACTACTATTATTGAGCAAGGAAAACAGAGTGCGGTGGGAGAGATGAGTAGACCAAATTTTCAAGAGACCAGGGCCCAATTTTCAAGTGCTCAGCACTAACATCTATGGACAGATTCTCAAGACTTTAGCACCCAACAGGCTGAGTTCTTTTGAAAACCTGGCCTGGGCTGCGGAAAGCGGCGCAGGCCGAGACATGCTGGCCACCGCTTCCTGCAGCCCCCATTGGCCTGAAGCGGCGAACCGCAGCCAGTGGGAGCTGCGGTCGGTCGAATTTGCGGATGCTTCAGGTAAACAAACCACCCCGGCCCACCAGAGGATTTCCCTGACAGGCTGCATAGCAAAGGTTACCGATCTCTGGGACAGATGTTCCTAAATGACAGTATGGAAAGTTGCCAAATAACTAAGGGCCTAAGCCTGAAAGGTATTAAGGATCCACAACTTCCACTGACACCTCTAGTTGTTTCAAAAAGTCAGCACCTCTGAGGCTCTTTTGATGTAAACTCTTCAGGACAGAGACCGTGTCTTCTGTGCCTGTAAGGCACAATATAAAAATGAGTAAGAATAGTTCACAGTGCTTCAGATTCCAGTATCCATTAGTACACTTTGTCTTAGACACCATGGTCATGGGGATAGAATAGGATGCTAGATAGGTAGTGAGGTAGATTAGAAAGCAGGAAATCTAACTTGATTTATAACCTCTCTGAAACTAGTACTTTATCCCACAGTGTCCATTATAGTTAGATTATGCCTTCTCTTTAGCCACTACTTTAATTTCCTTCAAAGTTCCAAACTAATTTCAAAATTCTTCTCCAAGAGACTCTACTATCAGTCTCATCATCTGGTTTCTACACTTCAGTATGTGCCATGTGGCTTAGGCACAGGATTTATTTTATATGTAAAGATGGATATAAATAGGGCAAGTGTCAAAATCTGTTGTTAACTGTGCTCCAAAGCTCTGGAATGCTGTAATTTGCCTCATTTAGTGTCATCTGTGTGCTCCGAAGTATGTTCAAGGTGTACACAGTCTCTTAAACCTTCTGAGTTTTTCAAATTGTTTAACTGGTTTGGGGTCATTTCCTTTTGTCCAGAGAGTTAAATGCTGAAAGACTCTGGTTGTAAATGTCTTTATTTTTGCCTGCCTTGATGCTAAGAATCAGATCAAATCACTTTATGTAGCTCTTACTAGATCTTGCCCAAAGCACTGGGAGATAACTCTAACATAAAATAATATACAATTAGGAACAGTGCTCAACACTATGAATTCTAGATGCTCAGACATCAATGTGATTGGCACAGTACAAAATCTTATTAGATAGGCAGACAGAATCAGTAGCTGCAGCATCTTTCCCTTGGGAAAAGGTATTCTTACTAAATCCATTCAGAGAATGCTGTTTTATGACATGATAGACTAAAAAGGCAAACTTTCTGAGGTCTACTACCCCTACAGTAAATAGCAATCATCTACTGTTAAAAGTAAGTATAATTCACTTCACAAACTAAGCTTTTTTTTTTTTGCTTTTTTTTTTTTTTGCTTTTAACTATTCTAAAGCTGCCTGAGAATAGCCTTGTGGTTACATTGGTACCTTTAATCTTACTTGCTATTTTTGCTCTTGTTGATTTTCCAGCCTACAGTCTGACAAAGCTTCTCTTTGGTTTTCAGACTCCTTGTTTTATTTACTGCAATGAGAAATCTCTTTTCCCCCCGCTCCAATTTGGACTGCATGAAAAAGAATCTGTTGTACAGCAAGGCCTGGGAAAAGATGGATCAGTTTGCATTTCATTTTTACTCAGAATAAAAATATAGATTCAAATGATCAAAGTCATGGTCCATCTATAGACTGTATACATTCTATGCTATTTTTGATTATTTAGCACATATAATAGCTCTCAGAAACAAATATCAACCAAGCATGTGATTAACTAGGTATATTTGATGCTCTAGAAAAACCAATATGAGAAGAACGTATTTTTCACACTTCTGAAAACCTTCCCAGTTACTTGGAGAGAGATTATTATCCCAAGAAAGACAATTACATTTTTGTTTTGTAGTCATCTCCTCCGCCCCTGCCTTTACCAACATTTGCAGTAAGTAGAAATAGCAAATTTTTATATTTGGAAAGAAAGATTTTATAATGAGTTGAAATATATTACAATACTTTTCACCTTTCACCAAGGAATGGAGAAGGAACCGCATGTGTGAGCATGCCAGTTGGAAGGCATTCAGATACCATAATGAAAGGTGTAGTAGAAAAACCTAATAGATCCATGCTGTATCCTGGAAAGTAGTGACTCCAAAAAGAACTCTAGTATAATAATGGACCAGCAACTCAACATGACTCCCAATGCGATGCAGTGACAAAAGAGAACCGACGTGATTATTGGACATACAAAAAGGGAGCAGTGAGGGGGAATAGGGAGGCAATTTTAATACTGTATATAGTATTGATGAAGCTGATACTCAGGCGATCTGTGCCTGACAATAGTGCGAGGGGAGAGGAGGGGCAGCTGGCTTCAGCAGTGTTACTCAGCATAAGCCAAGCAGCAAATCTTGGGGGGCACATGACCCCACATCCCCACCTCCCCCCCCACCCCACCCCCACACACATTGATACTTGAATTCTGCATCCAGTTCTGGTGTCCACACTTTGAAAAGGAAATTGCAAAGTGGGAGAGGATGCAGAAAATAGCCACAAACATGAGTTAAGGGTTGGAGAAAAAGGCTTTAGAACGAGATGCTTAAAGAGCTCAATAAGCTTTGGTTACCAAAAAGAAGACTGAGAGGTGACTTGATTACAGTGTGTCAGTGTACCTGCACTGGGAGAAAATGCTGGTTATGAAAGGGCTTTTTATTGAAGCAGAGAAAGGTATGACAAGAACCAATGGCTAGAAGCCAGACAAATTCAGATTAGAAATGAGGCAAAATATTTTCACAGTGAGGGTGATTAACCACTGGAACAAACTACCAAGGGAAGTGATAGATTTTCTAACTCTTAATGTCTTCAGATCAACACTGCATGCCTTTGTGGAAGATGCACTTTAACTAAACACAAGTTATTGGGCTCTATGCAGGAAGTCAGACTAGATGATCTAATGGTCCTTTCTGGCCTTAAACTCTATAAATCTATGAGAAGGCTCTCAAAGCACTTTATAGACATTAAGCATGAAGGTGGTACAACTTTATCAACATTTATAGATGAGGAAAATGAGCCGGAGAAGACCAAATCCTGCTTATCTTACTCATGCGAGTAGTCATATTGATTTCAATGATCCTCCTTTGTGAGAGTAAAGGCAAAGCAGAGTTTGACCCAGAGAGAGTAAGGGCTTGATCCTTGGAGGGATTGAATGCCTTTGACTCCCACTGAAGTCAGCAGGAGTGGAAATTGCCCAGCAGGTCTCATATTCTGCTCAATATCTTGAAGAATCAGATCTTAAATGGCTTGCACTAAGTCCCACAGCAGGTCAGTGCCAGAGCTGGAAATGTCTACTCATATACTATGTTTATTCCATACAAAAAATATGTATGTTAAAATAACACTAAAGATGCACCCTGAACCCCTACAAGTTTACATGTGCAAGGTTAGCTCTGCCACAATGTGCATATGACTATGGGCTTTAATAGTATGATCACGTGCCATGATTTTCTCATACTGTCTACATTAGACATATAGAGAGCCAAAAGTTGTTAACATTTGTGGAAGAGTCTTCCAGTAGTGGGCTGGCCAGGGTAACAGACACCAAAACAACATAAATGAAAAAACAACAAATGAAAGCCAGAGCTTTTGTTACGGAAGTCATGTCTTGACAAACAAACAGCCTTAATTATAGTGGTGCAGATTTACACTAGCACATTCCAAGACGTATTATTTCAGAATGGTTTGGGGTCAGCTGACATTCATTTAGAATATCTGATTTCTACTTCCATTTTTCAGGAAGTTCCCACAGAGCTTGGATATAAGAGAGAGAGGGCTGACATCTGGGAGTTTTATGAAAGAAGAAACACTAAGTATATAATGTTCTATCTCAAAATAAAAATACCAGCCACAAACATCTAAAATTAGGCACAACATTGTTCCTCTAACTTGACCAGTGCTCTCTTCTCCTAAATTCTATGTGCAGAAATTGAGTTCAGTAGACTGCATACCACAGCTCCCCTAATATAGAAATCTGAGTAAATCTAGTCGGTTCTGAATAAGATTTAACCAATATGTTTTGATCTTTTGCATATTAATTGGGAACAGGAGTAACCAGTCCTGTCATGCCTCAGAATGAGCTGTTCAGAGAAGACATTGCTTGTGGTATGTTATCATTTAAAAATTATTTTATGATGTTGATATTGTGAAACATTTTATTCAAACTACATCTCACTATGACATTCAAGTCTGGATAACTGAAATTACCCATTATTACCCTTCTAGTATATTTTTTTTCTTCCTTAAACTCTTTTGCAATAAATATTCTGGATCAAGTTAACCACTGGTCTACACGGAATCATTTCCACTGAAGTCAATGAGGTTGCACTTTCTTATATCACTGGTGGATTTGGCCATCTGACTTAACTTCACTGTGTTGATCTAGACATTGGTTGTATACCTACCAGCAAAGATATGGCCCCGATTCTGCAAACAGAACCACATGGACCTTTGTGCACCCCCCCCCAATAGTTCTCTTTGCATGTTTAGGTCTTATACTTTATTCTTGTAGCCTGGGATTCAGTAAAGATTCTACCTCAGTCATGGTCCTCTTCCTGACCAGAAGTTAGTTCAGTAGAGACTATGGAATCCTATGTACCAATAAAACCCAACCTAGCTTCCACCATATAGTATTTGATTACGTTGTTTCATTCCACCATGTTTTAGAAAAGCCAGTCATGTTGAGACCGTCTCCCAATGTCAAACATTCTACCCTACCCATTTTTCCTGTTAAAAATTGGTATTTAGTAAAATATTACTTTCCTGGAATCTCAATGAGATGAGAACTACACTTAGTTTTTTTCTCCCAGCACAAGCCATCTTTATTCACCTGCTTGACTTTAGTTCAGATATCAAATTTGCTCAGTCTACAACTCTCACTTGTACCACACTCCTTTTTAAAGGTAATCTGCAAAAGGTTGTCCTTTTAAATACAAGCTTGCTTCTAAAATTCCAAAAGAACAAGTAAATTCAAAATCCCTCATAACTCAGAACTAGTTCATGCAATGTAGTTGAACCTTATCAGCTCTATATTCAGCTCTATATTCAGATTAAGCATAAGAAATTTTCTTCTTAAAAAAAGGAATGTTTTGAGAAGGTGAAAATGCCGGTATAGAATGGAGTGTGTCTTTCATTCTATGTTTGTGGTGGTTATAATATTGCTAATATTGGCACGGTGGTAGAGAAACAATTGGAGTGGTGGCCCTTACAATTTGCTTAAAAGAAATTTTGCAAGAGCTATTTTCAATTTTCTTTGTTGACGCATGAAGCTGATATTTTGATCTTTGTTAAAGGTTCAGGAAATGACCAAATAAGCAGAAAAAATGTGCAGAAATGTGATTTCATATGCAAAAATTATCTTTGTCAAAACAAAGTCACAATGTTGAGGTCTTTAATTTAAAAAAATAATCAAATCAAACTATGGCCTACTGTATTACCGAGATAGCTTATTTTCTAAAACTGGATGATTATTTTATGAATTCAAAGTGAAAAATATAAAATTTGAATTTTAAAATTTTCACTTTTTTTCTGAATAGTTCACATAACTCTACAAGAATATCGTAACCTCTAATTCTTCAGGATCCAAGGAGCCAATGTTTGTCTCAAATTTGGTTAAAATACAAATAGACTGATAATTACATTTGTAAACAAAAGCTACACACGTTGTTTCCTCTTCAGCAATTTAACTTTCATCAAACCCTTAACACAGACTCACACTATTATTGTCCCATTCTGTTCTCAATCTTCCACTATCTTTGCTTCTTTCTATACTTTCTCTAGCATGCGCTCTCAGCTTCTCCATTACAATCAAACCCATCAGGCCAACAGAATCATCTCCCTTCAGAGCTCTTAAACTATCATCTCAGGCAATCTCTAATATTAGCATTGTATTGTAGCTCAATGACACATTGTCAGGACCAGGACATGGGCAGCCTGACCTAGTGGTTGGAGCAGGGATGGTCATACCTAGTGGTCAGAGCCAGAGCCCAAGCCGGGGTCAGAGTACAGGAGCCAAGAACTGGGGTTGGGTCTGGTGCAGCAGTCATTATTATTATTATTATTATTATAAATGCTGGAAGTGAAGCAGGGTTTGGGGTGGAGGCTGACAGTTCACGACTCCCCATGTAATAACCTCGTGACCCCCTGAGGGGTCCCGATCCCAGTTTGAGAACCCCTGGTCTAGATGATGAGATCAATAAAAGCACCTGGGTCTGCTAGGTTCTCAGTCAGGGCCAGATCATCCTTGATGGGTTCTCACAGACCACACCCAGAACTGTTGTAGTTGGGGTGCCTCATTCCAGGCCATCTCTCACATGAGCCAGCAGAAATGCACTGCACAGCTGTACCTTGTCACTGTCAGAGCTTATGCTGGGCAGGTTCTGTGGTGCAGGTGCAACTGGGATCACCAAAGATGGTTGATATCACTTGCTGGAAGGTGGCCCAGTTAGACAATACCAGACTGTCAATCTCAAGTAAAGGCCAATGCTTCTCCAGTCAGGAAGCTGACTAGCAGGTCTACTCTGGCTGTCGGTGAAGCAGGAACTGGAGGCAGCACTGATTCACGAAACCTCAAAATCTTTGGTAATCCCTGTCAAAGCATTCCGGCAGAGGAATGATGGATGCTGGCTCAGGTCCAAAGCACAGTGCTCTCAGAAAGAAGCGGGAGAACTTGGTCCCGCAACCTTGGTTTTCAGCAGCCAGCTGCATAGCCTGTGCCTGGCAGCACTTGGCTGTCTGCCTGATTGCGGGCTACCTGCTCATGAGATGCCAGTGTTCCTTGGGGTTTGAGGGGCTCTGCTGGATCCATGCCTGGAAGGTTATGCTCTGTCAAGGGGTAAGGGTTCCAAGCAAGCTGTCAGGACTGGGACATGGGTGGTCTGGCCTAGTCAGAACCCAAGTCCAACCCGAGGATCCAGAGATCAAGAGTTCAGGGATCAAGCAAGAGTCAGGTCCAGTGCAGCTGTCAGGAAGTCTCTCCATTGTTCAGACAACTTCTTGTGCCTCCTTCTGGCTTAAATTGTATGGTCCAGCCCATCAGTGTGGCCAGTTATTGTCCTTAGTCAGGATCCTCGTGGGCAGAGCCTCTTGGAGAAGTCAGAGTTCTGCTAGCCTCTCACTTCCAATAGTTCTGGGTGTTACCCAGTGGCAGCCAAAGTGTGAGAGCTGTGTGGGAACCCAGTTTGAGACCCATGTGCACTCTCACTTATTTCTAGATTTACTCTGGGGCCAGAATGTAGTAAAACCTGCTGGGATGATCAAGGGAAAAAGAGCCAAGAAGCCATTCTCCTCATTGTGATTTTGTACACAGGTCAGGTACAACCTCAGCCCTTGTGCACCAACAATAGTGGAAGGAATCCCAGTAAAGCAGGCAAAGGATGGGGACATAATCCCATCCCACTCCATGCTAGCCAGTGGAGAGGAGCTGGCATCTGCTAACGAAGTGCAACCTACTAAATTATACTAAGCTGTTACTGCTGTGTATGCTCTCCCAGGGCTTCAAGAGGCACCACACGCAGAGGCTTAAAGCTACACTTTTGTCCTGTGTGCACTTTTAATTAGGAATAAGAAAATATTCCTTTCCTGCCAGGCCAAGTAGAAGCAATCCAGGGCTGGACATAACCCATGTAGACCCTTTCATGTTATATCTTACCACTTCTTGGGTGGCAGCAGGTTTTAGAGTTCTGATGAACATGGCTGCTTACAACTCTTGGAGCTACTGACTCAGGCTGTGTACAGACTCAGGCAGGCACCACTTCACTTTGGTTCACCTTTTGAAGCTTTTATTTGCATCCATGAGGGCTACAAATATAATTAACAACAAGAGAAGAAAAAAAGCTGAGATCTTGTTAGCTGACTCTAGGATTCTAGACACCAAGCACTGGCCAACACTGCCTATGCCTTAATCCCGGCCTGCTCTGTTTTAATCTGCTGCCTCCTCTTTTTATTTTAAAGCACATCTAATGATATAAACATCAACACCAATTAGACTGTCTCGGCAAACGTGTTTCATTTTTGCCATAGTAAATATCCACCTGCCTCCCTCGTGAGGGTAGTGTATCTCTTACCACAAATAGTCTAGTGACACTTGAAAATAATTGGCCCATCAGGATTCCTTTGGCATTCATGGTAATGCTCTTAAATCATTGTGAATTAATGTGGCATTAATGATGAGGTAATTAATATGCATTTCCATAGAAATTCCATGATGATTTAGCAATTTAATCAGTCAACAGTGATACTGAATCTCAAGAAGAAATAAAATAAGTTGAACAAATCTTTCAAGACAAAATTTCAAAAACATTGCACCTATACAAACAAATCTGATTCAAAACAACATTTTAGTTTTGCTTTTTTCCTAAGAAGCCATTTTGCCATCCATTATCAATTTCAGCAACATGGAGGTTTACGTGAAAATGCCAGTTATACAGCTGTGCGAATATAATTGCTTCCTAATGCTGTTCAGTCATGCCTGAAGGCCAAACTATGCAGCATGTTGCTCAAATGACAATGCTTTGAAAGTCTGTTGCTACAATTTCAATATTTTGTAAAGGCTTTTTGAGTTTGTGTGCGAAAAGATAAACACCTTACCTGAGTTCAAATAAAACTGAACGAACATAACTATGCACAAACTAAAACAACATTAGTTGATAAACTGTTGGAGAGGGGAGGGTCTGTTTTCACCAACCTAATTTCAACATTATTTTCATAAATGCTTTGGAGGTATACTCTCGTGGCACCATGCTACAGGGGGTTATATACACGTTGTTGTAAGAGAGTAGAACCATTAATTTATAATAGTGGCATACGAGTAACAGGCAAAATTGTTACAATAGAGCTTCAGTGTAATGTTTAACAGCAACGTTAAGTTTTACTTCATATTATTAATAGTTTTACCATGCACTTTCAATAACTACTTTTCATCAGGGAATATGGAAAATTAGATGACACAGATTTTCATGGTTTTAAGGTAATAAATGTATCTTTTCTAGAATTAAAGGTATAAAGAAAACACTGATAGCTTTAGAATTTATCATCTTTGGCTACAAATCTAACAGTTTGATGCACACAACAGCTTCAATATATATGCTTGGTACAAAACTACTATAAATACTGCTTCAAAAATAGAATGAAAGGGTGATAGAAAGTCAACTCTCGGTACCGGCATAGTGAACTCTTACAAGACTCGTAAGCAAGAAGTTGGTGTTCTGCTCTCCCAACCAGAGAGGCTCTGTGGGAATCCTGTGGCTCAGCTGCTGTGGAGCCTTTAACCTCATTCAAGAACCAAAATGATCTCCTTTCTTCACCCATGGTTTCCCAAACATGCATTACAGATAAAGCTTTTCTTTCTAGCTGCCACAACAGCCTGCAAAACTTCCTATTCAGGAACAAAAAATAAGGTGTTAACCTGTACAGGGTTGGCAGACTCTCATATCTTATTTTACCTTTTTGGCAACCTTTCACATTTTGATTAATGCTCAATTCTCAAATTTTATGCAAAGATATGAATACCTAGTACTTATTGTACCATTATTAGTGGAATTGGAGTCAGAAAGCCCATGTTCCCTGGAGGAACTGTTATTGACCAGACTCCAGCAAAAAAGGAAACGTGGGGAGTTAGACTGGAAGTAATTCAGCCACATGGGGAAAGCAGTGTAAAAGGTTAGTGTCACTCTTTGTAAATGAAACACTTATATAAAATATTTTATAGTCCAATAATTTGTACTCATTAGCTAATTAAATGCTCACAATAAGTGTACAATGCAGGTATTATACATGTTTACAAATGGGGAAAACTGAAGCACAGCATGTACTAAGATTAAAAGAAAATATTGAGTCAGAATTCAGGAATTCTTGAATTCAAGTTCTGTGATTGGATTACTGGAGCACACTTCTCAGTTCCGTTTCATCATTTGGCATCACCCTTAGGGGAGGAGCAGACTGGTTCAGAGAGGGTATGTCTACACTACAGGATTATTCCGATTTTACATAAACCGGTTTTGTAAAACAGATTGTATAAAGTCGAGTGCACGCGGCCACACAAAGCACATTAATTCAGAGGCGTGCGTCCATGGTTGGAGGCTAGCGTCGATTTCCAGAGCGTTGCACTATGGGTAGCTATCCTGTAGCTATCCCATAGTTCCCGCAGTCTCCCCTGCCCATTGGAATTCTGGGTTGAGATCCCAATGCATGATGGTGCAAAAACAGTGTCACGGGTGATTCTGGATAAATGTTGTCATTCATTCCTTCCTCCGTGAAAGCAACGGCAGACAATCATTTCGCGCCCTTTTTCCCTGGATTGCCCTGGCAGATGCCATAGCATGGCAACCATGGAGCCTGTTTTGCTTTTGTCACTGTCACCGTATGTGTACTGGAAGCCGCTGACAGAGGCGGTACTGCAGTGCTACACAGCAGCATTCATTTGCCTTTGCAAGGTAGCAGAGACTGTTACCAGTTGTTCTGTACCATCTGCTGTGCCATTGTAAATTGGCAATGAGATGATGGTTATCAGTCATTCTGTACCGTCTGCTGCTGTCATGGGTGCTCCTGGCTGGCCTTAGCTGAGGTCAGACAGGGGCGCAAAGACAAAAATGAAAATGACTCCCCGAGTCAATCCCTCCTTTATGGTTTATCTAAAAATAGAGTCAGTCCTGCCTAGAATATGGGGCAAGTGTACTAAAGAACCAGTGTATCAGAGAACCAGAGAGCACAGCCACTCCATGTCAGACCCCACAGAAACGATGAGCTGCATGCCATTCACGGACAGTGCCCCTGCAACAATCCCACCTGTTGATTCCCTTCTCCCCCAACCTTTCTGGGCTACCGTGGCAGTGTCCCCCCATTTGTGTGATGAAGTAATAAAGAATGCAGGAATAAGAAACATTGACTTTTCAGTGAGATAAAATGAGGGGGAGGCAGCCTCCAGCTGCTATGATAGTCCAGGTCCAGGCAGTACAGAATCTTTTCTTTACACATGAAAGGGAGGAGGGGCTGATGGAACTCAGCCCCCAGTTGCTATGATGAGGACGGTTACCAGCCGTTCTGTACCATCTACCGGGAATGACTGGGAGTCATTCCTATTTTTACCCAGATGCCTCTGGCCAACTTCTCCTGAGGCCAGCCAGGAACACTCACGTGCTGATGATGACTATGGATAGCAGTCATATTGTACCATCTGCCACTGGGGATGGGAGGGAGAGGATGCTGCTATTCATTGCTGCAGCACCGCATCTACCAGCAGCATGCAGTAGACATAGGGTGACATAGAAAAAAGTCAAGAAACAATTTTTTTCCCTTTTCTTTCATGGGGGGAGGAGAGGTAAATTGACGACATATACCCTGAAATACCCTGGACAATGTGTTTGACCCTACAGGCATTGGGCACTCAGCCAAGAATGCAAATGCTTTTCGGAGACTGCGGGGACTGTGGGATAGCTAGAGTCTTCAGTACCCTCTCCCTCCCTCTATGAGCGTGCATTTGATTCTTTGGCTTTCCATTAAGCTTGTCACACAGCACTGTGCTGTGGCCTCTGTCTATCATAGCCTGGAGATTTTTTCAAATGTTTTCTCATTTTGTCTTCCGTAATGGAGCTGTGATAGAACAGATTTGTCTCCCCATACAGCGATCCAGTATTTCCCGTACGGCCCATGCTGGAGTGCTTTTTGGATTTGGGACTGCATCGCCACTCATGCTGATCAGAGCTCCACGCTGGGCAAACAGGAAACGAAATTCAAAAGTTTGCGGGGCTTTTCCTGTTTACCTGGCCAGTGCATCCGAGTTTGGATTGCTGTCCAGAGCAGTCACAACAGTGCACTGTGGGATACCACCAGGAGGCCAATACCTGCGATTTGCGCCACACTAACCCTAATCCGATATGGTAATACCGATTTCAGTGCTACTCCTCTCATCGGGGAGGAGTACAGAAACCGATTTAAAGAGCCCTTTATATCGATATAAAGGGCCTCGCTGTGTGGACAGGTGCAGCGTTAAATCGGTTTAACACTGCTAAAATCTGTTTAAAAGCGTAGTGTAGACCAGGCCAGAGTGAGAAAAGGTCTGAACTCTTACTAAAGACTGGGACTTGGGAACTATCTGTCAATAAAGTAAAAATCTCAATTAAAAACACTGAAAGCTTCACCAAGTACTTTCTGAAAAACCTTGTTTTTCATATTATGCTGTTACATTACAAACTTCCACCCATCCACCCTTAATAGTATTGGAAAGAATTCCCAAAAAACGCAATCACTGATGTACAGAACGAAGAGGAAGAAGCTGGTGATCTCACTTCTGAATGTGATCCTGAATATGAGGCAAGAAGTAGGAATAACGATAGCAATGAATGCCACACTAATGATAACATGCAAACAAAATAGACTATACTGAATGCCACACACCCAAGAGATTCTTCATTGTTATAAATAACATAGTCCTACATGTATGAAGTGTAGTTGTAGCTGTGTCAGTCCCAGGATATTAGAGAGACAAGGTGGGTGACCAACTTCCGTTGGAGAGAGAGACAAGCCACACAGAGCTCAAAAGCTTGTCTCTCTCACCAACAGAAGTTGCTCTACTAAAAGATGTTACCTCACTCATGCAGCCCCACATGACATTGTCATAAGCAAACCAGGGAAATGTGATCTAGTAATTGTAAGGTGGGTACACAACTGTTATAAGATCATACTCAAAGAATAGTTATCAATGATTTGCTGATAAACTGGGAGCATGTATCTAGTGGGGTCCCACAAGGGTCTGTCCTGGGTCTGGCAACATTTATTTTAATTTATTTAATAAGATGGACAATACAGTTGATGATAGGTTTATAAGATTTGTGGATGACACCAATCTGAGAGGGGTTGCTAGCAGGGGTAGAATTCAAAATGACATTGACAAATAGAAGAACTTATCTGAAATCAACAAGATGAAGCCCAATAAAGACAAGTGCAAAGTACTTGGGAAGAAAAAAATGAAATGCACAAATACAAAATGGCTAGGCAGTGGTTCAGCTGAAAAGGAGGAGTTAATAGTGAATCACAAATTGAAAATGAGTGAGCAGTGTGACTGTAAAATGTGATAGTAAAAAAGGCCAATACAATTCTTGGATGTATTAACAGGAGTGTTGTAAGACAGACACGAGAGGTATCCGTCCAATTCTAGTCAGTTTTGGTGAAACCTAAGCTGAAGTACTGTGTCTTTGGTGCCACACTTAGAAAAATGAGGAGGAAGAAGCTGGTGATCTCACTTCTGAATGTGATCCTGAATATGAGACAAGAAGTAGGAATAATGATAGCAATGAATGCCACACTAATGATAACATGCAAACAAAATAGACTATACTGAATGCCACACACCCAAGAGATTCTTCATTGTTATAAATAACAGTCAGAGAGCCCAGATGAGAGCAATAAAAATGATAAAATGTTTAGAAAACCTGACTTATGAGGAAAGATTAAAAAAGCTGGGCATGTTTAGTCTTGAGAAAAGAAGCCTGAGGGGAAGCCTGATTACAGTCTTCAAATATGTTGAGGACTATTAGAAAGGCGATGGTGATCAATTTTCCTCCATGTCCACTGAAGGCAGGACAAGAAATAATCAGCTTAATCTGAAACAAGGGAGATTTAGGTTAGCCATTAGGAAAAACTTTCTAACTGTAAGGGCAGTTAAGTACTAAAATAAGCTTCCAAGGGAGGCCGCAGATCCCTGTCATTGGAGGCTTTTCAAAACAGGTTTAACATATACCTGTCAAGGATGATTTAAATAATCTTGGTCCTGCTTCAGTGCTGGGGGCTGGAGGATCTCTTGAGGTCCCCTCCTCTCCAGCCCTATCTTTCGTGACAAAGTCAGACCTGACAGCTATAAGAGAGTGTTGGAAGGCAGGTATAGCAGTCCGAGAATGACAAAGGCCCTTTTCCATATGAACTGAGAAAAGGTTACCTAAGATTAATTAGAGACACCTGAGTCCAATTAAGAGCCTTTAAAAAAAAACTGTGGTGAAAGAGAGAGGATGGATGAGAAAAGCTGCAGCAGGGTTAGAGACAGGCAGGGTTGCCAGATATCTGGTTTTCGACCTGAACACCCGGTCAAAAAGAGACCCTTGGATCTCCAGTCAGTACAACTGATCGGGCCATTAATAGTCCAGTTGGCGGGGCTGGCAGGCTCCTACCTGACTCCGTGCAGCTCCCCAGAAGTGGCGACACGTCCCTTGGCTCCTATGCAGAGGAACGGCCAGGGGGACTCTGCATGCAGCCCCCATCTTGTGCATTGGTGCCACAGCTCCCATTGGCCACAAAAGTGGACAATGGAAGCTGGGAGGACAGCGCCTGTGGGTGGATGCAGTGCACAGAGTCACCTGGCCACGCCTCTGCCTAGGAGCTGGCAGGACATGCTGGCAGCTTCCCAGGAGCCACCTGAGGTAAGCACCGCTTGGAGCCTGCACCCCGAACCCCCTCCCACAACCCAACCCCCTGCCAGAGCTCTGAGCCCCCTCCTGTACCCAAACTCCCTCCTGGAGCCTGCATCTCAAACCCCCTCCCATGCCCCAATCCCCTGCCACAGCTCAGAACTCCCTCCCACACTCCAAACCCCTCAGCCCCAGCCCAGATACCCCTCCTGTACCCCAAACTTCTCATCGCTTGACCCATCCCAGAGTCTGCACCCCTAGTCAAAGCCTTCACACAACACACCCTGCACCCCAACACCTGCCCCAGCCCAGATCCCCCTCCCACACCCTGAACTCCTCATTTCTGGCCCTAGGAGCCCCCACCCCCAGCCAGAGCCCTCAGCCCCTCCCGCACCCCAGCCCCTGCCCCAGCCCAGTGAAAAAATGTGAGAGTGAGTGAGGTTGAAGAAGAGCAAGCAACAGAGGGAGGGGGTATAGAGTGAGCAGGGACAGGACGGGGCAAGGATGTTTCGTTTTGTGAGATTAGAAAGTTAGCAACCCTAGAGACAGCAGGAAGAAAAGGCTTCTCCTAGGTCACAGGTTGGGCAAACTTTTTGGCCCGAGGGCCACATCGGGGTTGCACAACTGTCTGGAAGGCCGGTAGGAAAGGCTGTGCCTCGGCAAACAGCCTGGTCTCTGCTCCCTATCTGCCCCCTCCCATTTCCCGCTCCCTGACTGCCCCCTCAGAACTCCCAACTCATCCAACCCCCCCCCGCTCCTGGTCCCCTGACCACCCCTTCCCGGCACCCCTGCCACCTGTCCAACCCCCTGCTCCCTGTCCCCTGACTGTCCCAACCCTATCCACAAACCTGCAACTTGACAGCCCAGCCGGGACTCCCACCCCCTATCCAACCACCCTCTGCTCCTCATCCCCTGACCACTCCCTCCCAGGACTCCCCACCCCTAACTGCACCCCTGGATCTCACCCCTTTATCCAGCCCCCAGCTTCCTGTCCCCTGACTGCCCTCCTGACCCCATCCAACCCCCCTACTCCCAACCCTCCCTGTTCCCCATCCCCTGACCACCACCCCCAGAACCTCCACCCCATCCAACCACTCCCTCCTCCCTGACTGCCCCCCAGGACTCCACACTCCATTACCCAACCCCTCTGCTCCCTGTCCCCTTACCAGCAGCAGGAGCTCGCAGCTGTGACACCCAGCCAGAGCCAGCTGCGTTCCCCATGCTGCCCAGTGGGAGCGGTGGACCAGAGCATGGCCCAAGTGGCAGTATGCCTGCGGGGGAGGGGTGACACGGGGGGATGGGCTGGGGACTAGGCTCCCCGGCCAGGAGCTCAGGGGCCAGGCAGGATGGTCCAGCAGGCCACAGTTTGCCCACGTCTGTCCTAGGTGGAGCTGCTTGCCTCCCTTTAGGGGAAACACTGAGTTTACTTCTATTTGGGGAAGGGATGGCAACCTGAAGCCAGCATAATGAGTCAATGACCCAGTGAGGGGCAAGGAAAATGTATTTCTTTTGTATTGTAGGTTTTTTGTTTTTATTAAGAGAACTACTCGGGCCTACCAGGAGGCGGAGGTGAAAGTAAGCTGATCCGGTCTGGTACGGCATACCGGCAAGAGCCAGTACACCGTGCCGGACCACATCGACTTACACAGTGGGGACTGAGAGGGCTCAGAGCTCCCTGTGGTTGCGGGCAGCCCAGAGCCCTTTAAATCCCGGCTGCGGTTCTGGTGGCAGGGCTGGGGCCAGGATTTAAAGGGCTCAGAGCTCCCCACGGCTGCAGACAGCCCGGAGCCCTTTAAATCCTGGCCACAGCTCTGGTGGCCAGGCCAGGGCCAGGATTTAGAGGGCTCTGGGCTTCCCTCAATGGTAGGAGCTCTGGGTCCTTTAAATCCCTGTCCCAGCCCTGAAAAGCTTGGGGTTCCCCCTGGCGGTCAGAGCAGCGGACCCTTTAATTTGCCCCTGAGGCCCAGGGGGGTCCCAGCCACCTCTGCAGCTGGGAGCCCATGGTTGATTTAAAGGCTCTGAGTCTTCCAGCCACAGCCGGTTCCCCAGGGCCTTTAAATCTTGAGAGGCCACGCCTCTTCTGGATGAGGCAACACCCCCCTCAGGACTCCATCAGTACCAGTAAGTCCCCTAAGCTACTTTCACCCCTGCCAGGAGGCCCATTGTAAATAGGCCAAAGTTAAGAATTACAAACCTCCAGCATAGGACTGATTTACTCCAGCCCTTCTGGCCAAAGTGAGAAATGCTGAGGCTGACGTGGCTAAAGAGGTGCCTTGCCACACTTTCTGTGAAATATTGTGTAAAAATTTAGATTCTATATAATTAAGAGGGCTGTGGTATATTGCAGTCACATGGAGACTTGTTTAGTAAGGTAAGACGGAGACCCTGAGGTGTTAACACAAATAATTATTTATATTCATAAACATCTGGGAATGGAATTTGTATGTCAGGCCATGAATGCTCACGAAAGCGGGGGTTGGGGTGCGGAAGGGAGTAAGGGGTCCAGCTGGGGGTGCAGGCTCTGGGGTGGGGCTAAAAAAAAAAGTGCAGGAAGTGGCTTCAGGTGGGTACAGGGGGTTCAGGGTAGAGAATCTGGGAGGGAGTTGAGGTCTGGGCTCTGACTATGGGTGCAGGCTCTGGGATGGGGCTGTGGATGAGGGGTTGGGAGTGCAGGAGGGTGCTCCGGGGTTGGGGGAACCAAAGGGTTTAGAGGGTGGAAGGGGAATCAGGGAGGGGCAGGAGGTTGGGGAACAGGGAGAGGCTCAAGGGTGCAGGTTGGGGGGGGCACTTATCTCAAGCAACTCCCAGAAGCCATGGAATGTCTCCCCTCCAGCTCCTGTACAGAGGCGCAGCCAGGCATCTCTGTGCATTGCCCCATCTGCAGGCACCATCCCTGCAGCACCCACTGGCTGTGGTTCCTGGCCAATGGGAGCTGTGGGGGTGGTGATTGGGGTGTGAGCAGCGTGCAGAGCCTCCTGGCTGCTCCTATGTGTAGGAGCCAGAGGGGAACATGCCGCTGCTTCTCGGAGCCGTGCGGAGTGAGGCAAGCCCCCAACCCCACTCCACAGATGGAGTGGGGCAAGCCCCGGAGCCTGCTGCCCAGCAGGAGCTCAAGGGCTGGATTAAAATGTTTGGAAGGCCGGATGCAGCCCCTGGACCGTAGTTTGCCCACCCCTGCTATAGACTCTAGGGTAGTCACTCTCCTGTGGAGCAGTTGTTGGATGAGGTTAAAGTGTATAGCTGAGTGTCAATTGTATATCAACACCACTGCCCAAATTCTACCCATCCAAATGGTCCCATGTGTCAGTCAAAGGGGAGGGATGATCGAATGGAACACAGATAGAATGGAAACCAGCGTAGTAGATCCCTTAGAGCAGAAGAGCAATTACTTAATGTTACCTTGTGGCATCTGTCAGAAAGAAAGGAAACCATGAGCAAAACTGTTCTAAATCTCCTAAATCTCAGCATTCACAGGGTATTTTTATAGTCATGTAAATGAAAAAGCTGTTCTTTACAGGTAATTCTTGCAAATGATCTTGTGAAAGACTGACTACACTGCAAAGTTGTTTTCTGTCTCCTGTTCTTTGAATTACAATATTTAAAATCCCCCCAAAAGGCTTCTGTTTCTCTCCATCAGCCCTGGTGGGAATGCCTCATTTTATTTAAAAGGATTTTCATCTGAACAAAGCAACGTTAAAAAGCTTAGATCAACAAATTAGACTGAAATAGGTGGCAGGATCAATATGGGATAAAATCTGCAGAATGGTTTCCACAGTTATAAATTAAATGTGAAGGCCTGAAAGACACCTTCACATACTATTCATATAATTCTAAATAGTCTCCTATGCAATGCTGTGATTTAGGAATGTTTGCACAATTTTGTAATTTATTGCTTCCTGCCTGGCCACACAAACAGCTGCACATTGTTGTTCTGCAGACTTCAGATGGGGGAAAAGAAACAGTATGGTGCTGATCAGATTGCACTGCAGGTGATAAATCCTGATTTACTCACCCCAGGATTCCAATTTTGCATAATTTGCAAAGTATCAACCATATTTAAATACTAAGATTATACAGTGCTCTGAAACTCTAAACAAAGGTCAACGATCAACATGGAAATTCAGCTGGAACTGAAATAGCTTAGCAGGAAATGTCATGGTAAGTGAAACCCATTTACTAACTCAGAGAGAGTGCAAACTCCACTTTATTTCACCTTGAACGGCAGCAGTGTGTAAGATCTTCTCTTTAAACAACATTGGCCCCACTTAAAATGTTTCTTCCATTTCGAAAGATTCTACTACTATGAGAACTATTTGTTATACTTAAAGAGTGGGAACACTACTGGAACCGACAATATCCACAAAACTGATGGAAATTTTTGAAGTGCCCCTAATATAACTGCAAATCAAATGTGGTCTTAAATTAGACATCATACAGCCCATGCAGTGTAGTTGTAGCCGTGTTGGTCCCAAGATATTAGAAAGACAAGGTGGGTAAGGTAATATCTTTTATTTGACCAACTTCTTTTGGTGAGAGACAAAAACTTCAGAGCTCTGTGTTGCTTGAAAGCTTGTCTCTCTCACCAACAAAAGTTGGTCAAAGAAAAGATATTACCTCATGGACCTTGTCTCATCATACAGTCCAGTCAGCAATGGTTAAATACTAGAGGATACACAAAAGACAAACCAAAACTCCATATAATTCCAAAAATATCAACCAGAAAGTTTCATGTTAGATTTGTGGCACCTGAATCTAGGTCAAAACTAAAATTACATAGCCCTATTTTTCAATTCATGACCTTTCTGAATTTGGGCTAGTTGGGGGCTAGTTTACGGTATGCTGCCATACAGTGGGTGAAATCTTGGCTCTGTCGAAGTCAATGGAAGTCTTGTAATGGTCTTTAATAGGTTTAGGATTTTATCCATTACATATGGTTAAAATGCTGTGGATGGGGTTCACATGGGGTTTTGGTCTGTTTGTTTAAAAAAAAACAAAACACTTAGTCCTGTGAGCATGCAAAAAATATTTAATGGGGAAAACAACATTTATTTTAGTTTGAATTTGTTATAACTGAGTAATGCAAAACATTAAAAGCATCAACTATTTCATATTCCTGTGGACTGTGAACCCAAACCCTGCACCAAAATATAAAAATATGTTGGTATTAGGTTTGCAAACAAACAAACAAAAAAAAGCTTTCTTGTCCCTTCTCTGCATCTAACCAGCGATATGTGGAGAAGAGGGCAAACTGTGTACATACCAATTGATATGGACACAGAGGCAAAATGAGGACAGAAATATGCATGGATATAAGCAGAAGGCTGCAACTTTTCTTAAAGTTTAACACAAGAAAGGGGTGCTATCTGCCCATCATCCATGCTCTCCTATAACCAGACATTTAATTGGTTCCAGTGCCTTCTGGAATGGAGCCAAAAGAGCCACATGGTTCCTGCGCTCAGCAAAGTCCTGAGATCTGGGGAATGCTAATCAATCAGTACCCCTCTATCCCAGCTGGCCAATGGGTGCCAGAGACTCCCTTGTCCTTTACCTCATTCTGGGCTCTTAGTTCTTTTCAGCATACTGAAAGAACTAACTGTGGTCTCATCTCTGGCTTCTCATATGTCACACTCTTGATCCTGTACTCTTCATTGAACCCTACTCCTTTGCCTACTGCTTATTGGCCGTCCAATTCTATTCCTGTCTATGAAGGTTTGGGAATCTGTCTCTGTTTCCAGGGAATCCAGGGATTCCAGGGAATCTCTCTCTGTCCATGAATCCAAAACCAAGACATAGTGTTTTGATTATGTCCTTGAAAAACTAGAATCCAATTACTGTGGCTTTCCAAAACCAATGCCTAAGCCTCCCTCCAATTATTTCTTTTCTTCTTAAAATGCAGAAGTATTCAGAAATCAGTAAATAGAGCAGAAAATATTTCATTTTAAGTAAGAACATTCCATAAAAGATTGCCTTCCATCTATATCATATCAAAGAATATAAATACTAAAATCATGCCTTTCTGCGCGAACTATGAGAGAGGCAAGGTGGATGAGGTAATATCAAGTTGGCTCAATAAAAGATGTTACATCATGCATCTTGTCTCTCTAATATCCTGGAACTGACACAACTACAACACAACTATAAAAAGTTAGGTTTTTCAAGTCCATATTTAGGCCCATAAATAAGGGGCCTGATTTCCAAAGATGCTGAGCACTCATCAGCTCCCACTGAAAGGGGCAGAAGCAGTCAAAGCAGGGACTGCTGCACTGGTGGGAGGTTGTAAAATGGAGTTGAGCAGGGGGACTGGGAACTATACAGCAGAGAACACCACACACAATATAGAGGCACTAGGACCTAGGCAATGCTTGCCCTCCACCCTACTATGTCATCCTGGGGGGACACTGCAGAGAGAAACGTCAGAGTCTCCCACTGGTTAGAGCAGAAGCAGGGACCCTCTGCACACTTAGAGCATTTCCTACACTTTTGACTGGACTTTCATTACCCCAGTGGTTCTCAACCTGTGGCCTGCTTGTGGCCCAATCAGCACAGAGCTATGGCCCATGTGACATCCTCAGGGCCATAGAGGTAGTATCAGATGTGGCCCACAATGGTAAATAGGTTGAGAACCACTGCTCTACCCTGTGCTGATTGTCTGTTTGCTCCAACCCTTCCCCTCCCTGCCAAGTCTCTTCACCTCAGCTTCACTCCACACCTGCCCCTCTTATCCTCTTCTCCCCTCGTTCCCCTTCCCTTTTATTTCCATGTTGCTGATCCCTGCTTCACTAAACCCACCTCCCAAAAATGTTTCAATATGAGGTTTAGCATGGTTTCCTTCACTCATGTTTTGGGAGTACTAGCTCTTCTAACAGATAACAAGGGCTGGGCATGTAATTTATTTTTCAGTTTGGCCAGCAAACCAAAACTTCATCCGCAGGTTCCGCCAATTGTGGCTCCTACTGGCTGCGGGTTGACATGAAGCTACCTAATACGTCATGTTGGCAGCAGTAAGATTAGAAAAGCAAAATTTAAACCAGTTTCCAGCAACCAGTTTTACTGGTTCAGAGGCATCCTCAAGAAAGAGCTAACACAGCAATCATTAAATCATGTTCTATAGTATTTGTAACTGAGCGCAGCTATAAAAACAGTTAATGGTATCTAGAAAGAACATGCACTGTATGCTGACCTTACTGAAGAGAGTTAGTTGGAGAAGGCCCATAAGATGCACCAAAAAATCCCTGAGGACAATAAATCCAATAAATCTATTTAGTGCAACACAAAAGTGTTGATCACTCTCCACTCTGCTGCACTCAGAGCAGGTTGTTGTTATTTCAACAACACGTTTTCACTGTACTATGTTAAGACACTTAAAGGATAATATTAAACCTTGCACAACAGTCTCCCTTCCATTACATGACTCACAGTTTTAGTAAAGATTTTTATAATCTGACACTTTTTCCTACCTAACAATCAACATCATCCTTCTTCCTTGTAGAACTTCTTGCTGAGGTGGCATTGCTATGGAGTCCAGCATAAAGTCAGGTCATGTTCAGATAAAAATATCTACCTCCCTACACATAACCACTTCAGGCTATTTTTTTCTCCAGACGCACATTCTCAAACAGTTTTCTGTTTTTCTGATGACAGTTCAGGTATTTTAATGGGAGCCACACACCTCTATGGTTTATTTACCAGCTGGCTAAGGAATTAAATGAAGCAGAATACTAAGATCTGATCTGCCATTCTACATCAACAAATTAAGTAAACATGCTCAGAACATTGCAAAACAGTTCTTCAAACAGTCTGTAGTCCCAGCTACGCCACCGCCTCAGGTAAAATGAGCTTTGACTTAAAATATCAGTGATCAAATAAACACAGAAAGCAGAAAAAAGATCATGAACAACACTGAACGAAGGTAACTGCACAATATTGCTCTGAAAGAATATGTTGGCGAGGAAAACACAATGCTATATGACAATCACCATGTAACAGAGAAGTCACATTTGTAGCATGTGGACAGCTCTCTGTTCACTTTCTGTGACAATCAGGATAGTGCATTTCACTATGTCTTTGTCTATACTGAGGAAATTTAAAAATTGTATGGAGTTCTAACACTGCTTCAAATTGTAAAAACCAGAGATATCCCCAGTGTAGAGAGCTTGAACAGACAGATTCATTTTTACTACCATTTCAGTAAGAAGTGCTTTTCAAAAACAGTGACAAAAATGGATCCCAGAGATCCTATTAATTTTAGTTCCCTTTCAACTGAACTGGTGAGAAAAGGTCTTGAAAATTTCCCCACTGTAAACATGGCCTAAGAAGTGTCTGATAAAATCCTGCTGTCTTTCCCTTCGATATAATTCTCTGTTGTACACACAATGGGTTACTGAATTCATGTTTCTTTGGGTTGCCAGCAAAAACAAACATTCTTCTCCCTCCCACCCCATACACAGTGTGTTTTTCTCATGTTGTATTCTGTTAACGTACTCTTATCAAAAGCATCAGAAAAATGCAATGAAAAGAGAATGTGATGTTGTTCTGTTGGATGTTATTCAACATAAATCTAAATGAAGGAAGAGCATGGAGTCAATATTCATTCTATATAAAGCCAGCTAACAAGCTGCAGTGAAAAGAGCTCTTATTGCTTTCAGAAAGAATATATTTACCTTTCAACTTGAGGTCCACATTGTTCCTCAGCCAAGGATAAACTCCATAGTTTGACAAGTCTTCAGGAATCGGATTATTAGATGTCCAGCCATCACAGGCAAACCGAAAAAAATTCTCACAGGGATCCACAGATTGGTTTATTTTACTTAAGATGGAGGCAGCTATAAAGTATCACATGGATTTATGGATTATTTTTAGCAAAACAGAAAATTATGCCAGATTATATTCCCAAAATGATAGTTAACATACGTCAGTTATCCAAGCAAGGCTTTTCACCCTCATCTGAAGGATAAAGATCATTCCCTGGCTTGCTGTGGTCTTGCTGTTTCCAGAATCTAACTTTGCACATACATAAACTAAATAACAGCCAAAATATTTGTGCATTCATTGTAATAACTAATTTGGACAAACCTTCCATTGATTGTTATGAGATGATCACTGCAGCCAGAGCTATAAAAAATGAATTTCTAGAACCTGAATAGAAAGGGAATCTTCATCTTGCAAGGACAGAGTGAAGTCTATCTAGGCATTTAATATCAGAGCATGTCAAACAGGCTGTAATTAGCACACTCCAAAATAATACATTCTTTACCTGCAGCAGCATAGCACTAAAGGAAAATATGTAAACTTCTTTACTACCTTTGAAGAGAGGAAAGAAAATACCTCCTGTTTAATCTTTATGACTGAATGCCCACTGATTATTATTAGAGATCAGACTCTTCTGATAAAGACATCAAGTCTAATAGTAAGTGGCTTTGAGAAAGTTTTTGTGAGCCATATAGCCAAGCAATCCCTCTCCTGGTTATCAGTAAAAATCAAATTCCATAATAAATGATTATGGTATAAATATGCATGTGATAGCTAGCTAGATTATCGGTTTTAGATGGCGTGCATAGAACAGGATACTGAGCAGAGCCGGTGCAATGATGTTTCACGCCCTAGGCGAAACTTCCACCTTGCGCCCTCCCCCCGAAGGCGCCCGCCTTGCGGCAGCTCCCCACCCTCCACTCTGAGGCACCCCTCCCCCCACCCCAGCTCACCCCTCCTCTGTGCACGAGCACCCCTAGCATGCTGTGGCCGCTTCACTTCTCCCGCCTTCCAGGCTTGCAGCGCCTAAGCTAATTGGCGCCGCAAGCCTGGGAGGTAGGAGAAGTGAAGCGGCCACAGCATGCTCGGGGAGGAGGTGGGGCAGGGGTGAGCTGGAGCAGAGAGCTCCCCTGTGTGCTGCCCGCGCCTTACTTGCTGCAGGCGACTCTCTCCACCTAAATGCCGGCGGCGACCGGGGCAGCTGAAGATGCGGCCTCCACGGTCACTGCTGAAGAAAATGGCGCCCCCCCCAATGCCAGTGCCCTAGGCAACCGCCTAGGTCGCCTAAATGGTTGCACCGGCCCTGATACTGAGCAGTTTTCTTTTCCCCACTTCACTATCAATCAGAACAGATTTGAAATTTAAAAAACATTGCTTCTCTCGGGCACAGCAGAAGCCACTTGCATTTGGATATAACTTGAAAGATTCAAAGGTTCAGCTCAGTTTGGCTAAACATCCATATATTTTGAAGTTTATCCAAATAATTTTGCTCTGAAAGTTGGCCCGGAAGCCTGATAAGATTCACAGGCTTTTTGTGGTAATATTTCCAGTACCTGCTAGTTTTACTTAGGTTGGAATTGCCATTACAATAACTTTGGCAGTGTGGAATTTTTAAATGTTCATTGGATAACTACAAAGGGAGATAGTTCGGGATTGGTTTGGTTGGAGTTTTGATGAAGGTTGATTTGGTTCTTATTAAATCAGAACTGTCCCTATTTGCACCCTAAACATTACACAGTTTTTTCCTTCATAGTGTCCAGCAAGCACACACAGGTTTGTAAAGAAATCAATAAAGCATACTCTAGGTTAGCCCAAAGATAGTCTTTGTCCTTTATAACACATGCAACTACCTCCTTTTACCTTCCCATACATTCTGCACTCCACTTGTGAGGTCTATAATATTTGAGACAAACTTGAACTAAAACTGAAACTCTGAACTCCCTTGAAAGTGAAGAGCCTAATCCATATTTGTACTGTATAGCTTGGGCCCATACACCTCGACCCCAATATAACGCTGTCCTCGGGAGCCAAAAAATCTTACCACGTTATAGGTGAAACTGCATTATATCGAACTTGCTTTGATCCGCCGGAATGCGCAGCCCCACCCACCCCGGAGCACTGCTTTACCACGTTATATCTGAATTCGTGTTCTATCAGGTGTTGTTATATCGGGGAAGAGGTGTATCGTGCTTACTGGATGCTTTGCCCTTGGGCAATTATTGTACAGCTTTTGAATAGTTGTAAGACAAGCTGTGACCTAGACCTGAAGAATACACTGAAGGGATTCACCACTCATTGCTTTTTGAAGTAAGACTGTTGAGTCAAGTAGCTCTCCAGTTCTGACTCTGGACTCTGTGCAGTGTGCAAATTGTGCAGAATGACAATTTTTGTTGATCCAGCAAAAAAAAATTAAGGTCAGTCATACATTAGCACAACTAATAAACAGGAAAAATGGTTCAGATAAAATACAGGCTCCTATTTTTCCAAAATCTCAAAATAAACCCCATATTTTTTAAGGTTCTTAAATATTTAGTCAATTTATTCCACCCTATTGCTTCCTATTTTTTGTCTCTCTCTCTCATCTTTCAAGATTCAGCTGCAAGTGCCCAAATACCCCAAAAAAGTTGTTGTTGCAAAGGGCAAAGTAGAAACAGTAACTGTAGAAAAACCGATGAAAAAGTTTGTTCTCATGAGATTTCCAAACCAATTCTGTAGTCTCAAGAAGTTCAGTTAAACAACCAAAGTTTCAAATGCAATCCAAACTCCACACATTATGAGGCATGAAAAAATACCCCCAAAAGATGCCATATTGTCAACTTTGTTTCTATTTAAATACCTTCACAGTCAGATTTTCAAACGTATTAAGCATTGGTCTAACTTTGCTCTCATTAAAGTCAATTGGACAACCTGCACTGTTTTCAGTGGGAGCAGGATTAAGCCAAAGCTGAACAGTTTAGAAAATTTCACCCTGGCTTTATAAGGCCCTTTGCCTGCAAACATTTACTGCCACCGTAGGCCCCACCCTGCAAAAATAACCACATGGTTCTCTAAACGGGCACAGCAGTCTTCTTGCATGTAACAAGCTGCGGCATCAGTGCCCTTTATCACCACACTTGGTATTAAGTATTTGCTAGACCAGGCCCTAAAGCAGCTATGTGATTATTAACATTTTGCTGATTGGTTACTTTGCTGGCTACTGAAAAGGAAACAATTAATATGAACATTCCTAAAAGTGTCTTTATCCAACACTAGGCCTACAGTAAAAAAAGACAGGATACAGTAGAACACGACAGCAATACAAAAACAAAAGCAAAATAGAACTAGAGTAAATTGCTGCTGCACTGGTTTTTACATGATCTTAACATGTATTCATTGTTACCAAGCCCTCCTGAGTTAAAAGGCATCATGGAACCATAGAATACTATCAATATTTCATATTTCTCTCAACCAAAGTATTGTAATTATGATACAAAACAGGATTGAAAATTGTTGCTTACCAGCTTCAACACATTCTGAAGTCAAGCAATACTGTTGCTTAGGTTGAAGGTTTATAAGACCTTGGCTAACTGCAAAATGGGAAAAAAAATTGGGATAATTTGTACTGCAATGAATTAATTGTTAGCATTTTGAGTCAAACACCATCAACTCTGTAGTTTGAACACCCTGTCATATACATACTACAGAATGGAACTTTTTTAACTCAGTATGAATACCTTTTGTCTCAATAAATTGTACTTGCTAAGTGGGTGCTGGGTGGTGTTTAATGGCCTGTTTACATACAGAAGGTCAGATTAGATGATCTGGTGGTCCTTTATGGCCTTAAACTCTATGAAACAGGTGCTGCCTTTTTGTTTTTGATAAGTCTAAAAATAGCAACATGAAAAAGCAGGCACCTCACCTTCAGACAACATTAAATGGCTAACACTAGGGCCCCACTGGTGGAAGGCCAGTGTACCAGAGATGCTAGTTCTTGGACTGACTTCAACACATTGTTTATTTGCCAGCTTGGAAGATCTCACACCCATTGGTCATTGCAACCTCGTTTAGATTCTCTTACATCAGAATACTGCATTTTTTAAAAACAAGACCAGTACAGTACTTAAAAAAATAAACAAAATGGCTTTACAGTGTCCCTAGTAATTTTCACAGAAACATAGCTTTTCAGAGGCTTCAGACAGCTACTGTGTTCTAGCTTCTTCACTGATTTTCAGAAGCTTTCCAAGTCTAATATTTCAAAAGGTTATCCACAAAATATATGTGCAGTTCCTCTGGGAACTAAAGTAATAAATCCTTTGAGTGCTGCTGTCTTGTAGATCTACTCTAACAAAGAGAGAGAAAAAATGAAAAAAAATATTGAAATGTATCTGTTTCTGTTTCATGTGGTTTGAAAGGGGATAGCTTTTTGTTTCTTCAAAATTTTCTCTAAATATTTTTTGAAAACCTGCAAATTTTTATTTTTCCTCCTCTCTCTCCTATTTCCTCAGTGCATTAAAATGAACAACACACATCCAAGATTTGGGGGGGGGGCAGGGGGGCCAGGCTGTGCATTTTGGAGGAATTCATTTTTTCCTTTTTCTAGTTTATAACATTTCAAAACTTCTCCAACTTTTGAAAAGATACTGAGAAGAAAAAGGGGAAAATGATATAAAGTGAAAAAAGAAGCCTAGCCCTTATCCATTCTGTTGCACTCAGTGTTAAGTGGGGGAAAGAAGAAGAGGAAGAAGGGAGTTGGAGAAAATCTGATATTTATGAAATCTGAAAACTGTGTTGGTTTTCAAAAAGCAAAACAAAATTTAAATACAAAAACAAAACATTGTGATTTTTTTTAGAAATTTCCTTCAAAAAAATAAAAATTTGAAAACACATTTTTGTTTTTGACTAGCCTCTGTTTTTTTGGAGGGAAATTATTTCAGTTGAAAAGTTTTGATCAGCTCAATTGTCTTGCCATCTGATGTTACCAGAACCCATTATTACATACAACTGTGATTACATTACACTATTCTGCATCTACTTCTTAAGGTTATTTCCAGACTTCTAAGAGAAGACTTTAAATGCCACAGAAATAATCTCATTAGCTTTACAGTTTGTGAAGTCTAAAGCTACCAGCGAAGCAGGGGCAAGGAAATCAAATCTTAAATCACCTTATTCTCTGATCTTGCTGCCAGAGAAGGAATGGGCAGAATGATCTTTCCTTCCCCTTTGCTTCTCCCACCAGAGCAGGAGATCAGACTGGGACATGAGTTACTAAATTTATATGGGATTAGGGGCTCCTAAAGACGTTTAATGACAAACTGAATGGCCAGGTTCTCTACGTGCCCGGGGCCAAGTTGACTAGGGAAGGGTGCGTCCTTGGAGTGCTGAAATCAGTGCATTTCCATTATGGCATCTGTTGGCACATTTTATACGGAATCATAACCAGAAATTTAAGCTACCCTCCCCCAGCAGAGCCCCTAAGAGATTGGAACAGTGCAGCGGTAACTATATGGATGGGATGTTCAGGGATGTGCCAACATTCCTATGTATGTCAGATATTCCTGGAAGAGGACTCTGTTGGAAGTTTAGTGGTATACTCTGGTAGCTGTTAAGTGTCTTGCTAGAGGACTTGCATTTTTATGAAGAAAATACAAATAAGAAACCCAACTAGTCAGAAAGAGACAGTTTGTCCAGCTTCTTACTGATTTTCAGAGATGCTGAGCACCCAAAACTCCCAGCAAGGTGAAGGGGAGCTGTGGGTGCTGATAGTCTTGATCCTGCACCCAAAGAAGTCAGTGGCAGTTTGGACCACTAGGTGCAGGATGGCCCCCATTATTCTTATATAATTGTCTCTTTAGCATTACATATTTTTGCCTGCATTATCATGTCTAAACATTGGATAAAGAACTTGCATCTTCAGTGAACTTTAGTGACTTTGTATTTATTACTTGTACATAATATATAACCTAAGAGGAAGAAAATAAGCCCTCTTTTTATAATTATTCCTAGCCGTGTGGTATTCTATTTTGCACTCAGACAGTGGCCCTGATTCTGCCAGACATTATGGATGTATGAAGTTTCATACTCATTAAGAGTCCAGCTGAATTCCCCAAGACTCCTTGTTTGATACGTGCAGTTACTCATGTGTAAGTGTTTGCAGGCTCAGGACCAATGTACTGTAGCCTGATGATTTAAGTTTTCCGTAGGAAAGTTTTCAGCTGATGCACAGGAGATTTTAAAAAGTGGTTCTAAGTATAGAGTCTAGGGCTAGTATATCTTTCAAACAAGCCTATAAAAAAATAAAAACGCATTAATATCCTTAGCGGCCAGATTCACAACTGGTGTAAAGCAGCATAGCTGAGTAAAATTAAAACAAATTACACTGATTTACTCCACATGAGGTTCTGACTCTGTTGAGCTTTTATGGAAATACTGCTTTTCCAGATGGTTTTCATTTAGTAGTAGGCACCTTTGGCACAACCAAATATATTCCACATCATTTTATAGATCTGTTTATGTACTTTAAAAAATATTCCTACAAAATTTATTTACAACAAACTCCAGATCCTGAAGAGGAAAATATTCTTCACTCTGTTCAACTGCAGCTAATAAATCTGATGCTAATAATTTAATTTCAACCAACATGGATTTGATTGTCATTTTTCCAAAGAAGATTCCGCAATTCATCACAGAAAAACATTAACTGTTAAAAAAAATGTGCAGAACATTTAGTCAAATTCTAATGGAAACCAAATGAAATGAATAACCAAAGTGATTCCATAAAGCGCACACACATTATAGCTCAGTTTTCTGCAAACAGAAAATATTAACCCATATTAGTCAAAATCTATCAGTTAATCAGCACTATTGATACACATAATTTCACCAGTCTCTCCCCTAACTATAAAAGACCACAATTCTTAATAGAGTACATTCTACTGAATATTCAAATTCAAATAAAGTATTCGAAGCTATGTTAGCTGGTGTTGCAGCTCCCAACTATAACAGTTTGTTTTACAAATGTCTTTATTGAAATATTTTCATTTAAAATAAAAGAGCAGAAAGAGAAAAGTGGTGAATATAGCCAAAACTATGCCTAGGTAAGTCATATAGTACTTGTATTCCAGCAACAAGTAGAAAACCTTGAGAGAGTTTCACTTTTGATAATGTATAACTTTTAACTTACCTAGGAAAAGTGCAATGCCAAGCACTATAATACCACTTATGAGCATGCCAAGGGCTATCCGAATGGCTTTGCTGGCAGTCCTCTTTGCGCCTGGCGCTGAATTCCCCATTGCCTCTTCTTCCATTAGAATGATTTTAGAAAGCACTCTAGAAGAAATCTTGTTTTCTTTTTACTGCTGGTTTGACAGCATTTCAGCTATTCACAAACCCTATATATAAGCTTTGTCTTCTCTGTCACTTTCTTATTTACAGCTTAAAGTTCCTGTCATGAACCCTTTCCTAGCCCACACACTATCTCAAAAAGAAAAAAAACCCACACATTAAACACTGGCTGTCTTAAGTTTTCCTCTGACCAGGACTTGGGATGACAAACAGAGACTACTTTATTTACAGCTCTTGCTGTCTGCAAAGTCTGCGAACCAATCGCTTAGTTTCCTTTATCAGTTCAGAACATGAATATTTCACAATATTGCTGAACAGATATTTTAGCTGCTCAAACATATAGCAATAAAACCCTTTACTATCAAAACTAAACTTCTAGCAAACGTTTTCTAACACATTGGAGTGGTTTTTCTTGCACCTATTTAAAGAACCTAATTATCTGCTGAACATAATTCCTTTATCTTTAATCATCCTTGCTGCATCATTAGTCTTTATCAGAAAAGACGTCCTCTCAAGCATTCAAATCCCTTTATAAAGTTTCCTAGGGGTTTTTGGGATATCCTGTAGTATTTTATTTTGGGAACTTTACATATAATACTATGTGCCAAAAATCATAGTCATGCTCAGATGCAGTGCAAAGCAGTAATTAAGACAACCTACAGAAGAGTTCTCTTTTTTTAAATTTCAAACAAGCCATATTCTAGGTCCTGTGGTGCTGCTAGGTATGTTAGTAAAAGACACCATGCTTCTGAATGAAACACTTCTGCTACTGTGAGTGGGATAGCAGAGAATATATCCATTAGGGGCAACTGTGGATGGGGGAAGGGTTAGCTACAGGGATTTCCAGTTCCAAGGTTTAAACTTGGACAAAGTTGCTTTCGATGATGAGAGTTTTCCAGCTAAATCCCTGATGATGTTTATCATTTCAAGTTGATTTTTTTTCCTCTGATCTGAGACAACAAGGGGCCAGAATTTCTTGTCCAGCTGTACAATTGATCCCACCCTGCACACTATTGTAATAATTGTTGTACAAAATATTCCTTATGAGATATCATTTGAAAACTAGTAACTCACTGATCATTAATGTTCTTGCATGACGTATGTATGCAATGGATATGTTAGAATAATGACTAACGTGTTTAAACCAGGCATGTCATGTGGAGTTGGTAAAGAAGTCTTCCTTAAAAAGGAATGTCTATTTGATTCTCAGACTAGCCCAGTCTTCAGGCAAAGACAATGAAGGTCCATTTTAACATATTAGGTAAACAAAGTTATTAAGCTAACAGTTGGGAGAAGAAAGAGCATGGAACTTCCTTCACCACCTGACTCCATGTTGCCTTGCTTACAGCTTGAATAAACTTTTATTGGATGGATAACCCTCACAAGAATCCATTTCAAAGGAATATAAAGACAGGGAGTTAGAACCTGAAGTGATAAACAATTGAATCAACTGATTCTATACAAAATTATTGTATTAGCAAAGTGTACAGAGGAAGGTATTTTCTGAAAACTAATGAGACACATGATTAATATCATTGTGAAATATATCTATTAACACTCTGAGGAAATATGAATACTTAATGATATTATATTTTCAAATCTGTGGCCAAACAGGGAGAAACAAGTTCCCTCCCAGATAGGAATGAAGGCAACTATCTACCTATCTCTAATGAAATCAAGCAAGGTGTAACCAAAAACAATAGAAGCCCCATTTATATAGCAATCAGCAGGGAATGGGAAGCCCTCAGGAAGAGAAGAACAGCAGGAGGTCACCCTGCCTCTTGAAGCAAGGTCATGGAACTTTTGAAGATACAAGCAACATTCCCCAGCGCCGATGGGAGCTGGCAAGGGAAATCAGTTTGAATACAGCCTGTACCTTGCTAGATTAAGTTTTAGACTTTTAGATGCATGTTTTCACTTGTATTTGCTTGTAGCCCAGGGATCAGCAACCTTTGGCCCATGGCCTGTCAGGGAAATCTGCTGGCGGGCCGGGACAGTTTGTTGTGAGAAGCGGCAACTAGCACATCCCTTGGCCTGTGCCGCTTCCCACAGCACCCATTGGCATGGAACACCAAACTGCAGCCAGTGGGAGCTGTGATTGGCCAAAATCCGCAGACACTGCAGCTATACAAACTGTCCCAGCCTACCAGCAGATTTCCCTGATGGGCCTCATGCCAAAGGTTGCCAATCCCTGTTGTAACCCTTGCTAACTTTATTCCTTTTACCTGGCATCACTTAACTTCTGGCCTATTGTTAATAAATTTGATTTATTTTCTATTAGCCAATTCAGTGCAGTGTTTAAAGGAAAGGATGTATTTACCCCAGTTAAATTAATAAGCTGTAACATGCCTTTGTCTCTTTACGAGAACAAAATTTATTATTTATCTGAACTGTCCAGTAGAGAGCTGGACATTACAGAGCACGTTTTTTTGAAAACTCAGGACTGGGTGTGGGTTGGGGTCACCTTGCTGGTTGTAACCAAGGCTGCTGGAAGCTATAGTGAGGCTACGGGGCAGTAGACATATTGCTGAGCTCAGAGGGGTTGAACCTGGGCTGTCTAGCATACAGACACTTCAGGGTGTGATCTGCATGCTTGTAGGCTGGTTATGTGTGACCCAGGCTGAGAGCTACAGCAGCAAACCATTGTAAGGCACCCAGGGTTGGAGGGAAAGTCATGAAAACCTTTCACTAGTCGGTATTGCCCCCGGCCCCTGTAAAGATGGTGAGTTTTCTAACTATATACATAATGAAGTTTATCACTGCAAATTTAGTGTCTTTTTTCCTCAGGTCTGCGATAACAAGGGATGGGCCTGAATTTCTGGCCCAACTGTAGAACTGATAGTAATTTTCAAAAATCTTCCACTCCCAGACTACCCAGCTGAAAGCAAAAGGCTACATGTAAAGTTGCCATGTTCATGCTCTTAACAGCAACATATATGTTGTGACAAAGTTCCTCCTCTACCCTGGTGGGTCCTGCGCTTATTGGCAGATGTGCTCGCCTCATAGATTCACCCTGTGGGTCGGGAAACAGCCCAGAGATCTTTCCCTCTGGTAGAAGCCACAGTCCAGGTCAATTCCTCCTGTGTTTGATCCGGAGTTGGGAGGTTCAGGGGGAACCCAGGCCTGCCCTCTACTCCAGGTTCCAGCTCAAGGCCCTGTGAATTGCAGCTGTCTAGAGTGCCTCCTGGTACAGCTGTGTGACAGCTGCAACTCCCTGGGTTACTTCCCCATAGCCCTCTCCCAACACCTTCTTTGTCCTCACCACCGGACCTTCCTCCTGATGTCTGATAACACTTGTACTTCTCAGTCCTCCCGCAGTATGCCTACTCACTCTCAGCTTCTTGTACGCCTCTTGCTCCCAGTTCCTCGCACGCACTTCCTCTCCTCTGGCTCCCTTTAGCCTGACAGGAGTGAGCTCTTTTATAGCATCAGAGGGGCCTTATTTAGAGTCAGGTGATTAACAGCCTCACGTGACTTTTAGCAGGTTAATTGGAGGTGTTCTCATTAGCCTGGAGCAGCCCCTGCTCTGGTCACTCAGGGAACAGAAAACTGCTTATCCAGTGGCCAGTATATCTCCCTTCTACTACTCTGCTGTTTCCAACAGGCCTGGGGTTATCACTATACATATATACACACACACACACACACACACACACACACACACACACACACACCTCTACCCCCTTATAACGCCACCTGATATAACACAAATTCAGATATGACGCCGTAAAGCAGCGCTCGGGGGGGTGGGGCTGTGCATGCCAGCAGATGAAATCAAGTTCGCTATAACGTGGTTTCACCTATAACGTGGTAAAATTTTTTGGCTCCAGAGGACAGCATTATATCGAGGTAGAGGTGTATCTACATTTTACTCTTCAGCTAACGTTTTGGGCCCTGTTTGTCTCCCTTTCCTGGTAAGACCCGTAGGAGGGGACTTAAAAGAAGGAAATCTCCGTGAGAGACTCCCCAGTCATTCCTTTGGAGGCAGGATTTACTCCCTCTCCCCTTCCCCCCCCCCCCCGGCATAGGCTAATCTAAGAGGGCCAGACTTAAATGACTGCTTCTTGGAGCAGCTAGTCCTGGAACCCACAAGAGAAGAGGCAATTCTTGATTTAGTCCTAAGTGAAACTGGTGAAAATAGCTGGACCACTTGGTAACAGTGACCACAATATAATTAAATTTAACATCCTTGTAATGGGGAAAACACCACAGCAGCCCAACACTGTAGGATTTAATTTCTGAAAGGGGGACTACACAAAAGTGAGGAAGTTAGTTAAACAGAAATTAAAAAGGTACAGCACTAAAAGTGAAATCCCTGCAAGCTTCATGGAAACATTTTCAAAACACCATAAAAGACAGTTACCTTTTCCGTAACTGGTGTTCTTCGAGATGTGTTGCTCATCTTGTCTTTTCCACAGAAGGTGTGCGTGCTGATCACATGCACCCGTGCCGGAAGGTTTTCCCCCTAGGAGTACCCGTAAGGGAGTGCCTCTAGCGACGCCTAGAGTGGCACCTCTATGGTGTGGTATAAGGGGTGCTGCGTGTTCCTCCCACCCTCAGTTCCTTCTTGCTAGACAACTCCGACAGGGGAAGGAGGGTGGGATATGGAATAGACATGAGCAACACATCTTGAAGAATACCAGTTACAGAAAAGGTAATTGTCTTTTCTTCGAGTGATTGCTCATGTGTATTCCACCATAGGTAATTCCAAACTATATCTGTTGGAGGTGGGTAGGAGTTCACAGACTCTCGGAACAGAGTACAACCCTGCTGAACCCAGCGGCCTCCCTGATCTGGGAGACGATTGCATAATGCAAGGTTGAATGTGTGAACTGAAGACCATGAGGCTGCCGCTGTACCCTCCTTCACCAGAGCCCTGAACTCCTTCTTGTCACACTCTTGGACAGAGTCCTTGAATTTGGGCAGAGAGCCCCACAAATTGAACTCTTATCTCCCCAGGAGGGCCTGGTGGTGCACCACCCTTAACTGGAAACTCGAGGATGAATAAACCTCTTTCCCAAATAGGTCCAGTCTCCTTGAGTCTTTATTTTTCGGAGTAGGGGCTGGTTGGCCCTGCCTCTCCCTGTGGTTGACTGACTCAACACAGGCACAAAGTACTTCCATTCCACCCTCTGAGAGATGGGGGTCAAGGAAACCAGGGTTTGCCACAAAGCATTAGAAATCTTTGCCATCCCTTCATGAAGTGGGAGGGCCATGCTGCCCAGTGCCAAGGCCAAGAGGCCATTGAAGACGGAGTCTGAGGGTTCCTCCATCTCCTTGGCTTGAAGGTTGAGGCTTGATGCTACCCTTTTGCAACAGTTCCTGGGTCCTAGAGTCCTCCTGCGGAACTGGTGGAGGAGGGGCCAAAATCACCTTTATCAGGGAAGAATGAGGATGGGAGTGCAGTACTCTACATATCCACCATGCCGGAGATCCCACCACATGGTCGCCCTCCAAGCACAAACCCGGTGATGAACGCCCCACTGACTCCTTCCTGGGAGGCTCAGATAGGGAGGCCAATGGTCTCTCCGAGACTTCAGCCACCAAGCGAGCCACTGCTGGGGGCTGCGTCGGGGGCCAGGGGGCCCATTGGTACCACGGTGCCGGACAAGGAGTTGTCACACTGGTGGAGCAGGCTGTTCAGCCTGACTAGCCTGTCCCATCAACTGACGATTATGAATGGAGGCCGGGCTGGCATATGACCTGCTGCTGTCCAGGGACTGGGAGGAGCAGTGGGGTTGGGAACGGTACCGCCCACAAGACTGTGATCCCGGCATGGAGGAGCGGGAGTACCGCTGGTAGCATCTGCTCCACGATCAGCTCCGATGGGCGGATCCACGACGGCAAAGTGACAGCGTTCAATGCTTGGGACTGCAGGGGCGGTGTCGCGGCGGGGTCCTGGAGCGAGACAAAGAACAGGAATGGCATCAATGCCCATACCGCGACAGGCTACAGTAGCCTCTTGGAGACGAGGACCCCCGGTGCCTTCTGTCCTGGTCTCGATGGGGCATGCTCTTCTCATGAGGTCTATGGTCCCTTGTGGTGGAGGGGTGCCTGGTGGGGGTCAATGGGGACTGGCGCAGACTGCACATGGGGCAGTCGCTGAGCTAGACCATGAACGGCGACTGCGGAGAGCCAAGCGGTGGCTTGCCTCTGGACCAGGGAGCCAACAGTGGTGATACCCCTGGTACCAGCAGAGACATAATGTACAGGCTGCTTGCGGGCATCTGGGGAGGTCGGCACAGAGTGGGATGAGCTACTGTGCTCAATCTGAGTCAGAGACCAGGAAGCCAACGGGGATCAAGAACTGCCCAACGTGGGTCTAGTCCCTTCCCCGGTCTTGCTCTGGTGTCTTGGAGGAGAAGACCTCTTCGTTTTTTTAGAGCGTCTTACAGACAGAGAGTGGTGCTGGCTGTGGAAGGCACTGAAGGGTCACCACACACTGATGCCGTGGTGCTCAGTGCTGACTTGGAGTGGTGGGACCTTGACTCTATCTACCTTCTGCCCCATCCACACCAACCTGTTGAGCAGAACAGATGCTATAATGTTTTTTCTTTGCTGTGCTAGAAAAATCAAGAGGATTTTTAAAAGATGTTTTCAACACGCGTGTCAATTGTTTTCTTTTTTAGATATTTACTTTCTGTTAAATGTGGAGCCATCAGAATGGCTTGGAGCCGAATGTCCCTTTCCTTCTTGGTCTGAGGCTTGAAGGATCTGCAAATCATGCAGCGATCACTGAGGTGGACTGTTTACACTGACTGGGGGAAATCCATATGTGGATCACTCACTGGCATCGGCCACCTGCAAGTGTCGCACGACAAAGTCTGGGGCACGGGGCATGCCCCGACCCGGGTGCACTAAACTAACACTAAACTAAACTACTTTAACTACAGAGTTAACAAAAGAGTTCAAGAGGGAAGTTGCAGCCAAGCTGGAGCAGAGCACTTCTGACACACCTTCACTGGTGGCAAGAAGGAACTGAGGATGAGGGGAGCGGGATGTTCCCCTACAGGCACGCTAGGGGAAAAACTTTCGGCACCGGTGCACATGGCGAGCACGCACAGCTATCATAGAATGCACATGAGCAATCACTCCAAGAAGAATAGAGGCTCAACTTATATGTATACCCCAAATTAAAAAAAAACATAGTAAAAGAACCAAGAAAGTGTCACCTTGGCTAAGCAACAAAGTAAAAGAAGCAGTGAGAGACAAAAGTCCGTCCTTTAAAAAGTGGAAGTTAAATCCTAATGAGGAAAATAGAAAGGAGCATAAACTCTGGCAAACAAAGTGTAAAAATATAATTAGGAAAGCCATAAAAAAAAAGAAGAATTTGAAGAACCGCTAGCCAAAGACTCAAAAAATAATAGCAAAAAAAGTTTTAAGTACATCAGAAGCAGGAAGCCTGCTAAACAACCAGTAGGATCATTGGATAATCGAGATGCTAAAGGAGCACTCAAAGACAATAAGGCCATTTCAGAAAAACTAAATTAATTCTTTGCATTGGTCTTCACAGCTGAGGGTATGAAGGAGATTCCCAAACCTCAGCCTCTCTTTTTAGGTGACAAATCTAAGGAACTCTCTCAGATTGAGGTGTCATTAAAGGATGTTTTGGAACAAATTGATAAACTATAAACTATATATATTGATAAATAAGAAGTCACCAGGATCAGATGGTATTCACCCAAGGGTTCTGAAAGAACTCAAATGAGAAATTGCAGAACTACTAACTGTAGTTTGTAAACTATCAATTAAATCATTTTCTGTACCAGATGACTGGAGGATAGCTAACATGATGCCAATTTTTAAAAAGGGCTCCAGAAGTGATCCAAGCAATTATAGGCTAGTAAACCTGACTTCAGAACAGGGCAAACTGGATGAAACTATAGTAAAGAACAAAATTGTCAGACACATAAATGAACATAATTTGTTGGAGAAGAATCAACATGGTTTTTGTAAAGGGAAATCATGCCTCACTAATCTACTAGAATTCTTTGAGGGGACCTACAAGCATGTGAACAAGGGGGAATCCAGTGGATATAGTGTACTTAGATTTTCAGAAAGCCTTTGACAAGGTCCTCACCGAAGGCTTTTAAGCATAGTAAGCTTGATAAATGCAAAGTAATGCACAAGGGAAAACATAATCCCAACCATACATATAAAATGATGGGATCTAAATTAGCTGTTACCACCCAAGAAAGATCTTGGAGTCAGGGCTGGCTTTAGGCCGATTTGCCCGATTCCCCCGAATCGGGCCCCACCCCTGAAGGGGGCCCCGCGCTAGCCGGCTGTCTCCCGGAAGCAAAGTTCTGCATCTCCCGGAAGCAGCAGCTGTTGTTGCTAGGCAACGAGAGACGCTGGCCGGCAGAAGGCTGAGGCAGAGACAGTCGCTGGGTATTGCAGGTCAGGAGGGGGGAGGGGGAGAAGGCACACGTGCTTGCAGCCTTCCTCCCATCCTCTCCCCTCCCCTCCCCCCAGCAGTCACCTGGAGGAGACGCCAAGGGAGCTTCTGGTCCGGTGGGAGACACAGGAATCTCTGCAGTGGACCTCACTCCTCGAACAGCTGCTGGGGCTTCCAACGGTGAGTGTTTGACCCTGTCATTCCCCCTAGGTTTGTAATATTGGGCTGGTGTTGTGGTTTTCGGGGTGTTGCTGTTTGAGGGTGAGTTTGTGCCTGCCTATGTCTGTTTCAGAACTAAAGTTGGGATCATGTCATGTAACCCAGGAAAAAAGCCCCCAGCCAGTACTTAGTGCTGTGAACTCCAGGTGAGAGAGAGAGGGAGGTTTGGAGGAGGAAATCAAATACATCAAGAGGGGAGAATGGTTTTTTTCAAGTGCTTTTTTTTTTTTTTTTGGTCATCCCTGCTGGGGCCCTGTCGAAACTGTTCAAATTGGGCCCCGCACTTCCTAAAGCCGGCCCTGCTTGGAGTCATTGTGGATAGTTCCCTGAAAACATCCACTCAGTGTGCAGTGGCAGTCAAAAAAGCTAACAGAACATTGGGAATCATTAAGAATGGGATAGATAATAAGACAGAAAATATATTGCCTTTATATAAATCCATGGTATGCCCACATCTTGAATACTGTGTGCAGATTTGATCCTCATCTCAAACAAGATAAATTGGAACTGGAAAAGGTTCAGAAAAGAGCAACAAAAATGATTAGGGGTATGGAACAGCTGCCATATGAGGAGAGATTAATAAGACTGAGACTTTTCATCTTGGAAAAGAGACGACTAAGAAGGGATATAACAGAGGTCTATAAAATCATAACTCGTGTGGAGAAAGTAAATTAGGAATTGTTATTTACTTCTCATAACAAGAACTAGAGGTCACAAAATGAAATTAATAGGCAGCAGGTTTAAAATAAACAAAAGGAAGTATTTTTTCACACAATGCACAGTCAACATGTGGAAATCCTTGCCAAAGGATTTTATGAAGGCCAAGACTATAACAGGGTTCAAAAAAGAACTAGATAAGTTCATGGCTATTAGCCCAGATGGGTAGGGATGCTGTCCCTAGCCTCTGTTTGCCAGAAGCTGGGAATGGGCAACAGGGGATGGATCATTTGAGGAGTACCTGCTCTGTTCATTCCCTTTGGAGCACCTGGCATTGGCCACTGTCACTGGTCACTGGCCACTGGTTTCAGGTTCAGGTACAGACCTTTGGTCTGAACAATGGACTGGTGGCAGGATTGTATGCCGGAGGATAGGGTGGTTGGCACTTGGGATCCAGGCTGTGAGATTGGACAAATGAAAAGGAGGGATCCAGCTCTGAGAAGCACTCGGACTTGGAGGATAGGTTCAGGAGGAGCAGAGTCAACAGTGCAAGGCGGGAAGAAGAAGTGTGCTGCTCAGAGTGGAGCAGGGGAGATTCATGTGCCAAAGAAGGCATGACCCAGGTGTCCAGGGGACTGGAGAGCAACAGGAACCTGAGTGTTAGAGCAGCAGCTCCTCAGTAGGCATCAGCGGTTCCAGGCATCCGGGGAATCACACATGGCAGTCTGGAGGGACCTGGTGGAATCGATGGTGCTGGTGGTGACAATGTTGCAAGACCAGTAACTATGGCTTAAGGTGGCACCAGTGCATAGCATTGGTGCTTCGCCTTGTGCTGTCCAGGGTTTCTTAGGAGCCAGAGCAGCCAGGTCGATGCACAACTTCTCACCCAATCTGTCTCGACTCAGGGAGCCAACACTGCATTTTGGGGTGGTCCACTGTAGGTAGCTGCCCTTACGCCCATATCTGTGCTTCTTATGCTCACAGTGCGGCTTCACAGGCTGCAGCAGTCCTGATGGCTCCAGTGCCGAGAAGTAAGACAGAGGTGTGCTCACCAACAAAGATGGACGTTATTCCAGTGGATCCACCAGTCCCAGTTCTGACTGTGTATGTGGACGCATAGCCTCCTCCATTAGGACCTTGCAGAGGTGAAGTTATCTAGCTTCTTATGTCCTGAGTGAGAACGATCAGCAGATGTGGCAGCAGGCAACAACGTGGGCTTCACCGAGGCAGTAAAGCAGGGGTAGGCAACCGGTGGCATGTGTACCGAAGGTGGCAAGCAATCTGATTTTCAGTGGCACTCACACTGCCCAGGTCCTGGCCTATGGTCCAGGGCGGCTCTGCATTTTAATTTAATTTTAAATGAAGCTTCTTAAACATTTTTAAAAACCTTATTTACTTTACATACAACAAAAAACAGGAGTACTTGTCTGACTCCAACGAGAAACTGCTAAATTAAAATGCAGACTAGATACTAGCAATTTAGGCTTGAATAGAGACTGGGAATAGCTGAGCCATTACACACATTTAATCTATTTCCCTATGTTAAGTATCCTCACACCTTCTTGTCAAACTGTCTGAAATGGGCCATCTTGATTATCACTACAAAAGTTTTTTTTCTCCTGCTGACAATAGTTCATCTTAATTAATTAGCCTCTTAGAGTTGGTAGGGGAACTCCCACCTTTTCATGTTCCCTCATTATATGTTCCACTCTATGCATCCGATGAAGTGGGCTGTAGCCAACGAAAGCTTATGCTCAAATAAATTTGTCAGTCTCTAAGGTGCCACAAGTACTCCTGTTCTTTTTGCAAATTGAGACTAACATGGCTGCGACTCAAACTTTACATGCAACAACAGTTTAGTTATATATTATAAAAACTTATAGAAAGAGACCTTCTAAAAACATTAAAATGCATTACTGGCACACAAAACCTTAAATTAGAGTGAATAAAAGAAGACTCGGCGCAGGACTTCTGAAAGGTTGCCGACCCCTGCAGTAAAAGGCACTATTGGAGCTCGTCACTCACAGAGAAGGAGCTCGGGCACAAAGCACAGCTTCTGAAGCTGACTTGCCAGGGCATAATCCCTAGTACGGGAGATCTCCCCAATAGGGGAAGAAGACCAACGGAGAGTCTAACTATGAGTCTATATACAACCATAAACAACTATATACAAAATGGACAATCAGCTCTCTTCCTAAGCTAAAAGCACACGGGTAACTCTGGTCATGTGGCTGTAAGAGGGAACTGAAGTGGCATCTCATAGCTTTGGATGCAAGCATGCGAATGAAGCATGACATACGTGAGGGTCAATGGACGCTACTACAAAACCGTTCCAGCTCTGGCACATGGCACGCATGCTCACCCCCAGTTAGAATCCATATAGGGACCATCACTCGAAGAAGAAACACAAATGCAAAGAAGTTGCGATATACATTTTTTAAAACAATACATCCAGATGAACTTCATTAACATTAAAAATGTTATTAAGCAATCATACAGCTGTTAAAACGTAGCTGAGCATGTGCTCCAAGAATACAGTTTGTCTCACCATAGTATAATGCCCTTTTAATCTCTTCCCCTCACACACCCTTCCATATGCTGCTGATATGGTTAAAAATAAAGAATAAGGGGGAAAAGGTAATTTAAAACTGTCTCCTTCCTTGTTGAGCCATGTGATAATGCCATTTTTGTGAGGGCAGGGGAGTTGGCTGGGTGGAGGGTGAAAGAAAAATAAGCACTATAATGGGGGTGTCAGGCAGGACACAGCAAGATTACATGAAGTTGTGTGTATTCATATTACTATAAAAAGGAATGTAGAGTTTGTACAGTTTCCAAGCATTGCCTTTGCATTGAACACTGGAGTGGAGATGGGGTAGTTTAAAAGTCCAGCAGATGGAGAAAGAGAGACTGACATGGGGGTGTCCTTTCAGTTCCTAGGCCAACAACAACAACAACAAAAAACAGTAGAGGGCAAGCAGCAGAAAAATTGCCTCTACACTCTTGGGTGAGCCTTGCTGGTACCCGGGCGGCTCTAGCTTTTTTGCCGCCCCAAGCATGGCAGGCAGGCTGCCTTCGGTGGCTTGCCTGCAGAAGGTTCCTGGTTCCGTGGATTTGGCAGCTTGCCTGTGGGAGGTCCCCGGTCCCGCGGCTTCAGCGTACCCACCCGCCGAATTGCTGCCGAATCTGCGAGACTGGTGGACCTCCTGCAGGTATGCCACTGAAGGCTGCCTGACTGCTGCCCTAGCAGGGACCAGCAGGGCGCCCCCCTGATGCTTGCTGACCCAGGCATGCCCTTGGAATGTTGGTGCCTGGAGCCACCGCTAGCTGGTACACAGGGGCAATCAAGTGGCATAGGCATGCACAATATGCACCTTCTTTTGGGAGTTCAGGCTAACTTGGCCCATAATCTGTAAAACATCTTGGGAACTTTTAGGACAAAAAGTGAGAGACACAAAGTTATGAATAAAATAGGAGTGGTCTCAAGCCACAGCTGCAAAAGGTGATTTCTGGCAGTTTTTGAAATGTACGTGGAGCACGTGTGAGTCAGCATCTCCAAGTACCCCTGAGCACCAAGAGCAGGTTAAGGTTGCAATCAAAGCTATTTCGTATAAGTGTGCTGTGATGTGACCCATTAGCTGGTCATGTCCCCACAAATTCCATATACATAACCTACACCATATCCACTACTAGATCTGCCAACACCTCCCTGGACTATCCTTATCCAAGGAGAGGTTGCACATGGCCCCAGTTATACAACGTTTTTGAATCATTGAACAATCTCAGGAAGAGAATTGTCATTCAAATGGAACATTCATTGACTCATTCGTTCAATCAGAATTACCCCAGCTGAGATTCCTAACAATAGGATCATTATTGTAACAATGCCAGAACTAATGTTGTTAGCATTTCCATTAGAATTCTATTTACAAGACCTGGCAGATAAACAGTAAACTATTTTAAGCTGAAGAAGACATGAAAAATAGCCCAGGAATGTTGGGTATGTTTTTAAGATAGACACACACACACACACACACACACACTGCAGATCTGGCTGTTTTTAAGATGGGAAAACAAACTCAATACTGGTGTAAGTGGGTACAACTCCCACTGAATCAACTGAGTTGTGTCTACTTACGCAGCGGTCAGTTTGACCTAAAGAGCTCAGGGATTGTCTACAGCGCCCCGCAGTTCAGACCACAGGGGAATGAATAGCAGTGCACACCAATGTGCTGCCCCGTAACTCCCTTGTTGGTTGCTGCAAGCACAAACTGAAAGGTTCCTTGTTGGCCTTAACATAGTCCTCTTCCAACAGGATCACATTCTTCAATTGGCAATTATTAAACAAGAAAACTTCAAAAACAGACTCCAATGAGAAACTGCAGAACTGGAATCAATTTGCAAACTGGACACCATTAAATTAAGCCTGAATAAAGACTGGGAGTGGATGGGTCACTACAGAAACTAATTTCCCCCTCTGATACTCACATGTTCTTGTCAACTGTTTGAAATAGGCCAACTTGATTACATTGGCCTCATTAGCACTACAAACGTGATTTCCACCCCTTCTTGTCAACTGTTGAGAATAGCCCACTTCCACCTTAATTGAATTGGCTCGTTAGCACTGATCCCCCACTTGGTAAGGCAACTCCCATCTTTTCATGTGCTGTATATTTATACCTCCCTACTAGATTTTCTACTCCATGCATTGGTCTGCTAAACCCAGGGTTGTGAGTTCAATCCTTGAGGTGGCCATTTGGGGATTGGTCCTGCTTTGAGCAGGGGGTTGGACTAGATGATCTCTTGAGGTCCCTTCCAATCCTAATAATCTATGATGAAGCGGGTTTTAGTCCACAAAAGCTTATGCCCAAATAAATGTGTTAGTTCCACAAGGACTCCTCATTGTTTTTGCAGATACAGACTAACACAGCTACCACTCTGAAACCTGATTACATTAACGTGAACCTTTGAGACCACAGCCGCATAGTCCACCCAGGCGGTTAGAGTGTTGCCAACTCATGATTTTGTCATGAGTCTCATAATTATGTTTTCCTTAAAGCCCCAGCTCCCAGAGTCAAGTGGATACGTGACGATTTCAGCCTTCATTCTTAAAGAAAAAGTAAGTTTCTAGCCTTAGTGGCTGTGGAGAAAGCTTCAAAATGTGACCTCAGTGCACCCCAAAGGCTCAAAAAGCAGAAGGCAAATCAAAAGACCACCAAATCTATTATTGGCTTGAAAATCATGAGATTATGAACAAATCTCATGATTTTTGAACATTTGGGGATGGCAATACTGGGTTTACAACACTGCACATTGATGTGCACTGCTATTCACACCTCCGTAGTCTGAACTGCAGGGAAGTACAGATGTAGCCTCGGATTTGAGCTCTGTGAAAAGTAGGTCTTTCATTTCAGGGAGGGTTGTGAGAAGTTTTTGTCCATAGCTGTTTCACATGAGTGCCAATGCCTTCAGATACCACAAAGCCCACACATTTTGCCTGTTTTCAACTGGAAACTATTCAAAACCACAAGGATGTGCAGCTTGTACCATAAGCCATCTGGAACCATCAAGCAGCCCAAACTTGTTCCAAACTCAGCCTCAGTTTGTTGAAAATTTTGAGAATTGCTGTGCTTTAGTTCAGATGCATTTTCCTGCTTATATAGTTCAAAATTACTGGATTTAAAAAAAAAAGTAACTGGCAAAAAAGAAAATCACTCATTTTTAAAGAAAAAATAAAACAATGCATTTAAAACACATTGCTAGCTACTTAGAGGATTACGTTATTTATACTCAGTCTTTTTTGCAAAACTTCTTAAGATTTTGTTCCTCACTGTGTTCCTCGCTTTAGCATTATTTCTAGCTCTAGCATGAAATGGGGGATTGGGAGCAGAAGCACAGCCCCTATCCCACCGACTTCTCTTGGCCACCTGGACCTGAGGTTAGGCCATTTATCCCTCGTGTCCTCATCCTGCAACCTCATGCACCCTCGGTGTAGCTGTTGTGACAAAGTTCCTCCGCTACCTTGGTGGGCCCTGTGCTTATTGGCAGATTTGCTCACCTCAGTGATCTTTCCCACAGTCTGGATCAGCTTCTTCTGTGTCTGATAAGGAGTTGAGAGGTTTGGGGGGAACCCGGGCCCACCCTCTACTCCGGGTTCCAGCCCAGGGGCCTGTGGATTGCAGCTGTCTATAGTGCCTCCTGTAACAGCTGCATGATAGCTACAACTCCCTGGGCTACTTCCCCATGGCCTCCTCCAAACACCTTCTTTATCCTCACCACAGGATCTTCCTCCTGGTGTCTGATAACGCTTGTACTCCTTAGTCCTCCAGCAGCACACTCTCAGCTCCTTGTGCCTCTTGCTCCCAGCTCCACACACACACTTCCTCTCCTCTGGCTCCTCCTCACCTAACCGGAGTGAGCTCCTTTTTAAATCCAGGTGCCTTGATTGGCTGCAGGTGATCTAATCAGCCTGTCTGCCTTAATTGGTTCTAGCAGGTTCCAGATTACTCTAGTGCAGCCCCTGCTCTGGTCACTCAGGGAACAGAAACCTGCTTCTTCAGTGGCCAGTATATTTTCCTACTCTCTACCAGACTCCTGTACCCCATTGGTCTGGGTCTGTCACACAATGAAAAAACACCAATATTTATTGACAGGTTGTCTTATAGAAACTGGTCTAAGCTTGACCTGATCAGTTCATAGAACAACTTCCTGCTGCAATGAAAGTAGTTTGATTTCCCCGGTGAGTGTTTTTAACTTGTTGTAAGAGGAAGAAAGCTGCTGCTTTAGCAACCAAAATTATTGGGAGGAAATATTGTATGTAGGGTTTAGTGAGGGGCTATAGAATATCACGCTACAGAAAGGGGTGGGGGTGCATGGTGCTAGGAGCTAGTATGATGTATGTGGGCTGGAAGTAGGGCAGTACAGAATGTGAGTCAATCTTGAAAGAGCGCTGAATACTGTTGGAGAGAAATCTAAAAGGCTAATATGCTACCAAAGTCGCTTCCAGGAACAGAGAAGTACAGTACCTAGGGAGCTATGGATTGTGTTTCCTGGATATGCAGGTCTCAAACTGGGAGAATTCTGAGCTAACACTGATGAATTTAATATACTGTATATGAGAAAAGTAAGTGAAAAAAAGTTCCCTTTTTTGTTTAGGGACTGATCTTGTTTAGGGACTGATCAAGTCTGTGAGCTTTGGATCAGGGCTTTAAACCTTACGATTATGCATCTGTTACAGACAGAATAGTTGTACACTGTGTAGTTGTAGCTAGGGTGACTAGATGTTCTGATTTTATATGGACAGTCCTGATTTTTGGAGCTTTTTCTTACATAGGCACATATTACCCTCCACCCCCCTCTTGATTTTTCACACTTGCTATCTGGTCACCCTAGTTGTAGCTGTGTTGGTCCCAGAATATTAGACAGACAAGGTGGGTGAGGTAATATCATTTATTGGACCAACTTCTGTTGGTGAGAGAGACAAGCTTTCAAGCTGCATAAAGATCTTCTTCAAAGGCTATGTTTCCCAGACATGAAGAAGAGCTCTGTGAACTCGAAAGCTTGTCTCGCTCGCCAACAGAAGTTGGCCCACTATAAGATACAAGGTGAGTGAGGTAGTCTGAGGTAGAATAGGTCAGTTGTGCTTTAAAGCATGTGCAACATGGAAAAACATACTGCATTTCAACACACTGAACATCTGTCACTAGATTGCTGAATCATGTGGAATGTACCCTGAATTTCTTGGCTATAATTAAAAATCTTCCCATTATAACTGGGCAGCTGCCACACTCTTGGCATAAACATCCTTTTTCTTCATATGTTTCTGAGACAGCGCTTTCCAGTTGTCACATCTTTCCCTCAAACAGAACCCTTTCCCTCGTCCTCCACTCAAACACAAAAGGATTAGAATTAAGTTGTGGGTTTCATATGGCTACAAGCCAGAAAATCACAAAATTTAGATTATATCCTTAACACTTACGCCATGGCAGCAAGAGACTAAGATTATGTCTACACTATGGACCTTACAGCAGCACAGTTGTACTGCTGCAGCTGCACCACTGTAAGGTCACACATGTAACTGCTCTGTGCTGCCGGGAGAGAGCTCTCCTGTCAGCATCATTAAACGAGCGCTGTTGGCTATGTCAGCAGGAGAGCATCTCCCACTGACAGTGCTGTCCACACTGGCGCTTTTGTCGGTGAAATTCGACTGTGGCTTCTACCAGAGAGGAAAGTCTCTGGGCCATTTCCTGACACACATGGTGAATCCCTCAGGCGAGCAAGTCCGCCAATAAGAGCAGGACCCACCAAGGTACAGGAGGAACTTTGTCACAGTTGCCACAATACACATACATGACTCAAAGGACAGCAACTACCAACTTTGGTTTACAATTGAATAGTATCAAATACTGAATTTAGATTATTATAGAGCAGTACACCTCATATTCTATCAATACTTTTCTCTTACTGATAAAATGCAAGCTTATGCCCTTCATTCTCACTTGTGTGCTAGGATGCAGCAGGCTTCCTTCCCTCACCTTTCCCATACCAAAGGAAGATATTTAAATTGGTGGACTGCTGAAATGAAATCAGTACTCATTCAGTCATAATGGGATTTACACCATGTCCTTGTCATTGTCCAGTCCTATAAACAGATTTCCCATCTCAACTTGTGAACTAAATTTCGTTTTCTGGATCAGGTTAAAGCTCTATACGTAAGCACACATGATTAGCCGTGGACATCCCATTTCTTATTTTTAAATGGAAGAACTGCTACCATTGTGTATTACAGTAACCCCTCACTTAACGTCCCTGCAGTTAACATTGTTACGTCGCTTATCTATTAGAGAACATGCTCGTCTAAAGTTGCACAATGCTCCCTTATAACATTGTTTGGCCTCTTGCTACGTCCACTGCTTGGAGAATTCTCTGGAAGAGCAGCCCATGCTTGTGGGGGCTTGGAAACCAGAATGGGCTGGCAGCCTCCCATCAACTCCCCTCCATCCTCTTCCTGCCACAGCACCTCCCACCCATCAGCGGACCCCACGGATCAGTGCTTCCCCACTCCCTCCCCACGCCTCCTGCCTGCTGCAATCAGCTGTTTCACAGCCTTCAGAAGGCTGGGGGGAGGAGTGAGGACACGGTGAGCTTAGGGGAGGAGCAGAGGTGGGAAGAGGCAGGAGACCTGGAGCAGAGCCAGGAGTTGACCACCCCCTGGCACTTTAAATTGGTGCCTGTGCTTGTACGTAAGTCGCAATGGGGGAAGCAGCCGCTGCTGCTGCTCAAGGTGCTTCCCAGCCTAATGTGGCACCTTCTGCCTCCTTGCCTGCCTCATTGTCTAGAGCGGGCTGTGCCTGTGTGGGGTAAGGCATGGGCACCTGCCAACTATGTTTATAAACATACTCCACATGCGCACTACCCCACAGCAATTCCCCATCACTTTATAGCCCAGCTGCTGCCCTCTCCCCTGCTCGGAAATATAATGCTATGCCGAGCGCTTGCGGAGGCTCTGCCTGAGATCACCAGCTGCCTGTAAAACAGCTGCGGGGGATGCACAGCAGTGGCCTCACCTTGCTGTCTTGTGCCTGCCGACACAACATTTCATCTGCTCCCCCCCTTCGCAGGCGGGGGGGTAAGAATACAGAGGGCGGCAGCCCACCCAAAGCAAGTTAATAGCATTCCAGCAGCTGCCTCACTCTAGCCAAGGGGAGAAGTGTGTAGGGATGCACAGAACCTGGCCCTGCTCCCATTAAAGTCTGCAAAACGCATGGAAGTTGCATCTCTCTGCCCCTGCATGCACACAGCAGGGAGGAGCACATCCCTGCAGCAAACATTATTTTCCTCCTCTTACAATAGTCACAGCTACACTGGCTGCAATGCTGCCCCATTGCTGAGTGAATGGTTTCTATGGGAGATACAGCAGGGCCGGTTTTTCCAGGGCACTCTGGAAGACAGGCCTTTGGTCTTACAGAAGGGCTCCTGTGAAAGTAAGAACCTGCAAGTGAAACTGACTCCGTAACTAGTCCTAGCCTAAACCCACAGGGCTTCCTGATTACCATGGAGAATGACATGGGTTTTTCCAGTTCTTTCCCTTTCAATAATTGATTGATGCTGCACGACCCCAATGACTCCAGGCTGAAGGGAGTGAGGAGTAGCACGTGCATGCGCCATCCAGAGGAGGGAGTGCTGTGCTCCTGAAGGCTGGGATAGCATGGGTTCATCATCACCTTCAGGGAAGTGTTTGCAACCACTACCATGAGTCTATTGTGTCTCCTCCCTCCTGCCTCGATCAGTGCTGCCTTGTAGAGTATGAGGCTATATTAACAGCATGTTAAACCTTTAGGACTCAGCCAAGCACTAGTTCATCATTTAGCAGCAAGGCATTCCCCTGGGAAATGTCCCACCTGATATTAACACAGTTGCTTTAGGAGACGCTCATGAGCAGGTCCTCAGACAAACCTCTGATTAGTGACTGCAGGGAGATTTGGGGAAAGGGAAGCTGCTGCTAATGTGCATGAGCAAGAAACAGAAGGGGCTCAAGGAGCTGACATAGGACATTTTTCCAGTGGCCCTGTGTGAGTCCGTTTTAAATGTAATGGTGGAGGGCTCATTGTGATTGTACTGTACAGTATCACGCAGCATCATGAGTCAAGAACACCCAGCAAGTGATAGTAGAGTGCCTAGCAGTAGCTGTACCACTAGCAGTAAGAAAACCATTAGTTTGGGTTCTAAATTAGACGTTTTAAGGCGTTTTGATACAGGTGAGCATGCGGTAAACATTAGCATCATTCTAGGTCTTACTCTGCCCACTGAGAGACAATCTGCAGTAATGCCAACAAGATCAGGGCTAGTGCTCAGTGTGTAACATGGCTTAGTGCTACTAAAATAAATCGATCAAGAAGTAGTTTAATGGAAAACATGGAGTGTCTTCTTTCAGTGTGGACAGAGGACCAAAACAAGCGGAACATACCTCTAAGTTTGCTAGTGATACAAGCTAAGGCAAAAGGTTTGTATGACAATTTGAAAAGAGACCATGGTGAAGAATCACAAAGAGAGAGATGTTCACAGTAAGTCAGGGACGGTTTGATTGGTTCAAGAGGTGGCTTCCACCTGCATAACATCAAGATGTCCGGTGAGACAGCTAGTGCTGATACTGCAACAGTTAAAAAAATTCCCCGACTATCTCAAGAAAATAGTTGAGGAAGGCAGCTATTCACCTAAGTAAGTCTTTAATGTCGATGAAATGGGCCTCTATTGGAAAAGGATGCCCGAACAGACTTACATTTACCGAGAGAAGACAGCACCCGGATTTAAAGCAGCTAAAGACCACCTAACCTTGCTTCTAGGTGGAAATGCTGCTGAAGACATGAAGATGAAACTGCTGACAGTGTACCAATCAGAAACGCCACAAGCTCTCAAGGGATTTTTAAAGGAACACCTTCTGGTCATTTGGAGAGCCAATAAGAAGGTATGGATAACCAGACCTATTTTTTCAGAAAGGCTGTATAGAAAGAATACTATGCCAAGGAAAATCTTGATTTTCCATCCAATCAACCTGGATGACTTGTGCGAAAACATCAAAGTTGTCTTTTTGCCACCTAACACTACATCACTCATCCAACCCATGGACCATGGAGCCATTGCTGCATTTAAGGTGTATTATTTACACCATACTTTCGACCAGCTCAGAGGCACCGATGGGAAAGGCAAGCCTATAATTCGGCAATTTTGTTGTGATAACAACAACCTGAAGTGCATCAATAACATTGGTGAGTCCTGGGCTGAAGTTACTCAGGCATGTATGAATGGTGTGTGGGGGAAGTTGTGGCCTGAATGTGTCAATGACGTAAAAGAATTTAAAGATGTTGTCTATAAAGAAAGATATCTTCGGCTTGGCCAAGAAAGTGTGTTTTGATGAGGTGGAAGAAGCTGACCTTACACAGCTTCTGCAATCATATGGAGAAGAGCTAACCAATGAAGATCTGATGCAACTAGAGGTGATGAGAGCAATGGAAGGAGGCGGCCAAGAAGTAAAAAGAACCAACCCTTCAAAATTTGACTGCCAAATGTTTTTCTGAAGCTTTCAAAATGATTGAAGCTAGCTTGCAAATCCTTAGTGGTGGTGATCCTGACAGAGAACACAGCTCCAAAGTGATGAGGGGAGTTGGTCATGTAATTAATTGCTATAAAGAAATTTACCAAGAAAAATAAAAGGAAAGCAAAACAACAATCTCTAGATGTGTTTTTTCAAGTTGGAAAAGTTCAGCAAGAACAGCAAGAGGAGCAGCTGGATGATCCACCCTCTTACTCCGCCAATCACTGAACAGCGCACTGATACACAGGTAGCCTCCCACCAACAGCACAAGAAGAACTCCACATGACTCCTCCTGAGGATCGAAATGACAGCCTGGACCTATACATTGAATGCTTCCGCTGGCGTGCACAGGCAGAAATCGTGGAACAACAACATCGCTTGCCTCACAACCTAAGTCGTGCAGAACGCAATGCCATCCACAGCCTCAGAAACCACCCTGACATTATCATCAAAGAGGCTGATAAAGGAGGTGCTGTTGTCATCATGAACAGGTCTGACTACCAAAAGGAGGCAGCCAGACAACTCTCCAATACCAAATTCTACAGGCCACTTCCCTCAGATCCCACTGAGGAATACACTAAGAAATTGCACCTACTCAGGACACTCCTTACACTAACACCGGAAAAAATCAACATACACTTAGAGCCCTGACCAGGGTTATTCTACCTACTACCCAAGATCCACAAACCCGGAAATCCTGGACGCCCCATCATCTCAGGCATTGGCATTCTCACTGAAGGACTGTCTGGATATGTGGACTCTACTCAGACCCTATGCCACCAGCACTCCCAGCTATCTACGTGACACCACTGATTTCCTGAGGAAACTACAATGCATTGGTGACCTTCCAGAAAACACCATCCTAGCCACCATGGATGTAGAGGCTCTCTACACAAACATCCCACACACAGATGGAATACAAGCTGTCAGGAACAGTATCCCTGATGAAGCCACAGCACAACTGGCTGCTGAGCTCTGTGCCTTTATCCTCACAAACAACTATTTCAAATTTGATGACAATATATATCTCCAGATCAGTGGCACTGCTATGGGCACCCGCATGGCCCCACAATATGCCAATATTTTTATGGCTGACCTGGAACAATGCTTCCTCAGCTCTCATCCACTCACGCCCTTTCTCTATCTATGCTACATTGATGACATCTTCATCATCTGGATCCATGGGAAGGAGACTCTGGAAAAATTCCACCACAATTTCAACAGCTTCCACCCCACCATCAACCTCAGCCTGGACAAATCTACATGGGAGGTCCACTTCCTAGACTCCACGGTGCAAATAAGTGATGGTCACATTAACACCATCCTATACCGAAAACCTACCGAGCGCTATGCCTACCTTCATGCCTCCAGCTTCCATCCCGGGCACATCACACGATCCATTGTCTACAGCCAAGCACTGAGGTACAACCGCATCTGCTCTAACCCCTCAGACAGAGACCAACACCCACAAAATCTCCACCAAGCATTCTCAAAACTACAATACCTGCACAAGGAAATAAGGAAACAGATCAACAGAGCCAGACGTGTACCCAGAAGCCTCCTACTGCAAGACAAACCCAAGAAAGAAACCAATAGGACTCCACTGGCCATCACATACAGTCCCCAGCTAAAACCCCTCCAACGCATCATCAGGGACCTACAACCTATCATGGACAATGATCCCACACTTTCACAGGCCTTGGGTGGCAGTCCAGTCCTCGCCCGCAGACAACCTGCCAACCTGAAACATATTCTCACCAGTAACTGCACACTGCACCATAGTAACTCTAGCTCAGGAACCAATCCATGCAACAAACCTCGATGCCAACTCTGCCCACATATCTACACCAGCGACACCATCACAGGACCTAATCAGATCAGCCACATCATCACCGGTTCATTCACCTGGACATCCACCAATGTAATATACGCCATCATATTCCAGCAATGCCCCTCTGCCATGTACATCGGCCAAACTCGACAGTCTCTACGGAAAAGGATAAATGGACACAAATCAGATATTAGGAATGGTAATATACCAAAACCTGTAGGAGAACACTTCAACCTCCCTGGCCACACTATAGCAGACCTTAAAGTGGTCATCCTGCAGCAAAAAAACTTCAGGGCCAGAGTCCAAAGAGAAACTGCTGAGCTTCAGTTCATCTGCAAATTTGACACCATCAGCTCAGGATTAAACAAAGACTGTGAATGGCTTGCCAATTACAGAACCAGTTTCTCCTCCCTTGGTTTTCACACCTCAACTGCTAGAACAGGGCCTCATCCTCCCTGATTGAACTAACCTCGTTATCTCTAGCTTGCTTGCAGATATATACCTGCCCCTGGAAATTTCCATTACATGCATCTGATGAAGCGAGTATTCACCCACGAAAGCTAATGCTCCAAAACATGTTAGTCTGTAAGGTGCCACAGGATTCTTTGCTGCTTTTACACCTCAACCAAACTTCACAATCATCACAATATTAAATTGTTTAAATTGTTTAAAACTTATTCTGTATATGTATATAATGTCTTTTGTCTGGCAAAAAAAAATTCCCTGGAATCTAACTGTCCACCCATTTACATTAATTCTATGGGGGAAATGGATTCGCTTAACATCATTTTGCTTAAAGTCACATTTTTCAAGAACATACCTACAATGTTAAGCGAGAAGTTACTGTATTTAGGATAGTTTGAGGAATTGGCAATGTGAAATCCACCGGAGATTCTTTTTCTATTAAATAGGAACATCAGGAATGACACGCTCAATACAGAGCTTAAAAGCAAAAAAGCCTTTTACTGAACAACTGGTCTTTGCAGGAAGCCCCCTGCTTTTCCATTCAGTGGAGTTATAGTACTGATACACGATTACTTTCAATATCAAATGTAAAACTGAATTTGCACTTAGTAAATATCTGGGCTTCTTTGCTCAGGTGAACTACACAGTTTTGCAACAGGACTCTACATGGACAGATTACTGGGCAGCTCTGAAGTTTCTTTATTAGTATGTAATATATCACAGGGAAAAATTGCTCTGTACATAGGTCGCAGTTATCTGGTGAGCTGTGCCTTAGACCCCTGTTTAGCCCCTCTCTAGTGCACCCCTCAGATGACTGGCCCGGCTCCCAGTGCCTCACTTAGGGTAGAACCCTACAGTCCTACCACTCTTCACTTGGATCTCTGAGTTGCAGTCCTCCCCCTCCCAGTTCCCAACCTCGTTACCCCAACAGACCCAAAGGAGTTCAGCACTTGCAAGCCTTTTCCTCCAGGAGCCTATGACAGTGGCTGACTAGCGACTCAAAAACAGCTTCTTCAGAACAAAAATTTTTTTTATTTTCATCAACAGGTACATAGCACACAAAGGGTTAACACAAAGCCTCCTATATGCGCATTCATTTCCCCTTTCCTACACCTTAATCTTTCCTTGCAAACATTTGAATTGCTCTGCCCAGCTAATCCCTCTCAGGCTGGGGGAAGCGGACTGTCTTGCTCACAGCATGCTTTCTCTGTCTCTGCATCTCCTGGCATGCCTATTCACTCTCACTGACACGCCCTGGGTAGTCCCCTTCTTCCCAAGGCCATCATCAGTAAGGTTTAGGATCCTCTTTGATCCTTGGCTTAGCCTTGTTTGATTCTGATCCCACTCACATGGGAGAATCAAGCAGAATCATTAAAGGAGAGGGTTTGAAGAAAACCATGTTGAACCTGAGTTGAAGCAGAACATCTGGGAGGAAACGTGTGACATATGTGAGATCTAGGAAGCTTCAATGGGCTATTTATTATATTGAGATGGGCCAAATGCTGTGAATGTCAAGGATTAGTCAAACTTTGGCATCTATAAATGTTTTTTGTGTCATTGTGAGCTAGGGATTTTATATGAGCTCCATGGAGGAGGGTTACAAAACTTTCCGCAGGAGCTAAAATCAATGGGGCGTAATCACTGAAAAGCCCAAGACAGGTAAACTCCTCCAGAGAAGAGCCATCTCTGGGGGGAATTACATATTCTGGCTCAGACTGGGTTCAAGAGGCCCAGCAGACAAAGATTTTGGGCTTTAAGGACCAGTCTAGGCTGGCCAAGGATCTCTCATTTAGATCCAAAAACTGATAAGATAGTAACCAAGAGGGCAAAGCCCACTGCAAAGGTTGAAGGATTGAAGTGTGCCATGGTCTCCCTTTGGAAGATGGGTGCTCAGCAAGCTTAACATGTGTGGAGATTGTTTTATACGCTTTCTCTGTAATGCTTTTGTGCGAAAATAAATGTACTGTGCTTTGCAAAAGCTGGCTGGTCATTGATAACCTATCATTGTCCCTGAGATAGAGGGCAAAAAGCAGGTGCTGCACTAAGGTCAGACCTGCTGGGATAAGCACAGTGAATTGCAAAGGGACTGTAAGCCTAAATCCCTGGTCTGAAGAGAAAGGGACATAGGTCCCTGCCCAGAGAGGTGATGGCTGGGGACCTCACACTTAAAGGCAACATCCCTGGAGCAGACCAGAGAGGGAAAGAGGTGCAGTTAACCTCGAATTGAGATATGGTATCTTGAGAAGCAGTTGGAGATGCAACTCAAGATGGTTGGTGTCTGGCAGTCCCTTCCTCCAAGTGTTTTACAGTTACTTACAAGTTAAGCTTCTGACCCTGGAGGTGGAAAAGCTTTTACAAAAAAAAAGCCTAGATGTTTTGAAAATGTTATCCTCGGTGACTCAAGTGTCTAAGTCTTTTCTGAAAATTGAACTTCAGCTCTGAAACTCACTTAGGTGCTTTTGAAAATTTTACCCATTGTCACAAGACTTGTTGCCTGGAAACTCCGGTTAGTTTCCCAGAAAAAAAATGCATAGGTGGTTATAAAATAGCATTCAAAGTACACAAGAATCATAAGTAAACAGTCAATACATTCTTTCCCAAGATGTAGGTAAGGTTTTAGAGCAATATTTAGACAAGGCATGAGAAAAAAGGAAGCAAAAATATTAGTTTTGATACGCCACTAAAGGAAAGCTAAATGGCAAATTAATATACATTAGAAGCTTCCAGAAAACTAAAAATATTTGACAATAACAAAGTGCTAGGTCTGCACACGCTAGTTATGTTATTGCTGGGCAGCTCAGAGCACTGTTTTGAAATTCCATCAGTTTGCCTTGTTTACACAAAGATGACTCAGATACTGCTTTACTAGTGAAGAATAAAGCAGAACAAATTTCAAAGACTAAGAAAACAGAATAGCCCAAGACCTAAATAATTAATATTGCCATTTCAAGAACTTCCCTCTTCCCACACCTTTGTGCTGCGTAACATTAAACTCTGCTTTTAACCTCCATGTTGCTGTCAGCCAACCAACCCACAAGATCTACCCCATGAAACTTCTGATTCCCAAAACAAGCTCTCTTCCTCTCCTGTTAGTCTCCCACCCTTCAACTTCCATTCTGATAACACAGCCAGTCACTTCACCTCCTACCTCTTCATTTGACCTTAGTTAACTCAACTCACCAATAGCCAATAAGGCTATTATCTCCACTAAAGAACACTCATTCTGATCTCTTAATAGAGTTTACCCTCTGACCATCATCTCATCTCCTTTAGCATTGCCTACTCCTCTCTTGGTCACCAGTCCATCTTTACCAGGATATCAACTCCATTATCATCCCTTAGTAATCTTCTTTCAGAACATTACTTCACAGTGCCTCCCTCAAATTCGCTCGCCAATGATGAGTCATTTACTCCTCTTGCCAGTACACTACCTACTCCAATTCTCAGACAGACACACTATTTCTGTGGACCAACATTTTTTTGCCTCATTCACATTCCTAATTTAATGTCATGGTTTTTCCTCTTGCCTTCTCTCCATTCCCAATCTCTCCAGCTGTTCCATTTACCCCAATTCCCACCCAGTTTCTCACGACCCCGAACCTATGAATCCTCCCTATTTTCCCCTCACCCAAGCATCATTCTTTCCCCTCCCTCCACTCCCAGTTTTTAAACACTATTGACTCTAGCCAACAATCCTATTTCCCCATTCTTCCCTGCACCTGTAAAGCTCATTGAACATGCTGTTCACAATCACGACCTCAACTTCCTTACCTAACACTCACTCCTGATCTAACCCAGCTTCCACTTTTTCCATTCCACAGAAGATATTGTCACAAAGGCCACTAAGAACCTCTTCCTAGTTAAGTCTCAAGTCCATTTTCCTAACCTTTCCACTGACAGTATTAATTACTTTTTCTCTCACATCCTCATCTCCTAGGTTTCTTTCTCTCTGACTGCTTTTTCAGCCTTCCTTTGGTGGCTGATCCTCCTCTCCATTGCCCTTCTCCATGGGAGATTGTATGGTGCTGCCACTTGTTATTTTTGGGCAACTGCATCCAATCACACAGTTCCCCATTACCTAGGCTATTATCTACACTGAGAAATCAAATCTTCTGCTCATCTGATTTTCCCGCCCTCTGCTCTCTTGAATATTGCATGCAAAGCAGTTTGTCAACAACTGAAGCTCAACATAGACAAAATTGAGGTGCTTTTTCTTCCTTATACTGGCATTAGAAAAGTTTCAGAGAAGGGCAACTAAAACGATTAGGGGTTTGGAACGGGTCCCATATGAGGAGAGATTAAAGAGGCTAGGACTTTTCAGCTTGGAAAAGAGACTAAGGGGGGGATATGATAGAGGTATATAAAATCATGAGTAATGTGGAGAAAGTGAAAAAGGAAAAGTTACTTATTTGTTCCCATAATATAACAACTAGGGCCCACCAAATGAAATTAATGGACAGCAGGTTCAAAAGAAATATAAGGAAGTTCTTCACACAGCGCACAGTCAACTAGTGAAACTACTTGACTGAGGAGGTTGTGAAGGCTAGGACTATAACAGGGTTTAAAAAAGAACTGAATAAATTCATGGAGGTTAAGTCTATTAATGGCTATTAGACAGGATGGGTAAGGAATGGTGTCCCTAGCCGCTGTTTGTCAGAGGGTGGAGATGGATGGCAGGAGATGATCATAATGGTCCCTTCCGACCTTAAAATCTATGAGTCTATGAGAGAGGTCACTTGATCATTACCTGTTAGGTTCACTCCATCTGGGGCACCTGACATTGGCCACTGTCAGTAGACAGGTAACTGGGCTGGATGGACCTTTGGTCTGACCCAGTATGGCCATTCTTATGTTCTCTTGTATCTTCTCCATCATTCTCCATTATTGTCAACACACGTGGTTTCTCCATTGCCAAAGTCTGCAACCTAGAATGACCTTCAATTCCTCTCACCATATACAGTTGCAAACAGATCTTGCCTTCTTCCCCAAAGTATCTAGAACCCACTCTCTTCTTTTCTGCACCAATGTCATAATCACCCACCAGGACATCTACAACTTCCTTTTCTCCAGTTATCTTGACCCCACTCACCAAAATCCATCCAGCATTATGCCTCTAAAGTCACCTTCCAGCACTGACCAGAGGAATCCGCTTTGAAACCCATTGTTAGCTCATTGTCCTGTTAGCAGTTTCAATATTGTTCTCTTTCAGAAGGCCTTCCATACTAACTCTACCCTTATCTCCTATGCTGTGTCACAAACTATGCTATTCTTGATGCTTTTTTCCCTTCTGATGCCCCCTCCTCAGCATCTTTCTTTATACCTCCCCATGTATGGAATGTCCTTCTAAAGCCATTTTGCCAACCCAGCATACATACAAACCATCAACTTCCATTTAAATCCCTTCTGAATAGTCACTTCTACAATTTCTCCTACAAGTTAACATTACATATGTATAAATAAATGCAGTTTTGCACTTGCCATTGTCAATACCAAGTAATCACACGATTATATTGTTGGAGCTCATGTCCTCCTACAGTCCTGTTGTTTTGTTTCCCCATCACAGGGGAGGCTGGAAATTTTACTGCAAGCTGTTCATGGCAGGGACCTCTTCTTTTACAGGTCACAATAAAGTTCCTAGCACATTCTTGCGTGATGGTAAAAAAAAACAAAAAACCTTAAATTACTGATCATGAGAGGCAGGAAAAACTCCTTTAATGTCTCAATAAAAGGACACAGAAAAGACGGTTACTCACCTTTGTAACTGTTGTTCTTCGAGATGTGTTGCTCATATCCATTCCAGTTAGGTGTACGCGCCGCGCGTGCACATTCGTCGGAAAACTTTTACCCTAGCAACTCAGTGGGCCGGCAGGTCGCCCCCTAGAGTGGCGCCACCATGGCGCTCCATATATACTCCTGCCGGCCCACCCGCTCCTCAGTTCCTTCTTGCCGGCTACTCCGACAGTGGGGAAGGAGGGCGGGTGCGGAATGGATATGAGCAACACATCTCGAAGAACAACAGTTACAAAGGTGAGTAACCGTCTTTTCTTCTTCGAGTGATTGCTCATATCCATTCCAGTTAGGTGAATCCCAAGCCTTACAAAGGCGGTGGGGTCGGAGTGAAATGTGGCAGAATAAAACTGCCGAGCCAGAGGCTACAGCCTCTCTTGACTGCTGAACCAGGGCATACTGCGAAGCAAAGGTAAGGACCGAGGACCAATGGAGCTTCGCGACAGGTCTCGTGGGTAGAAACACGAGCCAGCAAGGCGGCAGATGAAGCCTGAGCCCTGGTAGAATGCACGGTGATGTGGCTTGGGGAACTATGAGCCAAATCAGAACAAGTGGGGATGTCTGCCATCACCCAAGATGAGATCCTCTGAGAGGAAAACAAGCAAGCCCTCCCTTTGGCCCGCTACCGGGGCAGAGCTGGGGCACCTTAGGAAATGATTCTGTCAGCACAACATAATGCGAGCACTCCACAGATGTCCAAGGAGTGCAACGGTTATGCCCATTGCGTTGAGCTGTGGGTAACATGAAAGGCCAAAACACCTTAGGGAGGAAAGCCGGGTGCGGTCACAACTGCACCTTGTCTTTGTGGAACCTTCGTAAGAGCTCTGATCTCAGAGACCCGTCTGGCCAAGACTAGGTTGAGGCCCCAGGGCGGGGCTGGGCGGCGCACCCGAGGGTGCAAGCGCTCCAAGCCCTTGAGGGACCTCGAACCCATAGAGCGTGGGACACTGAACGTCCATCTTAGCCTGCTGGAAGGTAGGGACGGCTGCTGAGAGTATCCTCAGCGATGATACCGCCAGATCCTGCCGCTGAAGGCCAGAGGCAGGCCAAATAGAGGGGATCGAGACCTCAGCAGGAGCAAGATCGAGCGTACTGCAGCTGTAAAGGAAACGCTTCCACCTGGCTCGGTACGTTGACCAGGTGGAAGGCTGCCTGTCACCCCAACTCAGGTACGCAGGAGCCACCGTGAGGCGAAGAGGCTGCAGGTCCGAGTGACGAAGCCTGTCATTGCCCTGAGTGATGAGGTCTGGGCTGACAGGCCGAGCAACGTGGTATGTCAGTGCTGCCTGGACCACTCTGGAGTGATCATGATGACGCACGCTCCGCCCCTGCGGAATTTGAGCAGGACGTAACGAACCAGTGGGAACAGCGGGAAGGCATAATGCAGTTGGCCGTTCCACGGTATCAGGAATGCGTCCAAGATCGATTCCGAGGAGAGACCTTGGAAGGAGCAGAACACCTGGCATTTCCTGCACTCGCGGTGAGCGAACAGGTCTGTGTGAGGAACCATTTCCACTTCCGGAAAGCGGGACGCCTCACATGGGGCAGAGTGATGACTCGTAAGACAGGAAAGACCTGCTGAGTCAAAGAGATAAGACGTTCCGAACGCCTGGGAGAAAGGACGTCGCCAGCTCCATCGAGCGGGCCATGCAAAAGACCCGGAAATGGATGGCCTCCTGACAAAAAAAGGGGGGAGGACTATGTCCCCCCTGAATGCTTATGAAGCACCTGGCCATTGTGTTGGCTGTAAACACCGAGATACAACGGCCTCGCAGCTGCCGCTGGAACCCCTGGCATGCCAGGCGGACTACTCTGATTTTTGGGGCATTAATGAGGAATGCCAGCTCCCTAGAAGACCGAAGGCCTTAAGCTCGGAGGTGACCATGAGCACTCGAGCAGAGAGATGATGCGTCCGCCGCCAGGGGCAGTGAGGGCTGGGGCGGATGAAACCGCATCCTGTCCACACCAAGGAGGGGGTTAGCCACCACTCTAGGGAGCCTAAGGCGTTCGAGGGAACGGTGACTACCATGACCATTGGCTCCCTGTCCAAGCGGTACGCCGAGGTGGGCCGGACTTGGAGAGGACGGAGGCGGAGCTTGGCGTGTTTGGTTACAAACTCGCGGGCAACCATGGACCCAGGAGACTGAGACAAGAACGAGCTGAGGTCGTTGGGAAAGCCTTCAGACCTCAGATGATTGATGCCATCGCCTAAAACCGCAGTTGCGATAAGCAGGCTCCGGCTAGGTAGGAGACCAAGATAGCCCCTAGGAAGCCCAACCTCTGCGTGGGAACCAGAGTGGATTGCTCTATAGTAATCATCAGGCCGTGATCTGTGAATAAGACCGTGACGATGCCCACGGCTGAGTGGGTTGTGTGTCAGAGTCTCCTCGGATAAGCGAATCGTCCCAATACGGAAAAACGCATATCCGACATAGCTACGGTAGGCGGCGACTATGGCCGTAAACCGGGAGTATTCACCGCTGGCTATAAAGCGGAGGCATCTCCCGTGCGGAGGGAAGATGGCATTGCGAAAGTACGCGTCCTTCCTATCCAGGGCGGCATAGTAGCCCCCAGGAGGCAAGGATGGAATAATGGTTCCCAGGGATACCATGCAGAACTTCAACCTTATCCCAAACCGGTTGAGTCCATGCAGGACCAGGGAGGTCTGAGACCTGTGTTCGAGTGGGGAACTAGGGCATAACGGGAGTAAAACCCCTAGCCCCTTTCGTCCGCTGAAGGGGGACAGGGCTGGAGCAATTTAAAGGTGGTACCTATGCTCCATCGTGCGCAGGACCCAGCGATCTAAAAGTAACTGGGGCCATGCCAGGAGAAAGCGGGATCAGGATCCCGTCCTGCGACTGGTACACCGCCCTCCGACGAACCTTGGAAGGTCCGTCTTTGGTCCCAGTGGTAATTGCGAGGGACCTCGACTCTGGCTTTCTAGGGGGCCTGACGTTTGTCTGCGACCACCTTGGCCTTGCCGTTTTCCAGAGTTCTGCCTCTGGCTAGGCACAGAGTATGGCGGCTGGGGCCATAAAGGCCTGCGTTTGGTCGCAAGCGTATACACGCTGAGACGCATTAGGACCCTATTGTCCAGCAGGCTTCGCAGTCTGGGGCTGTCTCTGCCGCGAAGATGCCTTTACCAACAAAGGGTAAATTCTTTCCCCCGTCCTCCAAGACGGCAGCGAACTCTAGGTGGGAGGTTCGAGGGAGAAACTCCTCCACCCAGGTGCTATAATTATCGCAGCTAAGCAAGGCTTGTTGCTTTGCTACCCAGAGGCGCAGGGCCCCTGCAGAGTACACCTTGCATTCGCCAAGGCTCTTTCTGCTTCGGGGCTGGCGCCCGCTGGCCATGATATCAGGATCGTGGTCCTGAGCATAAAATCTGCGCATATGGGATGACACGGATGCGTGTCCGGATGGCCATGGAGGTACTAAAAGAAGGCACGGGCCGAGTCTCTGACTCACTCGGACCTTGCCCAACTCGGCACCGGGGACCGGCATCGGGAGGCGTATCGGTACCTGGAACGAGATCCAGACCCGCAACCAGAACGGTGTCGGGAGGTCGACCGAGATCTCGAGGCTCGGAGAAGAGCTACAGGAGTCAAGGTACCTGCCCCGGTGCCAGATGTCGGAACGGTGCCGATAGCGGGTCGGCGAACGGGATACCGACCGGTGCAGCGAGTGTGACCAGTACCGAGGAAAACAGTACCGGGACTGCCAGTGGTGTCCGGCGTGCCGACAGGACTTGGAGTGTCTGCGGGACCGTGATCATGGACGGTGCCGCTCCGCTGTACTGACAGGGGACAGTCCCTTGAAGAGACTGTATTACCCGTACCGGCGGTGCCCGGGTCAGGCAGCACTGACTCTGTCATGGCACTGAGAGCCCTCGCCGTTGGTAACATCTCCGGCGTGCAGGGAACAGCAGGCTCAACCACAGTGCGTACTGGGGAGCTGTCAGGCACCGGATTCGACGGCCCTCGTGGGGCCGGGATCCACGGTACCGAGGTCATCAGAGCTTCGGTAGGTGCCGGTGCCGGGCGAACCGAGTTAGATAAGCTGTCTGGCTGCGGTGCCGTCAGCACTGAAGCAGCGGGAGTAATACGCGCAACCACGGCGCGTGCCGGGGAGCCGTCGGGCACCGGATTCGATAGCCCTTGTGGGACTGGAATCGACGGTGCCGATAGAAGCAGCCGGAACAGGAGCTCAACCACGGCGCGTGCCTGGGAGCCGTCAGGCACCGGATTCTACGGCCCTTGCGGGACCGGGATCGACGGTGCCGACGTCATCGGTGCCGCAGCAGGTGTCGGTGCCGGGCGATCCGACTTAGACTAGCTCTCTGACCGCGGTGCCGTTGGCACGGAAGCAGCCGGAGCATTAGCTCGACCACGGCGCGTGCCGGGGAGCCGTCAGGCACCGGATACTACGGCCCTTGCGGGACCGGGATCGACGGTGCCGACGTCATCGGTGCCGCAGCAGGTGTCGGTGCCGGGCGATCCGACGTAGACGAGCTCTCTGGCTGCGGTGCCGTTGGCACGGAAGCAGCAGGAGCAATACGCTCAACCACGGCGCGTGCCGGGGAGCCGTCAGGCACCGGATTCTACGGCCCGTGTGGGACCGGGATCGACGGTGCCGACGCCATCGGTGCCGCAGCAGGTGTCGGTGCCGGGCGATCCGACGTAGACGAGCCCTCTGGCTGCGGTGCCGCTGGCACGGAAGCAGCAGGAGCAATACGCTCAACCACGGCGCGTGCCGGGGAGCCGTCAGGCACCGGATTCTACGGCCCGTGTGGGACCGGGATCGACGGTGCCGACGCCATCGGTGCCGCAGCAGGTGTCGGTGCCGGGCGATCCGACGTAGACGAGCCCTCTGGCTGCGGTGCCGCTGGCACGGAAGCAGCAGGAGCAATACGCTCAACCACGGCGCGTGCCGGGGAGCCGTCAGGCACTGGATTCTACGGCCCTTGTGGGACCGGGATCGACGGTGATGACGTCATCGGTGCCGTAGCAGGTGTCAGCGCCGGGCGATCCGACTAGACGAGCTCTCTGGCTGCGGTGCCGCTGGCACGGAAGCAGCAGGAGCAATACGCTCAACCACGGCGCGTGCCGGGGAGCCGTCAGGCACCGGATTCTACGGCCCTTATGGGACCGGGATCGACGGTGACGACGTCATCAATGTCGTAGCAGGTGTCAGCGCCGGGCGATCCGAGTAGACGAGCTCTCTGGCTGCGGTGCCGCTGGCACGGAAGCAGCAGGAGCAATACGCTCAACCACGGCGCGTGCCGGGGAGCCGTCAGGCACCGGATTCTACGGCCCTCGTGGGACCGGGATCGACGGTGCCGACGTCGTCGGTGCCGGGCGAGCCATCTTAGACGAGCTGTCTAGCTGTGGTGCAGCTGGCACAGAAGCAGCAGGAGCAGTAAGCTCTACCACGGCGCGAGCCGGGGAGCTGCCAGGCAGCGGATTCCCTGGTCCTGGGGGACTGGAATCGACGGAGCCGAAGTCATCGGTGCCTCTGCAGGTGACGGTGCCGGATAACGCAACTGAGGCGAGCTCTCTGGCTGCGATGCAGGTGGCACGGAAGTAGCGGGAGCAGGGGGCTCAACCACGGCGCGTGCCGGGGAGCCGCCAGGCACCAGCAGGAATCGTAGACTCTCTCGACCTCGGAAGAAGGGAGCGGTGCCGAGTCGACAGCGGTGCCGGCGACGGTCGGTGCCGAAAGGCCTTGGTGGTACCGGCGGGGTCCGGTGCCGAGGAGGCGCTTCTGCCCGCCGCTTGAACATCGCTCCGCGCCCAAGGTGGAGGGGCAAGTGAAAGTCCCGCACCTTTTTGTTCTCGGCTTAAAAGCCTTGCAAATGGGGCACTTATCTGTCAAGTGTGATTCCCTGAGGCACTTCAACAGGAGTCATGTAGATCTCTCTTCGGCCGCGGCTTCTGGCAAGCCGGGCCCCTTTTTAAAACCCGGTGAGCCATGCATGGCTCCGGCACTGGGCTCATGGAAGGGGCTACTTCCTGAACCCCGCTAACTAAACTAACCATACAAATATATATATAAAAGTGTTATAACTGCATAATTATATACGAGAAAACGAGTAGCTAGGGAAGTGGAGGTCAGCTAAGCCGCGCTCCACTGTTCCAACGACCGACACGGGCGGTAAGAAGGAACTGAGGAGCGGGTGGGCCGGCAGGAGTATATATGGAGCGCCATGGTGGCGCCACTCTAGGGGGCGACCTGCCGGCCCACTGAGTTGCTAGGGTAAAAGTTTTCCGACGAATGTGCACGCGCGGCGCGTACACCTAACTGGAATGGATATGAGCAATCACTCGAAGAAGAACTAAACAATATTGTGCATATACATTGGGTGAGGATTGGAAAAGAATGGAGACGCATTGATGGTCACCACATTAGACCACTGCACGGTCTTTAATACTGAATACGGGAATCCACAAGTGAATTTAACAATTCAGTCATACAGATAATAAGAGTGTACCTTTATTTTAACATGTGCACTGCACTCGTGCAGTAGATACAATGCCAGCAGTCTTCTTTCACCACAGTCAAATTACTACCAATCAAGTTTTTAAATATTTAATCACATTTCTTGGTGGAAGCAGCGTTTAGTGCAAAGAATAAAAACAATTTTTTCATTCCGTTTCCATGTGTAGTGAGGCACTCGTAACTATGTCCCAACTGGCTTTAAAGGTAAGGTGTTGTTGAACTATAGCAAGTTTCATCTGACATTCACATGAAGCTGATTTTGTTTAAGTTTACACTACAGCAAAAACAAATAAATAACAAATGACAGTGCTTTACCCAAGGTAGTAATGTAAAGAGAAAAACAGCAGTGTTCAGTGTTTGCCAGTCTGTTTTCTATTACATCTATCACTTTAAGAAAGTCTACATAAAAACATTCCAAAACAAAATAGTTACACTCCCTACCCTCTTTTCACAATATCAATATAAGAAGAAAATTGTCATATGTACTGATCAGCTTACAAAACAAAGGTTTCCTCTCACCTCCCTATCACCCACCAATTTAGGACTCCTCTCCCGCACTGAACATTCCAGGGACTGATTTCACAGCATCTTTCCACTTTCAAACAGCCCTAATTCCACATATCTATGCAAAACAAAGCAATAGTCTTGGCGCTACAAACCTATCAAGTGTATAAGATCATGTTCTAATCCACAAGCTGGGGGGGGGGGGGGTAGAATCACTCCAAACATGGAGAGACAGGCTATTTTAAGCCTCAATCCTGTGTGCATCCATGCATGCACACTTAACATTACTCACATGAGTCATCACAACCAAGTCAACGGTGCTACTCAGGCATGTGAAGTTAAGCACATGTGTTTTTGCAGGATCAAGGCCTTAGTTTTCACCCCACATATAATCCCACTGACTTCAACCTTCAGCCACAAATGCATAATTACAACTGCTCAGGGTCTAGCAGTACGATCACTACAATGTTCTGTGCTCTGGATGTGACACTGCCATGAATGCCTAGGGACCAGAAGGCTCTTTCCACTTTCCTACAAGGAGACTATTCTTTAAGAGTTGATGGACTGCACAGGCTGTAAATCAAGCAGTGATTTGGCCCCAAGTGTATGAAATAAGTAATGCTGCTTGCAATCACTTAAAGCAGTAAATTAGAACAGGGAATACAAAGAACTTCACTTAGGCCTGGGGTACACTAGCGGGGGGAAGGGGGGGGCGCGCGGTCGAGCTAAGATATACAACTTCAGCTACGCTATTCGCGTAGCTGAAGTCGAAGTATCTTAGTTCGACTTACCTGGCCGTCCTCACGGCGGTGAGTTGACTGGCGCGGCTCTGCCGTCGACGCCGCTTACTCCTCCTGCCGAGGTGGGGTACAGGCATCGATTAGCGGATCGATTTATCGTGTCCAGACAAGACGTGATAAATCAATCCCCGATACATCAAACACTGCCCGCCGATCCGGCGGGTAGTATAGACCTACTCTTAGCTTCCCAAGTTAAAGTGGTCTCTCTAATAGCATAATCATACATACAATAATATACACCAAGTGAAGAGCAAAGGGGATTTCTTTGCAAGGGTTCTAACTAATATCCTTTTGGATTTCTTCAGAGGCTACTTACAGTTCATTAGTAGTTTTGCCAGATATGATAGAACACATCAGTTATACTGTTTCTTCAGAGTGTAATAATAGGAAAACTAGTTATTTGATAATCTTAATTCATTATTAATGGCAGGGAGGGGGGACACCACTTTGCCTCAAACTACAGTACATAGGAAACCTGGTGTTTAAAGATAGTCTCATTTTGGTCCACGATGTTGGATACTCAGGGAGAGGGACAGTGCATTTTTTTATTCTCTCAGACATACCAAAGGGTTAGACTTCTTACCTCCTCTGAGGTGGAATCTTTTTAATGTTCTGCTTACAATAAAGCTGGCAATCGGTAAATGGCAAGCTTTTACAAAAATATAATTTCACATAATGTGCAGAAATATTGAAGGGAAGAAAAATTTTTCTTTAAAAAATCCCACAAAAAATAATGCAATCTTCCTTCCGTTGGAATTTTGACTTACCAGTGAATACTATGTCTGGGCCTAATCCTGAATTAGTGTCACTGTGGACACCTGAATCCATATGATCAGAGTTTAACCTAGTGAAGTGAATACACTAAACACACATAAAATATGAATGCACAAGGATCTAAATCACTTTCTCTCGTCTTCCCTTTTACGCGACTTTCATTCTCTATGGACATAATGTTCTGCCATAAAGCTAAGTAAGGAGTATCTGCCTACTAGAAGCCTCATTACACATTTCAACATCCCACATACTGGTGGGAAAGTTATGGTGCTGAAAATGCCTCTATAACCTACTCTTAATCCATATTAAAATCAAACTCATAAATGTGACAGGGCTAAGTAATTCTAAGTGGTGACAGGTCAGAGCTTTGTCTGCTGAGGAGACTACAGTAGCATGATGAATGAAACTAAGGTGTAAACAAATGAAACCTCAAACTAGCTCCTTCCCTTTATAACTAAGGACATAGGGTATTCTTTAAAAAAAGTTATGCCCTTCACATTTTCTGTAATGGAAGCACTGTGGTATTCACTTAAGAGAAACCCGCCATCCTTTAAAAGCACCATAATCTATAAGGGAGTTAATATCTGGGGAAAAAAAATACATGGACTACTCTCAGGAATGAAATGCTAAAGATGTCTTTTTTTAATCAGTTTGTGAAGATCTACAAAAAAATAAAAAGGATCACATTCTAAAGGTTCAGTGCATTCAGCAGCTATAGTTTTGCTGCTAATTCATCTTTAAGTTGACTTTCAAAAATAACACCCTACCTCATCAAAATATACATTTTCCATTTGCTTTTAAATTAAAATAATAATAAAAAACATTTAAAGAATTCACAATCAATAGCAAGACTAAGTTTCAGGATCATCTACAGCATATAATTTAAAGGTTCAAGATGCCAATACGCAGCACGCGGCGAGCCTGTATGCTTCATGCAGCACACAATTAGAATATCTTGATCTTCACACTTCAGTTCTTGTCTTCCAAATAGTGTAGAATACCCATCTGAAAAAAAAAAGTTAAGGAACAAAGCAAACTGTGTAGTATATTGTCAAAGAAGCACTTTTGAAACTAAAGTGAAATTAATCTCCAAATAACCCGTTTATTAGATCTCAGAAAGATAGGATGGATAGTATCCCCACCATTCCTTCTTGATCCCAGGAAGTAGGATCCCTTTGACACTTAGGGCTAGACGCCATTTTTGTGAAGTACCTCTTTTTGCCTCACACTCATGTTTTTAATTTAGGGTCATGGATTTTTCCTGTAGTTGTATGAAAAGATTTGTTCCACAAATGCCATGACTTCTACTTATAGTTTGTGTCATTTCTGTCCCTTTCTTACTTTGACTGCCATCACACTTTCTTAGTTTTGATCTTGGGTATTCCCCATAATGTTTCCCTCTTCTTGTTGTACACTGGGCTGGAAGCAGTTAGCACAACATTTCATTCTGCTGGGAGCAGATTCTGGCCCCTTCTCCATGAGTGCAGAGGGATCCAGATACAGCACAACCAACATACTTCCACTGTGCAGAAGATGTGAAGAGGTAGCGTTCCCCCTGAATGGCATGGAGAAGTGATCTGTTTGAGCTCCCTGTTTTCTGATATTCATGGGGTATAAGAAAGATTAGATCCACTTCTGTGTAAATCTACTTGCCTCCCTGTGGCATGGGAAGGAGGGAGGTAAGGTGAAGACTAGGGCAAATTTTAGGATGAGAGTAGCGTGCACTGCTCTGCAGCATTAACAGATGACAGTGATCTAAACAGAGAACAGATGGATTTCCTTCCCATTCTTATGTCAACTTATCTGGAATACTTATTAGTTTTAATATCTAGTTTTCCATTTTTTTTAGAATAAAATGTATGCCATTAACATTAATGCACACCAGACGTCTAAGTTGAACAAACAAAAGTAATGTCTTGCAACCATGCTGGAGGCTAGTCTGCAGGCAGCATGACTCCTGCTGCCCTTCTTAGCATTTCTGAATATATGGTGTTATCTTGTCAAGTCAACAGACAGAATGAATGAAAACCTGACCTTTATAAGAGCTGTTCACTTTGAAGCCTATTTATGACTACTTAGTAGCCAGAACTAACAGAATTAGCTTTAGTGGCATTTCATGCCAATTACCTCACCAAAAACATTTAAATATACTCTCCAGAGGAATGCAGTAGCACTTCTTGCCATAGTTCACGTAGAAGCATTTTGCAATACTGCTGCACACAGAATACAACAAACACTTAAACGTCTTTAATACAAAATGCACTCAAACCATTTACTGAGTTAAACTAAGCAAGGCATGGCCTATATAATAGACAGTGAAAAACATTATCCACTGAATAAATTAAAGCTGTTAATCATAAAGGTAAAGCCAGAAGAGATGGCTTTTCTATTTGTCTTAAAGATGCTTTAAGATGCAATCTGAATATTGATGGATAGTTGGTAAGGTCAAAAGAAACAGGAAGATCGTTCCAAAGGGCAGGGCTTCAGAACAGAAGGCTCTGAAAACAACCGTACCAAGATAGTGCAGAGGAACAGAAAGGAAGCTGTACAGGGAGAAAACACACACAGACAGAGAGGTAGACCGTGGCGAAACCACTGAACCCTTTAAAAACCAAACAGAGCAGACCTAGGTACACAGGAAAAGGTGGGCAACACCAAGCAAGAGTCTGGAGAAAGAAACTTTGGGAGATTACAGCGGAGGAACGGTAATAATCAAGGCAAGTGCAACCCTATCAGGGCAGGCCTCTATGGAGCTGAAGACTTGGGCAGCCTTTTCATGCCTCAAACCTCTGTTTCTCCACAGGAAGTGGCTATTTAGACCAAGGAGGAGAAATAATCATCAAGATGAAGGGACAGAGACAAAGCAGAGAGGAGCAGCTTGTCCTGGGCCTTGAAAATCCTGGCTGAGTACCTGACTCCTTGATTTTTCATTCGCACAGGTTTATGAATTTATCCTGTGGAGGTATAACCCACAACTGACAACTTTATAGGAGAGTTAAGGAACAAGTGGCCCAATTTTGAAACGTGCCGGGCCTCTCTCACAAGGACATCAAATGGGAACTGTGGTTTCATGGCACTTTTAAGCTGTTCCCTCCCTACCCCCAACCACTACTACAGTAGTTCACTTCCTGTTTAGCAATTACAAAACGTGTTTAGATTAGGGCATTTAAAAGTGTTGTCTTGTTCATTTAAAGAAAAGAACTATTTAGTTCACTCCAACCTGACGAACTGGAGCTGTTTGATTTATTAATCTTGCAGGCTCAACCTTTTATATTTGTCAAGGATACAATTCCATGTATGAGGGTACACACACTGTTTCCTTTGAGAACTCCACAGGGCAATAAAGCCTGCCGAGCTGTTCTTCATAGAGGGTCAAGGCTTCAGTCAGATTGATGCAGTTTCCCTGAGAGGAGGACAAAAACAAAAAATATATATATCAAGTCCTAGTTACAATGAAGTAAAGAAAAATTATAGGTGCATAGGCACAGACGCATGTATAAATTAATTTTAGACTGCTCTGCACTACCCGAGATATGTTTGAGCTCTTCTTAATACACAGTGCTTCCAATGTTAAATGCAAGATGAAGTCTGAATAACTTGTTTTTCCATCTCACTTACTCTTTCATGTAAAGACACCTATCCAATCACAATTTGTAATGAATTTGTAAGTACTAGAGGATTGTCTGACTCCCTTCTCATTAGCAGGAGCATTAACTGCATCAGTGCTTCCAATTTCAGTAGACATTAATGATATTTATATGAACACCATCTACTCCATAATCATTTTCTTTATGATTGCTTCCATACATTAGTAAACAGCATTATAAGTCAGGTTTTTCTTAATTAAAATCTTAAACAGACTATGTTGTATGAGTCAATCTACGTTTAACAATTTAATCTACTCATCCATAAAACAATATGTTGAAACAACAGAGATTCGGCAGAGGAATTTCTGCCTTACCTGCAGTTCCTTTGTGTCATGCTACTGAAATGCAGGTGCTTCCCAAAAAATACTTTTTTTGGTATCTAAGCAACCAACAGCGGTTTTCTCCCCCTAAAGATATTAGCAATTATTTGCTTACAAAAAGAAAGTAAAATCTAAATGACCTGCTATTATTTCCCCTCATAAGACTATTGCCAAGACACCACCACCTCCACAGAAAGACAAAGTAAAAATCATATTCTTCCATTCCAAGTAACAAACTCTACAACCACCACCTACCCTAACAAGCCAGGCAGTTCTTGGGGTATACACCCTTTTATGAGGGTTTGAAAAACTGAAAAGCCATGGTTTAAGAATCATACTCTTCAACAGGCAATTGAGAAAGTGAGGTATGAGGTCACCACGTAAAGAGGGTGGTAAGTGGAAGATATGTAGCCACTTCTGTGTACCTAGTTTGGAAAAAATTAGGGATAAGTCAATCCCTTCTGAACATCTCAGGAAAAGAAGGTAAGTCCATAGTGTAGGCTATTATTTTAGGTAGTAACTGCAAGTCTAAGAAAGAGTTCCATATAAAAAATGTTTGTCATTTGTTCCATGGTATCCATCCCACTTGTGGATTTTGGTACCAATTCTAGAACTGAAGGCAATACAACCAATTTTGAAGCAGTGTAGATGCTCTGCTCTGTCAATATTTTAACAAAGTGCTCCAATGAAAATTCCTCATTTAAGCACATACTTGCAGTTCATTTGTTTTCCCAGCTGAACAAAAACATGTTCTCTCATCACTTTAACCAGGAAAATCTGTAATGTTGCTAGATAAACAAATTTATTCAGTGACATTTGCTGGAAATGTTTATATTTTATTCCTGAAAGATATATTGAGCATATTAACAGTCCAACCCAGGCTTGTACCCATTGAAGGGACATGGGATGAAGATTCAGCAGAGCCATTTCCTCTTTCAAGAGACCGATACAAACACACCACACATTTGGTGCAATCTGCTCATTCTAAAGTTCTAGGGCTTTTTCCTTTTGTTTATTTTTAAAGGGTTCTTCAGAAGTATTTTTATGATTCCCAAAGATAAGTCACCTGACAGGGATAGGTTAGCAGCCCCCAAAACTCCATGAGAAACAAGAAAGTCTTCATTTCAATTTGGTTGTGCCAGAGATTTACCAAAAGGTTTCCAGGAGTCCAATTCAGCACATCCCTGTTAGAGAGAAGTCAACTGGGAAACAAATTCAGGATCTCTACTGTCTCAAACAATCATCTATTTCCTCCACAACATGCATATATTCTATTTTAAAAGAACATCTAAGAAAATGGTCTATAACAAAAAGTCTATTAGTTCTTTACAGTCTTATGCCCAAGTAGAATGTTGTTATTCCACACTCGAAAACACTCCCTTTATTTCTCAAATTATCTTACATCTAGACTCTTATGTTAGCATTCAGCAGAGTATCTGAGTGCACCTTATACTTCAAAAATACTCTTAATTGGAAGACATATTACATTACATAGTTTTGTTTTTTGAGAATAGACTTTACCTAAGACACCAATGAGAATTTTACTGTTGTGTTTCTTCTTCCAAGACAGCTTTGAATTTGTTAAAAAATAGCCCTAACTTAATATAAGCTTATTTTTGGACACAGACACAAAAAAAAGTCAGCCCGAACAACAGACATACATAATGAGAACAGACTGAACCAAGCAGATCTTATATTTAATTTAGTATAGCAGAGCAGTTTCTTTCAAAACTGTTTCTTCTATGTGGCAGCCCCAGATAATAACTATAAAGTAAGCCCAACCTGTCTGTTTTAACTTCAGGAATGAAAAGGTATAAAATAGTTTCTTTGTTTCCTACTATTACAAGGATCCTCTCCACTATAGCGTATTTGAAACAAATCTGAAAGTGTTCAGAGGAGTTTGGAAGGAAGATAGGGAGAGATGTCATCCTACTTTTATTTTATTGTACCTTGACTTTTTGCATTATACTGTAAGCTCCATGGATGGAATAAAGAAAGCTTTCTGTCTTACAAAGTATTTTTTTAAACATCGTCTTCTACTCTTAAGGTGCTCACGTTCAGTTTGCTGGAATGCCAAAGAGAGTTGGGTAAAAAAGTGATCATTAAAACTGATATGATATTTCATTTACAAATGCACTCTTGATTCATGATCCAAGATTGCACACGTCCCGTTGCAATATTTCCTACTTATATCTGAACAGGTTTACGATACTATAGGTTTCAGGAAATGGAAAGGAAGAGATTTATAAAAGGTAAGAGTTGGGAACTTTAACTTAGCACAACTGTATACACTGAAGAGACTACTGTAGTACTCGTTTAGTAACCTATTATTATGCAGAGGACTGCAGTGGTTATTTGGTTCAGCTGTCCTTTACCAACCATATAATTTTGTTTTGACATCAAATTGAATGAGAGTACCAAAACAGCTTGTGTGTGTAATTTAAGATTCACAAATAGAAAATAGCACTTGGTAATTTATGGAACATACCACCATTACGGAGGAAGTTTAATGGTGAGACCAATAAGGCACACAATGACACAAAATATATATATATATATATCTCTCTCTACAGACTAGTTTCCCAGACTGTCATCTTAGTATCCTATCCCTTTTCCTGTCTTCATATACGACAGAGGAATCACTATAGCCAATGTGGCAAACAAATTACAGGAAAGAACAAAACACTTCAGTGTGTAATTTCTACATTTTGTCAAACCCACAAACTCCCACTCCTCAAATCAAGACTTGCCCTAAGAGTGCTCACACACATTCCATTTTACAGTATTTTTAACACCCTCTTTGAATTGACATATAGAAATGTAGGTTTTATATAGTTTTCTACTTTTATTTAACACGCCAAAAACAAAACAAAAAACACTGCCAATTATCAAACAAATTATCCAAAAACATTCCCCCTCACTAACAGCTGACAGGCAACCAGAATAGTTTAATGAATTGTAGCAAAAGGTTTCACTTAGATTACTTCTAGGTTGCAGATATGATGCCAAGTTAGAGCAAATTTATGAAACATTCCTGCACCACTGAAATTATTCAGACAGGGATCAAGACTAACACCCAAATGACCATCTTCAGTCAGATAGGGGAAACAGTCAAAAAATGAGTGTAGGTTTAAGGAACACAATTCAAGCGTGTAGCAGTACACTTTTTCTTCCACCTAGCCATTTTGTATCCAGTATTAGACAAAGCGCGAGACTTCATTCCATCTCACTTATACTGAGTTTAATGCAGTTTAAACAGGTTGACTAATGGACTTACTCCTGTATTATACGGTAATACGTGAGATCAGAATCAGGCCCTTAAATTTTCCCCCTTTTTGTTCAGCAAAAGCTTTCAGCACACCACAGAGTTGGAGAAGTTTTTTCTATTTTGTACTGTAACCATCCTGAGGGAAGTTTTCCCAATTTATTTTGGTTTTGGCTTTTTCTTTATAGGTGCCACAATGAGATAGCTCTGCAGCTTTCTGAACAGGAGAGTACCTACCATGATTATTAGACATGGGGAATTTTAAATAAGCTTACTTGCATTATAAAAAGACTACATATTTCTAAACAGTAAGATTTAAATCACTTACATGGATTAGAATACTTACACCTTTCACTGTCCATGCCTTTCCCCAAATGTAAATTGTCTCACCTTTTAGAGACCGTAAGCTCTTTGGGACAGAGGCTATCATTTATTATATGCACAGTGAAGAACCTGCCAGGCTGACCTCAAAGCACTATTGAAATATGAATAGTGAATACAGAGAGGGTCAAAACTTTTCATGAAAAGTTTGTCCTTTTCTTATGTACCATACCCTACCTCACCACGCCTCCAGGAAGTTCCTCAAAAACCTTCAATCAGCTCCAGTTAAATCCCCACCACATACACAATATTAGTGTCATCAATTCCCCACCTCATATTTTAAGATAAACCTATCCCATGCAACATTATTTCTTTCATCTGTCACATAAGCGCACACACTACCACCATGCTTTGTGTGGTAGCAGCCAGCTTTCCTACTGGAAGGAAAAAGGAAGGGTAATATCAATAGTTCATGGGTCTAGGACAAAGGAAGCAGTTGAATTCAGCCAATATTCCCTTTTATTTCAGCGTGACTAAGGGCCAGAAGATATCTATTCTACAGCAAGATAGAAAATCATTTTGGCTAAGTAAGTATGTGTATGTGGTGGGAGATGGGGCAGTTATCAAGAGATAATGGAGCTGAATGGGTTCAAAGGAGGACTCTGCAGTGTTTTATGAAAACACAGTTCATTTTGGGATCACAAAGAAATACTTATAACTGGAGGTTATCCCTATCCATATTCCATATGTGGGTGTGCATGGTGCACATGTACCCATGTGTAGAATACACACACATATAGGGACCATGCCTCAAAAGTAATAGCATTGGTCAGAAGAATTTTGAAAGAAGAAACTGGCAAGAAATTACACACACACACACACACACACACGAGCAGCTACGAGGCAATGGCCCAACGGGTCTGAAGAATCTACAAGGGCAGATGTCTATTATATTGGAGAATGGTTGGGAAGGAGCAGCATGACAAATGGCAACTGGGGGGGGAGTGGGGGGAAGAAATCTGATCCTCACAACAGTAGTTAGTGGAATGCACAAAAACCCACCATAAACATTCTGAGAACATTTTTATCTGGACAGGAAAAATGACCCAGACAAGGAAGTGCAGTTCCCATACAAAAATATTTTTGAAATTTTCATTTCATAAACAGGCTCAAGACGACAGCTATTGGCCTAGAAGGTTAGATTGGCAGGGCAAGTATCTGGCATCAAGAATAGTGGCTATCAGTTAAAACGGATGGGTTATACAAAACAGACGATGACTGATAATAAAACAGCCATCATACATCAGCTGTTACAGAACCTTCCAATAGGTTTGGAGAGCATGCAAAAAGGTAGTTTTGAGGAAGTTTTGACAACTCTTCAAAAGCACATAAGTGATTTGGGAGTGGGACTTACGCCCTTGTCACTTAGGCCAGCGGTTTTCAACCTTTTTTTATTTGCAGACCCCTAAAATCTGCATTGGAGATTCAGGTCTTTTGTATGGCTGCAGAACTATGATGCCTGAGGAACTACTGAAAGAGTGAGGTTGTAAGAGCCAAGAGTGCAAGCTGAACAACTGAGAGGAAACTGAATAGTTTTTATGTGCTGTACACATGTCAAGCATATTCGACGATAAAAAGTCACATGGTCACTACTATACTACCACAACTATTAGCCACGTTAAAAATCTAATCCTCTCTTTTCAAACTGTCTTCCATAACTGTCTACAATATAAAAACAAATCCTACAACTAGCCAAGTCTGTCCTAGCACTCTTGTTAATGCAAATAAATCCTCAAAATTCTCTCACACAAAACTTTTCCATGGACTCTGGTGTGCTGAAAAGTTGCTAGCCACTATTAGTCTTTTGTCTCCACCTAGTGTTTCAAGATCATACTGCACAATACTCATAGATTCTCTTAAGTCACTGTTTCTCAACCAGGAGTACATGTACTCCTGGGGGTACTCAGAGGTCTTCCAGAGGGCACTAGAAAGTTGCCTAGTTTTACAACGGGATACATAAAAAGCACTAGTGAAGTCGGTGCAAACTAACATTTCATACAGACAACGACTTGTTTATACTTCTCTATACACTATACACTGAAATGTAAGTACAATATTTACATTCCAATTATTTTTTTTTTAATTATATGGTAAAAATGAGAACGTAAGCAATTTTTCAGTGACTGTGTGCTGTGATACTTGTATTTTTATGTCTGATTTTGTAAGCAAGTAATTTAAGTGAGGTGAAACTTGGGATTCGCAAGACAAATCAGACTCCTGAAAGGGGTCTGGAAAAGCTGAGAGTCACTGCTGTATTCAGCCTCTGAATGTCTAAGGAATGACCAAGCTGTGGAATGGAATGCATGCGAAAGAACTAGTATACTTTCAGAATCTTGAGAGGGCAGTATAACTATGTAAATCACAACTATAAAAAGAACGTAAGATACAATCTAATTTCTCCCTCTTTTCATGATGTATTCCTGGTTCAACAGAGCCTCCTGCCAAACCTAGAAAACACGAAACCTGGCTTGTTTAAAAACATAATGAACAAATCTTACATCACAGAACCTGGCTAAATGTTCCCCCAAACCTTCACTATTATGCAATTTCTGTTGAGAATAATGTGCTAATTTTGCAGGAGAGGAAAAAAAGACAAACAAATGAAGCCTCACTTCATTTTACTACCTTCATTGCACCCATCCTCCAAGAGACATACATCTTGTCTGGATAATTCTTCTCTGCAAGAACCTGATCCAAAGCCCACTGAAATCAACCAAAAGCCTCCCATTGATTTCAGTGGGCTTTGGATCAGGCCCCAGATGTAGCTCCAGTTGGCAATGAAGACCTGAGAGACAAACAGTAGACTGCCTCTGCACATATTTCACAGCTTTCCTGAAGAATACTGACGGACAAACCCCTAGCCAGTTATACCTACAGTTCCATTTATTTCATGCCCTCTCGCTCATGAGGAGTATACAGATGTATTATCTACTCAACACAGTCATGCAAAAACAAGGATATTGGTGTGCCAGTGAAACTTTCATGAATTTGGAACTTAAGTTATTTAATTAGGAATAGTAGCATGTGACCAGTTTGGGGCATGTTATACTCTCAAAAAATAAAAATAAAAATCCTATGAAATAAGGGAAAAAACAGCAAGTTCTGATTTCAGAACAAACCAAAGCACCACATATGCACAGCACATAAACAAATTCATTAGACTGAATTAGCCTGGGAACAGTAACTAGAATATTGGAAGAGGAAAAAGGAGTAGATTACATAGCCAGAGGCGGAGGATAAAAATCATTAAGCAATAGCAAGGTACACTCAATTACTACTCTTTCAGACTTTTATCCTCTGGCCAACAATTATTACCACCTCCCACCCGCTAGCGCTTCTGTATTTATTTACCTGCTAGTAACTGCTGATATTTCTTGGACTTCCCTAGCTACTGTCAAGGAGCTATCTATTTGAGATTCCTGGGCTCTACATCCTGTGCATTTGCACTACATAAAACTCTATCTGCAGGTGCAGTCTGCAGAGCCTAAAGTAGTGCAATATATGTAATTGTACTGTTAGCTTATAGCAATACAGTTGTGGTACAGTATAATCAGTGTGTATAAACTTTTTTTCTTCTATATCCATCACATGTAAGGTAGTTTTTATTTAACTAATAAAAACAAAATTTTTAAATGCTGTTTTTGTGCCTTTTTAATTAAATGCAAACTTCCGTCCAAATATAGCATAAACACAAAACACAAAGTAAAAAATGAGTTAGTTAATAAGAAATGTATCTTTCACCATTTTCTAATACAAAAAATGTAAGAGCTCAGAATCTTCCTAAACACGTTAAGCTATACAATTGCTTAAATTAACATGTACAGATATAGTGTACTCACCTGACTAGCAAAAAGTTCCTAATTTAGCGAAAAGACTATATTTGTTTGCAAATCAACATGTTTTAATTATTACTATCCCATGAGAATCAATCTTTCTTTAGGAGAACTCAAAAGGTACATATGCAAAACAAAATTAAGAACCAGTGATTATTTAAATTAAGGTTTCCAGCTTGTTGGTTTAGAAAAAAAAAATCAATCCACTTCCAAGTATATTTGCTTTAAAAAGAATTAAGATACTAAAAGGGTAAACTTTAGCATAGTGAAATATGTACAAAGTAATCTGAGTCTGTAACACAAGCTACTCATTGAGAAAGTCACATCCAAAGTATATGGAAGGTTTGGGTTTGTAAATGAAGCTATGTTGTGGAAGAAAGTTTGCCCAGACACTAGGAAGAAACAATATTCTAAACCGACAGCCCTTAATCTGACAGCTTTCCAACTTGAAAGGCTGACTCCACTGCATGCTTGGCGATCCCTACAGCCAGTGTTCAAACATCAGCACTACAGCACAAAGCACAACAGATTTCAGCTGGCGCCCTGTAGAGTCAGCTACTGTGTGGCAGCTGACCAGTAATAAGTAGGAGGTCTACTCCATTATTAGACACCTTGGTTTCTGCTGAGAAGTGTCTGCTCATCATGGAAAAAGCCAAGATGTAACACAGGGAGACGCGACAAGCCAGAATGAATAGATGGGCAAATAAACTATTACTTCTTCTGGTGCCACTTAATACATTATTTTTAGGCTAAACCATAGTTTTCAGCTCCCTGGAGAACGCAATCTCAGTTTTTACAAATGCCTTCTTTGAGAAAATGAAGTTGTTTTGCTAAGTAAATACAAGCTACACCATACAAACCCAGACAGCAGTCTGAGACATAGCAAATTGGAGTAACACTATGTAACAGAATCTATAAACTAAACAACCCTCCACTACCAAACCACAGACTGGCAAACTGCAATACAGAGACCAATTCAAGAGTAAGCACTTATCAACACATAGCATTCAACACGCTGCAGTTTTCAACATATGTCTTAAACTAGGCTCCAATACCACAGTGGTTAATGTTGCTAACGTACTTTTACTAAAATAATCAAATTTGGCAGATTCCTCATGAATACCTAAAACCATGGATACAATTTTAAGTTTACAATTATAGAAGGCTGATTTTACTATATTTTACAAGTGAAATGAGTTAAACTCTGATGACATTAAGGTGAGCAATAATGAAAACAACACAAAATAAGTGGTGGTGGGGGTGGTTAGTGCGGGTTTTGTAGGCAAACCTTATTTTTTTGTGAATTTATGCACTGCAGTCTAGCATAAAAGCCATTTCCTTTACAAACTCCTAGCTTAGATAGACATTAAGTTCACAGATAGACCAACAAATGGTTTGTTCGCCATTCAAGAATTATTGTAGAGTACTAAGTGAAAACAAATATTTCAACATACTACACCTGCATGATATTAAAAGACAAGTTATGCTGAGTACATTGGGAGGAAAAAATACCTTCAAAGTTACAGTTCAGACATGTTCTGGAGAACAGAAAATAGCAGCAAACATTTTATATTTAAAACAATGATACAAAAAAGACGGTTACTCACCTCTGTAACTGTTGTTCTTCGAGATGTGTTGTTCACATCCATTCCAGTTAGGTACGCGCGCCGCGCGTGCATGTTCGTCGGAAACTTTTTACCCTAGCAACTCCAGTGGGCCGGCAGGTCGCCCCGGAGAGTGGCGCCGCCATGGCACCTGATATATACCCCTGCCGGCCCACCCGCTCCTCAGTTCCTTCTTGCCGGCTACTCCGACAGTGGGGAAGGAGGGCGGGTGTGGAATGGATGTGAGCAACACATCTCGAAGAACAACAGTTACAAAGGTGAGTAAACGTCTTTTCTTCTTCGAGTGATTGCTCACATCCATTCCAGTTAGGTGAATCCCAAGCCATACCCAGACGGTGGGGTCGGAGTGAGAAGTAGCGGCATGGAGCACTGCAGATCCGAAGGCCGCATCCTCTCTGGACTGCTGGACCAGGGCGTAGTGGGAAGCAAAGGTGTGGACCGATGACCAGGTCGCTGCCCGACAGATTTCCTGGATGGGCACACGGGCGAGGAAAGCCAGCGACGATGTCTGCGCCCTGGTAGAGTGCGCAGTCACACGGCCCGTAGGAACGTGAGCCAAGTCATAGCAGGTCCTGATACAGGACGTTACCCACGAGGATAACCTCTGCGAGGAAATGGGAAGCCCCTTAATGCGATCCGCTACTGCCACGAAAAGCTGAGGGGATTTGCGGAACGGTTTGGTCCTCTTCACATAAAACGCGAGAGCCCGATGGACATCAAGCGAGTGGAGTTGTTGCTCCCTGCGTGAAGAATGAGGTTTCGGGAAAAAAACTGGGAGGAAGATCTCCTGGTTGACGTGAAAGGCTGAGACCACCTTGGGGAGAAAGGCAGGGTGCGGTCTCAGCTGCACCTTATCTTTATGGAAGACTGTATAAGGGGGATCTATCGTGAGAGCCCGGAGTTCCGACACCCGTCTAGCTGAAAAAGGCAGTCTTCCAAGAAAGATAGAGCAGGGAACAAGTAGCTAACAGCTCAAAGGGGGGCCCCATGAGCCGAGACAACACCAGGTTAAGATCCCAGGTAGGGGCAGGGGGTCGGACGTTAGGGTATAGACGTTCCAACCCCTTAAGGAATCTAGTCACCGTCGGGTGAGAGAAAACGAAGCGGCCATCCCCACCCAGGTGAAAGGTGGAGATAGCCGCCAAGTGGACCCGCAGGGACGATATCGCCAGGCCCTGTTGCTTAAGGGACCAAATATAGTCCAAAATATTGGCCACCGAAACTTCCATCGGGAGGAGACCCTTCTCCACGCACCAACAGGAGAAACGCTTCCACTTGGCCGAGTACGTCGCTCTAGTGGAAGGCTTCCTGCTGACCAAGAGTACCTCATGTACTGGGGTGGAGCATTGCAACTCAGAACTGGTCAGCCACGCAGGAGCCACGCTGCTAGGTGCAGCGACTGGAGGTCCGGGTGACAGATAGTTCCGTGGTCCTGGGTGATCAGGTCCGGGTGAAGGGGCAGGGGAACTGGGTCGGCTATGGCCAGGTCCAGCAATATGGGGTACCAATGTTGCCTGGGCCACGTCGGGGCTACCATGATCACGCGGGCCCTGTCCCTGCGCACCTTCAGAAGGACCTTGTGGACCAGCGGGAACGGGGGGAACGCGTAGAACAAGTGGGTCGTCCACGGAATAAGGAAGGCGTCCGCTATAGGGTTCCCGGCCCTGAAAGGAGCAGAACGCCTGGCATTTCCTGTTCCCCCTGGACGCGAAGAGGTCCACGCGGGGACAACCCCACCTCTGGAAAATCGAGAGGGCTACGTCCGGGCGGAGGGACCACTCGTGCGCGAGGAAGGATCTGCTCAGGTGGTCCGCCAGCGTGTTCCGTACTCCGGGGAGGAAGGAAGCCATGAGGTGAATGGAGTGGACTATACAAAAGTCCCAGAGTCGCATCACCTCGTGACATAGGGGAGAGGATCTGGTGCCACCCTGCTTGTTGATATAGTACATGGTCGTCGTGTTGTCGGTAAATACCACGACACAACGACCCCGAAGCTGGTGACAGAACGTTTGACAAGCAAGGCGGACCGCTCTCAACTCCCGCATGTTGATATGTAGCTCCACCTCCTGTGGGGACCACAGGCCCTGTGTCCTCAGGGTTCCCAGGTGGGCCCCCCAGCCGAGATCTGAGGCATCCGTCGTTAGGGACACCGAGAGCTGGGGTGGGTGGAATGGGAGCCCCGCACACACGAGGACTGGTCTAGCCACCAACTGAGAGAATCCAACACCCCCTGGGGGATTGTGATCAGCATGTCTAGTGACTGTGCGATGAGCCAAGACTGGAGGGGCCTCATGCGGAGCCGTGTATACCCGGTCACAAACGTGCAGGCTGCCATATGGCCTAACAGGGTTAGGCATGTCCGTATCGATGTCAGGGGGGCTGCCAGCAAGCGCTGAACGATCGCCGACAACGACTGGAACCTGGGCAACGGCAGAAGGGCCCAGGCCACGGTGGAGTCCAGGACGGCCCCAATGAACTCCACCCTCTGTGAGGGGAGCAGGGTGGACTTGTCCACGTTGATCATGAGGCCCAAGGTAGCAAACATGCCGGTGATCCTGCGGACGTGGCTGCGGACCTGCAGCTCCGACGTGCCCCGAATTAACCAATCGTCGAGGTAAGGGAACACGTGAATGCGACTGCGCCGAAGATGTGCCACAATGACAGCCATGCATTTTGTGAATACCCTCGGAGCCGTAGAAAGGCCAAATGGGAGGACCGCAAATTGGTAGTGATGGCGGTCGACCACGAACCGAAGGAAACGCCTGTGGTGTGGCCATATGGCAATATAAAAATAAGCGTCCTGCATGTCGAGGGCGGCATACCAGTCTCCAGGATCCAGGGATGGGATAATGGTCCCCAGGGATACCATGCGGAACTTCAACTTTACTAGATATTTGTTGAGCTCTAGCAGGTCGAGGATAGGCCTGAGGCCTCCCTTGGCCTTGGGGATCAGAAAGTAGCGAGAATAAAACCTCTTGCCTCTCTCGTTCTCCGGAACCGCCTCTATAGCTCCTTTGTCGAGGAGCGTCTGTACCTCCTGGCGGAGGAATTGCTCGTGAGAGGGGTCCCTGAAGAGGGACGAGGGTGGGGGGCGGGAGGGAGGAAAAGATACAAACTGCAGACGGTATCCCGTCTGCACCGTGCGTAAGACCCAGCGGTCGGATGTTATCCGGGACCACGCCTGGAGGAAAAACGAAAGGCGGTTGGAAAACGGGGGGGGAAGGATCCATGGGGGATACTGGTACTACGCCCTCGGGCGCACCTTCAGAATGAAGGTTTGGGTCCAGGTGGGGCTTTAGAGGAGCTTTGGTTTTGCCCCCCTTGATTGCCCGACGGCCTGCGCCTGCCATTTCTGCCGCAGCGCCTATTAAGGTCCTGCCGCTGGCGGAATTGGGGGTACGGCCGACGCTGCTGCTGTTGCTGCGGCCGGAAGGGTCTGCGTTGCGTCCCAGGCGTGTGCATCCCAAGGGAGTGCATAATGACCCGATTGTCCTTAAGACTTTTCAGTCTGGGGTCTGTCTTCTCCGAAAACAGGCCCTGGCCTTCGAACGGGAGGTCCTGGATGGTGTATTGGAGCTCCGGTGGAAGGCCAGAAACCTGAAGCCAGGAGATGCGGCGCATCGTCACCCCCGAGATGAGGGTACGGGCAGCCGAGTCCGCAGCGTCCAAGGAGGCCTGCAACGAGATTCGTGCAACCTTCCTGCCCTCGTCAAGAATCGCCGCAAATTCTTGACGTGCCTCCTGTGGCAGCAGCTATTTGAACTTATCCGCTGCCACCCAAGAGTTAAAGGCGTAGCGGCTAAGAAGGGCTTGCTGATTGGAAACCCTGAGCTGAAGGGCCCCTGCCGAATAAACCTTGCGGCCGAGGAGGTCCATACACCTGGCCTCCTTGGATTTGGGGGCTGGGGCTTCCTGCCCATGATGCTCCCTCTCGTTCACCGACTGTACCACCAGGGAACATGGTGTCAGGTGAATATGGAGGTACTTATAGCCCTTGAAGGGGGCCATGTACTTCCTTTCGACGCCCCGTGCAGTAGGGGGGATGGAGGCCGGCGATTGCCAGATCGTATTGGCATTGGCCTGGATCGTCTGAATAAAGGGCAGGGCGACCCTGGTGGGAGCATCGGAGGAGAGGATGCTGACGACGGGGTCCTCGATCTCAGAGACCTCCTCAGCTTGCAGGCTCAAATTCTGTGCTACGCGCCTGAGGAGGTCCTGATGTGCCCTGAGATCTAGCGGAGGAGGGCTATTAGAGGAAGTGCCAGCCACCGCCTCATCGGGAGAAGACGATGAGGAGACCCCCGGCAAGAGAGTGTCCAGCGGGGGGTCCGCCTCTGCCCTCGCCTCTGGCTCAGGAGGGAGATCAGGGTCTTGTTGCTTTGACCCGTCCTCCCCGTCCGGAGAGGGAGGGGGGCGAGACAACGACGCCTCCGGCGCCCTGTGCTCTGCCGTTGCAGGCCTAGGAGGAAGCTGTTGGGGGCCCTGGGCTTGGTGATATGCCCAGGGTGTCCAGAACCCCCACTGCTGCGGACCCTGGTCCTGTTGCGGAGGGTCTTGAAAAAGGGCTGCTTGTCTGTCAATGCCCAGCGCATATACACTGTCCGCCTGCGATGACACCGACGGTTGTCTGGAAGGCCATGGAGGGGCCGACTGCGGCTGGTAAGAGTCTCCGCGTCCAGATGTTCTCGGTGCCGGGGACCGGTACCGGGAGTCATACCGGTGCCGGGATCGGGACCGGGGTCTGTCTTGGACTCGGTGCCGGGATCGGGACCGGTACCGGCCGCTGACTTGGTGCCGGGATAGGGACCGGGACCTGCCACCAACGCGGTGTCGGAAGGTCGACCGGGACCTGCCACCAGCTCGGTGCCGGGAGGTCGACCGGGGCGCTGATCGACGGCGGGACTGGCTCCTAGAGTCCCTGTGCCGGTATCGGTGGCTGGAACCAGACCGTGACCGTCTGGAGGCCGATCGGTGCCGCGAGTATGACCGGTACCGCCAAGGGGAGCGGTGCCGGGACTGCGAGCGGCGGCGGGATCTTGAGCGACCATGGTGTCGGGACCTCGACAGACGGCGCTCTCATCATAGGTTTGCCCCTGGACGCTACCCGCACCGGAGGTACCGGGGGTGGAGGCTGAGTTGACTCAGTCAGGGCAATGAGGTCCCGTGCCGAGGCGAAGGTCTCCGGCGTCGATGGGACCAATAGCTCAACCCCAGATCTTATGGGGGAGCTCGGCGGGACCGGACTCGACGGACCCTCCGGGCCCGGAGTCGACGGTGCCGGTAGCGCCGCGGCAGATGTCGGTGCCGGGCGCTCCACTCGAGTCTGCCTGGATGGAGTTGCAGACTTCGAGGGTCTTGCTTCTGCACCCGGTGCCGGGGAAGGTCAGTGCCGGGGAGTCTTTCCGGTGCCGGCGCGATCCGGTGCCAGTGTCGAGGTGACGGCCTGCGAAGCTGCCGGGTCGAGTGCCGCTTCCATGAGGAGAGTCCTAAGTCTCTGGTCTCTCTCCTTCTTTGTTCTAGGCTTAAAAGCCTTACAAATGCGGCACTTGTCCGATCTGTGCGATTCCCCCAGGCACTTTAGACACGCGTCGTGAGGGTCGCTGGTCGGCATCGGCTTCTTACAGGCCACACATTGCTTGAAGCCCAGCGAACCAGGCATGAGCCCGGTGCCGGGTGCCGGGAAGGGCTACGGCCCAAACCGGCTAACAAATATCTACAAATATTATTTACACTATTAACTATATAACTAACTACACTTAACTACTAATTACAACTATCAACCGTAGAACAAGGAGAGCTAGGGACGTGGAGGACAGCTATGCCGCGCTCCACAGTTCCCACGACCGACACGGCGGTAAGAAGGAACTGAGGAGCGGGTGGACCGGCAGGGGTATATATCAGGTGCCATGGCGGCGCCACTCTAGGGGGCGACCTGCCGGCCCACTGGAGTTGCTAGGGTAAAAAGTTTCCGACGAACGTGCACGCACGGCGCACACACCTAACTGGAATGGATGTGAGCAATCACTCGAAGAAGAACTTATACGTGCAGTTATGACTACATATTTGTGATAAGGAGAGTCCAGACATCCCAGAGGAAGAACAGGGGCCTGAAACCTCCAAAATAAGCAACTGAATACTATATACAATACTATTATACTACATTAACTCCTCACTTAATGTTGTAGTTATGTTCCTGAAAAATGCACATTGCCTCTTTAAGTACGCTGACCCCACTCTAAGTACACTGCCTTTTTAGATCAGGAAGTTGAGACAGCAGCTGCTGCCTGCAAGCTCCCTCCATCCTGAGCACTTCCCGTTCCCCACTCTATGGAGATAGGATAAGTGGGTGGCAGGAGCAGGGGGAGAGGGGCACCCTGATATTATCCCTCCCCTCCATCCTTCCTCCCCCCACCAGCAAGCAGGAGGCTCCCAGAAGCAGCTCCAAGGCAGAGGGCAGGAGCAGTATATGGCAATGGGGGGCAGAACAGCTGAACTGTGGTCAGTTGATAGCCTGCTGGACAGCTGCTGCACAGGGAACTTAAGGGAGCAGGGAGCTGATGGGGGGGTTGCCGGTCCACTCTGGTTCCAAGCCCCCACCAGCTAGCTCCAATGGGCAGCTCCTTCTGCAAGCAGTGGACAAAGCAGGCAGCTGCCAAACAACATTCTAAGGTCACATTGCACCACTTTAAATGAGCATGTTCCCTAATTGATCAGCAACCGGGACAACTTTAAGTGAGGAGTTACTGTATAAATGTATTAAGTAATGTCTTTTATGAAAGCCAGCAACACACGGGTCATGAATATCATTGTGAAATGTATGTATTAACACTGTGAGGAGGCATGGATATTCATTGATATTATACATTCAAGGCTGATTAGAGAAAGGGAGAAAGAGGGTTTCTCTCAGAGGGGAGGGAAGGTAGCTATCTCCCTCTCCCTAATGTAAATTAGGCTATATGGAACCAAAACAATGGAAGCTCCATTTACATACGAGTCAGCAGGGGGATGGAATGAACAGCAGGGGGTCATCCTGCTCTGGAGACAAAACAATGAGTTTGGAGAAGTATAAAGAGAAGCAAGAAACCATCATTTAATGGACATAAGAGACACAGAGGACACAGGTATCAGAGGGGTAGCCATGTTAGTCTGGATCTGTAAAAAGCATCGACGAGTCCTGTGGCATCTTATAGACTAACAGATGTATTGGAGTATAAACTTTTGTGAGCAAATACCCATTTCGTCAGAGGACACAGAAATCTGTGAAAGGTGGATCCCTCAGCCACGTGGGTTAAAGACACTGATCTGACTGTAACAGTGAAATTTCCTGAAACCAAGATTGTAAATCGGTTAAATTTTAGATACTGGAAAATGTGTTTAATTTTTGTTTTGTCATCATTTTCTGTTTCTATTATCCTTGCTCACTCTCACTTACATCGCTATTCTTATTAATAGACTTACTTTTGGTTTTATCATAAAATCATCCCAGTGCTGTGCATTAAAGTGTGGATCCTCAGCTAAATTAACAGGCTGGTGCATGCACTTTCTCTTTAGAGGAATAAACTTGGTAATTTTGGTGAAACGTCCAGTGATAGGAGCTGATTACTGCAGAGGAGCGCTCTCCTAGGGGGTTCAGGAACTAGGCTTCACTGAATGTTACCTGCAAGGCTAGGTTAAGACTGACAGAATACCGAGAAGTTTGCTGGTGAGGTGGACACACTGGTGTGGCAGGTAGCTGACACGCTTTAAGCTCCAGCAAAGCTCTCTTGCTGAGGCAGAAGGGTAACAGGGGCTTATGGTTTTGGGCACCCAAAGAAAGCATCACAATATTTAAAAAGTCTCTTCCAGTGAGAGTTTGATTAGAACTACACTTGAAGTGGTTTTACGTCGGTTAATATATTAAAAGGCTTTTATATTTTTTTTTAAAGTTTAAGTTAATTAATATTAGTCCAGAGGTTTCAACATTAGTGGGCGCTTGGAAATCAGAGTTTTGCCACTGTCCTCACCTGAAGTGTTTTTACAAGTGCCAAAATTAGAGTAGGTTTTCAAAAGTTGCCTCTAATTTTGTGGGTGGAAAAATGCAGGCAAAAATTTATATTTGCAAATCTGGTCCTTGAAGTTGCAGCTAGCAATCTAAACATTACTATGGGGAGGTGTTCTTTATTATTAACTCTCCATTTATTGCTGGTTCAGCATCCAGTGGGTCAGTTCTCAACTCTCTCATGCCTTATGGACAACGTAAGTTTTCATCTTTTGTTCATATTACTAGAGCCACTGGCATGAAAACTGGTTCTTTGTTTAACAATTCACCAGTTCTTACTTTTTTAAACACCACTTGAAGCCATAATCCTCTGTGACAAGCCAACTAGTTCCTGAAGAATTGTTTATAAATGTCAAGACAAATACACTATGACCTCAGCTGAGAACATGCACCACCAGAAACAAATGAGCAGCAACAAAGACCATGTTTCATACATATATCCCTAGCAATATATTGAAGAAAAAGTCAGTCAGTATTTTTTCAGGATCTGAAAATGTAAGTCACTATATATAGAGAAAGAATGTATAATTATTACTTTTAATCACAGTGTCATACCTGCGTGAAATATTTTCCATCATGTTTCAGGACTTTCATTGAAAGGTCAAGAATCAATCGTAGAAACTCCCACGTAGAATCTGGATATAAAGAAAGAATTAGAATCTTCAAGTACTAGTGGCTTGCTAAGCATTACATAACTAATATTTAAGCACTGCTACTGAGTATTTCAGCAGGATGATTATTTTTCTCTATCATTAGTTGAAATAAAGTGTTGATTACCAGCACTTGGGCTCCTGGGATTTGTCAGGTTTCTTTAGAATTTCTGAGAGACTTTGCATAGCCTGTAGTGTGAATTCCCACACTTTTTTTCATGAGTTCCCACTATTTAGCTGACTGTGCTTAAAGTCAAACTAAAAGTGGTAAACAAAGAAAATTTCAGGAAAAAAAATAATCTAGTCTTCAATGCCAGTAACTGGACTTTTTAAGCCCAGAATGCCAATAGAAAAGTATTTCATTACCAATAAGGTAAGGCAGTTTCCACCCAGCCAAGGGCACAGAGGAAGCAAGCATGCAATCTTAAACTATGGAGGTTAGATGCATAAGTGACATTCCCCCATCAGCTCTAATTTTTCACATTGCAAGGTGCATATAGGTAAGCAGTTCAGGATGAAATGCTCCAGAGTCCTGAAAATAAGAAAAATACGCAGGAGAAAGAATGTAATGGTGATTCTTTAAGTCACTGGATGCATGCATTAAATTAACCCTCATGAAGACTTAACTTGTTTCGCAAGCATAACTGCAATTGGCAACTCAAGCTACCAGTTATCTGTCATCTTGAAGGCATTACTGGAAAGGAATCTAAAATAGTGCCGCCTAATGAAAATATTGAGATCTTGCTGTCCTGCAACATACAGCACAATAAGACTTCAACTTCTTCTAGCCATTCCATCCACACTGTGTCTTCTGCAAGGAAAATTCTGTTCTCCATAGATAAGGTATCTTATGTTCTCTAAAGTGTTCCATATCCATATTTTAATAGAATAGTGATATAGCACATAATAATTCTGGTCTTCAACTCTTTTAAAAAGGACCTCAACTTCCAGACTTGCTCAGCAACCTTCCAGATTTTCTTTTTGTCTGTCTTGTTTGGGGGCTGCTATTGGATTTCTCTGCCTCCCCAAAAAATGTCAATCAAGGAATAAGCAACAGCATAGGAGTTAAAAAAACAGTAGAATTAGGACCAGGAGCCATAATTGAATGTTTGGAGGCAGCTTTCCATGCTGTGCTATGAAATCAACCCATCTTTCTCTAATATGCACTGAAAGGCAGGGTCTTTTGCAGTTATTCCATATTACTAACAAAAGGGTATTTCCCTATTCTGCCTGCATACTGTATCCCTACTCAGAGTAATGAGTCTGGACTGTAATCCAAATATAGCCAAAAAATACCCTGAGTTGGTACTAATAATACTGAATCTAAACATATCAAAACATTTGCATTCTCAAAAATGCTTTTTAAACAATCTATAAAAATCTTGTTTCTCACAATTTTCTCTAAGTGATATCTGGCCTGATATGAAACAAAAGCAGTATTTTAAACATAAAAATCAGAAGCTTAAACACTGACCTTTTAGAAATGTATTCTAATATACAAAAGCCAAAAAATTATTACTCTAAAGCAGGGGTAGGCAACCTATGGCATGCTGATTTTCAGTGGCACTCACACTACTCGGATTCTGGCTATCGGTCCGGGGGGGCTCCGTATTTTAATTAAATTTAAATGAAGCGTCTTAAACATTTTAAAAAACGTATTTATTTTACATACAGCAATAGTTTAGTTATATATTATAGACTTATAGAAAGAGACCATCTAAAAACATTAAAATGTATTACTGGCATGCGAAACCTTAAATCAGAGTGAATAAATGAAGACTCGGCACAGCACTTCTGAAAGGTTGCTGACTCCTGCTCTAAAGGCTCAAGTTCAAGTGTGAGTATAATACTTGTGTAACAGAGGTAAATATAATGATTATGTCTAAAACATGTTACATGTGTGACACTGGAAGCTAGCAGAAAGTAGAAAGGAACTGAAATGAGGAAGGACATTGCTGTAATCATTCACTACATCATATCTAAATATAGGCCCCGATCATGCAGTTCACTGTGCGTGGATTCAGGGATGTGCCTGATGGGGTAAACTACAAGATCAAGGTCTGAGTCTTGGAGCTATTTAGGGCAGTGGCTGTCTTCAAGCAGAGCTCAGCATACTTCTGGGTTCTGTATAAAATTATTGCCAAGACTTACATATGACTACAGTAGTTTATATTGTACCATCACCCAGAGAGGAAGTAAATTCCTGGGGAGTGGGAGGGTGGAGAGGGAAGAAATGCTCCAAAGAGAAAAGAAATCTGGGAAAAAAATGCTCCAAAAATGTACATGCTAGAGCAGCAACTCAAATATAGCGTAAAAGCAGCAAAGAGTCCTGTGGTACCTTATAGATTAACAGACGTTTTGGGGCACGAGCTTTTGTGGGTGAATACCCACTTCGTTGGATGCATCAAATATGGTGTGACACTATTATATTTATTTTCAAAAACATAAAACATATCTCCCTTCCTGAGAGGATAAAATAGTGTGTTCCCCAATTTCATAAGACCCAATTAAAGAAAATGTACATTCAGGTTCTGTAGGTCACAAATCTATGGCAAGCTGTAAAAAACAAATTTGTGTTTCCAAAGTCTTCCATAGTTTATAAACTAGCTGTACTGTTTAAATTCAACTCAAGAAGTGGAGATGGGGGGAAATAAAGATCCTGCTATGACATTTACTTCAAAATTTGCAAGGAAAGTACTCCTCACTTCCTCCTTCTCCCAATTCAGGAACTGAATGCTAAAATTTAGAAGTCCTGATAGTCACAATTCTTCTCTCCACTTGCATGCATGTGCACTCCTTTCCCCTCGCCCCTTACTTTTCTTCCTAGTGCTCCTAATTATGAGAACATCTCTTGTCTCAAAAGAGCATGTTCCTTAGTAAGTGGACAGTTGGCTTCACTGCTGTGCAGTGACTAGGTTCCTGTCACCACCAACATCCAGAAAGTGGTGAAGGTGGTGGTGGTGGTGGTGGATTTCTGAGAGCCTGAGCTCCAGCCCAAGTGGGAACATCTGCACTGCTATTTTTAGCCCTGCATCAAATGACCCAGGCTGAGATTCACTGCCACAGGTTTTGTTTTGGCATTTTTTTGCAGTGTAGATGTACCCCATCATTGCAGTCTGCTATTTAGCTTTTGATGCAACTAGTTGTGACCCAAGAGCCCCACAAGGCTAGACAATCCAGGCAGATGCTCCGGAGTTGCAGTGTGCCTTTCACTAACCTGCAGAGTGTCAGTATGGCTGAGTAGGCCTAGAGGAGTGTCCTTGTGCTGCCCGTGGAGTTGGGGAGCTGACCCATGGCAGGTACAGACAAGGTTTCCTCAAGGTGAATCCAGGAGGAGCGGGGGGTGGGGCAGATGGGGCATCAAGGTTCCTCACAACCCAGGGTACCCCCAAGAAGCATCACGTAAGGTAAAAAAAATTCCCCTCATTTTAACCCCAAAATAATATTTTGCTGTGAACTGTCAAGAAAGCCAAGTGTTAAAAACAGTTAGTACAAACAAAGAACTAACCTTCTTCAGGAGATGTAGAGATTGGAACAGCTGTCAGATCATTAATTACATAATCAAACATCCTTCCTTCTTTGGCATACCTCTTCAGTACAGGAACACAGTCTTCTATTAGAACCTAAAAAATTGTTTTAATAAGTGTTCAAAATCCTCTTAAACTGACTAGACTAATATGATGTATAGGAATTAAAATAGGGAAAGAGGTCAGAATTAAGCCAGACCTTAACATAAGGTTCTAATCTTAGCTTTTTATATCTCCATATAGAAGGCAATGCTGGGGGTATCGGGCAGCAGAGTGATGCAGCAGCGAACCAGAATTTCCATGCCCAGCTCGGTCACCGACTGTTGGGTGACTACTTAGATCATTTGTGCCTCTGTTATTCCCCATTTTGTAGATGAGGACGTAGTTAATAGCCTCACAAGATAATGGAAAGTTTTGAGATCCTTGGATGAACGGCACTTGACGCATGCAAAATATCATGCAATTTTTGCTAGTTTTTCTCCAAGAAAACTAGCTAGTGTTCAAGGATATGTCCTTAGGAAGAATAACCTTGCAGTTAAGATACCAAACTATGATCCAGTAGATCTGGGCTAGTTTACCTGCTCTGGCAGACATGGTATGTCACATACCCTTCTCAGTAACCCAGTTTCTTCTTTTTTCCAATGGTAGAATATTTACTCATATGAACAGAATTTGCCAACAGATTTCAAGCAAATAATGGCACAGATAAAACCAATCATGTGAACTATATCTGAGATTCTGAATGATGCAGTAGGATTGAATTAAGTTTATGATTTGCATTACTTCTCAGCCAGTTTATACTGGGAGATATTAGATACAATACCCTATTTTTATATTAATATTACCTATTTTCACTCAGCTACTAAAAAGGTTTGGTGATGGCAATATGCATTATTATCCTTCAAGATTCTTTATTATTCCAAGTGTGAGTTGTAAATATTAAAAAAGCAGAGCGGGTTTGGAGATGGAGAGTTAAATATCTCAAAATTAATGGATCAGTGTTTTGAATCTAAACCCTGGTACAAAATATACTATGATTTAGAAATGCAGATATGGATTAAACCTAAAATAGTAGGAAAGAAAATGTTAAGAAGTCAAATGGCATACAAAAAACTTCCCAAAATAATACATGCCAGATCCAAATCTAGATGTTACTTGCAATGAAGGTGACAGATAGATTACCTGATAGCATTCTCCTTTAAGATTGTCTAAGACATCTCCACATGTTTTACGCATGTATTTTTTACACCCGTCGATCACCATTTGGTCAATGTTTGATGTTAGTTAAGGAGCATTAAATTCTGTTCACCTTTTATTAACCAAAGTTTGGGGGCGGGGGGGGTCCCTTTTATCGAAGAGATACAGTTAAACTTATGGAGGAACAGGAATAGTAATATAATTTCCTGCAATATCTAGGCTTAGGAATTAATTTCCAACCTCAATTAGAGGTTTAAGATATTATTTATATTAAAAAAAAATTCTTTCCAACCAGCACTGTTGGCACCATAATTTGCCATACATTTTAAAAGCGTAATGTTTTAGCACAATGACGATGGTAATTATTTTGGTTTATAGCTAATGAAATTTCCTATGTATAGTGACTAGCAGCAAATCATATCTGGAAAATGGAACTTGGAAATCTTATTTATGAAGCCACCTTTGGATCATTTTCTTTAACTGATATCTGAGAAAGAGGATACGGTTGACACATGTGCCATCATCATTAAGAACCAAATCCTGAAGTCTTTAATGAAGTGATATTCCCATTGACATTAATGACTTTAAGTTACCGAAATAAGAAAATCGGGATTTAGCTCTAAGTGCAGAAAATGCTGTCTGAGAGCTCTGGTTTGGATTAGGAACTTGGAAATATATATTCCATGGCTAGGATCAGATCTCACAGTCAGCGCCTGCATGCTGCAGTGATTGGGTCTAAAACCATTCCTATTTTTTGGCTTAGAGAGAGCCAGTCTTCCAACACAAGTTCATATTAGAGACATTTAACTTGAGGTTTCAAGATACATAAGGAAGAGTATGCTGTATTATTAACATGAATGGTCATTTGTTGAAAGGATATCTCCACCATGGTGACCATCTTTGGTTTCAGTTTGACTATTTCATACAGTATACCCCCATCACCACCTCCTAGGATCAGCACTTCTTTCCCAGTGTAGTCTACTTTCCCACTGCCCATTATGGCTTGTGTATATGCCAGGTCACTCTCTGCCAGATCTGGAAGGAACAAAGAGAAAGTTGGTCAGAAGCTTTGCATTTTGAAGTCATTAATCACTAAATATAGTAAACCAGATGCACCTTAAAGCAATGCTGTGTAATGTCAGTGTGAAAACCAGCATGGATTTTATATTCTTCCAGAACAAAAAAAACAACATGCTTACAAGTGTTAATGTTACAAAATCCAGCTCTCCAGAGTGAGGACATGCCACAACTAAGGGCTTTCCCTGCATGGAATTTTTATGGCTACTTCCACCCTCATCCCACCATTTATTCTGCATGGGTAGATCTGCATAATAACCCCATTAGAGTCAATGAACTCTGTGCAGATGTGACCACAAGCAGCCAATTGCAGGTGGGGGGCATTACTGCATACTCTCTGCTAATTAATTGACTTTTTCATACATCTTAGTTAATTGAGCAGTTCCCTGGGCTATCATTTTATTAGATAGATATATATTTGTCTACACAATGCCTACAGAGAGCACCAGAGGGGTTTGAAATCACGGCAGATCTGGCAGTGTCCTTTCCTGTGGCCCTCCTCCAGACACTTGAGACAACTCAAGTGAGGGTCGCTAGTAGGCCTAGGCTTGCCACCGGAAGCACACTGTTTAAGCCCCAGTGACCGAGGCATGCCCTGGTAACTGGGGAAGGAACGGACAGCCTCTCCGGGCATTGAGAGGAGCTCCACCCCTACTACAGTAAAACAACTAAAAACTAGACTAAGAAACTATGTACAGGAAAACTATACAGAGAACCACTAAAGGCACTTTGTAAAGGCAAAGAGAGCAGTTCCAATAGCTGCCATGGGTGGTAAGAAGGAACTGAAGAGTGCAGGCTCAGCGAGGCCCCTTATATCAGTTCTATGATCACGCATCACCAGGAGGTGCCAGAGCCGAGCCACTGAATACCACTAGGGGAAAAATTTCCAACAGCTGTGCTCGGGGAATGCACACACCTAAATCCAAATGGACATGTACAAGCACTTGAAGAAGTAGTAGTATTGATGGAGAGGTTGAGACCGCTAATTGGCTGCCCCTAGCTGGCCTCAAACAAAGAAAATTAGTTAACAAAAGAGAAAGCTAGTGGCCAACAGCCCAAATATTTTAAAGGGGAAAATAAGCCATCTAACAAGGTTATGAAACCCTAAGGCAGGCTAGGGAAAATCATTTCATTTGTCCTTTAAAACAATGGGCAGTTGTTTAGAAGATGGATGACTGAGTTTGCTTTCTTGTCCCTTAAAGTAACTGTCAGAGGTTGCATAGCCTGGGAAAGGGCTAAATAAATATAAGAGAGATCTCTTTATTATCTGAAACTTTCTGTTTGATACTTTGAAAAAATGCCTTTAACACACACACACACACACACACACACACACACACACACACACACACACACACACACACACTCTCTCTCTCTCTCTCTCTCTCTCTCTCTCTCTCTCTCTCTCTCTCAAAACTCCACACAACATCCATGGGAAACTAATACAGGTGTGTTCTGACAAGATAGAATCCAAATAACCCACAGCTTCAGACCAACAGAACATTGTAAAGAGACTATACTTACTAACATCCCCACTGAGGATAAGAATATTCCCAAACTGTTTCGAATGTAGAATTTTAATATTCTGATAAGGCGACTCTTCATCATAAACAACCTCATCTATATCATACTCTACCAAACGCCCATCAGCCGTGGGCCAGTACCTATCAATGGCTTCTCCTCTCACAATTGTTGGCAATCTAAAGAAGGGAAAAACAAAAACTATTCACAATTCAATCTGAAAGTTAACAAACATTCCTCATTCTCCTTTAATTTAGCATAAATGCAGTACATGAGAGATGCTCTCCCACCTCTATAGTACTTAACATTTTATCATCATCATTGACTTACATCATAACTTATCATTGACTTATCATTTCTTATATCATAACTGAATGTACTGGACACCTACTCAAATACATGTTTAATCTATGAATTTGCAAGAAAATACTATCCAAAAAGTATTTGTACAAAAGAATTAAAATCTGTAAATGTGATTTTTACATTTTTCTTGTATTCAGTAAGATTGCACTGTATACAAAGTCATTCCAATCTGTGTGTAATGCTCAAGAAGGTTATTTTAAATATTTTAGCTACCAGTCAAATATACAAGGATTGCTAGTATCTATAGGAGAATCTAGGTGTTGATACTTTAATTTAGCACTATTCTAGCAACCTGTGTGTGAATCAGTCTTTTATAGTGGGGAAGAGGATTTGTATAACACTAGACACTTCATTTTAAACTAGAAAATGAAATTAATGAAACAAATGCAGAACATTGGCAAAAAGACACCAAACAAGTTTAAGCACTGTCTGCCTTTATTCTTAACATAGATGTAAAACACATTTGGATGTTTTCACCAGAATTTGCATTAATTTCTGAAAGTCTGGCTCAGATATGTAGCGTCAAAGTTGGATGAATCTAGTAATTCATTTTACAATTTCTTAATCGAGTATAAGTTCAGTTTTAAAAAATGAGTTAGCTTTAAAAAGACAAATTCACGTTCAATGTTCATGTTAAGGTGATACCAACAGATCAAAATGCTTTTGTTATGCTTCTGTGCATAAATGCTGATTTAATTTGTTTCCTATTGAGGAGAATTAAGCTTTTTGAAATCAGGAACTGCAATTTCTGGCTGGTCTGCTTCCAGAGTGAAAGACCTTTGCTGTCCTTTTAAAACCAACACACATGGACAAAATAGCCTCACCATCTGTGTGCATCAAAATATCAAACTGAAATGAAAATACTATTTTCTCCAATTTTTTATTTATTCAACTCAATTGTTATGAAAATATTTCAGACTACTTTTTCTTTATTTTGGATTCCCTTTCTCTCTTCATGAACCATAATTATTACACTGTATACAAAGGATTAGTATCACACAATGGCTTATGCTATGCACAATTTAACAAACTTAGTGGCGATATTTATCAATTCTGAAATAAAACCACCACAGTCATAGGTATTAAAAAAGCAGGCATACTCCCACTAAATAGGGGGAGGGATGGCTCAGTGGTTTGAACATTGGCCTGTTAAACCCAGGATTGTGAGTTCAGTCCTTGAGGGGCCATTTGGGGATTGGTTCTGCTTTGAGCAGGGGGTTGGACTAGATCTTTTTAGGTCCCTTTCCACCCTAATAATCTATGATACATACATACACTGAGTATTCATAGCTTGTTTTAAAGGCAAAAATGTATTATTGGTGATTTTAATAGCCTCTTAGAAACTTAAACTGAGTTTCCTTACAAACTCCACCACAGCACTATAGAATGTGCCTGGGAACCAAAAATCTCTCATTTAAAAAAAAAAAAAAAAAAGTCATGTGGAATTTGCTAGCTACAAAAAAGTCAATTTTGCACCTACCAATCTTGACAGTGTTTCTTTGAACAGGTATTTATTGTAGAAATTAACTGCCATATGAAATTTTCAAATGAGTATACAAAAATATATTTACTTATACACATCCGTTTGAATAAATCTGAGGATTAGAAACAAAAATTAACAGTAAATCAAAAGGTATGTCCACAGACCTGTCCACTACACTAGAGGATCAAAACCAAATTCTGTGTCAATCCAGAGTGATTCCCTGGCTTCTGAAGAATTAGGCCCTACTTACACCTATGTAACAAAGCAGGATTTTACTCACTTTCAATGTTAATGTAAATCAAGTTAAAAGGTGATGATACATTAAAAATAACATACCGCTTTACCCTTTTGATACCGCTGTGAAACAACTCCTTCATTTTTTCTTCTATCTTATTTAGTAGCTGTAAGAAACATGAAAGATGTTGAGTTTACAAAAGGTCACAAATACACTTCCCCACCCATGATACAGTAATCTGAAATTGTGTTAAGTAAGGTGTAAAAAGAGAGTCTCCCAGTGGCGCCTTATACAGCTAGGTTGGGGCCCCTGGCCATGCCCAGTTATCACCTCGAGGTCAGCCCAGCCCCTAAACTTTTAGGGTATGTCTACACTGCAGTTAGACTCCTGCAGATGCCCCGTGCCAGATGACTTGGGCTCGCCAGGCTCAGGCTATGGGGCTGTTCGACGGTAGTGCAGACTTCCGGCTCAGGCTGGATGTGGGGCTCTAGGACCCTGTGAGGTAGGAGGGTCCCAGGACTCGAGCTGCAGCCCGAGCTAGAACACCTACACCACAATTTATCAGCCATGCAACCCGAGCCCCACAAGCCCAAGTCAGATGGCCTGAGTCAGCCCTGAAGGGCTGAACGTCTGCACAGAAATTTTACAGCCCCACAAGTCCAACTCAGCTGACCCAGCCAGCCACAGATGCTTAATTGCTATGTAGACATACCCGACAGGTAAAAGCCCAGAGCCAGCAGAACTCCAATTAACAGTCCTTAAGTTTGTTAACTTACGGCTTGAGTGTCTACACTCATTTGTAACCCCAGGCCAGGAACTGTTGAACCCTGGGTCCCAATCTGCATCTACACTGCATTATGTGGGCCTGAGTCCAGCCACCCAACTTTCCTAGTACACTCCCAACACATGGTCCCTCTAACCCTTGGTTCATGGTGTAGTGTGGGAAACCTTGACTGACCACCACACATGACTGTCAAGAGGACAAAGAATGTCAGCACATGGGAGCGTGGAATGCCTTTGGTGGACTCCCAAAGACAAGTCCAGTGGGGCTATGTCTACCCTGTAAAGCAACAGGTCTCAAACCCTGGATCCTGGCTTGACTCAGACTCATGGAGTCCTGAGAGCCTGGGTCCAAGACCTGGGTTAACATAATTTGTGTTTAGATGGAAGGAAGGAGTTAGGCTTGAGGCTGAGTTTGAAAGAAGTCAGTAGCACCCCCTTACTTTGGGGGTGCCTGGAAAACAGCTTTATGGACTCTTGGCCAGGTAGCCAAGCCAGTCTCTCCCTCCTGGGTTTCCCTGGGGTTCACCTGACTCCTTGCAGAGCTTGAGGGGAGGGGGGGAAGAGGAAAGGGAGGTGAAGAATCTCTGGCATTTAGGAGGTTCTTTCCTAATGCTTCAGCAGCCACTTCCTTCTCAGGGCCTCCTCCTTGCTGACGGCAACTTCCTTTTTACCATGCATGACTGGCATAACTACCTTAGCACACAGAGCCCACACTGGCCCTGGCCCTTTCAGTGCAATGTTTACACACCCTGTTACACTGGGTATCTTAAGAGGAAAGTAATGACACACAGCCTTTCACTTGCAAGTTACCAATACAGATCTGGTCAACAGATCTGAAGCCAATGTGAAGTTGGCAGTCTTAGCCCAACTCCTGGTGAAAACTCTCCACATTACAGCAATTACTATCACAATTGGCACATTTATTGAAATATCAGCCTGCAGGTCGAGGATCAAATGGGCATACAGAGGCTCTCTCTCTAAGTAAAAAAGTAGCTGATTCTCCAACTTGGCATTAAGACACAGCAACGTGTGGAAGGTTGCACTACCACTAAGCAGGGTCACCTCCGGATGGTGGGAATAAGGTGTTTCAGTTGCATAGCAGTTGCAGTACAGCTCTCCCAGACTGGGCATCTGACCTGGCTTCTAAGTTTAGGGCATGAAGCTTGACAAAAGTCAGTGGGTTACTCCACACTGCTGCCTCACAGATATTCCTGAAACTGGCAGAAGACACTGTTTGTGCCCTGGTGGAGTGGGCCTTCATATCTGGAGGGAGAGGTACACCAGCCATCTGATGACCTACCTAGATAAAATGTCCTAAGCAGCCTCATATGGCCACAAAAAGACATCCTGAAAGAATTCAGTTCTATTAATATACTAGAGCAAGTATATACATATATACACACACATATACAGAGAGAGAGGGAGAGTGTGTGTGTATTAGTTCTTGAGTCTAAATCAGGTAGACAGAGTCAGACAGAAAATTTAGCCAACACTAAGAGGTAGTGGGTTGGACACCACAGTTTTATTTTGTTGCCACGGGTGGTAAGAGGCGAGGGGAGGGTGACAGCCACTTTTACTCTTGCATGAGAGCACAAGGAAGTACAGGATGCATGGCCAGCCCCAACAAACACTGCTATTCAAAAGACTCAGATCTTGTGGACACAAACCTATAGCGGGACCCACACTGACATATTCAAAGAAGCTGCTAGGATTTCTTCTATGTGCTTACAGACGGCTAATGGTATACTTACATGATCAATTTCATCTCTTCCTTTCATATCATCGCTGTGACTCTGGAGATCCACCAATACTAATCCATGAGGGTAAATTCTCAGATTGGAAAAACTACAAAGCAAAAATTACAGTGATTAGGATTTCATTTATTAACAACATTGTGGTTTACCAAGAGGAAAAACTGTTTCTTAATACAATGCAACTCAGAAGTCTGGTAATTTTTCCAGCTCCATTGTCAACAAATGATTTTCTCTCTGTTTCTTTCAAAAAGTAACTGAACAACAGAGTTGACAGGGGCATGCCAGCCACCCCATAATCTTAAACTAATCATATAACTAATCTTAAAAACAAACAAACAAAACCATAGCAGTGCATAAAAACCAACACAGACATAATGAGGGAAAATGCACTGCACATCAGTCTCTATTCTTTGAATATGATAATTTGTTGGGAGAGTTAAGAGTTAGATATTTAAAAACAAAACAAGTTTCAGAAAACAATTAGCTATTCCCTTCCCTTTCACTTCAAGAGAACTTAAAAGTATTAGAGACACCTCCTGCAGACAGCTTTCATGTTAACAGATTAATGACTATTCACAAGAAATAAAAAGCATATTTTACAGAGCGGGGGAGAGAAGATGACCACACACAATTAAGTGACAAAAACGAGTACTAAGTAAGAGCAGGTAACTAGTTTCTGCAAGTTTAATTACCGGAAATTTTTAAAGTGATTAAACGTTTCCAGTAATTTTAGCTTTAAAGTGATTACCCTAAAAATTAAAAAGGGAGAGGCCATGGATGACATGACCTGAACCAACAACAACAAAACCCTTTGCTCTATTCTAGAGGCCACCAATCGGCCATTTGCTTTGGATATCAGTGGGGTTTGGTTCGGTTTGATGGGGTTTTTTAAGAAAAGAAGAGAAGGCCTTTAAGATAGAACTCCAGTCCCTTCAAGAGATAGCCTACGATGTCTCACTTCACCAAAGTCTCTATACAGGACCTCACTTAGGAGAAGGATATGCAGCATAACTCTTTTGGAGTAATTTTTTTTTTTAAATCTTCAGTAACGTTTATAAAGTACTTTTAAAAACATGCAGATTTACCGTTTTCCCTCTGAACCAGGTGGTATCAGAAACAGTCCACCCAAGGCCTTTCCCACTAATATTTAAGACTATCTATGAGACATCCGTAAACTAACACCATTAAAACCATGGTTCACCAAAGCCACAGGACCAGTCTAATTCCTCCTACTATCTAGTAAATAACTTCTGCATAATAAGCAACCTGTGGGTTCAGTTTGATGGAGGAAAGTAGATGGACAGTGACGTGATAGATCAGCCATGGCCAAACTATGGTTTGTGAGCCACAGGCAGCCCTTTCACAGTTAAAGTGCGGCTCATGGACCCCCCCCCACGCACCCTCCATTCTCTGCCTACCAGACGGGGCGGGGGGGGGGGGAAATCAGGGGAGGGAAGAGCTCGGGGCATCTGCCCTGCAGCAAGGTGGGAGGATTAGGGGCTTCTGCCCTGCAGGGAGGGAATCTAAGGGCTTTCGATGGGCCAGAAGCGCCTCACCTGGGCAGGTGCCATCCCACAGGGCAGGTTGCGCACATCTTGCAGTTCTCAAACTTCTGAAGATTATTGTATGTGGCTAGGAAGGTCAGTAAGTTTGGCCACTCCTGTGACAGATTCATGTTTGTCTTGTAATGATAAGATCAGCTTAGTCACTAGGATGCTGATCCATCACTTTAGAAACATTAGGACATTACCATTCTCTTCAGAGAAAGCACTCTCAGGTACTTTGTTCTAATAATAATGGTTTGGTTCTTTCTTCCATATCAACACTATAGTAAAATGTTAGTGACAATCTTCAATAGAGCAACTTAGTTATAAGCATGTTCAGTACATTGATGGACATAAGCAATAGCAATACATGCACAGTGAGACTTTCTCCAGCTTTTCAGAAATACATACAATAGTAAAAACCAATCAGGTTATGCCATTTATTTTTAAAACAATCATGGGGACTGCCACTGCAGTCCTCATCTAATCTTCAGATTCACCATCTTTTCCCCCATCCATTCTTATATGGCAGAGCCAGCCAGCCTGTCAGAATGTTCCCCAAATTTACTTTGACAGCCCTGAACACTCCACCAGCATCAATGCTTGGGTGTAAGAGCTGGTGTTTTTGCAAGATTCTGCACACTATAGCATTGCCTTGAACACAAATGCTACAGAAGCAACATCAAAGCCAGGAAACTCTGGAGTAGTTTTTGTTTCGTGATTGGGATGGCTAGGATCTGGTAAAAGTTAGCAGGAGATTGGCTCCAGCAAAGCAAGATTTGCTATAGTATAAGCAAGTTTTCAGCTACCAGAAAAGGATAACTCCCCAGTCATATATAGAAGTTATTAAGTTAAGAACCTAGAGATGGTCAAAATCTTTTGACATTCAAGATTTCAGGCCACATATCAGGGGAGAAACATAAAAGACTGAAAACATCTGTGATCTTTTCCTCTTTTTTCCCAAAAACCAGTTCTATAAAGAGCTGCCACTATTGTCCTCTATGCATGTGTATCCCTAAAAGCATTTTTAGCCCTTTCTCTTGGTCTGTTTCTTAAGGCTCTCTGGGCACATTATAAAAGAAACCCTGGCTGGCAACAATCCTGCTGGAAAGTAGTAGTCAAGCATGGATGCAGAAGCCTACATGACAACTTTTTCCAATAGCTGGACACCCTCCACTACAGAAAGGGATTTTAAAGAAGTGTGCTTGCCCAAGCATGCTATAGACTAGCCCTAGAGGTATGTATAATGCCTTCAGTCCAGGAGACTGCATGGTTTTTGATCAAACACTTCAATGGAAGTACTCCTATTGACTTTTTAAGTCAATTGAGTCAGACTAATCCCTAACCACCACCCGCAGTGCTAGAACATGTAGCTGAGTGGCACTCTTACTATTCTGTACTAAACCCATGCTCTGCACGGTGCCAGAGAATACTGCACTATCAAATGTGCTATTTCAGAAGTTTATCCCCATACTGTAACAATTGGAGGTATTTCACCTCCCATTGGCCAGTTATTAATTTGGGTAGTCATCTCCTCTACCCAAATCCCCCCCCCCCAGTAATTCCAATTTCCTGTCCTAAAGTGAGGCATTACTATTACGGTTTAACAACTGCCATGTTTCACCTCCAATGTGGCTCATTTCAGAGCTGTGGGAGATGCTTCCTCAATACATACATACTTTGTAAACATTTTAAAATAGACACACAATATAAAGGCAAGGTTATTTTTTTGCAGCTATTAGAATATAAAGCAGAGGCTTTTCTAGACCTATGTGGATTTTATCTATATTTTATTTTAACTGTTACCACAGGATCTTTTAGGCTTTACATGAGTGGAAGATTGCTGTCTGGCCTCCTTTCTGCCCCAAACTGGCATCTGAGTGGTTCAGAGGGTCTCTAATTCAAATTGTAAATCTAGCCCATACTTCCTGCCTCTAAACAGAAGACATTCTTAGCCTTTTTCTAAAGGCAAGTTGCACCAGTTTAACTAAAGTCAGTTTTTAAATCTGCTTAGCTAAGCTGATGGAAACCTCTGCTGGTTACTGATTTACTTGTTTACCTAGTTAAGCTAAAACTGATTTAAGTGTGTCCACTAACTAAGCAAGTTTAAAAACAGAAATAGTCAAATGACTGCAATCATAGGTTTAAAAAAAACCACTCATTAACAACAGTAGGGCAGCAACAGTCCAATGGTGCGGCCAGGAGACTTGTTAGCTTCCTCAGTAAATAAAACTCAACAAAATCAAACACAGTTACTACCCTCTGTCCAAAGCTCATCCTCTTTCCTAAGGTAAGTGTTCTCTTACTACCAGTCAGTTTCCACAAGTTGCCAATGATCACAGGCTACCTTCACCACCCAACATCCAATGAGAATGCTTCATATAGCTTGCACAGGGAATTTGAAAATGCATATGACGTTTTGGACAGACCAGTGAGAGATCACACTAAGTAACCATAGGGTGGCTGTCATCAAAAGGTGTTCAGTTTTTCTGAATTGCTAGCATTGCCTCAGTATTTCTTATATATATAAAAAAAAGACTATAGAGAAGGAAACAAATTTTTGTCACTATTAAGTTAGACCTAACTTTGAGTTGGTTAGGCAACCAGAAGAAGATAATTGACTCAATGGGCTAGAGTCCTCTCACTTAAAGGTTTTTGGGGGGAGGGGTGTTTTAACCCCATTGAAGTCACAACATTATCGGGAAGCAAATGAGAGCAAAATCTAACAAGGTATCTTGTTACCACATGCCACCAACTCAGTCTTCTTGTTTAGAGCCAGATCTAAAGCTCACTGAAATCAAAGAGAGACGTTTCAGCAACTTGAAACGGTATTGCATCAGATCTGTAGTTACTTACATTATTAGAGAATTTTCAAGGTGTCACGTCTAAAATCTGCAATTTTTAAGACTGAAAAGTAAATTAATACCGAAGTTTAAATTTTGTAAGTTCTAAAACAAGACTAATTTTTACATTAATAACGAGACTAGCTGAAAATAGTCAATGTAGTCTGTAAGATAGAAACATTAAAACATTTATTAAAACATTACGGTAGCACTTAGAGGTCTATCAGGTTGAGGCTCCTGAAGTGACTCTCCCTGCCCACAGGAAACTATATACAAAGATTTTGTTTTCCAGTAATTCCAGATGCAAGCAGTTTTTGGCCTGTTTAGATGATACTTTAACTATTTAATATGCAAGAAGAGTCCACTTGGCAGAATACTGCATATATAAAATAGTCTAGCCTGTTTAAATGCCAAATTATACTGTTCATATTTTAACAGAAGCAACACATTTTTCATCTACAAGATTATGAAGAAAACTGCTTTACTCTCCTTTCCTACATCTGACTTCTGTTATTAACATTCAGTTTGGGTGGTGGGGGGTGGCAGTGTAGAGGGAAAGTGAAAAGAGATGAGAAACAGCCCAAGTCAAGCAAGTCTTTCCCTCCTATAAGGGATAGTGGAGATAAGAGTTCGAACAGAACTCAGTTTCAGCCATGGGGTCTTGGTGCTGCTGCAGCTGTGGGCCTGGATGCTGCCAGCCACCTTCATCTCTACACATGTTGAAGGAATCACAGAGCTGCCTTTTTTGGAGGGGGTTGAGGGTGGGGATAGGAGATGGGGTGAGAGCGTGCATACGCCATGGGAGCAGGGTTTGCTTGTTTTATTTGTTTCTAACATGTGACATTCAGGTCTCGCCGACGTTGGTTGTCTTGTCCAGCCTTCTGCTAAGGGTGGTCGGACATCAATTAGAGGACATCAGTTCATCAGGTTTCATGTCCTTTACACTTGTGAACTAGGAAGTGACTTATTTATACTGCTTGAAGCTGTGGGACGGAGATTTGGGGTCAAGAGTTTAGTTAACTCCTGTTAAATTAAAATAAAAAATTAAAAAGAGAAAAGTCCACCTTGTGAAGGATTCAGCACCCTCTCCCCTTCAATTAAGGGTTGAGAGAGGATTATCGGGGAGAGAGGAGGGAGACAAAACATCACACCCCCATTTCAGGCCTTCTTCACATGTCATAAGGCAGCCTAAATATTTTCCTAGACAGATCACTTCTAAAATGTTGTCTTCTGTCACTTAGGTATTCCTCATAATAGGGGAGGGAACAGAAGCCAATCCTGATTGAGACAATTCAATGGTATTATTTTAATAAATCAAACTTTGCACATCTATTAGCACTTCCCACCAGATCTCAGAGCATTTAACAGACATGAATGAAAGCCATTGCTACATCACTCCTGCATAGTAGTTATTTTAGTTATACAGATGGGAAAATTAAGGCATTTAAGAAATACAAGACGGTTACTCACCTTTGTAACTGTTGTTCTTCGAGATGTGTTGCTCATATCCATTCCAGTAGGTGTGCGCGCGCCGCGTGCACGTTCGTCGGAGACTTTTACCCTAGCAACTCTCAGTGGGCCGGCAGGGCGCCCCCTGGAGTGGCACCGCCATGGCATCAGTTATATACCCCTTCCGGCCCGCCGCTCCTCAGTTCCTTCTTGCCGGCTACTCTGACAGTGGGGAAGGAGGGCGGGTGTGGAATGGATGTGAGCAACACATCTCGAAGAACAACAGTTACAAAGGTGAGTAACTGTCTTTTCTTCTTCGAGTGCTTGCTCATATCCATTCCAGTAGGTGATTCCCAAGTCTTACTTAGGCGGTGGGGTCGGAGTGAGACGTTGCGGAGTGTAAGATCGCTGAGCCAAAGGCGGCATCGTCTCTTGATTGCGCAACGAGCGCATAGTGAGAAGTGAACGTATGCACTGACGACCAGGTAGCTGCGCGGCATATCTCCTGGATGGGAATGTGCACCAGGAAGGCAGTCAAGGAGGCTTGAGCCCGGGTAGAGTGAGCGGTGAGACGGCCAATCGGGACATGGGCCAAGTCACAGCACGTCCGGATACAGGACGTTACCCATGATGAGAGCCTCTGAGAAGATATAGGCATACCTTTCATACGCTCCGCCACTGCTATAAATAACTGGGGCGAGCATCTCAAGGGTTTTGTCCTCCTGATGTAAAATGCGAGGGCTCGGCGGACATCCAGGGTGTGAAGCTGGTGGTCCCTGCGTGATGCGTGCGGCTTCGGGAAGAAGACCGGTAGAAAGATATCCTGATTAATATGAAGGGCAGAGACCACCTTGGGAAGAAAAGCCGGGTGCGGGCGTAGCTGCACCTTATCTTTGTGGAAGATCGTATATGGAGGGTCTGCCATTAAAGCACGGAGCTCCGAAACCCGTCTGGCCGATGTGATAGCTACCAGGAAGGCCATCTTCCAGGACAGGTACAGCAAAGAGCAAGTGGCTAAGGGCTCAAAGGGTGGGGCTGTGAGCCAAGTCAGAACAAGGTTGAGATCCCAGGTAGGGGAAGGAGGCTTAACCGGTGGGTAGAGGCACTCCAAGCCCTTAAGGAATCTCGAAACTATCGGGTGAGAGAAGGTGGAACTGTTCAACTCCCTTTGATGGAAGGTGGAGATGGCGGCTAAATGCACCCTTATTGAAGAGAGTGCCAAACCTTGTTCCTTGAGGTACCACAAGTAGTCCAGGATAATAGGGATCGAAATGGCCTCTGGAACTAGGGAACGTTGTGTACACCAAAGAGAAAACCGCTTCCACTTGGCGAGGTATATCGTCCTCGTCGAGGGTTTCCTGCTTCCCAAAAGGACCTGTTGAACCTGGGCAGAGCAGCAGAGCTCGAATTGGTTCAACCAGACAGTAGCCACGCTGTCAGGTGCAGGGACTGCAGGTCTGGATGGTGAAGCCTGCCAAAGTCCTGCGTTATAAGATCTGGGCAGAGTGGCAGTGGTATCGGAGTTGTTAGGGATAAGTCGAGCAGCATGGGATACCAGTGCTGCCTCGGCCATGCCGGAGCGATTAGGATCAGTCTGGCCCTGTCCCTGCGGAGCTTGAGCAGGACTCTGTGGACCAGGGAAAAGGGTGGAAAGGCATAGAGAAGACATCCCTTCCAGGGGATCAGGAACGCGTCTGAGAGAGAACCCAGGGAGTTCAGGGCATGAACCCAGAGTGGAGGGCATGACAAGCTCAACCACGGCCCGCGCCGGGGAGCTGGAAGGTACCGGACTCGATGGCTCGTCCGAGGCCGGAGTCAACGGTGCGGCGGAAGTCGATGCCGTGGCAGACGGCAGTGCCGGGCGGTCTGGCCTGGCTAAGCGCTCTGACTGTGGTGCGGGCAAAGCAGCCACAGGAGGCTGGCGCTTCTTGCTCAAAGGTGACAGTGAGCAGTGCCAGGTAGAAGCTGGTGCTGGAGAAGGTCGGTGACTCGGAGTCTTCGCTGAGGAGGTATGCTCCGGTGCCGATGAAGCAGTTGATCTCGGTGCCAGTGCCGAGGAGTGGGGAGTCAGCGCTGCCTCCATCAGCAACTGCTTGAGGCGAACGTCCCGCTCTTTTTTTAGTTCGGGGCTTAAAAGCCTTACAGATCCGGCACTTATCTGTCAAATGGGCCTCGCCCAAGCACTTAAGGCAGGCGTCGTGCGGGTCGCCAGTGGGCATCGGCCGACGACAGACCGCGCATGGTCTGAAGCCCGGTGAGCCGGGCATGGGCCCGGTACTGGGGTCGGGGAAGGGGCTAACCCCCAATCCCGTCGAACTATCTACAATATACAAACTCAACTACTAAATAACACTAACTAACTACAATTAATCGAACTATATACAATATAAGAAAAGACGAGTGAATTGCTAGGGAGGTGGAGAACAGCAAGCTGCGCTCCACAATTCCAACGACCGACACGGGCGGTAAGAAGGAACTGAGGAGCGGCGGGCCAGCAGGGGTATATAACTGACGCCATGGTGGCGCCACTCCAGGGGGCGCCCTGCCGGCCCACCGAGTGTTGCTAGGGTAAAAGTCTCCGACGAACGTGCACGCACACCTACTGGAATGGACATGAGCAAGCACTCGAAGAAGAATCAATGTTACAAGAGACAGTGACACGGTTAGCAAGTGACTACAGATCTGATTTTGCCTTCTGACCTTAGGATGATTCCGAGGGTAAACCATACAATTTATAGCCTGAGGCCAGGTCTTCACTACAGACCTATCGCAGTATAAACTAAGTTGCTCAGGGATCCACACCCTTGAGTGCCGAAGTTAAACCCACTTAACCCCCAGTGTAGACAGTGCTTTGTTGATGGGAGGGCTTCTTCTCACGACATAGCTACCGCCTCTCACGGAGATGGATTAACTACACAGACAGGAGAAGCTCTCCCGTCAGCGTAGGAGCATCTCCACTAAAGTGCTGCAGCTGCGCTGCTATAGCGCTGTATGTGAAGACAAGCCCTGAAACAAAGGGTTGGAGAGTGTTCAGACTAGCTTTTTTTAAAAGAGGTATTAACGTGAGATAAAAAAATACTTCGCCCTCCTGTGGTAGAACAAGACAGAATCATAATCTACAGAACCACCAGCGTGGTTGACAAAATGCCAATAAATCACAGTGCTCTACTCTGTTCCAAGGCTGAACAGAGGTTTAAAAAACAGTGAAGGTCACAGCTACTCAGAGAAGTAACTCATCTATTTTTTATTTTTTTAATGAGAAAGAGAGATTTTGCTTTTAAAGCAGCTGTACAGACAGACCACGAGTGTGGATTTGAAGCAAGTCCTCCCGCTCTCCCCATATACGATGCCAGCCCAGGCACCACATGCAACTCTCAAGTTTACCCACACACACTATCAAAGCTGCCACTAGAACACAGTAAGATACAGCATTCGTTTATATGGCACCATCAATTAAAAAAAATTAAACTCAAACAGTTACAGATATTACCTTTAGTGCCCCCTTCACCCTGAATTCCGTTGCCACTTTTTGAAGTTTTACATTTTCTTTTCATCATTATTTTCTTGTTCATTTGCTGTATAGAAGGTGCCAGCACATATGTACAAAGTAAAAATACACTGAAAGTGCAGTAATGATTTTCCCTACAATGTCATGTACTACATGTAATGAGAGTCAGTAACATTTCAGGTAGAAATGTGCTGCTTAACACAAGGCACCCTTTTAAAAGCTAATGCAATTTACATAAGTGACTTTAAAAGTATTGATCAAAACCAAAAATTGCTGCGGTCCCACAATGCACTTGTGAGATCTTTGGTGTATTTGCCGGCTCAGTGTTTGGTCAATGAGGCTGGTACAGCAAAGAAAATATTCATTCACACCACTACTGGCAATGATTTGATTGGTTAAAGTGGGCAGTATCTTGCCTCTGCGTGGGGTGTGAATGGTTATTTCCCCTACGTTTGCGTTGACAAAATGATTAGTGAATGTTTTTCAAGTGAGCCTTCTTCAATTAGGTTCTTTGTCAGAGTAAATCATGAATTAAATGGACCAGGTAGACTAGCCAAATGTAACTCTTGCTAGCTTAACTTCAGACAAAGAAGGACGAGGCTCTGTTATTTTGGTATGACAACAGGAAAGTGCAGCTTAATCCACAAATCAGCTCTGATTCATTTAACAGCTGCAGTTTTCCAAAGGGCTGTTCAAATAATGTCTTTGTCAGATGAATTTTTGTCGACAGCAATGGTAATACTCTGAATCTCTGAATCTACAACTAAAGAGTAGCATGCTCATTTTACAGTTTGCATTATATACACAGTGTTTAACAATATTTTTGTGAATTGTTCAAAACATTTTCATTTTTCTAGGTTTAGCACTTTTGCATGTGGCGCTGCATTGGCCCAGCTTTCTTTGCCTGGTTCAGGGCATAGATAAGTACTGAAACTATCCAAAGCGAGTACTTTGATATTAAGGATGGCTATTCTCCCTCCCGGGCTTCACCTCCCACTCAGAGTGGAGTGTTTCTGCCTGACAAGACCCAGCAATCCAGTATGAAAGCTCCTCGTTCAGGCCCACAAAGAAGAGACATTGTGCAGCAAGATGGGTCCGATTACAGCACCCTCCACTGAGGCCTTAATATCAGAGTTACAAGGTTTCTTGCCAAAGCCAAAATAGTTTTGTTAGGTAACTAACTCCAGCCACTGCCTATGGAATAATATAAAGGTCTTTTGACACAAGGGCAAACTACAGGTGCATGACAGAACAATGTACAAAGTTACTAACTGTAAATCTAAAGATGTTTTATTAGCATACAAATTCTACATATATAAGGCCTCAGGGTTTTCTTAAGTCCAGCGAATGTTTGACCAAATGTATAACTATGTCCACCAATGCTTTAATGGGCTGTAACAAAAGTTACAAAATTTGGAGTTTCCTTTTAACCTTTTAGTAAAGAGGGCTCCGTTTAAAAACAAAAACAAGAGAGAGAGAGAGAGAAAGAGAGCGCAAGACAGAGAGAGCGCTGCAGTCTTACAAGCCTCTAGATAGCAGAAGATTCAAGAAGCATCTTTTTTAGTGGAAGATATAAGGCCTTTTCTGCACCAAGTATTTTTGTACCTGCGTAGCTAAAATGATATAACAGTGTGTGTAAGCTCCTATCACAAACCCCCTGCGATAGTGTAAACCATGATTTTGCACTGGTAAAGCTCAAAATAAAGAAAGAAAGAAAAGAAGTCCCACAAGAAAACCCCATACAGCCATGGTGACACTTCTCACTTTGCAAACTAGGATAAAGTGCAACATCTCTATACTCTGAGCTTGCACTACTGCATTTAGATTAGCATTGCTATGCCAGTGCAAACAAACAAAAATGAAAAAGTCAACAAAACCCACAAAGCATAAAATCCATGTCAAGCTGCACAGCTTTTGGTTTCTGCCTTCAAGGATGAGCCAAAGTTACAAAATGGTCAAGCATGAGTGCAGTAAAGCTAATTTAATTGGTGATGTGATGCGTCAAATAGGCCAATTATACTTTAATATGCAGTCCTTCAAAACAAAATCTATTTCTGCATGGTAAAACAACTAAGGGGAATAAACTGAGCCTGGTTTTATTAGTTTGTCTCAATTAGATCTGCTTATATGAAAGTGTGTCCCACTCATACCATAACCAGTTTTTTTTGGAAATTAACAATGGGTTTGTAAAATAGCCAAAAGCAATGGCAATAAAGGGCCAAAATACCAAGTTAATACATCTACAGAGACCGGGGGGCGAGGGGGGGCGGGTGACCTTATTGGACCAACTTCTGTTGGTGAGAGAGACAAGCTTTCAAACTACACAGAACTCTTCCTCAGATCTGGGAAAAACAGAAGCCCTGGGGACTTCATTTTTCTTCTCTCCAGAGAATGCACTTCAGTTTGTACACGTATCATTCACATGCTGCAATTTTCTAAAGCTAAAACGTGGTTACATATAACTAGCTTATCGTTGGAAATATGAGAATCCTGAGCCTAAAGCAGCCGTGATAAATGATGGCAGGGCTTCAAACACAGTAATCCCCTTTGAGAGAACTTCCTACTTGCCAGGAGTTGGAAGAAGTGTAATTTTGGATTTCTGCAGAATTTATTATATCATTAAAAAAAGAAAAAAAAAACCTAACCATTTTGACTGCAAAGATGGAATTCAGTTCACATTGGGAATGTTAAGTGATTTAATGCAGGTTGTCCTAAGTCTGATGAGAAACAGTTCCTGGCTGTCTGTTTCTGAGATGCTTCCTATGCTGCAACAGAGGGTAAACTGAATAGAGTGGTCAGTTTTCACTGCTACTGTTCAGAGTTTTGGGTAGCAATGGAATTGCATTAAGTTTGGGTTAATTTCATTCTGCTACAACAGGAGTACCCCACACACACCTATACCTACACGCGCACACACACACACACAAAGGAACAGTGGATTAGCTCAGCTGAGGAGACTCCATGATCCTTTCGGAAGCCACAAGGGAGAAATAAAATAAGAGAAAAAATATATAGGGAAGGAAGTAAAGCCAGTACTGAGTGGACAGGGGAGAAAAATAAGGCTGAAAAACAGTAAGAGACGCACCATGATCTAGAATAAGGAAAAAAAACAAACAAAGATAGGGAAGAAGGTAAAATGAAAAACAACAAGGACACAGCAAGACACCTTTTAAATTTAATATGTTCAAAAGAGTTTTAGTTAAGTACAGTATTTAAACTAAGTCTCAGCCAGTACCCAACTGTTCTGTTCCTTTGGGGTTGTTTTGTTTGTTTGTTTGTGTGTTTTGTTAGGGGATGAAGGGTTGAGCAGAGGTTTTCAGATATACAGTTCCTTTTATAGATTGCTTTCAGAACCTCAGATGGTGTTAATGCTGCTTTTCTCACACAGCTGTAACTATGCTCATAGATGCCTTCACTCATCTGGTCAGAATATGAACCCAGGCTCCAATATCCAACTCACCTTCCATTTTTGTTGATGTAAGTTGCTAAGTAACCATGATCCTCCCAGTTATGAATTGTTTCTGTCATTCCCTGCTCTTGAAAAACAGGCTGTAGACCTTTAAGAACGGCATTGCAATCAGCTGCAAGATGAAGGGAAAATACAGTCAGTTAAGACATTCTCAGACAAAGGTTAAGTTTACTAAACACACCTGCTGCTTTATTTATATTTTAAAAAGGTTCTGTAGTTCTTGGCTGCAGTCTGGCAGCTATACTCTGGACCGCCCTTGTTCCTCCACTGAGGCAGCGGCTTTTGAGTCTGCAACTGTACCCTATGGGGGTGCCTTGTCCCCTCCCTCCTTTATGACATCTTTCTGGTCAAGGAAGTTCCATCAGACACGTTTTTTTTTAAGATTTGGGTGATCATAGGACAAAGTAGTTTAACAGGATTCATATTACTCAATCACTTCTACCATGAAAGGAAGACTCCAGACTTGTACTATTTTAATTATGATGAGACCTGATAATAGAGAAGCTACTGTACTCGATGACCTCGCAATTTAGTATTCTCCCCAGGTTAGGGCTTTTAACATTATCTCCAATAACAATGACTGACTGGGCAAGATGAGCCAACCAATTCTACTCAAGACACAAGCCAAGCTTTTCCTGATTCCTTTTTGGAGCAATAAGATGATTTCCTCAGGTGAAGAGGGAAACTTAAAAGTTACCAAACGATTAAGATGAATGCTAGAAGTTAACACCTCTCTTGGTATTATTGATTTCTGGCTGTTCTAGCAAGACTCAAGTAGACAACAATTTGCATTATCAAGTTTATATTCCTAACTGAAGGGTTTGATACTTTTTCTTAAAAAATAAATATACAGGCCAAGGCTTCTAAAAGTGACTATTATTGGGACATCCAATCTGAGACAGCGCATAAATCAGTATTTTCTTGATAGAAAAGTGATGACCAACAGAGAGTACGTGCAGATTGAAGTCTCTGCTGGAGGGCTTCTTGACAGTCAATTAAAAAATATAACTCCCTGTTGGTATTGGTGGTGGTGGTGAGAAACCTGCATTAGCACTTACTATTGCTTTGTATCCCTTAGCTACAAACTTTCACCTTAGAGTTTCTTTCCCTCTTCACCTGAGGAAAATCAATCTTCGATCTAGGTCTGTCCCCTTCTAACTATAGCAGTTATATACTGTAGTTTCCCTAAACCTATCAGCATTCCTTCTTTGATGTCAGGGTTCAGGTTTTCCCTACACAAAAATTCAAATGCATCCTGTATTATAACAGAAGAATGCCAGAACTGCTGTCATACTCTGTCCCAAAGGTTTAAAGAAGCAGGTCTCTACTGATTACCTTGAGCATTATTCACCTTCTCTACATTGTGAAGTGAAAATAAAATAAAATGAAAACATTTGGTACTCTACAGCACCTTAATCCACCCTGGTAGTTTACCAAATGAAAATCAAAAGCATCTTCTCCTTTTCTCTCCTTGATTGAGTGCTGCATCATAGCTGTGCTATAGATTGTTAAATCTCTTCCAAATAATAGCCCTTTTTGAAAATCCTGTTACTTGCAAAATTTTAAACATTTCATATTACGGCACACATTTTCTGCGGAGAGAAATCAAATTATGCGCTGATCCCTGTCTGTGGAACAGAGAGGTCTGTTTGCACAGAACTCAGTAAAGGCTCAGGGCCTTAAGTCATCAAACTAGAGATATTCCAGGGTTTAGTAGACTTTCACAGGCCAACTCTAAACTAAAATGAAATTACTTAGGGCCTGTTCCCTTAGTTATTTACTTACATTAATTAGACAATCCCAAAAGATGGAGGAGCAGAATTGTCATTTCCTTATTTAAGAGGAGGCCATTATAACCTGACAACTATAATCCAGTTATTCTGCTAGAGTTCATATACAATATACATAAACATTTGTCCAAAGTCAACCCTAGTTTGATCGCACTGAGTTTAATGCAAGCAACATCTGAGACTCATTTGCTCTGTTATCTCCAAAAAAAGAGGTAAATCTACTTTAGTAAATCAGTAATCATCCCTTCATAGATAAAACAATCAAGCTACAGCACAAAAGTCTGATGTGCATAAAATAAAGAGACTGCATCTTTTGCTTCCTCGTTATGGTATTTTAGAAGCTGCATCAGAGTGAAATGCTAAAACTAAATTGTGACTTAAGTTAGTTGACCTTGGAACTAGTTTTCCATGCTAAAATAAGTGATTCTGGTAAAATTACATGGGACTCAGTGCAAAACTGGCAGAAAAGTGTCATACAACTCAGGTTTTGATGTACATTGCATTAAGCTTCAAAGCATAACCCTCTGAGACAAGTTTAAAAAAAAAATAAAAGACACCAAGCCCCAATTAAACCTCTGTTGCCCTAAGACTACCCAGCAAGACAGGCATAGCAAAACAAGCAGCTAGTCTAGTACACAGGGAAATATATTGTTTAGCTATAGTGGAATAATTATAACTATAGTTATGCCAATATAGCTATATGCAGACACTATTCCAGTGTTAAAATGATTTTATTCAACAATTACTCTGCATAAGATGGTCAGTTTCCCCAGGCAGACAAGCCCTAAAACTTAGGAACCTCTATCTTCCACCATGTACAGAGACTACTAGACTAAACTGCCAACCTGATTATTGATTGACATTATGTAAAAGCTGTACTCAGACATGTGGGCTATCATCCATATAATTTTACCAAACCAACTGAAATACTAGAGAGGAACAAAAAAATATTTCCCTTATTTTTCTCTGTCAAGCAAGTCACAAGAATGATGTGATTCATCTCTCTTGCAAATGTATTAAGCTGAGAAGGCACTGCACTGCCTTTTAGATAAAGATCAAATAATGTTAGAGCTAACAAAGCAAGAGTTCACATTTACCTTATCTTCTACATCTCATTCATTACACTCCCCGGGTTGCAATTTATGCTTAATTAGAATTAAGAAAAAACAAGATCTACTGAAAAGCACTGAAGAACGTGTGTGCTGACATGGCTACTAATTTTACTCATGTGTAGTGTTTACACGTGCACAAGTGTAATTGGACTCTCCTTCCAAACCTCCACAATATGCATGCAGTGTTAAGCGATGGTGTAAATTCAAACAAACACTTTACTGGGGAGATTTTATTTCTAAGTTTATTTGGCAAATTAGCTCAATTAACTATTCCCATTATGATGATAGCTGAAACATAATCAAATGTAATCTCTAGCCTCCCGCCTCAAAAAAACCACAACTTTTTTTTTTTGCCTTCTTTCATACTCACATTTTCTAGGAAGTTTTAGACCCTCTCCCTGGCTCCATATCCACTAGCAATTTTTATACTTCCTGTCCAGCAGCAGTAGAGATACACCATTGGTGTAAGCACTAGCACAGACTAGACTCAGGTATTTATAGCGGTGTTATGAAGGAAGGTTTTCATGACTGGGTATCGAACACCCTCCCCTGCTTCTGTTGTCTGCACTGCTAGTACTGACTGGTACAGTCACTCCCTGGCAAGAAAACTGGTTCTGCATTTTTTAATTTAGGCTCTACCCTTGATACTGTCTCTTGTGTTGTCCATCCCATCCCCCACACATCCTCCCTACTACTACCCCCTCCCATCAGATTCTCCCTCCCACTTTCTTTCCTTTCCTCCTTGCTTTCTCCTACAAGATCATAAGAACCAGGAAATGAAATAGGAGCATGAAAATGAAACTGATGGGTGCCTAGTTAGTTTAATTATATACACAACACTTTCCAGGCCAGCAGATTAGAGTGAAAACCACAAAGGCCTGGTCTACATTTGAAAATTAGGTAGGCATAACTACATCGCTCAGGGATGTAAAAAATCCAAACCCCCGAGAAGCATAGTTAAGGCAGCCTAAGTTCGTGTAGAGAGCACAAGGTTGATGGTAGAATTCTTCTGCTGACCTATTTATCACTCTCAGGGAAGTGGATTACTTATGCCAACTGAGTAACTCCTCCTGTCAGAGTAGGCAGTGTTTACACTGAAGATAAGTGTAGACATGCCCTAAATGAATTCCAGACCTTCACTTGGATGCTGCTGAGCAGCTGCATCATCACAACCACTGGGTAGCCAGGAAGTATTTGGAATACTGACACCCACCACGTTGTCCCCCACCACTCCTCCATTTTAAAAATAAGTGAACTTGCCCCCATACCCCCGTTCAGAGCGGGAGGATCAGTATAGTGAGCAACCCCAGGCAAGGCAAAGTCTATCTTCTGACCATAACAACAACTCAAGTGAAAGAAAGCCTTTCCATTCCGCTCAAATTCTGATGCAAGTTCAGGCCACAGAAATTTCTTTACAGTTCACATGGAAATTTAACAGATTGCATTTATTTAAAATGTCAAGTACAGAATTGATGATTATCTAAGTATTTGGCATTTATGCATTGAAATGAAAGGAGCTGCAAGGGATTAGATATCAAAGAATACAAAACAAGAATTACTATTATGTACAATGACGTCACATCTGCATAAGTTTTACGCATCCAGTCTGTGCATAACCTTGCGCTTCTAGAAGAGGCAGTTTGGAATAGCTACAGACATTCCTCTGAAGTTACAGTTGCCAAAAGGCTGCTCACTGATAAAAATCAATGAATTTAAATGCTGTCTTAAGGGCAAAATGGGGACAAAAAAAAAAAAAGCCCTTATGATCTGCTAGTCTGATCTCTTGGACAATACAAGCCATAGAATTTCACTCTGTAATTCCAGCATTCAGCCCCATAATTTGCAGCTGAACCAGACCATCTCTTTTAGTAAGATATCCAACTTTGATTTAAAGTCTCCATGTAAAAGAGAGTTTCCAACAACATCCCTTGGCAATCTGTTTCAACAGTTTATTACCCTCTTGTTTAATACATCTTTTTTCCAGTTTGAGTTGTTCCAGTTTTAATTTTGAGCCGTTTGATCTTGTTATGTCTTTATCTCCTGGATTAAAAAAGCCCTCTAAATTTGTGGTTTGTTCTCTCCCTGTAGCTACTCCTACACCACAATTAAGTTGCTTCTTAAACTTCTCTGTAAGATAAACAGACTGAGCTCCTTAAAACTCATGGCAAGGTATGAACACAATTAATGTGATGTTTCCAAAAATACAACATGAACTTCTATATGTTTAGTTCTTGCTAGTCAGATAAAATAAATGAAATAAGACTGTGATGGGGTGCAACCACAGACAGTGCGACAGCTGTGCCCCCTTAACTCATTAATTTGGGTTGTCTCTCACAATGTCTTCCTGGTAGGGGTGACCAGATGTCCCGATTTTATAGGGACAGTCCCTATTTTTGGGTCTTTTTCTAATATAGGCTCCTATTACCCCCCACTCCGTCCCAATTTTTCACATTTGCTATCTGGTCACCCTGCTTACTGGTGACAAGCAGCAAACCCCTCCATGTGCTGTTACCAGTCAGTACAATTGTATGTGGAGCCCCACACCCAACTAGATTGCATGAATTGTCTCAGAGCCACTCATGAATCACAGAGAAAGACACCAGCCAAATCTCTTCCCCCCCAGCCCTGGCTCCTAGCCTTGAACCCTAGGGAATATACTATCTTGAACTGCTCAGGATCCTTTCTTGAGCAATGCAAGTTTATTAATTGGTTCACTACTTCATCAAAGGGAAGTGGACATACACAAGCCTTTATAACCTGAGCAGATTTACCAAGTAGTTCAGTCAAACTCACTGATAAGGACAAACATTAGAGTAAGTTTATTGATTACAAAAGATGGATTTTAAGTGTAAAGTGATAGGCAAAAGTCAGTGTAGTTACCAAAGGAAAATAAAAGATAAACACGCAGTCTAAATTCTCAACCTTGTTAGACTAGGCACTCTGGTCTAAGCAGTTTTTCTCACTCCACTGGATACTGCAGGTTGGTTACAATCTTTCATATGCAGGCTCTTCCTGTTAGTCTGGGGACTAGTCTTCTCAGCTCTAGCATTCTTGTTGCATTCAGCGTAGTTGGGAGAAGATACAGGACAAACCATGAGGCCTCTGTCCTCTATTTTACATCCTCATTCCATGTGCTTGGAGAACACAAGTCCAGGTATGTCTGATGGGCAAAGTCACCAGGCAAAATTGAGAAATTCCCCTGGTGTGGCCCTGTGCAGGTGAATCACTGAACTGTAACTCCCTTGCTGGACAACGGCTGCTGATGGTTGTTCGACACCTGCTCGGGCACTGGTTAGCTCCTTTCCTATTGTTCCTGGGGATCTAATATCTGGGCAATTCTACAACTCACAGCATATTTTAGAAACAACCATACAACACAATCTCATAACTTCATATGTGCTAATTATATACACATTTAGATAGAACAATGACTTTCAGCAGATCACAGCCCTTCCCTCGAGTCCTTACCTGGCATGCTTTATATGAAATATCACAATTATATAAAAATTATGAATATGGGGCTTACAAGGTGCCTCCCCCATCCCCGAGGTATAGAGTGTCACAAAGACCGCACTGTTGAATACCTCTCCAGTTTTGAAGACTGCTTTGTTCCTAAATAAATCCATGGACTAAGTCACAAAGCAAAACTCATAAACCTGATGTAAGATATGACACTGAATATGCATAGTTTGAAACAGCGTACCTATGCAAATACTACTGTATAGCACACATACTTATGCCAGTGGGTGTTAGTATGTATTCACCTCCACACAATGTGAAAATATATAAGTGGCCTGGGAAAAGAGCAATCTGAGTGCCTGACAACTTGTGACAGTTTAAGGCATTGTATGCATGAGTTTGAACTTGCAAATATATAAAACCAGTGCTCTGTAGTCCATAGTTACATGGCTTCAATAGCAGCAAATCTGATCCTTTACCACACACTATCATTTGCTCTTACCGTATATATATCCCATGATATAACAGTATGGCGCTATAAAATTTATATCTATAGAGAAACTAGCTATGTGTATTATCAAAATGTTAATTTGTCAGCACATGTACAGGAATTCGGGTTGAGGGGGAAGGGTAGATGTCCCCCTACTGCACTCTTTTGATTTAGGAAGTGGCAAATAAATCTGTGGATTATATACAGCTGTAGAAATGGCAGAAATCAAGTGCATTAGTCATATAATTAAGAGGTACATTTTCATTTAACTGATAGCATGCAATATTTCTGGCCTCATCCCAAAGGTAATTTAGTGCTGTGGTGGGGGGAAGGAAGGGCAAATTCACCCACTTGAGCAGATTACAGGAGTGGAGCTTATAAAACCAAGAATGTATATACTCTTAGGAAGAGGTGGAAATTTGGGAGCTCAGCGACCTCCAAAGAGACTTCATCGCTAAATGTGATGGTTCTCAGAGCAGCAAAACAATTTATTCATTAACTATGTTTCTCACATTTACTTATTTTGAGCAGAGTCTTAGGCTTCCCGGTTTTCTAAAGTTTAGGGAGGCTGTTTGTTCTTGTAGTAATAGCTTTTAATTGTAGCTTTTGTTGAAGGCATGTTTTTAAGAAGAAACTGAAGAGCATAACAAACCCCATTCTAACATGAGCTTTCAAACAACTGAGCTACTTTTTGCTTCAAGTTGGTGAAAGTATGTCCACTAAAAACAACTGGCCTTGGCAACAAACACCTCCCCCAGTACTACGTTTAGAAGCATTCTGTTCTCTGTAAGAAAAACACCATAGGAAAATCCTTTGTTTCATGCACACTAGATCCATGCAGACACAGAATGCAGGAAGCACAGCTCTGTACCAAAACTATCAAGGCATTTGGGAACAGAATTTTTAATAAATTTCCACATGTGAGCAGCCACCAATATTTCAAGTTGATTTATATCTCTGAATAAGCAGAATATTCATGAATCTGGGTGGAAATAACCCACCTATTATTCAATTGTACATGGGAAAGTGGATCAACATTGGGTTTTCCTGTGCACCTGCTCATGTCTATAATATGGGAGATGGGTTCAGAGAGCTACTTTTCCTTAACAGATGGTCACAGTAGTAGTGAAGTTCTAAAATTACGCTATCAAAATAGGAATGTAGAAACTATACAATGTACAAAGACCAAGAGCAAAACTGAATTTCTTTAATACTCATAATGCTTAGCCCACTTGGAGCTTCTAGGAGATAGTGTAATAAAAGTAAGGTGACTGCTAGAGAAAGGAAAATTTTGCATGGAGAAGACGTAAAAGGAGTTCTTTGCTTTTTATGTTTGCATGTCTTGACTTCACTGTTTTTGCTGACGTACTCCTTGGTGGACTGGGGAGGGGGGAAAAAAGGTAAAAAAACAAAACAAAATACCACACCCCACTAGGGAGTGATGTGATAAGACAGTGAAAAGAAGAGCAACCCAGAAAGGAAGGAATTTTTATCTAAGCTGTTTGAAATTGAGTTTTAAAAAAAACTGATAAAGCCATTGCAGTTGGGAGAACTGCTTTCAGAAGATTACTTTTCAAACTGAGAAATATTCTACTCCAGTCCTACCTATCCATATTGCCAACCAAGTAACCAAAAAAATTAATTAATTATTTTGGGGGATGGGGAGGATTATAATTTGAGTCAGATCTTATTTAGATATCATAAGCCAAGAAGAGAGAACTTTTACTTTTTGCAGGTGAACTTCGAACTACTTTGAAAAGTGACTAAAGCAGTGTTTCCCAAACTTGGGACACCATGTCCGCCAGTGGGAGCTGTGCTCAGCCAGACCTGCGGACACGGCAGGTAAACAAACCGGCCTGGCCTACCAGGGGCTTTCCCTGCACAAGCGGCGTCCCAAGTTTGGAAAACACTGGACTAAAGGCTTGTGTGAACTTGAAATGCTACAGTGACACAGCTGCGCTGCTAGAGTGCTTCATTGTAGACACTACCTACCCCAACAAGAGGGATTCCCCTGTGAGCGTAGGTAACCGACCTCCCTGAGGCACAGTAGCTGGGTCAATGAAATAATTCTTTCATCAGCCTAGCACTGCCTATACCAGGGGTTAGGTTAGCTTAACTAAACGGCTCAGGGACATGGATTATTTTTTTTCCCCACACAAGTGATGTAGCTGAGTCAACCTTACTTTTTAGGGCAGACCAGGCCTATGAAAAACTGTACCTTAGCTCTGAAACTTTTGCTACCTGTGGGAATTCAGAGCAACATCAGCTTTCCTAAGGGTATGTCTTCACTACCAACAGTAAAGTGCTGCCGCAGAAGTGCTTTAACTTGGCTGTGTAGTCGCAGCACCAGCACTGGGGGAGAGCTCTCCCAGTGCTGTAAAAAAACCACCCCCACAAGGGGAGTAGCTCCCAGCATTAGTGCACTGTCTACACTGCCCCTTTACAGCGCTGAAACTTGCTGTGCTCATGGGGATGCTTCACCCCTGCGCAAGCAAGTTGCAGAGCTGTAAAGTGGCATTGTAGACAAGGCCTTAGTGACTAAAGTTTTTGCTATGTTTAATTCTCACAAGCAGTGCAAACTCAATATAGTTATGAGAGGCAAGCATGATTCTATTCTTTTATGTGTACTGAAACAAAAATGCTTTGATGAGTTCCAGCTACAAGGCCAATATGATACAAACGAGTAGGAGCTACAGGGCTGGGACCATTGCCATCAGTTCAACCCAATGCACATGGACAAGATTCACCATAGTTATGGATCTAGTCTATTTGCATTCTATTATATTACAGATACTCAAGTAGTTGTCTTTTTTCTTGAATCCTAGTAAGGAAGATGTTCACTTTTCTCTTTGTATTCACATAGGAAGGGGAGTATAAGAGAAACCTTGTTTCTTTTTAAAAATGTGATTGCAAGTCACAGAAATTGTCAGGAGATCTGAAGCAACTGTGTGCCTGAATTCCCTGATAATTTTTGTCAACTGAAATAACATTAAAAAAAAAAAGTCTCTCTCTCCCTTCTCTTCCCCTCCCCTCCAAAATATACAAATGAGTGGACAGTTGTGAAAATTCAGACACCAATACATGTAAAACAAAACAAAGCACAACTGTCTAGTTGCTATACTCTGCCTGTGCTCACATTGCAAATACCTTAAGGGGTTGTCAGATGCATGAAGAGAACTGTAAAAGGTCAGTTAAAAAATCCAATGTGATGTATAAATTGATGTCCCTTTAAAGCACATTTATAATCTCAATTCTCAGGTTACAGAATTAAAAAACTGTTAATAATTACTAGTATTAGAGCAGCATCCAGAGTCCCATCATGCTAGACACAAAAGATAGAGAACATTGCTCTAAAACATGAGCGAAATAATAACTAAAAATGTGTATGTTCACAGTGGCGTTAGTTCTGTGAGACATCTCATCGCTTGAAGTTCTGCATCAACTGTGCCTGACGACTTCAGCTCTGAGAAAATTAATAAATTGACATGGCAGGATGTATTTACTCAGTCTTTAAAAAGGACACTAAAGGACATATATTTCTGTTTGGCTTCAAAGACAAAAACTTCATTTTAAACAAGATGAATTGCAAACTTCTGCCACAAGAATAGTTATCATGGATTAAAATGTTTCAAACCTATATGAATATGCCTGTGTCCTGAGAAACTGGTAGCCAGCCCCCAACACCACAGCCTATAATTAAACACAGTAAATGCAGAATGTGAAGTCTGTTAGAAACCATAATCCCAGTATCCTGAGGAAAATGTGAAGTCTGTTAGAAACCATAATCCCAGTATCCTGAGGAAATTCCATTCTATCTAAATCCCCCATGAAGTTTCAATTGGATAGCCCATTTTTACTTCCCATTCTTAACAACTGCATAGCTGTATAAGCATTGGTTATACAGCAGTGGATCTCAAACTTTTTTACTGGTGACCCCTTTCACATGGCAAGCCTCTGACTGCAACTCCCCTTATAAATTAAAAGCACTTTTTTATATATTTAACACTATTATAAATGCTGGAGGCAAAGTGGGATTTGGGGTGGAAGTTGATGTTACCCAAAATTGGGTCAGCTAGTAAGCTTAGGGAGGACTAATGACCACCAGAGTTTGCAGAAAGCAGCATGTTTGTTATATTGATAGCTAAGCTCAAAAGAAGGCTGGGGGAGGGTATCACACTCACACACTCACGCTCCCAGGACAGGCACGGCACTGGAAATGTCAGGATCCTTTAAGGTAAGTGTCCCACAGCACAGTGATGGATGGTGCAATGAAGGTAAGTCATCCCGAGGCAGGATGGAATGCAACAGTGGGTCCCGAAGGGCCTCCACGGGAGGTACTAGCTTGTGAGTGCACTCCTGAGCACAAGGCCCCTTCCCCTTTTAAGGATCTGCTCCTCATGGCCTGCACTAGAGATGACTTGGCTGCATCTGGTTGGTCACACTCCACCTCAGCCAGTGTCCATGCATTGGGTGTGTGAGTGCTGCCTAATTAGAGTCCCAGACATCTTGTCTAGGAGCGCTTCTGATCTTCCAGCTGTTCAACCAGCCCATTCATCCCACAAGCATTCCAGGAGGGAGGGGTGGGGGAAAGCCACTTCACAGGTATTCAAAGAGGGAGAGGAGACAAGGGGGGGAGTGTAACAGACCTTTTGAGCATACAGGTTATACAGAGCATACAGATCACTGCTGATCCTACAACAGTTGACAGCTCACCACCCCCCACGTAATAACCTTGCGACCCCGAGGGGTCCCGACACCCAGTTTGAGAACCCCTGTTATATAGTACCATAGTTTGCATGGCTCTTTACAGATGAGAAATATGGTCACTCCCCCAACAAGTTTAGAAGCTAAACTGGATAACATAGGACAGAGAAAGCCAGGGTTGCAAATAAAGGTGAGGAGACTTAGGCCTGATCTACACTAGAAAGTTAGGTCTGCATAACCTAGATCCCTCTGGGGTGTGAAAAATGCATACCCATGAGCAGTGTAACTATGCTAACCTAAGTCCCCATGTAGACAGTTCTAGGTTGACAGAATACCAAGTCAAAGAATCTAGTGTACTATTGGTGTTATTTAAAACATGGGAAATAGTAGTGAAGTGCCCAAATAATGTACATAAATCTAGGCATTTTGTCTACGGGAGGTGGGGGTAGGGACCTATTGTTGAGACCACTGGTACACCTCTAACAGTGGGAACACTCGCTTAGACAAGGTGCTGGTGTTTTTACTACCATGTTGCTTGGACATTTACTGCCTAAACCTTGCTTTGAGTTGGTCTATTTGGCTACAAAATGTCTCAATTTTGGCATTAAATACTAAAAAAACCCTCTTCCTTTTGTATGGGGTGTATTTATTGGCCTCTGGACTTCTGCTCATCTGAAGTCACACCCATGTTTTTATTTGCTAAGCACTGGGAGCTCAGGAGGACACAAGGAAGACATACTCCATGGCTTGAGGAGTTTAACCATTTAAAGCCATGATCCCGAAAGGGTGCTCTGAGTGGGCATTAGAGTTCACCATCACAGTGCTCCTTGAAGGATCAGGGCCAGTGTAGACAGACAAATCAAATCAGACCCAAGAGTCACCAGCCCACAGGATGTTTTTTGTAACTGGTCATCACTAGAAAAATCTTCATTCCAATATAAAGTCTATCTATCCTACAGCCAGTTAAGGATCTAACAAAGCCAGATTTAAAATACTTTCAGAGTGGTTGAGATTTAAGCTATTTGGGAAGGGCGGGCCCTTTGTTTCAAAGTTTGAAACACAAACAAAGGTCACACTTCAGTATCTGCTTTGATTTTTAGTTGCATAAACATGCATTAGCCTCACTTGTCAGAGATGATAAATCAATCTCCAAAACAGTTGCTTGATTCACAGAGCCTAACTACGTTTCCTCAATATGAGAAGCACTTTTCCTGGCTTGTGTACAGCACAAATAATATTCTTTGCTCATTGGAATTCAATGACCTGGCTCCATCCCTTTTCTATTGTTGACGACTCCTACTTAACTGTTGCCCTAATGCAATTAAAACACACACATACAAGTTGTTTCTTATTGTGTTAAGTATTTCATGGTTTTGCTTAGTTTAGCCAAGCAACTTTTAGGTCCCTTCAGCACTGCTAGGGAGCTGGGAACATTTTAGGAAAAACTTCCAACTAATCAAAGAATGTTTTTCAATTAAGCCAGGATGAGTCCCAAAACAACCTTCCCCAGGAGAGAAAAAAGGCTTAAAGACACTAATCATGCCTGTCAGAATTTGGCATGCTAATTCCATAAAAGGCATGCTTCCTGCAAGATAGCTGAAAGACAGAGAGAGAGCGCGCAGTGGCCCAGTGATATACCACTTCTTTCACAGACAATGCTCACAGAGACTTGCACCAAAACAAAAGGGTGCAAATAAAAATAGATATTTTCCAAAAGTTTGATATTGACAGAAATAAAGAAAGAGCTGTTTTGCCACCCAACCAGCTGTAATTAGAACAGCTGATTGCTTTTTCAGCAACAGTTTGCATGTAGACCAGATCTTTAAGTACAGCCTGGGTTGAACACACCACACCACTATGCAAAAACTAACCAACAATGGTAAATGGAAAGCTTTTCCCAGCAAGCATGAGGTCTTAGGCCAGCCATTTCTACAGAATCTAATCTTTCATAAAAAAAAAAGTTTATTAGTCCTTCTAGCTAAAATGATAAACTATCCAAAAATAAGCCAAAGCAATGTGTTTTCTGGGTTCGCAGATGGCTCCAGTTCCTTTTGTCATCCTTAAGTTTGCCAAGCAGCAGAAGAGTGAAATTAAATGAGACTGACCAGTTTCCCTGCTGCTATTCAGAACCCTACTGACACCTGTGACATTATCAAGAATCACATCAGTTTCAAGCTACTGATCTTTGGGAAAACAACCCAGCAGCATCACAGGCAGACACTGGTTATGTCCCAGTAAAAGAGAGGCATGGGAAGAAAGAATAGCCTGGTGCAGACTTATCCCTTCACAGGGAACGGGAGAGAAAATAATACACTAGCAGACACCCACAATCTCTCCCCTGCAACTAACAGCTCTGAGGGAGGGATTCAATAACAGAAACCCTCCATCCATTCTTTCAGCAGCAATGAGGCAATGCAAAACAGAGACAGAAAGCTGCTCTCCTCCAGCAGCTAGGGAAGGATTGAGTTTCAAACACCTATTACCCAGATGCTGAGAGATGAAGCCTCAAGTGCCTCCTCCTTCTGAGAATCCAAAGTAGCAGGAGTTCTGGCCTTGTTCGAATGTTATTGATCCCCCATATACGGCCGTTGGGCTTCCCTCGCCTTTCATATCTACCTTTGACTATGGCCACGTCCACACTACAGAATAAAATCGAAATTATTAAAATCGATTTTATAAAACAGTTTTTATAAAATCGATTTTACGCGTCCGCACTAGGGCACATTACTTCGGTGGTGTGCGTCCATGGTCCCAGGCTACCATCGATTTCCAGAGCGTTGCACGGTGGATACCTATCCCATAGTTCCTGCAGTCTTCCCTGACCCTCGGAATTATGGGTTACTACCCCAATGCCTGATGGGGCAAAAATCACTGTCATGGGTGGTTCTGGGTACAGCCTCACCCCCTTCCTTCCTGAAAGCAGCAGACAGCCATTTCGAGCCTTTTTTACTGGGTGAACAGAGAACAAACGCCATAGCACAGCAAGCATGAACCCTGCTCTGATCAGTAGCGCAATCGTGGACGTTGTAAACAGCTCATGCATTCTCGTGCTGTCTATGGTGAACCATGAACTGCAAATGCAGGAGAGGAGGAGGCAGCTACGGCAGCGCGGTGACAAGAATGATGAGGACCTGGAGGCTGATTTCTCCCTAACCGCGGGCCCCCGCGCTTTGGAGCTCCTGATGGTAATGGGGGAGGTTCTACCCATTGAACCTCCCGATTTTGGGCCCGGGAAACAAGCACAGACTGGTGGGACCGCATAGTTTTGCGGGTGTGGGACGATTCGCAGTGGCTGTGGAACTTTCACATGCGTAAGAGCACTTTCTTTGAACTTTGTGACTTGCTTTCCCCTGTCCTGAAACGCCATAATACCAGGATGAGAGCAGCCCTCACAGTGGAGAAGTGAGTGGCAATAGCCCTCTGGAAGCTTGCAACGCCAGACAGCTACCGGTCAGTCGGGAATCAATTTGGAGTGGGAAAATCTACTGTGGGGGCTGCTGTGTTGCAAGTAGCCAAAGCAATCATTAAGCTGCTGCTACGAAAGGTTGTGACTCTGGGAAACGTGCAGGTCACAGTGGATGGCTTTGCTGCAATGGGATTCCCTAACTGTGGGAGGGCCATAGATGGAACCCATATCCCTATCTTGGCACCGGAGCACCAGGGCACCCAGTACATAAACCGCAAGGGGTACTTTTCAATGGTGCAGCAAGCACTGGTGGATCACAAGGGACGTTTCACCAACCTCCACGTGGGATGGCCAGGAAGGGTTCATGACGCTCGCGTCTTCAGAAGCACTACTCTGTTTAAACGGCTGCAGCAAGGGACATACTTCCCAGACCAGAAAATAACAGTTGGGGATGTAGTTATCCTGGGGGACCCAGCCTACCCCTTGATGCCATGGCTCATGAAGCCATACACAGGCAGCCTGGACAGTGGTCAGGAGCTGTTTAACTACAGGCTGAGCAAGTGCAGAATGGTGGTAGAATGTGCATTTGGCCTTCTAAAAGGGCGCTGGAGAACTTTACTGACTCGCTCAGACCTCAGCCAGACCAATGTCCCCTTTGTTATTGCTGCTTGCTGTGTGCTCCACAATCTCTGTGAGAGTAAGGGGGAGACCTTTATGGCGGGGTGGGAGGCTGAGGCAAATCACCTGGCCGCTGATTACGCGCAGCCAGACACCAAGGCGATTAGAAGATCACACCAGGAAGCGGTGCGCATCAGAGAAGCCTTGAAAACGAGTTTCATCATGGGCTAGGGTATGGTGTGAGTGCTGTGTTTGTTTCCCCTTCATGAACCTCCCCCCTGTATTGACTCCTGCTGCAAGCAACCCACCCCCCCCCGCCTTCCATTACAGCTTGCTTATGGAAATAAAGTCATTCCTTGTAACCAACCCACCCTCCCACTTGCTTTGAAAAGCATGTAATTATAAGAAGATTAAGAGAAATAAAAAGGTACCCCGGGAGTGGTTTGGGAGGAGGATAGGAGGGAAGAAAAAGGCCATTAAGGACATTTCAATGTAATGACAGCCTTTTGGTTGGACTGTCAATGGGGGTGGAGTGGGCGGGTGCAGAAAGCCTTCCCCCACGCACTCTTACACGTCTGGGTGTGGAAGATATGGAACATGGTGAGTACTGAGGGAGGTTAAACATGGGCTGGAGCGGCACTCTGTGACCCCGCAGCTCTTCCACCAGACTTCGGAGGATGTCAGTTTGATCGCTCAGCAGCTGCAGCATTGCATCCCGCCACCGCTGATCTTCCTGCCGCCACATCTCATCTCGAGCGTCCCTCCTGTCCTCACGTTCACTGGCATCTTTCCTGTAGTTTGCTACCACGTCCTTCCACTCCCCCAGATGAGCTCTTTCATTGCGGGTTACTGCCATGATTTCTGTGAACATTTCATCCCGTGTCCTCTTCTTCCTCCTCCTTATCTGAGCTAGCCTTCGGGCTGGAGTAGGGAGGCTTGAAAAATTTGCAGCTGCATGAGTGGGGGAAAAGAGTGATAGAAGGATCATAAGAGATACATTTCACAGAACAATGGTTATACTCTTTCACAGTGAACTACACTATTCACCGTACGTAGCACGTCACTTCACTACAAGGTCACCTTTGGATTCTTTTAGTATTTAGTGCCTGCGGCTGTGGTGTAACAGATCAACACAGACACAGGTCCGGGGATTACAATTCAGCTTGCAGGCGGTCATGGTAAGGCCTACATCTAAAATGGCAGATCACCCTCTCCCTTCTCCCTGCACCACCCCCCCGCGTGGCTATTAGCAGGTAAAATTCGTGCTGGCCAGCCAACTGCTAAAAAGCACATCTTTTGCTTTTTTTCTTATGCCTTCAGAAGGAGCAGCAGAGGAAATACTGTGAATTGTGTTCCCCCCCACTCCGCATGTCTGCTATAATGGCAGATCAATGAAACCCTATCCCCTCCTCCTCCCCCCCCCCCCCACCACGTGGCTATTAGCAGGGAAAATTCCTGCTGGCCAAATGCTAAAAAGCTCAGCGCCATTAAAGACACCTCCCCGTAGGAATGGGCAGCTTTTTCCCTTCCCCCCGCATGGCTAACTGCAAGGGAAGGATTTCTTTTAAGCCGCACGAAAGCATCACTGTAGGAATGGTCATCTCTGTCCCCTTAATAAAATACATTAATTTTTACCAGGTGACCATGAACGATATCACTCTCCTGATGATTACAGACAGAGAAAAAGAAATTATGCTTCTTGAATGCCAGCAATCCCCGTGACCATACGCAGCTAGGCTTTGTCATGCAATGATACCTGATTACGTGCTCCAGGCATGGCGTGGTAAAGTTTCGTACCATGGTGGACGGAATAAGGCTGCCCTGCCCAGAAACCTTCTGAAAAGGCTATTGGGGTACCTCCAGGAGTGCTTCATAGAGATGTCCCTGGAGGATTTCCGCTCCATCCCCAGACATGTTAACAGACTTTTCCAGTAACTTTAATGCCAGCTAATGCATGCAAGCCTTCATGGCAAATCAATCATTAAAAAACGCTTGCTTTTAAACTATGTTTTATATTTACAAAGGTACACTCACCAGAGGTCGCTTCCATGGCTTCACTGTCTGGGCTAGTGGCTTGGGAGGGCTGGGAGTTTAATTCTGTCTGGGTCACGAAAAGCTCCTGGCTGTTGGGGAGAATGGAGCGCTGTGTGCTTTCAGCAAGGTCGTCCTCTTCCTCCTCGTAATCTTCCCCCTCCGCTGAATCCTCAGCCATGGGTGAGATTATTACCCCCACCTCGGAATCCACAGACAAGGGGGGGCTTGTCGTGGCGCAGCCCCCTAAAATTGTATGCAGCTCAGCGTAGAAGCAGCATGTTTTTGGCCCAGATCCGGATCTGCCATTTGCTGCTTTGGTTTTCTGGTAGGCTTGTCTGAGCTCCTTCACTTTAACTCTGCACTGCACCGAGTCCCTGCTATGGCCTCTCTGCCTCATGGCATTAGAAATTTTTTCAAAAGTTTTTTCATTTTGTCTTCTGGAACGCAGTTCTGATAGCACAGAATCTTCTCCCCATACAGCGATCAGATCCAATAACTCCTGTGTGGTCCACGCTGGAGCTCTTTTCCTATTCTCAGGAGACTGCATTGTTACCTGTGCTGCTGAGAGCTCCACGCTGGCCAAACAGGAAATGCAATTCAAAAGTTCGCGGGGCTTTTCCTGTATACCTGGCCAGTGCAGTATCAGATTCAGGCCTTCTGCTAGTAGGTATCCAATAACTTTTTCAAGCACTGGTAGTTGAGTATTTAAGTCATGCCACTGTGCTGTCAACCTCTGTGTCTTGGAAAACAAAATACTGCAAGATATTATCTACTTAATTCCTTTTCCAAGATACAGTGTACCTAAGGGCAAGACCAAGGACTTATTATATAATTACTTAAAGCCAAGATGAATTGATTAACATCAGTGATGAAAGCAAAGTTTCCTGCTTGCTGATTTTAATAATGATTTAAGGCACTTCGATTTTAATCTCACGCTGCAATGTATTTTGTTTAGGGAAATAAGTATTGGTTCATTCTCATTGGCTGATATAACAATTAAAACTCATTGATATGCAATCAAGTATGATTTTTTTTTTTTGTTAACTAAGAGGATGCACTATCTATACACATTTATTTAAGTAGTTATATAGTTTAAGTATACATTTATTCAGATTTTTTTATTACTGTTGGAATATGCATGTGACCCAACAACCTCTTAAAGCCAACTGAAATGGGTGTAGAGAAGGGTTACACAAATCTCAGATCTGGTGTGCACATTCTAGCTCATCAAAGCATGTCATGTGAGGTTTCAAAAAGCCAGTATCACACTGGTCATAAATGTCATTGTGAAATGTATGTACATGTACTATGCAAGGAGTTATGTATCTGTACCAGAAAATTATGTTCTTAAGTACATAAGGTAAAAAGTAGGTCATCAAAAGGTGACATGCCTCAGATGAGGAACAGACAGGAGGTAAGAAATGTGCATCTCTCTGTGGGAATATAAATTAAGCATTGCTAGCTAACACAATGGTTGCCAATTTACATACAAAGTCAAATGTTAACAAAGAGATGTGATTTCAACAGGAAAGGAGCCCGCAGGAAAAAAGCAAGCCATGGAGAGTATCCTGTCTAGGAGTAAAGACAATGAAACTTTAGGGGGGTATTTCTAGAAGGCAAAGAAGATAACCTGGTATCCAGCACCTATGAAATAAACAGCATGTTTGCATTCATGAAAATAGGGGTCTCAGCCAACCTTGGCTGCAGACTTTGGGTGAGATAAGCATCTTTGACAGGAGGTTAACCTTTTGGTAGGATTTAGTTTCTGGAAAGCATCTAATGATTTTGTTTAAGATGAAGGCATTTCTTTCCACTATTCTTACTCACTATTACTTGAATCTTTGATAATAAACTTATTCTTGTTTTCAATATACATCTATCTAACTGTGATGTTAAGCAAAATGCCGATCCTGAGCTGAAACTAACAACCTGGCAAGTGCTGTTCCTTTGTGATTGGCAGATCTGGTAACTGTGTAGAGTGTCCAGGGGATATGGGACTGGACATGGCAGAGATCGCTCCAAGGATTCGGGCATTGGCATGTGCCTATCACTACCTGTATAGAGAGAACAAGGACTGCAGAAGCCTAGAGGTTGATGATTGTGCAACCAGAGGCAAAAGATTTTCTGTCCAACAGAAATTGAAAGTACTTTTCCCCTCCTTAATATCCAATGCATATTTATTTAAAGGGTTAAAAGATTATACTAAATGTAGGCATTAATGTAAGCTGTCATAATTTCAAGTTTAATTTGACAGGTTTATTTTTAAAAAGAAAAATGTATTTAAATACAAAATCTGTTAACCGATTTGTATCCACTCTGCTTAAAGCAGTCATCACTTTTCAGAATGTAACATGTGAAAAGGCATCACATTCAGCATATTTACTACGTGTCTACTCAGGGTTACACTTGATTTAAAATAAAATAAGTTTTTATTGATTTCTAGTATTCTTTGTATTGCAATGCCAACACAACAAAAAGGGGAGATGGATTCTAATCCTTTTTGTACTTTGAACAGAAAGATTGTCATTCTGTTTGTCACTCAGCTACCTTGGTATAACCCCACTGTACACAAGAGAGTTACACAGGTATAAATAAGGAGCATAACATGGCCTGCTGAGTTTAGCACCAGCATCTCTCTTTCACACTGAGGCAGAGGGGTTACACTGCAACCTACCGTTTTGGATGCCTCAAGAAAACATCATGGCGCACTCAGGAGTTGCATGCCTATATCAGCGAGCTGAGGTTCACATGCCAAATACTTGCTCAGCAGACCATAACAGATTCAGAAGTGAGGGAGAAAAGCACAAGGTTAGAGTTTTCATTTGTTCCTGCTTATTTAGGGTAAAGGAAATAAAAGAAAGAAAGCAGCAGAAGAGGCAGGTTGAGTGAAGACGTGTGCTAAAAAAAAAAAAAGGAAATGCTGTTGGCCAGATTTCCACTGACAGCAGGAAGACCGGAGGGAGGAGCAAGACTCTGGTATAGCTAGGAGATGCTGTAGGCCAGAGCTCTACTTACAGCAGGAAACTGAGGCACAGCTAGAAAGTGCTAAAAGAACAGGAGTACTTGTGGCACCTTAGAGACTAACAAATTTATTGCAGCATGAGCTTTCGTGAGCTACAGCTCACTTCTTCAAAACCTAGAAAGTGTTGTAGCCCAAGATCTGCTAGGAGCAGTGAGTCACTAGTACAACTAGGAAATAGCTGGAACCCAGAACTCCACTAGGAGCGCGGAAGACTCTGGGTGATAAAGGGTATGGTTTCACACCTTCAGGGGTGACAGAACTCTTTGCTGTTCAGGGTGACCCAGACAAGTGTGAAGCAGCGCCTGGGGAAGTATGGATATTAAGGAGGGGGACAGATGCCCCTTAGTCCACAGGTTATGGGGACTTAGAACCGATGGCTACAGCCAGTGGCTAATCCTACTGCATCAATGGCAGGGAAGAGGTTCAACATACAGAGCTCCATTGGTGGTTCACTACTCTGTATCAGCTACTCCTATCAGGCCTGACAAACTCATAATTAACTTATTGCTGTCACAGTTTCTGTCTATAAAAAATGTTGTGTGAGATTAAACGAAAGCCAGTGACAAACTGGTCATTAATATCATTGTGAAATCTATGGGGAATTATGGATACTTACTAATATTATGCTTAAAAGAGAGAGAGGTTTTATTCCAGATTGGAAGGAGGATAGCTGCCTCTAATGCAAAGTAAGCATTGTGGAACAACACAAAGGAAGTTTTATTTGCACATGAAGGCAGTAGGAAAAACAGGTCGACAGAGGGATGTGAAACCAACAAGAAGGAACCTGAACCCCAGGATGTCATCCTGATTCTGGAAACTAAGAAAATAAACTTGGGAAATATGAGGAGAAAGACATCTTATTATCTGAAACCTTCATGGAGGGAGGTGATTCATAAAAAAAGAAGTCTGGATCCTGATTTAATTGAAAAGTCAGCAAGCTTTTCAGAAGGATTCTGAGGGTAAGAAACTATTTGAGACAAATGATTATAACCTGCTAAAGTTAAGTTTACTCTCTTAGAAGCATATTATACTTTTGTTTTATTTGTAACCAATTCTTTTTCCACTATCCTTACTCAGTATCATTCGAAGCTCTGCTCTTATTAATAAACTTATTCTTGGTTTTATTATAAACTCATCTCAGTAATATTAAATAAAATGTGAAGCCTCACCTGAACCAAAGAGGCTGGTGTGTACAATGTTTCTTTAGAGACTGCAAACATGGTAATTTTCTGCAAGTGTCCAGTGACAGGGGAACACTCTTCAAGTGGGCTTGGGAGTTGGGGTACACCTAAAGTTAACTTGGCAAAGCGAAGGAGTACAGGAGGTTGTTTGGTAGCTAACAGACTGGTGTGACAGGGAGCTGACACCCAGTGTAGCACCAGAAAGTCTCTCTCAGTGGCAGGGAAGTAACAAGGTGAGTCAACTGATTTGGGATAGCACTACAGGACAGGAATGTCTACACTGTTATTTTTAGCTCCATAGTGCAAGCCCGAAGCAGTTGATTCAGGGCTTGTCTACATCAGAAAGTTGCAGCGCTGGTGAGGGAGTTACAGCGCTGCAACTTTGAAGGTGTACACATCTGCAGGGCACCACCAGCGCTGCAACTCCCTGTTTGCAGCGCTGGCCATACTCCCGTTTTGTCTCGGGTGTAGAGGATCCAGCGCTGGTGATCCAGCGCTGGTAATCCAATGTAGACAGTTACCAGCGCTTTTCTTGACCTCCGTGGAAGGAGGAAGCCTCTGGTAATCAAGCTGGTTTCCTTTCCCGGTTTGCTCTCTCGGTCCCGGAGCCACCCAGCAAACCGCAGGGAAGGAGACCTGCTTGCTCGGGGTTCCGGGACCGAAAGAGCAAACCGGGAACGCCGCGGTTTGCTCTCTCGGTCCCGGAGCCACCCAGCAAACCGCAGGGAAGGAGACCTGCTTGCTCGGGGTTCCGGGACCGAGAGAGCAAACCGGGAAAGGAAACCAGCTTCGCCGCGGTTTGCTCTCTCGGTCCCGGAACCCCGAGCAAGCAAGTCTCCTTCCCTGCGGTTTGCTGGCTGGCTCCGGGACCGAGAGAGCAAACCGCGGCGTTCCCGGTTTGCTCTCTCGGTCCCGGAACCCCGAGCAAGCAGGTCTCCTTCCCTGCGGTTTGCTGGGTGGCTCCGGGACCGAGAGAGCAAACCGCGGCGTTCCCGGTTTGCTCTCTCGGTCCCGGAACCCCGAGCAAGCAGGTCTCCTTCCCTGCGGTTTGCTGGCTGGCTCCGGGACCGAGAGAGCAAACCGCGGCGTTCCCGGTTTGCTCTCTCGGTCCCGGAACCCCGAGCAAGCAGGTGTCCTTCCCTGCGGTTTGCTGGCTGGCTCCGGGACCGAGAGAGCAAACCGCGGGGAAGCTGGTTTCCTTTCCCGGTTTGCTCTCTCCTCCCGGAACCCCCCTTGAAGCCGCCCAACAGCGCTGCAGTGTGGCCACATCTAACACCACTTGCAGCGCTGGTTGCTGTAAGTGTGGCCACTCTGCAGCGCTGGCCCTATACAGCTGTACTAATACAGCTGTAACAACCAGCGCTGCAAAATTTTAGATGTAGACATGGCCTCAGTCTCTGAGACTTGCTACTTGAGGGGCACAGGGAAGTTGCAGTGTAAACATATACTCACAGTTTGAAAACAAAAACAAGTCAAGACAAAAACAGAGTGCTTGTTATCTGAAATCAAGTTTCACACATACTTTCGGCAACTCCTTGAAAGGCAAATCTTGGAGGAGAGTATGGAAACAGCAGACTAAAACACTGGCTCCCAAGGCTGTAGGAGAATTCACTCCTGCTCTATTGCACCACAGGAAGTTATCCCTGCAACGAGTGAAACTGACTACAACTCAGGGCTTGTCTACATCACAAAGTTGCAGCGCTGGTGAGGGGGTTACAGCGCTGCAACTTAGGAGGTGTACACATCTGCAGGGCATCACCAGCGCTGCAACTCCCTGTTTGCAGCGCTGGCCGTACTCCCGTTTTGTCTCGGGTGTAGAGGATCCAGCGCTGGTGATGCAGCGCTGGTAATCAAGTGTAGACACTTACCAGCGCTTTTCTTGACCTCCGTGGAATAAGCAGGTATCCCAGCATACCTGAGGAAGCGTCTGGTAATCAAGCAGGTCTCCTTCCCTGGTTTGCAGGGGGGTTCGGGGAACGCGAGAGCAAACCGCGGCGAAGCTGGTCTCTTTTCCCGGTTTGCTCTCGCGTTCTCCGAACCCCCGTGCAAGCAGGTCTCCTTCCCTGCGGTTTGCAGGGGGGTTCGGGGAACGCGAGAGCAAACCGCAGCGAAGCTGGTCTACTTCCCCGGTTTGCTCTCGCATTCCCCGAACCTCCGTGCAAGCAGGTCTCCTTCCCTGCGGTTAGCAGGGGGGTTCGGGGAACGCGAGAGCAAACCGCGGCGAAGCTGGTCTCTTTCCCCGGTTTGCTCTCGCGTTCCCCGAACCCCCGTGCAAGCAGGTCTCCTTCCCTGCGGTTTGCAGGGGGGTTCGGGGAACGCGAGAGCAAACCGCGGCGAAGCTGGTCTCCTTTCCCGGTTTGCTCTCGCGTTCCCCGAACCTCCGTGCAAGCAGGTCTCCTTCCCTGCGGTTTGCAGGGGAGTTCGGGGAACGCGAGAGCAAACCGCGGCGAAGCTGGTCTCCTTTCCCGGTTTGCTCTCGCGTTCCCCGAACCCCCCTTGAAGCCGCCCAACAGCGCTGCAGTGTGGCCACATCTAACACCACTTGCAGTGCTGGTTGCTGTAAGTGTGGCCACTCTGCAGCGCTGGCCCTATACAGCTGTACTAATACAGCTGTAACAACCAGCGCTGCAAAATTGTAGATGTAGACATACCCTCAGTTTCTCTCTAACTGCATCTACACCAGAGAATTGCCACTACTGTAGTTTACACTGGGATGACTGAACCTAGGCAAGCTGCAACAGTGCATCCTTCCCATCCTCCCTTCCCCACACCCCATCACCATTAGCCAACCTTTTGTAAACAAGCAGTACTTATGAGTCAACATGAGTCCATCCAAGTGACTGTAGATTGTAACATGTTCTCCACAGTCTTGACACAGACTGCAGATGCCATGGAAAAACATCAGCAGTTCCAAAGTCACTTCAGCAGTATCTACACTAGGCTGTTTTGGCAAAGTTCTTCCAGTGGTTCAGCTCTGCCACTCCCTAGCATTAGCATACTTAGACCTAGGCACCCACTAGCCCCTTGTCCACTGTGTCATCCAAAACTCCTCAGAGCAGGAATACGCAACATGGTGGTTAAAATGCCAATGACCAACTCTCTACACTAGCAGTCCCGCCACTGGGGCTCTGCAAATGTAGTCTTGGGGTGAGGAAGAGGAGAGACAAACAAACCCTAGTCGGGGGAATAAACACAAGTCATTCTGAGTTTTAAGACTGGAGATTATATTTTAATTTCTTTCAATTATTGTTCTAATTAGTGGTAGTACTTTAAGGAAATAACCAGTCTCAGAACTTTTCAGATCAAGTTTCTTCCTCAAACAAGTCTGTTTTTCTGCCATCAGATACATTCGAATCATTAGCTTGGCTGTAGAGGGAATAATCACCAAATAGTACATTATTATCATAATACAGGTCTCTCGCAACTTACGTGCATTTAACACGCGCTATTTCAACTTTACGCGTACGGCCGGAGTGGGAGGGCGTGGCCTCAAGATTTAAAGGTCCTGGGGCACCAGCTGTGGCTGGGAGTCCCAGGGCCTTTAAATTACCCAGGGGGCTCTCAGCTGCAGAGGCGGCTGGTAGGCCCTGTGGCAAACTAAAGGGCCCAGCGGAGCCCTTTAAATCCCACCCGCAGCTCTGGCGGCGGGGCCGGGGCCAGCATTTAAAGGGCTCCACCGGGCTTCCCACCACGGCAGGAAGCCTGGTGGAGCCCTTTAAACTCCACCCGCAGCTCCGGCGGCCGGGCAGGGGTTGGAGGGCATTTAAAGGGCGGTGGGAATGGAACCCCCGCCTAAGATAAGACTTGCCTATAGTGGAAATAATCTCTTGTGTTTTTATGTAATGAGCCTATTACTGTCGTCAATTATTTTTACAGTAGACAATACAGTAGACTATTGGGCAAGTTTGGTTTTTATTTTATTTTATTTTTTATTTTATTTAAATTAGTCTTAGACTTACAGTCTAAAAAGTATTTAAAAAGAGGATGGCTTGTAAAAGAAAAAAAATGGTTTCTCCTGCAATTTGAGTGAAGCTGATGTATACCATTTAAAAAATGGACTTCAATTTACATAGCATCCTATTACAGCTAACCATTATTGTTTGTACAACAGCTTCATAATGCCAGCAATGCCCTGGGAATAGTGGCTAATGGATGCTGCAGAACCAACAGAGTAGCAAGTACTGCTTATGGGCTTCCAATCATAAGAGTAGGTGTTTTAAAATCATTTCTCCTTCTCTGCTTGTTTAGCATTAATAAGCTCACTAACACTTTAAAACTGAAGTATTAATGTTTTTATCATTTCTCCCCCACCCCAAAAGTCATGTGAGCACACACACTCATTATTATAGGGTTCCCAATTCTTACTTGGCTGCCTTTTTAACTACAGACAGAACTTTGTATAGACTTTGCAAACAGTTAAGGAAAAGATAGGTCACATTTTAGGCTAACCCAGTGAGAGACATTATCCTTTTATGCTTTACACATCTAGCCTTATAATGGGCATTTCCCCATTTAGGACCATATGGATGATGTTTGCGTTTGGTTCAATTAACATCTTGCTGTGGGAAGAAGGGAGATATTTAATGAACTCCTACTGCAAAAGACCAAACAGCAGATGGTAAGGAAAGCCTACAAACTGAACATTTCGAGTCCACTTAGTATTTCCAGTTCTCCAATACCAACATTGGAGAACGTACTGATGTACACATGCCTGGGATGTTACTTACAAATCCCAATGCATGAGGAAGAGAATGCATCCTACTTCCTTTTAAGTGCCTGAAATTCACTGATTGACCAAAGATTAAAAAAAAAAAAAAAAATTTATCTCAGAATGCTTGTAAATTAATTAGTACAAATTTATAAAATTGTGTGCATGGTAAACTCTGCATGTGATTGCCCCAAGAAACACTTTCCTGGTAGTAGTGTGCTTAAATGAAGCTCCACCCTACTCCATAAGCTTAACAGATTTAATAGAAGATATTTGCTTCTTCTTGACTGCCAACTTGTAACTACAGCTGATAAAAAGAATGAACGTTTCATGCAGGTTTTCCTAAGAAGTAGTATGTTTTTCCAAGCTCAACTCTATTGGGAGATAGAATAGCTCCCCTCCACTGACTTCTTTAGATCCATGTCTAGTCACAGCAGCTGAGGATCCGGCCCACTATTTTATTATAACTATTAGCACACCAAAATTGTTCACATTTTACATAATGTCACCTGGCCCTTTCATCCAAAAATATTAAATAGAACTAGTAAACAAAGCTGTTTGATTCAGGACTTTGATATGTCTGTTCATCCAACATCAGCTCTATTACTATTCTTGTCAGATTCTTAAGCCACACTATCCAAGAGCTTTCCAGAAGTGCATTAAGCAACACGATTAGTATTTGTCATGTCTAGTACTTCCAGTGCCGTAAATGGGCTGCTGAATCCTGGAATGAAGGCAGGCTGTCTGTTGGACTGCAGAGGAGGAATGGAAAAATGACACCTGACTAGATTTTCTGAATGAGAGCAATTGGGGGCGGGAAGATGCACTAGGTAGGAGCATAGTTCTTCACAGCAGTTGGGGCTGAGCTCCGCTGCTAACTGCAGAAAACCTGGACTGATGAAGCACTTTACCACTGTAGCAGGGCACATGCTGGGCGGCCCCTCTGGTTTCGGCTCCTGTTGCCTTCTTCAATCAGTCAGGATGCCTCAGCTTGATGCAACACCAGTGTTCTTTATTTACAGTTGTCTTCCCACCACCCACCACTTTCCACCTACATAGAGGTTTCACAGCCAGCTTTGCCAAGTGCAGGCCTGAGCAGCAACAGACCAGAAGGCTCCTGGCTCCAACCTCCCTGTGTGCCTGGCCTCCCTCCTTGCCTTTATAGCCCTGGCTAATGAGGCTGGCAGGTGCTGCTCCTTAACAGGCAGACACTGGCAACAAGCCCCAATCCATTCCCCTTGATTAAGGCTGGAGTGGCAGGGGCTGATCAAGTGCTTCTCACTCAGCACCCTGTCACAACCACCCTGAGCAGTTTATCATGGTTTCTTTAGAGGCAAGAAATGTTATCTATTTCTACAATATGTAATAGAAATATCTAACAGGAGGAAGCATTAAAGGGATATCAACTTCAAAATCCACACAACACATCTAATTAAAAACCACTACCATTATTACAATAACCAAAAGAGTAGAGGGCAAAGTCCCTTTTGTTTACTGTGGCCTGGTCTACACTACGCATTTAAACCAAATTTAGCAGCGTTAAACTGATTTAACCCTGCACCCGTCCACACAATGAGGTGGTTTCTTTAAACTGGTTTCTTTAAACTGGTTTCTGTACTCCTCCCCGACGAGAGGAGTAGCACTGAAATCGGTATTGCCATGTCGGATTAGGGTTAGTGTGGCCGCAAAGTGACGGTATCGGCCTCCGGCGGTATCCCACAGTGCACCATTGTGACCGCTCTGGAAAGCAATCTGAACTCAGATGCACTGGCCAGGTAGACAGGAAAAGCCCCAAGAACTTTTGAATTTCATTTCCTGTTTGCCCAGCGTGAAGCTCTGATCAGCACAGGTGGCCATGCAGTTCCAAATCCAAAAAGAGCTCCAGCATGGACCGTACGGGAGATACTGGATCTGATCGCTGTATGGAGAGACAAATCTGTTCTATCAGAGCTCCGTTACAGAAGACGAAATGTCAAAGCATTTGAAAAAATCTCCAGGCTCTGATAGACAGAGGCCCACAGAAGGGACTCAGCACAGTGCTGCGCGACAAGCGTAACGGACAAATGCTCCACTTAGGAAGGAACAATCAGTTTCACACATACAGAATGGGAAGAGACTGTCTAGGAAGGAGTATGGCAGAAAGAGATCTAGGGGTTATAGTGGACCACAAGCTAAATATGAGTCAACAGTGTGATACTGTTGCAAAAAAAGCAAACGTGATTCTGGGATGCATTAACAGGTGTGTTGTAAACAAGACACGAGAAGTCATTCTTCTGCTCTACTCTGTGCTGGTTAGGCCTCAACTGGAGCATTGTGTTCAGTTCTGGCCACCGCATTTCAAGAAAGATGTGGAGAATTTGGAGAGGGTCCAGAGAAGAGCAACAAGAATGATTAAAGGTCTCGAGAACATGACCTATGAAGGAAGGCTGAAAGAATTGGGTTTATTTAGTTTGGAAAAGAGAAGACTGAGAGGGGACATGATAGCAGTTTTCAGGTATCTAAACGGGTGTCATCAAGAGGAGGGAGAAAACTTGTTCACCTTAGCCTCTAATGATAGAACAAGAAGCAATGGGCTTAAACTGCAGCAAGGGAGATTTAGGTTAGACATTAGGAAAAAGTTCCTAACTGTCAGGGTAGTTAAACACTGGAATAAATTGCCTAGGGAGGTTGTGGAATCTCCAACTCTGGAGATACTTAAGAGTAGGTTAGATAAATGTCTATCAGGGATAGTCTAGATAGTATTTGGTCCTGCCACCGAGGCCAGCCAGGAGCACCCATGACGGCAGCAGACGGTACAAAATGATTGATAATCATCATCTCATCGCCAATTTACAATGGCAGATGGTGCAATAGGGATGGTAACCCCATCTCTGCTACCTTGCAAAGGCAAATGAATGCTGCTGTGTAGCACTGCAATATCGCCTCTGTCAGCAACATCCAGTACACATACGGTGACAGTGACAAAAGGCAAAACGGGCTCCATGGCTGCCATGCTATGGCGCCTGCCAGAGCAATCCAGGAGAAAAAGGGCACAAAATGATTGTCTGCCGTTGCTTTCACGGAGGAAGGATTGAGTGATGACGTTTACCCAGAATCACCCGTGACACTGTTTTTGCACCATCATGCATTGGGATCTCAATCCAGAATTCCAATGGGCGGAGGAGACTGCGGGAACTATAGGATAGCTACGGGATAGCTACCCACAGTGCAACGCTCCAGAAATCGACGCTACCCTTGGTACATAGTCGCACACCACCGAATTAATGTGCTTAGTGTGGCTTAGTGTGTGATTAGTGTGGCAAAGAAGATAACCTGGTATCCAGCACCTATGAAATAAATAGTCAGCATGTTTGCATTCATGAAAGTAGGGGTCTCAGTCAACCTTGGCTGCAGACTTTGGGTGAGATAAGCATCTCTGACAGGAGGTTAACCTTTTGGTTGAATTTAGTTTCTAGAAAGCATCTAATGATTTTGTTTAAGATGAAGGCATTTCTTTCCACTATTCTTAGGTAATGGCTACACTGGCACTTTACAGCGCTGCAACTTTCGCACTCAGGGGTGTGAAAAAAAAACCCCTGAGCGCTGCAAGATACAGCGCTGTAAAGCCTAAGTGTAATCAGTGCCGTAGCGCTGGGAGCGCGGCTCCCAGCGCTGCAAGCTATACCCGCAAGGGATGTGGTTTACATGCAGCGCTCTCTCCCAGCGCTGGCATTCCGACTACACTCACACTTCAAGTGTAGCCATACCCTCACTCACTACTGCTTAATCCTGTAGACACACAGGCACTTTAGGCATCAAAGTTTCCATAGTTAAGAGTCCCTGAGGCACCTACATTTCAGCAGCTAGGCACATGCACAGTCGCCCAAGTCCTGAGATCACTAAGCAGAGAGGGCTGACCCCGTTCAGGCACCTAGCTCTATGAGAGGATTCACAACTGTGAACCTTGAGTGCAGGGAGATGTCTCCCTCTGGCCTGGAGTTCGTTGCCTAACTCTCTTTGAGGGGTGGAACTTACACAATACTCCTCCTCTCCTAGCCAACAGGAAATGCTGAGTTTAGATGGCTCACCACTGAGCATGTTGGCTTTTATTAATCCCTTTCTTAGGCCCTCTCTCCCCATACATTGCATAGCGGGCCCGGGTGCCTAACTCAGGATTAGGACTTCCAGTAGGTGCTGCAATGCCTAAATCCCCCATAGGCTACTATAAAAAAGCCCAGTCTAGCTTGTATCCAGAGGAAAGAAACCTGAGTATACTTTTTAATCATCCGATTTATATTGTCTATATTTCACCTACTGCAAGTACTAGATATAATTAGGTATCACATGGTCCTCTTACTTTTATATAAACTGTCCGTTCACAGAGAGTCATGATTTTAAAGACTAAACATATTACTATACATTAATGTTTCCTAAACCACAATATCATTCAATAGCCTAGAATGATACAGTTGGTATTTGGGAGTAGGAGACATTTGAAAAGTTATATACTAAACAAGACTCTCCAGTTGCTGTCCCATGGCAGAGAAATGTAAGGCATACAGACAACACACATTACTCTAACAAACAAGAACAGTTCAAAGATACATCAACAGTTTGTTAGTAGTTTCATAACATTCCTGAGCACTTTACCATCACCCTGCAACACTGCTAGCTGCAGCTGTTGAACAGAAAAATAACAACTGTATTGCCTATATAGGAGATAAAAAAAACAAGCTCGTTAATAACCTTTGATTCAGCCTTTATATTCAAAACTTATTTCTATAGATTATATATACTGGTTTCATTACAGAAATCATACCAATATTTTGTTTTGGGCCACTACTATATTAGAGGTGAAATTCAATATAAAAAAACCCACAACTTGAGTTGAGGACACTGTCATCTGGGGAAAAGAGACTCACTCCTCTCCAAAGACTGTTCACCTCCTGTTGTTACAGAAACACACAAGAGTAAAAGTAGCTTTCCTCGTTCACTAATGTATTGGATAACACTTTCCTGTTTAGTCAACTTCCCTTTTTGTTGTTAAGGTGAGTACTTCACACACACTAACTGGAAAGAAAAAAGTGTTTTAAAAACAACAGGAAAGTAGGATTTTAAAGACACAATAAGGCAGATGTAATACCTGAAAACATTGCCTCATTAACTAAAGGGGGGGGGCATAGAAAAGTATTGAGGACAGAATATGTTGTTAAGTACACAAATTTTTACAATTATTTTCCCTTCTGTGATATCCTTTTGGTTCTCAGTGGTTCACTAAAAAACATATCATCCTGCACTGAAGCTTCTAGAATCTATGTTATCTTCACTGAAACAGAATTCCTAAAAAGGATTTGTTTAACACGGGGGAATGCCTTCCCCAACCCAAACAGCCTGGAAAAAGTACTCCTGGAGGCATTCTGCACCAAAAAATTAAAAACTCAGTGCAAAATTCTGCAAGTTATATTTGTTAAATAAATGTGGAGACTCCAGCATGGCATTGGAGAGTACAGGCCACTAACTGCACAGAGGTGGGAGATCACTGTGCAGCACCCCCTCGGACACAGACTCAGCAGTGAGGCTGCATCCAATCCACACACAGCTCAAAGACTGGGCCTGCAGAAACACCCCAGGGCCCTGCCCCTCCAAGCCATGTGCACCAGGTGCACCATGTGTGGGCAGGCAGGATCCAAGCATGGAGAGGCTTAGTTTGTGGGGGATCCAGGTGTGGGTTGAGAGGGTTCTGTGTGGTGCAAGCTGGGTGCGGGCAGCTCAGGGATCCAGGTGTAGGGGGGAGCAGGATGCACAGGGGCTTGTTGGTGGGTGGAGGGGGTTGTGGGGGCAATGGTAATGGGACTCTGTGGGGGGGGTCCAGCTGAATGTGGTTGGGGGTCTGGGTGTGGGGGGGTATAGAGCTCGGCAGGGGCATCTGGATGTGGGGGGCTCAGTCAGGGGTCCAGATGCTGGGGGACTGGGGCTCACTGGAGTGGGGATTCAGGTGCAACTGGCTGGGGCTCAGTGAGGTGGGGATCTGGGTGTGGGTGGCTCATTGGGGTGGTCCAGGTGCAGAGGGAGTGGGGCTCATTGTTAGGGTTTCAAGTCAGAGAATGAGGCTCAGCAGGAGGGTCTGGGGTACGAGGGGATCGGGATGCACTGGGGTTGGGTGGATGGGGGAGCAGCTCCCTGTACATGGATCCCTCCTCCCCTAGCGATGGATGCAGGAAGTAGGGAATGGGGGTAAGTGTGCAGAGCTTCCTGCATCTGGGAGTGGGTCTTACCCAGCCCTGGATGAAGTGCAGGGGAAGAGGGAGTCCCATCCTCCCCAGCCCAGCTGGGATTAGCAGCAGAGCCCAGCGCAGGATAGGAGCCACCAGCCAGGTCTTCCCCATCCCCATCCCCTACCTCTCTGATGGCTGCCCTGCAACATACTTCCTGTGGCTTCCCTTTGCTTTCCCGTCAGAAAGTCATTTTTCTGCGGGGAAGCAAAGAAAACTGCAAGGGACATAAATTATGTGCATGTACAGTGGTGCAGAATTCCCCCAGGAGTAAAAAAGAGTGCATTCAACAACAACTAAAAAAAGATTATTTAAAATAAATATTGTCAGAGTAATTAATAACTAGCAAAGTAATCAAGTGTTTACTTGCCTCCTTATGAAGCTATCGATTTCAATCTACAGACTTTGATTGGTACTCAAAGTTTACTACAACACTCTCCAAAAGTGAAATGTATCACCCATCTAACTTACCAAATAAAATTAATATTTTTATTGAGTTTTGGCTCGAACCTGCCTTCCCATCATGCAACTGACCAGTCTGTGGCTGTAGTCAGTAGTTAAAATCTGATCCCAGCTCACTTTTATCACTACTTACTGCCAGAAATTCTGCACACCATCATCTGATAAGAAATTCAGAGATAGCTTACAAAATTACAATAAATTATCTTGGATGTGTGTCCCTCTACTTTGTGTTGACCCAGAAAAAAAATCAGCATGTTACTTCAAAAATTCCTGTTGCCCCATTTTAAATAAGAGAAAAATGCTACTTTTTAAAATGCTAGTTTTTAATAAGAACAGATTTTAAAATGTTATTAAGATGTTTTTAAAAAAGTGAACGGTACAGAGTTTAAATTGTAGAAGTTTCTAGTGATCAAGGAATAACGTACAGATTATCAAGGGGTGCAAAATTCGGTTTAAGATCTGATGCCATAAGGAATACATAATCTGCAATATCCCCAACTGGAAGCGTAAAAGGTTAACGGGTCAAAGTACAGATATTGACATATGAGAGTATGTTGTTCATATAATGGCTACATTCAGGTGTGGAGTATCGTGAGCGGATATGATGAGGATGGATTGACCCTCACTTGGTGAGATTTAATGTTCAGTGAGTTTACGGTTCCAATTCATATGGTCCAATAGACAAGTACATGCACAAGTCAACTCCACAGACTGAAGTCTTCATGCTAAATCACAGCACGTAAGCCATGAATGCACACCCTCACCAACTCCCTTCCTATAGCACCTTAACAAAGGGATAAACAATTAAAAACAAAACTTGAGTCTTTTCTAGCTTAGCTACCCCTCTCATTTGCAAGAGGCCGACAATGCACATTTCCAAACCAGGTCTCCGAAATCCGGGCACTTCCTTGTTTCCTCTCTCCATATCATATTGTTGTATTTCCCTCCAACCCTTCCAAACACAAATACTTCATTTTGCCTCGCTCTATTTCCACACTAGGCCAAGCATTACCTTGGCCAGATCCCATTTCCCACCAGGATAAATGCAGAAAAATAAAAATAACCTTGCCAAGAGACAGTCACCCAGGGACAGAAAAAGGTCATGCACGCGGCAAAGAAATGCTTAATAGCAGCAACATCCTCCCCCCCGACGCACACAATTTTAAGCGACAATCCACTTATTTGCACCAACACTTGCATCAACACTCTAGGCTGGCGAAACAGAGCAGCACTAGGGGCGTTGCTAGGCTGGCCGCCGATGCCGAGCAGACTTTGTATTTTTTTTCCCCCCTACGGGTCGGAGAAGTGAATTGTGCGGACACGGACAGGAAAGGGGTTGCATGGCGAGGCATGAGAGGAGCTGCGCGCCTGGAGTGGCGGACGCATCTGCATGCCTGGGGGGAGGCGGGGGAGCTCCGCACGTACGGGGAGACGCAGGGCAGGGGGGACCTGCACGCCTGAAGGGAGAAGGCAATTGCATACAGAAAGGGCAGGGAGCGCTGCATGCCTGAGGGGGGTTACGACAGGGGGCCCTACAACATGGGGGAGGGGAGCCCCCGGGAGACTTGCAGGCGGGGGAGGGCAGCCGGATGCCTGCACGGGGGCAATCAGCTGCGTGCCTGGAAGCAGGGGGGTGCAGGGTGGGGGAGATCTGGAAGAAGGAACGCAAGGATTTGAGCAGGAAGCGCTCGCATGGGCGGCTGGAGCTGCCGGAGGGCCTGCAGCCAGGAGCGGGCCGGGGCCGGCTGCCCCGGGCCGCTGTCTGACTGGCCAGAGGCGGAGCAGCAGCCCCGCTCGGGGCGCTAGCAATGGGGAGCGCGGCAGGGGCGCTGACCTGGGGCGCTGAGCAGGAAGTCCAGGGTGCTGTGTCGCGCTGCTGCTGCCATGGCGAGGCGGAGCCCTGTGCCATGCCTGGTGGCGGCGGCCGCTGCTGCTGCTGCTGCCCGAGCCTGTGTGCGCGGTGTGGGGCGGCTGCGTTGCCGCCTGTGCGGCGGGCTGTGGGAGCGCAGGGGGAGGGACCCGCCAGCGCCGCCCAGCCCACCCTGAGGAAGCGAACCGCGGCGGCCTCCGGGGGCGAGGCAGTGCTGCAGGCGGGCGCAGAGGCCAAACCTGAGGGGGGGTCCCCGCCTCCCTTCGCTGCCGCCCACAGGTCAGGGGACACTGGGCAGTAATTAAACAGCAAACAAAAGCTGGGGCCCTGCTGCGCCCCCCAGCCCAGGCAATAGCCCCTCAGCCGGCAGTTCCTGGCCCCTGGAGCTCCCACACTGTGCCGGGACCAGCCAGCACAACACTTTGGTTCCTTGAGTTGTAAGCCCAGCAGGGAACGAAAGAACGGCCATATTGGGTCAGAGCAAAGGTCCAGCTAGCCCAGTAGCCTGTCTTCCAATGCCAGGCACCTCAGAGGCAATGACCAGAAGAGGTAATCATAGGGTGAGCCAGTCCCTGCCCCAGCATCAGGCAGTCAGAGGTTTAGGGACACGGTAAGAACCTATAACCATCTTTTTGTTGTGCTTGTTCAGTGCCCAGCCCATGACTGGGGCTCCTATGTTCAACAGCTCTGCAAAACAAATACTTGTAATAGCTTTAGGTGCCTCCCTTGCTGCCCTGAGCCTCGCTTTGGAACTTGATGGATTCTAAAGTTGGGCTCTTTGAAGCCACAGATGCTACCTGTGCTAACAACAGAAGTATCCCTCCACCCCTGGAGTTCTCCCAGGGCCTTTTTTCACAGAACTACCACAAAGTGTGCCCTGTGTTCTCCCACTACTAACTTTGTTGCCTAGCAGGAAGGCTGCTGTCACTCTCCTTCAAAATATTTAAAAAAGGCTGCTGTAAGGAAACTTAAAATCTTTGAATAAAAGGAGAATGGCAAGATGAGATGCTGCATACCACAAACAGCAGATGAAAGAGGCAACATGTAAACAATGGGTGGTAGTAAAAATTTTAGTTCAAGCACCTGTGGCTGGTGTGACATCCAGAAATGTATCATTTTGTGGCATCATGGTTACCAAAACCTCCACTGGAACATGCAACCAGACCATAGCGGCCAATAAGACGTGTCATGGACTAGCTAGTCCTTTGAGGCAAGCTCTTCCTATCATTTAGCAGCTATCCCTAGCTTTACTGAGGAGCTGCCATTAGTTCATTACTGATCCCACTGGGTGTAATGGGGCTTAATTAGAAAGACTGACCCCAGCTGTGGTGGTGGAGCAGGGTGAGTACTATTCAAATAGAGCTGGGAACTCAGAAGAAAGGTGGACCCTAGAGAAAGAAATAAGGGGAGTTCCCCTCCAGGAAACGTCTGAGGCAGTCAAGCTGAATCACCCAGAGAGGAAAGGAAAGGAGAGGCCAGGGGCGCTCCAGGCACCAACACACCAAGCGCGTGTCTGGGGTGACAAGCCACGAGGGGCGCTCTGCCAGTCGCAGCGAGGGCGGCAGGCAGGTTGCCTTTGGTGGCATGCCTGCAGAGGGGCCGCTGGTCCCGCGGCTTCAGTGACCTCCTGCAGGCATGCCGCCGAATCTGCGGGACTGGGGACTTCCGCAGGCAAGCCACCGAAGGCTGCCCGCCTGCTGTGCTTGGGGCGACAAAATACCTAGAGCCGCCCCTGGGATAGGCTCAGGGGAGGAGGAGAAGAGCAATGAGTTAGGGCCTAAAAGTAGCAGGGAGTTCCTCGGAGGTAAACTGCCCAGAGTCCCTAGCAAAGGGAAATGGGGGTAACCCTGCTGGGGAAGAAGCTGTTCAAGAGTGTCTCTACAGAGGCCAAGAAGCAAAAGATTTCATGAGCATTTGAGATGAGCAGAAGTTTGGACATTTTGAACTTTATACTGGACCTTTAGTTACCTTAGGACAGTGAATTATTACATGACTTGGCCGGAGGGCTGACCGCAGAAGAGTGGTGGTTGTACTACAATGTAGATACCAGTGACATAGGGAAATGTAGAAAAGAGGTCTTGGAGGTCAAATGTAGGTTACTAGGTAAAAGATTAAAGTCCATGATAGCATTCTCTGAAATGCTTTCAATTCCACGTGCGGATCTGCCTGTCTAACTGGCTCTGCAGGGTCTCACTGGATGAGATAATGGTGTTAGGAGGCGGGATTAAGGCTTACTGGGAACCTTTTAGGAAAGAAGGAGCCTTTGCAGCAGAGATGGGCTCCACCTAAGCCAAAATGGAACCAGATTGCTGGCATGTAAAATTAAAAAGGTTGTAGAGGAGTTCTTAAACTAATGGCTGGGAGAAAGCTGACAGGTGCAGAGGAGCACATAGTTCAGACACAGACATTCTTTAGGTGAGGATTTATTAAATGGGATACTCTATTCTAGTAAAAAAGGAGAAGATAGAAGTAGATAAAGTACAGATAGGAACTGGAGAGAAAGTCAAATAAAAAGTCTCATTCAATTATATCTCGTGAAAGCAGACAATTAAATGTTGACAAATTTTGTAAGTGCTTATTTATATACAAATACTAGAAGTCTAAATGTTAAGATTGATGAACTTGAGTGCCTGGTATTAAATGAGGATATTGATATAATAGGCATCACAGAAACTTGGTGGAATGATGTTAATCAACGGGACACAGTAATACTAGAGTATAAAATATATAGGAATGACAAAGTAGGTTGTGCTAGTGGGGGAGTAGCAGATATGTGATAGAAAGCACAGAGTCAAATATAGTAAAAACCTGAAATTAATCAAACAGTACCATGGAATCTCTGAATAGAAATTCCATGCTTGAACAATAAGAATATAGCTATAGGAATATACCACTGATCAGGATGGTGATGGTGATTATGATATGCTCAGGGAGATTGGAGAGGCTACTAAACCAGAAAGCCCAGTAATATTGGGGGATTTCAATTATCTCCATGGTTATTGGGTTCATGTCACCTTAGGATGGGATGCAGAGAAAATTTCTGGACACCATTAATGATTGCTTGGAGCAGTTGGTCCTGCAACCCACAAGAGGAGAGGCAATTCCTGATTTAGGCTTAAGTGGAACACAGGACCTGGCCCAAGAAAATGTAGCTGAACTGCTTGATACTAGTGACCATAAAGAGACCAAATTTAACATTCTTGTAGGGGGGGAAATACCAAAGAAACCCACCACAGTAGTATTTAACTTCCAAAAGGGGAACTACACAAAAACAAGGAAACTAGTTAAATAGAAATTAAAAAGAACAGTCACAAGAGTGAAATGCCTTTAAGCTGCATGGAAACTATTTAAAAAAACCATAACAGAAGCTCAAACTAAATGTATACCCAAATAAATAAATAAAACAAAACAAAAAATCCACCATGGCTTAACAATAGTGTAAAAGAGGTGGTTGGAGGCAAAAGGGCATTCTTTTAAAACTGGAAGTCAAATCTTACTGAGGAAAATAGAAAGGAGAATAAACTTTGACAAGTTAAGTGTAAAAGTATAATTAGGCAGGCTAAAAAATAATTTGAAGAGCAACTAGCAAAAGGCACAAACTAGCAGCAAAATTAAATGAGTAAATCAGAAGCAGGAAGCCTGCCAAACAGTGACAATCAAGGTGCTAAATGAATACTCAAGGAAGATAAGGTCATTCCAAAAAAGCTAAATGAAGTCTTTGTATCAGTCTTCAGTGCAGAGAATGTGAGGGAGATTCCCACACCTGAGACATTCTTTTAAGGTGGCAGCCCCCGTGGAACTGCTCTGGCACAGGAGTGCCACGGCACGGAGCTGGTGTAACCACCATCCCAAAGAGCCCTAGGAGTAGGAGTGGCTGGCTAGGGAATGAGGGTGTGACTGGAACACGGTAACTCTTTCCAGATTCCAGAAGGTAATTGGGCACAAGGTAAGGGAGCCCTCACCCCAGCACCGGGATCCAAAGTATAGAGTTATCTCTGGCTAGAGTTTGCCCAAGAATAAGCCCTGAATAGGACTTTCCAGAACAACTCTTTCCCATTTGGCATTTTATGTATATATATCTATATATATATCTATAGATATATATATGCATGAAATATACATTCATTGCCTTCCTAGGCAGATTTGTATATGATACAATTAAAAACATTTTTAATTTAATTATAGGGGGGACTGATAGCACCGCCTACTATGAAGGCTATTTGACACTTCCCATTATAAATCCTGTTGTTCATTGTAATCTGGCCAGACTTTAACTGTGTGGGCTGAAATTTTCCATGCCAGGTGTTTTAACAGTGTTGTGGGTTTGGTTTTATATTTTTAGAGGGGGAGGGAGGGTTATGCAATATACATAAACTATATTCCACTTTGAAGTTTGAAGGCTGTGTACGCATTCAGAATGCTGCAAGCTTCTCAATTTCTCTCGTATTACACGCACAATACTATGCACATTAAAAGACATTATTAAGGTTGTAAAGTCAAGCACTTGAAAGCTAGCAAATGCCAGAATTAAGGTTGCCTGCCTCTTTCAGTGCACAGACTGGATCTGCTTTGGGGATGAATCAGGGGTATGTAAGTTAAGGAGACTACTGTCTATGGGACCCCTACTCCATTTGTTGCAGAAATTAAGTGTGTAGTGCAGGAATAGGCAACTTTTGGCACGCAGTCCATCAGAGAAATCCGCTGGTGGCCTGGGACGGTTTGTTTACCTGCAGCGTCCACAGGTTCAGCCAATCACAACTCCCACTGGCCATGGTTCGCTGTTCCAGGCAAAAGGTTGCTGATCCCTGGTGTAGTAAATGAGGTAGGGGACTGCAGAAAGAGAAGAGATGGTCTATGGTTGAAGTAGTTCAGTGCTGCCTAAAGAACTTGATTCTATTCCTGCCTGTGCCACAGAATTCTGATATGGTGCTAGTCAAGTCATGACATTTTCACATGTAGTGTATTCCTCATTTTCTGGTGCCTGACTTTATACCAGGGATCAGCAACATTTGGCATGCAGCCCACCAGGATAAGCACCCTGATGGACTGGGCCGATTTCTTTACCTGCTGGTTCCGCACGTTCAGCCAATTGTGGGTCCCACTGGCCACGGTTCGTCCCTTTAAGATCACACTAAAATGAGTACTGGTTAGTAACAGAAAAGTGATCATACCTGGGCTTGGAAACATATATGACAAAATTGTAGTGCAGTGCCCTGATAGAAATCCCATCCGCTTTACACTTCCCTTCAGATATAGACATGGGTTTGGCTTTTCATCAGTGACATGCCTCTGGCTTTCCAAGTCTTTAGTATTTGCTTCTGGTTCATAGAAGTCAGCTAAATTTTTCAGGTCCTGTTTGGAAGAGAAGGATGTGGAAAAGGCAGGATCTCAGACGGTATTTTGTGGGGAACTGAAGGTAAAGCTTACAGAGAATTTATAAGCACTTACATATATTATGTCTTGTAATACGAGAATTTAAGTAGAATGTATTTTCTAACTGTGTCATCTGTTTAGATCAAACTTGTCAAAGAAGAATGGAATTCACTACTCTGACAAAACTGGGGCTTTAATTTATTAATTATCTATCTAGGTTCTGATACCAACCCCCCTGGTATCTCTGAGTATATTACAATTTGTTAAAGCAAACACAAGATCTCTCCCTTGCCCTCCCCTCCTTTAGGGACTTAGACACAGATTTTGAACAGTATTTAGGCATTGTTCCACTCAATTAGAAAAGCTTTAGATCCAGATCCCTAAAGGTACTTAGGCATCTAACCCCAGTGATTTCAAAGGAAGTGAGGATCTGGGCACAAGTGACTTCACCATCCAAGTCCCATCTTCAAAAGTGATTTAGGCACTTAAGACTCCAATTCTCATTTTGGAAAACACCTAAATACTTTTACAAATCTGGGTGTCGGGTTGAATAATTAAATACATCCTTACGATTCTAGGAAAGTACAACGAAGTTTGACCTGTCTTTACTTATTTCACTTCTGTAACAAGAGACCTAGAAAGTCAAATTATATCTTAATTTCTAAGGGTTCTTAAACAACATGACAATTCTGGAAAATTTTGGCAAACTGGAAAAAAGTTAATTGCTTAAATAAATAATATTGTAAATTACAACCAATTATCTGGTACCCTAGTTCTGTACACATGGTGCACTTGTTTAAATCAGGAGTGACTCAGTTAAGGTTCATACTAGGATTGTAGTGGTGTGAAATGAAGCCTATGCTGCTATTTAAAAAGTGCTTCTCAAGCAGTGGGTCTTGCCCCATTTATTTTCTTGGTTTCCCTCTAGTTCTAGCTGGGTTGCATGCCGGCTCAGCCTTTTAAAAATTTTATAAACCAGAAAAAAGAATATCTACCTAATCAGTGAATCTCACTTAGAATTATGTGAAGAAAATAATAGTAAAATAATAGTACTACTGATCAAAATGTTCATGCAGAAGGAGATACCATGTGGGGAGGGGCTGGTGGGAAATAGAAAGGAAAGAAAAATAAAAATCATTCAGACAGCAAGGGAGGCAGAGTGACTATACAGAGTCCACAGAGGGAAAGGAACGTAATAGAGAAGATAGGGAAAGAACACAGTTCAGAAACCAATACTGCTAAGTTATTAATTATGCAATACTGTTGCTCAGTAAGATGGCTCTTTTCTTCTTAATAGTTTTATTTTTCTACTCCCCCATATATGAAGGATGTTTAAAAGGCACCACAGAATTTATAGCATCAGGAGAACACCCAGCCATATTTATACAGCAAGCATCACACCGTTCATAGCCGCAGGCAAAGCCCCCGGCCCAGCAGTATTTATAATCTGCAGCAGGCACAATGGAATAGATACCAGCAGGCACAAAGCAAAATATACATAATTTAAAGTACACAAGACAGACAGTATCTCAAGATAGCACAAGAGTGCACTACGGTGGCTGACTATGAAAAAGCCTCCCTCAAACACATAGCTCCACACGGGGATCTTCTAATAATCCTGCCATCTGGCTTCTCAAATTCAGCAGACATCTGCTCCACCACTCCCCTATACCCTGGCAGCAGCTCTTCCCCCTTTGCTTCCCATATATTATGCAGTACACAACATACAGCTATAACCATTGGGATGTTTTACTCACTGAGATCTAATCTAATGAGTAAACAACGCTAGTAACCCTTCAGTCTACTAAAAGCACATTCTACTGTCATTCTGCACCTACTGAGCCATTAGTTGAATCTTTCCTTGGGGCTGTCCAGGTGGCCAGTGTATGGCTTCGTGAGCCAGGGGAGCAACGTGTCAGAATTACAGTTGACATTTTCACATCACCAGTGGTAAATCTGTCAATCAGGAAAGAATATTCCTGAATGCAACTTTCTGCAGAGTCCTGTGTTCTTAAAGGTGCAAGTGTCATGCAACTTCTAGCAAAGCACCTCTGGCGATCCACTAGTGCTTACATAACCATTGGAAAATACCCCTTTCTGTTGATGTAGTCAGTAGCCCGGTGGGCTGGTGCTAAAATAGGGATGTGTAGGCTGTCTAATGTCCCAACACTGTTTGGAAACCCATCCATTGTTTCTTGCACACTACCAAGAGTCACAGTCCTCCTTAGCAGGAGATAATTAATGGCCCTACACACTTACAAGACAATGGCTTCTGTGGAAATTCTCCACATCCAAAATGATTTCCCACTGACTGGTAGCAATCTAGTGTTACAAGCTTCCAGAGCATGATCACCACTCCTCCACTGTCAATGCAGCTCTCATTCTAGTGTCCCTGCATTGGAAGGCTGGAGTGAACTCAGTATATAGATCCAGGAATGTGGCCTTTCACATCCAAAAATTCTGTAGCCACTTCTCATCGTCCCAAATCTGCAATCCCATCAGTCAATGCTTCTCAGACCCAGAAGTGGCCCTCTGCCATCTGCTCCATGAATGCCACAAATAATCTGGAATTTTTTTCACTATGTCCATCAACGAACTCTCTTCGTTGTGATCCCAGTTGTTGTAGTATTCCCTGAAGGCTTGCAAATGCTGGGGAGTTGTGTGTCCTGTATTTGAAATATTAATGAGACTAGTGCTGAACTCTGTGGGCTCCATGCTTCTCTCAGAGACGGTAGAGACCCAAACAGTGTGAAAATTGTAGGCTGTGGCGGTATTATGGAACAGAGAAAGTTGCATGCTGGGAACTTGATCCCTGTCTCCCAGAAGTCAGGGTGGATTAATTTAAATCAAAGTGATTTAAAAGCACCAAATAGAAAACCTTGATTTAAATCATGAGTTTTAATTGACTTTTGTACTTCACTTATTTTCTAAAGAAAGGTCCATTCTCATAGGTTGATATAACCATTAAAATATGTGGATTTACAACTAAATAGAGCCTTGATGGAATTGATATATCTTTTTGCTACCTTGGAGGGTACGCTATTCCTATATACATTTATTTAAGCAATTATATATCTTTTTATATTTTCAATCCTATTAATTTTACATTTTTAATATGTTAGAAAATGGTGAATGATATATTTCTTTTTTACTAGATAATTCACTTTTTGCTCATGGGTTTGTGTCGAGCTGCATTAGAATGATAACTGGAATTTCAACAAACAAAAAATATCATATACAATTTATTTTTATTGAATAAAACAATCTTAAATCTGGATCCATAAACTTCTCTGATGTTTCATATTTATAACTAAATGATTTATTAAAGGAACAGAGGGATTCATTGTAGTCAGTGAATTAAACTGATTATTTCAGGTCAGCCTGGGGAAAATTTTCAAATATGCCTAACAAAGTGACTATCCCTTAAGTTCCTACTCACCTAAGTGTCTTGAAAATAAGACAAAGGTTTCCTCAGTTACTTAGGCTGTCCTTCAAACTTTTACAGCTAGTAGATCTCTTTTACTCCCTTCTTGTTTTTATTCATATGCTAGAAGAAAAAAACAAGTTCTCCTGCTTTTTCAACTCCCAATTGATTTTTCAACATTGAATGAATTAGTCCAAATGAAGAAAATAGTCTCTTCATGCCTGCAGAAGAGGCTACTGCTGTCAAAAACTGACTTAGCCCTTCAACAAATTCTGGTTCCAGGTGCTTAGCTAGTGACTTCCCCCAGTTCAGTTGTTACCAATGATTAGGATAATTCTTCATTACGACCCCCTTCCTTACAGCTTCTCCCCCTTAAATTAGCTTCTATAAACTATGGCAATCTCCAAAAATCACATTAATCAGTGTTAAGGGTCAAAAACAAATAAGGTTTATTATAAATAAGGCTACATTTTAGTCACCGGTACTTTTAGTAGAAGTAATGGACAGGTCACGGGGAGGAAACAAAAATTCACGGTCCGTGACCTGTCCATGATACCAGCCTCCATCTTCCAATTGTTAAATTATCAAACAACCACCTTTGTGCTTTCTCCATAAAACCCTCCTTTTCCATGATGTCTACAAAACTCTTGACAACTGTTAAGCCATTGATGTGCTGAAACTACTTCCTGTCATGCTGATCAATATTTTCTTATTGTTTCCTTGTACTCCCCCATCTATTTGTCTGTATCCATCTGCTGTCTCTTGTCTTTCACTTAGATTGTAAATTTGTTGGGGCAAGGGCTCTCTCATCCTGTATTTTGACAGCACCTAGCACAATGGGGCCCAGGTCCATGACCAGGGATCCTAGGTACTATGATGATACAAATACTAAGTAATGTGACTATATTTAAAACTAACCTCAGTGACCTGGAAATCACACCGTCTTGTAAGGTTATTATATTGGGGGAGGGATAGCTCAATGGTTTGAGCATTAGCTTCCTAAACCCAGGGTTGTGAGTTCAATCCTTGAGGGGGCACTTAGGGATCTGGAGCAAAATCAGTACTTGGTCCTACTAGTGAAGGCAGGGGACTTAATGATCTCTTCCAGCTCTAGGAGACTGGTATATCTCTTATTATTATTTGCACATGGCTTAATTCTAGCTGGTATAATTTTAGTGAATTTGTATGTAAGCTTATGCACATCTGCCCAGCAAATCAGGTGAATGTATAATGGACAGATGGAATAAAATTCTAATTATACACCATCACCAGTAGGACTGCAAATAAGGGGTAAAATCGTGATTCTACTGAACTCTATAGGAGTTTGCCATGGACTTCAATGGGTCAGTATTTTCACCAAAGGGGTACAAAATCCACTGCATAATACAGATTATGATAGTATTTCCCAGCTTTTCAGTCCTGTGATCCTGCTATCAGAAATATCACCATTACATGACCCATTCATACGGCAACCTGTTCTGGTACATAGTCTGAATATTCATATCACAGCTATTTTGTGTGTGCTATGATACAACATGTGGTACAGTGAAATAACACTTGACATTTCCAAAACAGAAATGGATTATGTAAAAACAGTAGTGCAGCACTGCTAAAACCAAAGTGATTAAGTGATGGGATAAAGAGTAGCTGAGCAGAATGTTTAATGGGCTATAGAGAAAGACATTCAACCTGAGAGACTCACCTTCTCAATTCCTCAACTTCACCGTTAGTGCAACAGTAACTAAAGCAAATTTTCAGAAATAGATTGGAGCAAAGAAATGGCCACTGAGCTTTTATAAGAAAGTCTTTTGCAATCTGAGGGGCAATAAATGAGCAAAAAAGCTTTTATAGTCAGGTATCAAAACTGTGCCAGTCATTGAGAAAGCAGTGGCTTTCTTCTAATGATCGTTTTTATCAAAGGTAGAATGATTTTGGCATGAGCCTTTAGCAGTCAACAAAGTAACATTTCAGTTATTTCAAAATTCAGAAGCCACATCAGTGATAGCATCAAAGGAGCCAGGGCAAAAACACCTGTTTGGTCATCCAGTCCATTCCCCAGCCAACGCGCTAGTGCTTTGTTCAGTGTTTAACATGGGTCAGTGTCCCTTAAAGACACGGGTGGTCATGTGGTTAGAGCACTTGCCTGGGAGTTAGGAGATCTGTGTTTAATTCCTGACTCTGCTATAGATTTTCTCTCTCTCCTTGGGCAAACCACAGTTTGTGTCTCAGTGTGAAAATTATGGTAACCCCACCTCCTTTCTCTCACTGCTGTCTTGTCTACTCTGATTATAAGTTCTTCAGGACAGGTACCACCTTGTGTACTTACAGTGCCTAGTCCAATGGGTCTCAAAGCTTGTTGGGGCCTCTAGGCAGTACTGTAGTATAATAATGACAATAGCAAGTCTTACACTTCCTTCTGAAGGGAATTCAACAGTTCAGTGCCTCTCTCTACTAGGTGATTTTCTATCTATTCAGCCTGAATTTTCCTTATTGCCATCTCCTTATTCTGAATTCCATCCCTTGTATATCCCAAATAATTCTTCTCCCTCCTCCTCCATCTTTCAAATACTTGAAAACTGTTATACCTTCTGAAGTGTCACTTAGCCAATAGACAAATATTTCATATTTTTAGTCTTTCCTCCTAATTCCGACAGGCAAGTGTAAACTGGAGGTACTGCTGCTAAATGCAAAGTGACATTTTTGTGTACATAGCTATCCTTAATGATTAAGCAGTGCTTCAAAAGCTGTCTTTACCCACTGACAAAGACAAGGTTTCTTCAAGGCTATAGATGCAAAATGTACGGAATATCTACTGAATAGGAGGTTGCCAAAACATTCAAAAAATCTATCAGAGGTTATTGTGGTTTTATGGATTCTAGGATAATATCAAGAGCCACACCAAAGAGAAATGTTTAAGATATACAAACTCCAGTGTGCAACATGCTTTACTTTCTGATAGTACCCAGGATCTGGAAGGTTTTCCTCAAAAGAAGTGAGAAGCAAGCAAGATTTTTCAAGTGGTATACAGGATTCCTGATAGAAATTGAAAGAATAGTGCATTAACAGCAGTTCAATGGAGGTTTGGGAAGCAGACAATTAGACAAACAAGTAGGCTCAAAATACTGAGAAACATGCTGTGTGACCCTGTGTGCCTAAAGCAGCCCCCACTGGAAGTGCCAAGGTCAGGGCAGGCTGCAAAAGGGAGAGCAGATACTCCCAAGACTGGCGGGTAACACTGAGGTTAAACTCTCCAACCAGTCACAAACTGTGCTTCTGATCCCCCCATGCTGGTTATCAAGAAGCAAAGAACAAACCACTGCAGCAGTGCTCAGGCCATAAACTGACTATCTAACCTCATCTTGACTTCTACTACATATGTTTCATCTGATAGCATGCTTTGCCAGTGCTTCTTAAATTTCTAAAACTGCATAGTATCCCAGCACAGTATGATGAAAAAAGATTACAGACCGCTAAAGATAATTTCTTTCTAGTATCTACCATTTACTTTAGATTACAAAAAATTGCCATATGAAATATAATTGAAAAGTTAAGATTTGTGTACACAATTAACCCCCACGAGAATTTTCCATGTAGGAATATTTGTAATCTTTGGTTTCATTTTGGTACTGAGGGAAACCCATGAACAACAAGTACATGCTATGTGGGATTTCTCTAGCAGGAAAATGAATTATGGAAACATTTTTCTTTTGAGTAAGGAAGATTATTACTCTAGCATGGACAACTGCAACAAAAAACAAAACAGTGTTGGATGGTCGGGTTTTGGACAAGTCACTCTGTACTGCTATCTGCTTTTCAGCTGTCTGCATGTGTGACACTGTGTGGAATCTGGGGGACACTTTAGGATATTATGAATATTTAAAATTGCAATGAGTTATGCCAGATATGCTGTGTAAGGTATCTACAAAAATGTTATAATTTTCCAAATCTCGTTTGTGTGTTTGTATCACCTTAGTACTGTAAATTATATGTATGGTATGTCTGTAGTTCCAAACTTGTGCCGTGCATCCGGGTGACATCCCCAATTTGGCATCAACACTGGCTAGCCTGCTTGATGGCCCATCAAGGGACATCAGCTATACAACTGACCTATTGATACACCTTATAACTCAGCAAGGCATGCAGAGGCATGGCTATGGACATGACTCTGAGGCTGTAAATGCAGAATGTTTAATTATTTTATATTCTGTTTTGCTTGTTGTAGGCCCATCTGTATCACAGACCACACTGTTGTGATGCACAGTGTGCCAAAAGAGCAAGAGTGGAACAGCTCACTGAATCCATGAAGCACCAAGTAACATGGATTAGAATAGACACCTGAAAACTTTAAAGTGACAGTCTGTTTTTTCTTATCCTTATTTTTAAGAATTCACTATGCAGAATAAACCATTGAGAGATTAAAACTGAAGTCAGATTTCTCCACACATTTTACTGTATTTTCCTGTCATAGGCACACATAAAAGCAACCCTACAATAATAAACATAAGTACTGGACCACTGGCCTTCAACTTTTACTGTTTTTGCTTGCGAATTGAAAAAGCAATATGTATTTTTAAAAATCACATGTATGGAGAATTACAGATTTGGGGGCTGAAAAATGGGATGAGGGCAGAGGAAGGTATGGTAAATTATGTATTGAACAAGACTGAGTGTGCCAAATAGTGCCATTACCTGGACCCTATCAATGTCATGTTATAGATTTTGAGTAGCAAGATTATGCACTAGCATGACTTCATATATTCTAAACTATCTTTTTCCTAGATTTTTTTTATTCTAGGATACAATAAGCCTGTGGCCAATCCTTTTATTATGCTGTATGCATATGCTCTAAATCTGTTACAGGAGAATTTCAGAGTTAGGAACACCAGAGTTAGGAACTTATCAGTTAACCACATACTTAATTTGGAACCGAAAGCACACAATCAGGCAGCAGCAGAGACCAAAAAAAAAAAAAAAAGAAAATACAATACAATACTGTGTTAACGTAAACTACTAAAAAAAAAAGGGAAAGCGAATTTTTCTTCTTCATAGTAAAGTTTCAAAACTGTATTAAGTCAATGTTCAGTTGTAAATTTAGAAAAGAACAACCACAATGTTACTAACAGAGTTACCAACATTTCAGAGTTATGAACAACCTCCATTTCCAAGGTGTTTGTAACTCTGAGGTTCTACTGTAATAGGGGGGATTCAGAGAGTAAATAAAACATTGGGTCTTTGCTTGTTGATTTTTCTGGATAAATATTACAAGTATTAGAAGTCCTGCCACTTTAAATTTATTTCATCATTTACAATAAACTGTACCAACAATTATGTTCTTCAATGATTTTAGAAAACTGTCTTCCTTAAAAATATGTAAATGTGTGAATCCTTTTTAATGTTGCCTGAAATATATAGTTGTGTGATGCCATCTAAACAAGCTAATGTATGTACTGATAAACTAAAAAGAAAGATACATCAACCTTACACACCTCATCTACTATTAATATTGGATGCAGTAACAAAAGTAAAGTAATTAAGACACCGTTTACACATAAGCACAGTGCTATTCACGTGACTGGTGTTTAACTGTTAGCAACACTAATTATTTGTGTCTAACCTCTACAATTTCCCTGAATATGTAAAAGTTTATTTTTGAATGATGAAGATATAAAGTTGATGTCAGTTGGCGTGTGTGTATGTGTGTTCTGTGTCCTGTCCCAGCTCTGCACAGATAGCTGGCTCAGCAGACCTCCACCCACAGACTTGGTTCAGTGATGGTGGCACTCGGCCAGGTTTATTGTTGATAAAACATGGTACTAGCTCCCTGGCTCATCTTCAGATACATTAACACATGTATGGCCATCACAATGGTACTAACTGTTGGCCCCTTGGCTGAACAAAGGTGCCCCTCCTCTCATTTCTCTTTTATACATTGTTACAAACAAGTTATGTATAACATTCCTGAAGTTACCAATCCTAGCCCTTGGGTCAAACAAAACATCTCTATCCATTGTCCTGTCCTGTCCTTGTCTTGCTCGAGGTCGGTGTGTTCCTGTACCATCTCCCACAATTGTGTTTATGCCATAACTCTGTGGTGGCCTGTACCTGTACTAGCCTTCTGGAATGTGTTTATGTGAATACCTTGTACTTCTTAGGAGTGCTTGTGTTTTTGCAACACTAGCTGTATTTTTGCCAAGGTTGTGTACCGGACAGTGAACTTGTAAGCAAGGTTCTGCTTTATGACAGGCCCTGATTTTGGTGACTGTGGTTCAGGCCTCAGGTCTTGCGCCAGGTCCCAAGCTCTCTCTACTACATAAGTGAAATAAAAAAAAGTGATAACTGGGGTTTACACAGTATTTTTAAGCACACTGAGCATCATCTGTGAAAGGCTGAGCACAGCTGTAATCATATGTTCAATGGCATCCATAATAAGCACTGTGCATAGGCTATGTCTTTAATAGTCACCTTTCACTACTAATCTTTTCACATAGCCCTAATTGACTTCACTGTATTTTTGTTTTGTTTATTGTTAGCTTCTTTACAGGGCAAATAAATCACTTCTCTCCAAAATTTAGGATTATCATCTATTTACATATTTTTAAAGGAGATAATTTTGTCAATGTGAGCATAAAGACTACTCATGTAAATAAGGGATTCTGGGCCTAAAAAAGTGTGTTAAGCCTCTGGGGCTAGGAATCCTGTACATGTAGCCTTCTGTCCGGTAAACTAGTTAATCTGAATACAGGACATACCGAAAGCACTGTAGATCAACCATCCTGGTGCTGTAGGGGACGAGGAATCATAAAGCATTAACATGTAGGGAAAACAAGTTCAGGCCACGAGCTCCCAGAGCTGGTAAGGGAAGGGAGTATTGCAAAAGCAAAGCTTTCAACAGCATCTGTGTACTGAGGAAGTGCTTCCTATTGCTGTCAAGTGGCCCATTCTAGCCAACTGCAGGAATGGTGCTCACTGGGGCCAAAGGGAATTGCATCCAGCCCTTCTGGAAGGATGGGCAAAGGCAAATGGCTCCCAGATGCATCCCTCATCTGCTGTCCCTTCAAAAAGACCAGCAACATAAACCACAATGCTGTTTGTTGCAGAATTGCAAATTTTTTTCCTGGGGGGCCAGACTTTCAGCTGATATAAAGCAGTGTAGCTGTATCATAGCCAGGGGAACGATGCTGATTTACACCAGCAGAGGATCTAACCCAGTATTTCTGCTTGGGTCTATTTGAGTGACAGGCACAAGCATCAAATTGCAGCAAACATTTTCACATACTTCTAAGTCCAGACTAAATTATTCCTGATGCCTCAACCTAAACTTTCATAGCACTCAAAAATAAAAATAAATGTTAAAGTGCGAGTTATAATAAAAGCCAACAAATTTAATTAGTTGTGGCTCCTACTTCAAATAGTGTCTAAAAAGTGCAAAAATACTAGTGTCTAGAGTTTCAACCCAGCTGTGGTTGCTTCTTTCCAGTGGCACAAAACAGCCAGTGGATTCAGACCCCTGGGGATTCTCCCTTCTCTGTGGAAGCTCTGGGGGCACAAAGCCACTGTAGCAGCTTCTTTGCCATCGATATTCCTAACTCCAGTGCAGAGTGTTCCCAGGGGAAAAGGCCCAAAATGCCCTTGAGTGGTGGACAGCCAGGAGTAGCCTAACTTGCACAAGGGACGGGACTGGCAAATCTCCAACACTTTGCCTCCCCACCTACAATCTTGTGCAGAGCTTTTATGCCAGGCCAGTATGTATCAGATGTATAGACACATTATTTATAGGAACAATTTGTAATTTCATAGCAACAAGCTGCATAAAACCACTCTCAGAAGGGTGTGAGCCAAGAGGGCAGTAAAGGGAACGTTAGAGGACAACATTTCTCTCTCATAATTCTGCGTCTCTAAAAATGTCATTCTGGCAGTGTTCCTACACTTGGGTCTTTACTTCGTGTACTGAGATCACATGAATATAATTTTTCCAGAGAGACTTTTTCCCCCTCACTCTCAATTTTTCTTAACAATCGAGTGATTAAGCATTCAGAAGACTGGTGGCAATTCTGAAAGCTAAGGGAATTTGTCAGTGAGAGTGTGGTTTGTGTATGTTGGTGTGTTTTTGTAGTTCAAGGAAAAATGTTAGATTTTTTAAGTATGATTTTAACTTTTCTATATGTTCTTATATAGATTGTTAAAACAAAGAACTTTTAAAATATACACTTATTTACTGACAGTGAAAATAGATTAGCCAGTTTCATTTAATTGCTTGTAGACAGTAAAGCTAATTAAATTATCTGTTGCAACTAATAGTAGTTGTAATTTTAGCCCTTTTTAGTTTACGAATCATTCATGAACGGAATCAGATTTCTGATACTTTAATAATCTGCATATTTTGGTTTCCAAAGTATCCATTGAATAGTTTGTGGCAATAAATGTAAATTTGTAGGTTATTTGAAAACTATTCTCTTTGACCTTCACTTTTGCTTGTTGGTATTTATATGCACTGGGTCACCTGAGTCATATGGTATTTTCTTCTGTTTTCTGATTGTCAATCTGTTTAAAATGGTGATTAGCAAATAACAAATTTCCAGAAAAATCATCAGGCTAAAATTTCATTAACATATACAAGAGTCAAAAATATCCTCAGACATGTCTCCTGCCAGCAGAATGCTCACGAGCCCCTCAAAAGTAACTGTAAAGCGAAATCTCCACATTTATCCAGAAATCACTTTCTATACTATTTTACCAGCTCTAATATGACCTTTTCTAAATCACAATTAAATCAATGAAAGAAAGACTTCCATCATCTTCAGTGGGCTTTGGATCTGGCCCATCCTCCTTTTGACTCTCATGCAGGAACACAAGGGTGGAGTGTTTGTTTGCAAACACTGCAGGAAATGTTTAACTACGAATAAAAATCTGTTGCCATGGGCACTTTACAAATATCATGGGAAAATTCCCATTGATGGTTAATTATGCAAAACCTCTGTTTCACAAAATTAACATTGTAGGCTTAAACTGACTTTTTAAAATGTGACGAGAAGAATCTAAAAACGTAAATATTCAGTTTGTGCCCTGGCCTGCTTCTGTAGGACGAATAAAGATGGTATCACTCAGCATTTCAGTCATGAGAGAAATGAGCTGGAAAGCCTGTGTTAGGGAGGCATCCAAGCAGAGGTGGAATTTTGTGGCGGGAACGGTGAAAGGTTGCTGTAAAACCAGTCCTTTCCATGGGCGACGCTTGAGGTTGGAGACGTAACATGGCACGTTAAAAGCAGATTGTACAACGTTGGTGTAAATTCAAAAATGCTACGTTTACCTCATAGAACTGAGAGAAAAAAACAAAGAGCAACAAAAATGAAAGGAAAGTAGTGGTTAGTTATAACTCCTTTAGTATATCTTTACTAGCAGCATGGTTCTTATTTATTTCCCTTCTGCAGCATGTAGCCCTTATCATCCCTCTTCCCTCCCACTTCTCTGAGCTCCACACACTGCAGTTCATCTTTCCTCTCTTCCTCCACAGGACCTTCATTTTCCATCTCCTCCAACTCAAGACCTCTGCCTTTGATGCTATGACTTTCTGGGTTCTCCTAACCAGTGAGGTGCTGTGTAACAATGCTTTGCCCTGCTCTGCAACAATGCTTTGTTGATGTAGCTCCCAACCTGGCCCCTCACAAACAGCACGCAGGTAACACACCCTGAGTTTCTGTGTATAGCTTTAGCCTGCCAGCACACAAGCACACACTTTAGTCTCACACTGGTTTCCACCAGTCTTGTTACCACTTCCAGGGTTACCCAACACACTCCCAGTCCCAAAGTTTCCCCCAAAACTTGTGTTCTGCACTGTCCAGACCTCTCCTGGACATTCAGATATTTTAGGTTTGTTTTCCTTTAAGGGGATTAATGTCCAAGAGTTTGCTACTTTAATTGGAGTTACCCACACAATTCAATTTAAACACAACACTGGATTGGTTCTGATTAAAGAATAAAACAAATTTATTTAACTATAAAAATAAATTTTTAGTGAGAACAAGTATAAGGCATTATAGTCAGAAATGGTTACAAGAGAAATAAAGATAGAAACACTTCCTAATACTAAAATTTAACAGACTAGACTTGGTTCAAGATGAAATCCCCTACCACATGTTCCCAGTAACACTGCTGAGCTGACCAAATTCTCAGGCCAAGATTTTCTCCCAAAGGCAGTTTCTATTGTCTTCTTAGGTAAAAGAGAGATGGATAGGGAGAGAGAAGTTAGTGTGCTTTTGCCCTTCACTTTCACAGTTCAGTCACCCTTTGAAATGCATTTTCCGGAAGGTTACTCCTTGATAAAATTCATTCTCACTGTGAGGAGAGAGACAAGGAGTCTGGTGGTGAAAGAAGTTCCATGCTGGTGTTTGCTAAGATGGAGAACTGTTTGTCTCTGCCCCGCTTCCTTGCCCAAGAATGACCACTTGACAGAGATTGCCCATCAACTTTGATGACACCTGGGTAGAAGTGTCAGCTTGTCCTTCTTGAGAAACTGGCTTACCCAGACCAGTCTGGTAAACACATTTCAAACCTAATTTCAGCTTATAACTTAACATATAATGTTGCTACACATTTCATCATGGTATTATTGACCAGTGAGTTGTTAGTTTTCAAGTGATACCTCACAACGCACATCTTATACAACAATTATTGCAGAAGCATGTAGGGTGCGAATGCCTGGGGTGCATTTGGTCACAGATGCCCCTGACTTCTCTCAGCTCTCCATCCACGCAGCCACCATTTACTGTCTCCCTTCCACCCCCAAAATTGGGAAATTCCTCCTAAAAAGCTTTGTTAATTGACAGTTAAGATAAGAGAGTTTTAAGGGAGGTAATTGGGATGATGAATGACTCACCTGCTTATTTCCTTGCTTTTTATGGTTTGCATTCATGAGACTGATTTATGGATTTGCATTCTGCAGCTAATTGAAGACCAATTTATTCATGAGCATTTTTAAACATTATATTAGTAATAAAAATGTAACTTTTGAGTGAAATTGATTACAACCATGTATAGGTTAATAGCGCCAGCCATCACCATGCCAACTCATTGGCATAGACTCCATTTATTATACCATTCCTTGATAATGTTTCAATGAACATTATCGCACAAAAAGGTGATCTTCCGTTTTGATGTCATTAGACTAAAATATTTTCAATACAAGAATGGTTCAGGTTCACTCAACAATCTTTATAACGAGAGACAGTACTCCTTATAGAAATGCAATCAATGTGAACCCTCCATCAGATGAGTAAGTGTACCTTTTTAGTAAGGCAATCAGTAAGAATCCAACATTGAAATAGCCCTAAGGTATGCCAAAGTATATATTTATTCACATGTGATATGTACAGAAAGAAGGAATAAGGGAGTCTAAAACTTTAAATTATTACACAAGAACAAATGGATATAAACTGGACACTAGGAAGTTTAGACTTGAAATTAGACAAAGGTTTCTAACCATTAGAGGAGTGAAGTTTTGGAACAGCCTTCCAAGGGGAGTAGTGGGGGCAAAAGACATATCTGGCTTCAAGACTAATCTTGATAAGTTTATGGAGGGGATGGTATGATGGGATAGCCTAATTTTGGCAATTAATTTGGCAATTGATCTTTGAATATCAGTAGGTAAGTATGCCCAGTGGTTTGTGATGGGATGTTAGATGGGGTGGGATCTGAGTTACTACAGAGAATTCTTTCCTGGGTGCGGCTGGTGAGTCTTGCCCACATGCTTAGGGTTTAACTGATTGCCATATTTGGGGTCGGGAAGGAATTTTCCTCCAGGGAAGACTGGCAGAGGCCCTGGAGGTTTTTCGCCTTCCTCTGCAGCATGGGGCACAGGTCACTTGCTGGAAGATTCTCTGCAGCTTGAGGTCTTCAAACCACAATCTGAGGACTTCAATAACTCAGATATAAGTTAGGGGTTTGTTACAGGAGTGGGTGGGTGAGATTCTGTGGCCTGCATTGCACAGGAGGTCAGACTAGATGATCATAATGGTCCCTTCTGATCTTAAAGTCTATGACTCTATATATTAATTCTCAGTCACAAACTGTTCAATTTAATATTTATATGTTGTTCTTTTAATTCCTTCCATTGGTTTCATTTATCAGCTATAAAATAGCTATTTATTGAGGTGCTATGAGCACCTCAAATCACTAATGGATTTTATCCTCACAACATCCCTTGGAAATAGGAAAGTATTATTCCCATTTTACAGATAGCTCATGGTAGATTAGATGACTTACCCAAGATCATACTGGGAATGAAATGTTGGTCTCCTGCTGTTCTAACCACTAGATGAGTGTTTTCAAACTGTTGCTCATGACTTCTGGAGGTGGATGTGTCACAAAAGATAATCAGAGGGATGGCAAGGTCTTGAAAAAATTATTACAATCAAAAGAAAAGAAAAACTTGTTTCCCCACTCCCCATATATCTTTACTTTTTCAGGTCAAGTATTCTCTGTCAACATCTTGAAACCCACAGTAAATTGTAAAAACAGTTAACTTTGAGGTACGCTGTCAATTTGAAAAGGATGAGACACACACACTGGTTCAGATCTACACTGCAGGCCCAAGTCTGTCACTTTTACTTCTGCTGTTACTTCACTCCAAGAGCAATCTCAATGAGTTCAGTTGGACTACTTGCGGGCTAAGGAACTAACTAAAGGCTTGATCCCATATTCACTGGCATCAATGGCATAACACTCATTGTCTTTAATGGTGCAGGATTCAAGCCTGTAGTGAATAAGGGTAGAAGATTCGGGCCCTCTGTGTTCACAGATTGATAGCCAAAAACATGCATGAATATTAGGAATGGTATGTCTTCAGTTTGGACATTTTCCTGTTTATTTCATCAGCTTAATTTATGGTTGACCTATGATTTTCTGATAGCTGGTATAGTTATCTCAGTTTTAACACAAAAATACCATGTTTAATGGTAGATTTAAGAATACTGTGTTCTAACGCCTGAAATACAGGTTACTAATGTGCAGAAATCAAAACCTATTATAAAATGCCTAATTCAACTGGTTAATTATTGAAGTTCTTGGTAGAAATAGTTGACTGCTATAGGGCAGGAGAACAGCTATCTTAGCAGCTGGCTAGGCAAAGTTTCTTTTGTGAGATACAACAAGGTCAAACATCTGGAGTACTGCAGGAGTTGGAGAGAGAATTTCCAAGTTCCTTTGTTTGTAAGCTCTTATCTCCAAAAAGAGCCATGTGCAAATCATGAAGCTGAGTAAATTGTTTTGTGGGAAGAAGGTGGTGATTTCCATCAATTGTTATGGATGAAGAAAACACTCATTAAAAATTAAAGTACTATTTTTAAATTAAGATTTTAGCTCTTTGAAAAAAACTGATTAGATTTCAAACTTATGTCTCTTAAAACACATTTCACAAACAAGAAATACCATATTCTTATTTTATAAGAGAGAGAGAGAGCTTGTGCATGCACACACGTTTGTGAATATTATCAGATTGAGAGTCCTGGAGACTGAAGCTCTCTGTATTCCAAAACAGACACAGCAGAGATGAGAACACAAGTTTAAGGGTCCCTAACAGTATGACTCTAATCTGACCTGGAGACTATTGCACATTCTAAGACTTCAATTTCACTTAGCATATTGTCTAAGCAATCTGGACACCCACGCCCCTGGCTTGTTTCCAAAAGGCATTTCCCCACCACTACTATTGCAGTAATAGTCTTTAGGGTAAACTGATAGTGGAAATGCAAAAAATATACTGATTTATCCATCCAGGTACCTATGTGACCCCTTCAGTAACTGAGTGTGCCTCAAAATATTAAATGCACTGATCCTCACAAAATCCCTGTGAGGTAGGGTAAGAGCTGTTATTCCTGTTTTTACAGATGAGGAATGAGGCCCAATGAGGCTAAGGGACTTGCCAAAGGTCACCCAGGAAGTCTATGGCAGAGCAGTGAATTGAACCTAGGTCTCCCAAGTTCTAGGTTAGTTCCCCCCGGACAAGCCTTCCTCTGATAACTCAAAAGTTGTACCAGTATAACCCTATGGGGCCATTTCAACATCTCTTATGCCAGACACAGAAGGTTTTTTTTAAGTCTACAAGGGATCATTATAACCAACTGCATAACACAGGTCATATTTGATGGTAGTTTATTAAATGCACAGTGGATTCAAGTGTGATATATACTTCCTGTGTTTTATTTGGACTTCTAAATATGTTTTAGATCTAAAATGGGAACTTTCATGATGGAGTAAACTTAAATGAGAACATTTTTCTAATAACCTATTATATTTTTGGGATCAGAAGAACCCTTTGTTTGATTAAATTGGTTTTCAGTAACCACTCATCATTAAGTCTAGTGTCTGGATGTTGAATACAGGACTGGAATGCCTGAGGCTGCATTTCTGACTTCTTGTTAGCCAGTGTGGTGAGACAGACGTTTACTTTTGTTGCTGGTTTGGTATATCTTATGGAAGAATAACCACCAGTTTTGGGGTGTGTCTGCCCTATTTCTCAGCAGTTTGTCTTTAATTTGTTATTCTCAGTTGTGACCCACTGAGGCACGGTGACACCATTATAAAATACTCCCTCCCCATTTTCCTAATTTAGGCAGGGCCTGGAAGGTCATTCTCTGCTACTTACAGACCTGGGTGAAGACAGTTGGGAGGTCGATAGTGCAAGTCTCCTGCTGGTGCATCTTGAATAGACCGACCCGCAATACTTCCATCATGTGCTAAAAGAAAGTCAAAGCTTAGCTTTAAAAAAAAAATTGCAAAGAAATGAGGCCAAAATCCTCCCAGTCCACCTTTTCAAGTCGTCATCAGAAAAAGTCATCAAGGAAAGAAAACAAGACAGCGGGTGCCTAGATGAATTAGCACTTTACATGATACCTGGTACTGCAGTTCATGCTTCTAATATGGAACCTTCTGTGAGTTGTGGTCAAAGTATACAATCAAGCAATATATATAAATACAAAAGAAGGTGAGAGGGACTAAGTCACATCAAAACCAATGCAAACAATTTCAGATGATAAAGATACCAGTAAATCCAAAGGAAAAGACTAAGGACAAATGGAAAGGATATTCTAGCCATCTGTTCTCAGCACTGTCCAAATGACACAGAAACATTGATTACTGAACCAGCATTAAATTTTGGAAAAAGCAATCACAGAGGATCAAATTTCACAAAGCAAGACACCAGAAACATTTAGTCAGAACGCTAGGCAAACGAATGCCTAATTGTTAAGGTCATGCATTATCATTTTAGGAATTCTGTAGTTCCCCCATCCTTCCCACCCCGCCCTCCCAAAAAATAAAAGTCCCTCAAAGCAAAGCACCACAATATATAACTGACTGGAGATGAGAACAACCGCCACCTCTCCCACCACCCTTCCTGGGCCTGGCTGATTGTGTTGTTGCTTATATCAGTTTCTTTCAAAGCAGTGGAGTTACTCCAGATTCATACCATGGCAAGATCAGCAGCAGACTTTAAGAGCTCCTTTTCCTGTGGGAGTAACAAAACCAAACAACATTCTCCTGGGGCATTTTTATGCAAAACTTTGACCTTCACACACTATTGTATTTTAAATCACTTTTTGGAAACTAGCATGCTATGCTGAATAGAGCAGTTCTCATATAAACTAAGACAAGGATTTTCCAAGAAGCCTAAAAAGCAGCTGGGCATCCAAGTCCCACTGACTTTCAGTCAGAATCAGGAATCTACTTCTTTGGAACCATTTGGAAATCTCAGCTCAAATAAAGAAGCGTGAGAATTAAACATTAAAATGTGCAGATTATCAATGGATATTTATGTATAACTAATAGGTTAAATAGAAATGTGAGTACAAATAGACACAAAAATCTAATACAGATGCTGAGGAACACTTATTTTTGGTGGTGCAGACACGGATGCATGGTCAGGATAGAATTAACATAACCCCTATCACATAAACTAATGGCTAACATGGCTGCATTGACACACCACTCGTTTCAGGATTGATTACATTCAGAAAGAATCTGTATTTATTTGTAACTATAACGTTTGGAAAAAGGCAAAAATCTTCAGGACATGTGGGTTTTATAGCATTGGTTTTACATTAGATTACAGAACACACAGAATATAGAACTCTATATGTCAGTGACAATACAGGGTAAAAATCATCAAAAGCACTTGAGATTTTGGAGCCTTAGGAATAGGATAAGTCTACACTGCAGGCACGAAGTCTCAGAGCCGGAGTCAGCTGACTCAGGCTTGTAGGGCTTGAGCTGCAAGGCTAAAAATTGTGATGCAGATATTTGGGTCTGGGCTCTGAGACCCTGTGAGGGGGGAGGTCTGAGAGCTCAGGGTCTAGACCTAGCTGGAAGGTCTACTCTGCAATTTTTAGCTCCACAGTCCCAAGTCCCGCAAGCCTGAGCTAACTGACCCAGGCTCTGAGACCAGGGGCCACAGGATTATTACTGCAGTGAAGAAATGCCTTCAGTCCCACTGACTGCCGATGATATTTAGGCTTGTAAGCACGTAAGTCACTTTTGAAAATAGCATTCAAAGCCTAAGTCTTTTAGGTGCTTATCTATGATCTTGAGTGTAACACAGGAATATCACAGACGCCATCTCCATATACTACTGGCCAGAAGATTGTGCCCCCATCCTATCACGTGCAATCATGGTGATCAGGGCCGGTGCAAGGATGTTTCGCATCCTAGGCGAAACTTCCACCTTGCGCCCCCCCCCGCATCCCCACCCTGAGGTGCCCCCCCATGGCAGCTCCCCTCCCCTGCCCTGAGGCACCCCCCTTGCGGCAGCTCCCCACCCTCCACTTTGAGGCTCCCCTGCCCCCGTCCCAGCTCACTCCTGCTCTGTGCATGAGCACCCCAAGCATGCTGTGGCCACTTCACTTCTACCACCTCCCAGGCTTGCGGCACCTAAGCTGATTGGCACCGCAAGCCTGGGAGGCGGAAGTAGTGAAGCAGCCACAGCGTGCTTGGGGAGGAGGTGGAGCAGGGGTGAGCTGGGGCAGGGAGTTCCCCTGCGTGCTGCCCCCCCCTTACTTGCTGCAGGCGGCCCTCCCCGTGCTCTCCTGCCCCAGCTCCCTCCATCTAAATGACGGCAGAAACCGAGGCGGCTGAAGATCCAGCTGCTGCGGTCGCTGCTGAAGAAAATGGCGCCCCCCCAATGCCAGTGCCCTAGGCGACCACCTAGGTCGCCTCAATGGTTGCACCGGCCCTGATGGTGATCTGTACATTCATGGGCTGTAGGCAGGACTTCTACAACTTGTATGTGGGAATGAAGTCACACCCCCTGAAAAAATCTGACTGGAAAAAAAAGGAGCAGCCATCTGCTTAGCAAAAAGGCTGTGGTCAGCAAATCACCCAGTCCTCAGAGTATAGTTCAATGTCCTACACATAATTGGCTCAACCTAAGCAAGTTCACCTCTTCCTCCATGATTATATATATCCCACGTCAGGGTCACTTCATTAGAGCAAGAGAATGGTCAACCAATTTAGAGAAGCTCATGAGTCCAGGAGACAAGAACTTTCACAGGAACTGAACCCCGACTATGGAACAGACTCCTACAAGAGATGAGAATAATCACAGGACTCATCACATTCAGAAATAAATGCAAAACTCATTTGCAATTTAGCTTTCCTCAAGTAAATTCTTCTCTCTCTCTCTGTCTCACACACACACACTCTCTTATGTGCAGACATAAAACATCCTCCCTGCACTATGAATCAAGGTACTTCTGCTAAAGATGAGAGAGGGGGGGATTGTTATGAGAGATGCGAGTCCTTGGAAGTATGGAAACTCCAAAAGACTATTATACTGAGATGTGCCATGTATATATGTTATATTTATCCTTGTGAGTTAGGGATTGTATTCTGCTTCCATGGATGAGAGGCCTTCTTGCAGGAACTAAAATCAGTAAGGAGTAATTACTGCAAATCCCAGGATTAGTAAACAGCTCTGGAAAAGTACTATCCCCTGGGGAAATTGCATACACTGGTTCACACTGGGGTCAAGAAACACAGCAGATAAAGAATTGCCTTTTTTTTATAAAATGGGAGGCTGAATTGTCTCCGGGACCCTTACTGGATCCTCAAATTGACATGAGATTGCGACCAAGAGGTCAAACCTTACTGGAAAGGTTTGAAGGACTGGAAATCTGCCAGGGTCTCTGTGTGAAAGATGGGTGGTGTCCAATATGTTTAGCATGCATGCGTAATTCTTTTGTCCTAAATAAATATAATGTGAAAGCTGGCTGGTTACTGGTAACTCTGTCAGAGCCCCTGGGAGACAGAAGAGCAAACACTGGACTAAGGTCACATATGATGGGATAAACAGTGAACTTCAGGGAGACTGCAAGCCTAAATTCCTGGTCTAAAGAGAGAGGTACACATCCATAAAAAGATCAGTATCTTAGATGCTTATATACAAATGCAAGAAGTATGACTAATAAGCAGGAAGAACTGGAAGTGCTAATAAATACAGCTATGACATTGTTGGCATCACCAAAACTTGGTGGGAAAATACACAATTGGAATGTTGGTGTGGATGGGTACAACTTGCTCAGGAAGGACACACAGGGGAAAAAGCAAGGAGGTGTTGCCTTATATATTAAAAATGTACACACTTAGACTGAGGTGGAGATGGACATAGGAGACAGAAGTGTTGAGAGTCTCTGGGTTAGGCTAAAAGGGGTAAAAAACAAGGGTGATGTCATTCTAGGAGTCTACTACAGGCCACCTAACCAGGTGGAAGAGGTGGATGAGACTTTTTTTAAACAACTAACAAAATCATCCAAAGCCCAAGATTTGGTGGTGATGGGGGACTTCAACTATTCAGATATATGTTGGGAAAATAACATAGCGGGGCACAGACTATCCAATAAGTTCTTGGACTGCATTGCAGACAACTTTTTATTTCAGAAGGTTGAAAAAGCTACTGGGGAGAAGCTGTTCTAGACTTGATTTTAACAAATAGAGAGGAACTCGTTGAGAATTTGAAAGTAGAAGGCAGCTTGGGTGAAAGTGATCATGAAATCACAGAGTTCACAATTCTAAGGAAAGGTAGAAGGGAGTACAGCAAAATAGAGACAATGGATTTCAGGAAGGTGGATTTTGGTAAGCTCAGAGAGCTGATAGGTAAGGTCCCATAGGAATCAATACCGAGGGGAAAAACAACTGATGAGAGTTGGCAGTTTTTCAAAGGGACACTATTAAAAGCCCAAAAACAAGCTATTCCACTGGGTAGGAAAGATAGAAAATGTGGCAAAAGACCACCTTGGCTTAACCACGAGATCTTGCATGATCTAAAAATTAAAAAGGAATCATATAAAAAATGGAAACTAGGACAGATTACAAAGGCTGAATATAGGCAAACAACACAGGAATGCAGGGGCAAGATTAGAAAGGCAAAGGCACAAAAGAAGCTCAAACTAGCTACGGAATAAAGGGAAACACGAAGACTTTTTATCAATACATTAGAAGCAAGAAGAAGACCAAGGACAGGGTAGGCCCACTGCTCAGTGAGGAGGGAGAAACAGTAACAGGAAACTTGGAGATGGCAGAGATGCTTAATGACTTCTTTGTTTCAGTCTTCATCGAGAAGTCTGAACGAATGCCTAACACAGTGAATGCTAATGGGAAGGGGGTAAGTTTAGAAAATAAAATAAAAAAAGAACAAGTTAAAAATCACTTAGAAAAGTTAGATGTCTGCAAGTCACCAGGGCCTGATGAAATGCATCCTAAAATACTCAAGGAGCTAATAGAGGAGGTATCTGAGCCGCTAGCTAATGTCTTTGGAAAATCATGGGAGACAGAAGAGATTCCAGAAGACTGGAAAAGGGCAAATATAGTGCCCATCTATAAAAAGGGAAATAAAAACAACCCAGGAAACTACAGACCAGTTAGTTTAACTTCTGTGCCAGGGAAGATAATGGAACAAGTAATTAAGGAAATCATCTGCAAACACTTGGAAGGTGTTAAGGTGATAGGGAATAGCCAGCATGGATTTGTAAAGAACAAGTTGTGTCAAACCAATCTGATGGCTTTCTTTGATAGGATAACGAGCCTTGTGGATAAGGGAGAAGCAGTGGATGTGATGATATACCTAGACTTTAGTAAGGAATTTGATACAGTCTCGCATGATATTCTTATCAATAAACTAGGCAAATACAATTTAGACAGGGCTACTATAAGATGGGTGCACAACTGGCTGGATAACTGTACTCAGAGAGTAGTTATTAATGGTTCCCAATCCTGCTGGAAAGGTATAACAAGTGGGGTTCCGCAGGGGTCTCTTTTGGGACCGGCTCTGTTCAATATCTTCATCAGCGACTTAGATATTGGCATAGAAAGTACGCTTATTAAGTTTGCAGATTATACCAAACTGAGAGGGATTGCAACTGCTTTGGAGGATAGGGTCATAATTCAAATTGGGGAAATGGTCTGAGGTAAACAGAATGAAGTTTAACAAAGACAAATGCAAAGTGCTCCACTTAGGAAGGAACAATCAGTTTCACACATACAGAATGGGAAGAGACTGTCTAGGAAGGAGTACAGCAGAAAGGGATCTAGGGCTTATAGTAGACCACAAGCTAAATATGAGTCAACAGTGTGATGCTGTTGCAAAAAAAGCAAACGTGATTCTGGGATGCATTAACAGGTGTGTTGTGAGCAAGACACGAGAAGTCATTCTTCCGCTCTACTCTGCGCTGGTTAGGCCTCAACTGGAGTATTGTGTCCAGTTCTGGGCACCGCATTTCAAGAAAGATGTGGAGAAATTGGAGAGGGTCCAGAGAAGAGCAACAAGAATGATTAAAGGTCTAGAGAACATGACCTATGAAGGAAGGCTGAAAGAACTGGGTTTGTTTAGTTTGGAAAAGAGAAGACTGAGAGGGGACATGCTAGCAGTTTTCAGGTATCTAAATGGGTGTCATCGGGAGGAGGGAGAAAACTTGTTCACCTTAGCCTCTAAGGACAGAACAAGAAGCAATGGGCTTAAACTGCAGCAAGGGAGGTTTAGGTTGGACATTAGGAAAAAGTTCCTAACTGTCAGGGTGGTTAAACACTGGAATAAATTGCCTGGGGGGGTTGTGGAATCTCCATCTCTGGAGATATTTAAGAGTAGGTTAGATAAATGTCTATCAGAGATGGTCTAGACAGTAATTGGTCCTGCCATGAAGGCAGGGGACTGGACTCGATGACCTCTCAAGGTCCCTTCCAGTCCTAGAATCTATGAATCTATGAGGGATGAAGACCTGAGACCTAAAGGGGCGACCATAGAGGGGGCAAAAGGTTGTTTACCCTGGAACTGTGACAACTCTTAGGAGATGCTTGAATACTATGCTGATGGTGGGAGCCATGCAAATGCTTAGGTAGCTAATGCCAAATCACTTTAACAATATGGAAAACTACTTTTAATCTGATTTGAACAGTTAATAAATTTAAAAATTTCTAACTTTAGAAAACATATACCAATAACACATTTACAACAAATAAGGCATTACACGCTTTCAGTCTGATTTCAAATGTAAAATGTGTTAACCATTAAACAACACATTTGCAATTAACATTCATTTATCACAAGTAGAAAACAATACTTATTGTTTGGTTGATGAAGTAGTGTGGAAAAACATACACAATACATAATTCAAATACAAAAATATCCATACATTTATTAATCTGCTTGATTTGAACATCTTCAGAGTGTATCATTTTCCTAAACACGATGACGTTGGGAACAACTGATCTAAAAATCTGATATTCCACTACTGTCAGTCAGTATTAAAAAAAAACAGAATATATATAGAGAAAACGAACATTTTAAAAACAGTACAAATTCCACTTATGGGTTTCAGGTAAGGACATTTTCTGCACCTTGAAACCTTAACAGAAACCATGCAAAAATCAGAGGGGAATAAAACAACAGCTTTGTAAGGAAAGCATTGGATTTCTGATGTGATTATTTGGAAAACTCTTCTATACCCTCAAACTGCTGCCTAAAATTTCTCCAAGTGCTTGTGAAAGTTAGTCATAGTATATTGCTGGGGAAAAAAAAAATAGTGAACATCTAGAACTAGGCAATATCCAAATGAATCCCACCAAATAAATTGTGACTTCCCAAATCATTTTTTAGTATTTGATCTATGACAATATATCCAGGAAACAATGTTTTAAAAAAGTGTCTGAACCTCGAAAGCTGTGTGATTCGACAAAGGATGGAAAACAGGAGCATTCTCTGAAGTGTTAGTTACAAAATTGTTTTTAAATTCTGTGCCTGCGAACAAGTATACAGTTATGCTTAAGAGGTACCTACAACGTTTCTGAACATTAGACAGTACTTCTTCCATCTGATACAGATTTTTAAACAGAAAAATATAAGTTAATAGTGGTACCCAGCCAAATCCAACTTATTTTTTCTTTTATGCCCCTCAGTTCAATATATCCTGTAAATATATTGCTGCAATCTATTTTAGAGGAGCAACTGCCTTCTAATCAGTCCACTGAAATATAGAGACAACACAAAAAGATTTCATTTTCATTTTAGCTTTTCATGTCAGTGAAACATTAAAGGAAGAATCAATGTTCAATTCCTTTATGCAATACAAATTACTTACAAGTTTTAAAAAAAACCCACACAACCGTCAGTTATCCCAGTCCATTTTCTTTGAACTGCATTCTTTCCCAGGAAACAAACAGAACACAAAAACCAAAAATCCAATAATGAGAGCAACATGTACCGTCAAAATAACACTTTTTCTTTATAGTAATTTACTTCCCAGGAGAGAATTCCATGACAATGAGGCTGAACCAGTCTGAGTAGCTATTTGTTTAGGGGCCAATTCAAGCTGGGTACTACCATAGTGCACAAACAGTCCCGCTCTATCTTAGCTTTTAAGCAAAATTCCCCATTGAGTTCAGTATCAATGGCTGTAGGCCCTACTTCAAAGCACGTAAACTCATACTTAAATCTATCCCAATTCAGCAAAATTTAGACTTCAGTGAAATTAAGTATGTGAAAAGTTAAGTACACGTTTAAGTCCTTTTCTAAACAGAGATGGGCGTGAGCATGTACTTAAGTGCTTTGTTGAACTGGGGATTTAAAAAGTTACGGCACAATCTGGCCCACTGAAATTAATGCGGCTTTTTAAAGAATAACGTATTACTGCATATGAGTTAGGACTTGTCTACTTGGCACAGCAAAGCACACCAGAGGGCTGTGATTTGTAAAGCGCACTAACAGGCTGCACTCTCCCTGCCCCATGTAAACCCTGCTGGTGCACTCTACAAGATCTCAAGAAGACTAAGCTAACATGAACTAGGTACCTTTTGGAGAGCATCAGCGGGGTCTATCCGGGACAAAAAGATTGCAACATGTTAGAGCACTTCACAAATCACACCTTTTGCCACACTATACAGACAAGCCTAAAGGGTGCCAGAATTAATCCTTTCATAAACACTAACCACAACAAAATTAATTGAATTTATTTTCTTTTAAAGTAAATGTAAAGGTGACACATTAAGTGACCAATTAATTTTAGAGCAGTGGGACTCAATTCATCAGCATATTAGCAGAACAGTTATAGTAGACTTGTAGCTGGTTACTGGAGAGCATCCTTTTTCTCTCTCTCCTTTTTCCACATACTCAGACAAGTACTGTGCCTGCACAGATTGTCACACAAATATCTGCAGTGAGGATAAATATTAATGTACAAAATATTATATTTAAAACTTTACCCAAAGAATATTTTTGAATTAATGGCATTAATGATTATATGTGAGAAAAAAACAGTACTGCAATTCGAATACATACAAAGTGATCATCTGATTTTAAACTACTGAAGATAGTTACATTAAATAAGAAATTTGATCAGTTCTACTGAGTTAGGGTCAGTGCCAAACAATGTGCGTCAGAAGACAGACAGGAGAAAAATGCAAGAGGTAAATTCAAAATATACGTACCTAAGACATGTCAAGCAAACTAACAAAAAGCCAAGTAAATGAACATGTTCTTTCAACCTGTGCATTACTGCTCACATTATCTAAGGAGAATATATTTTTCATAACAATCCATTTGTGTTCCACATTTCTAAACTGAGAAAATAGAGTAACATATCAATGGTCAAATACAGGATCACTGTAGTTATTAGGGCATGCATACAGCACTGGGAATAGGACTCTATCTTCAATTAAAATCACAGAGGCTTCTACCACTTGGCCCCTGTACATTTTGGATGACAAAGCCACATGCCAACACAGTTCACTTTAGAGATCATCATATTCTTTTTTCTGCTCGGTTATGACCCAAGACCAAGCTCATTCAAACATCTTTGATTAAAATGAATATTGATAAAGGAAAATAACTCTTTTAGGAAGAGACAAACACCAGTGAGGTACTGTATATCAATCCTACCGCATACATGGCTACAGAGGACATACATTCAGAAACAAGTTTTGTTGTTAAACACAAATAGGTATAACATTTAACTTTCTGAATCACACACACATTCAACCTTACCACTCACTTCTGAATAATTCTGCATAGTATTATTTCAGCAATCACAATTCTTATTGGGAGACCAGAACTTCAAATTATTTTCAAGCTACTGCTGATGCACAAAACAGTATCTTCAAAAATATTCTCAGTGGTGCACAATATTACACATTTAATGTCTTAAGGAACACAGACAACATGTGGGTGGGTTTTGCCATTCTTCCACATACTCATTTCTCAACTGACATTGGCATCATTGAAATTGACATTTCATCTACGTTGGGAGGACAACATGCTTCCAGTCCTATCAGCCAGCTGGAAGAGAAGGGTACTAAAGCATAGGACGACTTGCTCCTCACGAACACGTGGCAATAATTTACATGGCCCTGCACCAATATAAAAAATGAGCCCAGACTTCAGTTTTTCAGGTTCAAATTGGTACATTACCAAACTTAAAAGAAACCCAACAACCCAAACCTGCACTGGTTGAGCAGAGCCAATGCAGAGCATCTCATATTTATTCAAATTACAAAACAGAGCTCAAGTAGGTTTTTCCCTTCGCAGTATACAAGACTTCCATGTCACATAAATTCCTTCATTTTGGAATCTAAATTCACCAGGCCTGAGTCTTTTCCTTGTAAAATTGTTTCAGTGTAATTTCTTCAAAATGATCAGAGTGCTTTAAAAACAATATTAAAAGAGAAGAGTTCTTACTCTTTAAACTTTTCCATTATCTGCACAAGATTTTGCAGAGTTAAATTAACATACAACTCCAATCACCAATCTTTCTTCCAATGGAATTTTAAGGAAGTTATTTCTATCTCAGACAGGGCAAGTTTTACAAGGCAATGGATTTCATTACTTTGTGTGTACTTGGAGAATTCATGGAAGTAATCAGATGCAGAAATGTATCCAATATACTATCGGGCTGTCACCAACCAAAGTCCCAGTGCCACATTGGCAGCCAAAAGTACACTGCCAGCAAGCAAGATTAAAAAGCCAACAAGCTCTCGGTTTTGTTTCTCTACGATCAGTGAAGCAAGAGTGGCTTCCAGGAAAGAGTTTAATATCCATTGACCATCCAGTGCAAAGCAAGGTACTGCATTGATAACTGCCAAGGCTCCTGACAGTGAAATTAGATATCTGGGTGGGATTAGCTAAGGAACAAAACAAAAGAATATAGGACTGTAAGAATGGCCACACTGGGTCAGACCAATGGTCCATCTAGCCCAGTATCCTGTTTTCCAACAGTGGCCAACGGCAGGTGCTTCAGATGGAACGAACAGAACAAGGCAATTGTTATTCTCATCAGAGCTCTAAAAACTCATCATCAAGAGTCAAAAAAAAAAGTAACCAAAATTATTCTTATAAACTTCAGGAAGCAAGGAGTTTCATTCTGAGTTAGGCATGTTAGTAAATAATCAGTTTGGGAATGGGTCAAAGCTCATGTCCTAAAGATACGCTTCAGAACTGTGGACACCAGAATAGAAGCAGCCCTGTTTAAAACTAGTAATGATATCCCCGTGAAATCTTGCTGGATCAGCAAACTGCAAACAATTTGTTTATTGTTCTAAGAGAACACTTCAAAGGATACTTGCACATTGTCTCTATCACCACAGGCAGATCAATGCTTAGAAAGTTATGTCGTGGTACAAAACTGCTGAGGCTCACTGAAACAAAAAGAAAATGAAAAAGCAATAAAACTGCAAATTAAACCAAATGGCAATTCAACAGACACAGCATAATTAGTTTCAGATTAGCAGTGTATCCTGGCAGATCTGATTTTTGTTTGTTTTCCACACTTCTTACAGGATGAAGAACTATCCCAAATACAAATTTATTTATTTTTTAAACCGCACTGGCACAATCACTTAATTATCTCTTAGTCAGATGCAGTCATAATGATGGTAGGAAAAATCAACACGCCACATTACACAATTAGTACTTTATACTATGCATGTAACATCCAATCTAAAGCACATTATATGCCTTCAGACACAGTACAACTGAACATTTGTACTCCTAAAGAACATGCTGCGTAGTTTAAGCCCAGATTTGAGTAACCTTATAATGACTATTACAGCAAGAATGGCAGTTAAAGTTGTGTTAACATTTCCATTCTAACCACTCCCCTTGTTTTTAGGTCAGGTCTGCATTAGAAATTTTTGCTAGAATCATTATCAGTAAGGGGTGCTGTTCTTTATGAAACTTTTAGCAAAAATCTCTAATGTACATGTACTTTTATCAGCAAAAAATGTCCCTTAGTCAGTTTTGCTTAGTTTATTTTGGGAATTGGCATAAACTATACTGGCAAAAGAACTCTTTAAGATGCCTCTCAACTAGGAACAGGGTTGCCAACAAAAGCTAGCTATTCCAGCAAACCTTTTCTTGTGCAGACTTGATCTTCATCATTTATACCTTTCTCAAACTTTCACTCTTCATTCTGGGCATGCAATGTAAGTCACCTGGGGTGCTAATGAGAGATGAGGAGTTATCAGACATTAGGGAAGTGTCCAGATTCTCGAGATGGTGGTCTCCATTGCCTTCAACATTTGGGTTTCTTTGAAATTGTGGAAGTTTTGTAAAGAAAGCATGATTGATTGATTGATTGATTGATTTAGTATTAGCTGGATTCCACTGAAACTCACTTTGAACCTTAACTCTATTTTAGCATATTTGAAAAGATTTTTCTGTGAGTGCACACACCAAAATTTTGAACTGAACTTGTTTATAAGCAAAGATGCCATGCTCCAACAGATCCCATGAAGCAAAAGCAAGCCCACAGGAGAAAGGTGTGTGAGGTATGTGGTGTTATACATAGGCAGGCTATAAAGATAGCAGGTGGTAGAGGGAGATGGGGAAGTTTTATCTACTGCAAAATTTGGAGTTTTGTATCTAAAAAATTTTACACTAACATGGAGAAAAGATGTCTGTTTCCTGAATTCACACCTCCTGTAGTCCCCTCTATGTCCTCTGCTTTTCATAATTCTTCACCCTCTTCCATGTCTTTCCACCTCCTTGCCTTGTGCATGCACTCCGCCATCTCTCTCCTTGTATACTCCCCACCCATGCCCGATCCTGATCATTTGCACTTTATCATCCATGTCATCTCTTCATCCCATGGTCCCCAAACCTCTTCCATGTCTTTCCTTCCATGCCCTCATGGTTCTCTGTACCTGTTTATAGCCTATCACTGTCCTGTCCCCCTCCGAGAAACTCCTTCCTCATTCTGAGACTGGGAAGCATAATTCCATGCACCCACTCAATATGCCCCACAACCCTCAAGCACCAGATTCTGCCCCACCCTTCCAGACTCCCACCCCACACATTTCCCCTCAGTTGCCTAGCCTCCAGGTCTACGCAACAGCTGTTGTGGTATATCCTAGAGCAGAGGTAGTCAACAGGCAGACTGCAGGTCAAATCTGGACCACAGGATGCTTTTGAATGGACTCCAAAATCTTTTTATTTACTTATTATCATTACTATTATTTTTTATTATTCTCTCTGGAGTCTGGACCCAGATTATACCTTGACCAAGAAATTTGGACCTTGACAAAAAAAAAATTAACTGTCCCTGTCCTAGAGTTAGCAAAAGCACCATATATATTATAAATTGTAACGTTTATATGCAAAATTACTCCTTACATATGAAATAACTTTATATTTTTAATCCTCCCATAACATCTTTCACAACATTAAAATGCACCTCTTCTTCGTGAGGCCAACAAAAAAGGTTTGGGGTCTGCACGCAAAAATCACTTCAAACACGAGCCAAAAAAAGAGAAAAAAAAGAAAATGCTCAAAAAGCAAACAATGAAAGTATCTAAAATACTATCACTTCAAAACTTCTTTTCTGACTTTATTAAATATCCCTGAAAAAGTCCAACCTAGGCTGAGATGGGGTATGTGAGATTTAAGAGGGAATTGGTACTTTTAAGGACATGATAGTAGTTTATAAGAAGAAACTAGCCTCCCATTCAAAGGGAAAATCCAGGTTATAACTGGAAGCTAGTTTCAACCTCAGCTATGGAGTAAGTACTGCTGCTCTGTATTTCAAGACTATCATGACAATGACATTAATGCAAGTAGAAACAATGAAAGAATCTCAAGATGTTTATCTAGAGCTGTATAAAAATAAATGGTAGAAATTTAAACAATGTTATTGGAGAACAAGAAAGAGATCATTTATTCACAGATTACTGTAATGCAGACACAAAAGGTGGAAGGTTTAAATACAAGGCTACTCTGAAAAATGGCTGTGTAAAAGTGTCACCTTCTTATTTAGCACATCTGCTACCTGTGAGTATTACGGGCCACATTGGCTTATTTTATTGACAAATGAGGGATGTTTTAAAAACACCCTTAACGCTTATTTTACAATTTACACAGCTAAGAGCGAGGTTGGGACCCTCCTCCTGCATCATCACAAGTTCCAATCAGTTACACTCATGCAATCCATAGAAGAAAATGGCTTGTTTTGCGCAGACAACTGCACTTATGCACAGCCCCACTGAAGGCAATAGGGCAGGGGCCGGCAACCTTTCAGAAGCGCTGTGCCAAGTCTTCATTTATTCATTCTAATTTAAGGTTTCGCGTGCCAGTAATACATTTTAATGTTTTTAGAAGGTCTCTTTCTATAAGTCTATAATATATAACTAAACTATTGTTGTATGTAAAGTAAATAAGGTTTTAAAAATGTTTAAGCTTCATTTAAAATTAAATTACAATGCAGAGTCCCCCAGACCGGTGGCCAAGACCCCGGGCACTGAAAATCAGCTTGCGTGCCGCCTTCGGCACACTTGCCACAGGTTGCCTACCCCTGCAATAGGGCATCTGCATGCTGCACAATGCAGGATTTGGGCACTGGTTTGCATTATCTTGTTACCGGTGATGATATGGTAGAGGGAAAGAATCCTATTCGACTCAGACCCTAAGATGAGTTTGCAGTAATGGTTATAAAGGAAAAAAAAACATCTTTTTACTTGCAAACCGAGTTCATTTGAGAAGGGAACCATTGAGACACAGTAAACCATTCAACCTCAATTCTGTTTTCAAAAAGTAACTTTTCAGCTCAGCTCAGCAGAACTACACTTTAAGGTCACTTTAAACTACAGCAATTTAGTAATTTCCTGATCATTTCTTTCCTGAGTGCTTGACAATAAAAAGCAGTTTTTTGGTGGAAATCCTAGTCTAGTGGGAAATGTCCACTAAAATTTCATTACTCCATCAGCAAGTTATTGCAAAACATAACAGAACTATACCAGCTGCTTGAAGAATACCTACAGTGTTTTGTGTTTTTCAGTTAGAAAGCCAAGAAAAGAGGCTTAAAATAATTATCACACACTATTCTTAGAGCTCTGGTGCACACTGAACAAAACATCAGCAAACATAACATTAAATGTCAATGCCAAAGGCCCCAATCAATGCTTCCCAGGTGGAAAAAAGACAAAAATAACACTAAAAGACATTATATTCTGCATTTTCAGGATATACTGCAAACAATAAAGACTAAATAACAGAATACAATAAAAATCAAATTTTAAAAGTACTCAATAATATCTGCACCAAACAACCTCTTCTCCCAGCCAAATACCAGCAGAAAAGGATAACGGCTGCCATCTTTATGAAAGAATCATTGTTCACACAGGGCCTGATTTTGCCATTGTTACTCAAACTCAGCAATACATAATTCCAGCCCTGATTCAGGAAAGCACTTAAAGCTCATGCTTTAGACTACTCTTAGTCAGGAAACCACTTTAACATGTGCTTCAATTCCTTCTGAATAAGAATACTCTTCTAAAAGGGGTCTTCATAAGGAAATCCGCTGTTTCAATGGGACCTCTCGGAGAGCGCTAGATAGTGACTTTAAGCACAGCCCTGCCAAGGGCCAGTGCACACTGTACCACCCAAGAGTAGTCCTGTGAGGCACTGTGAATCTGACACAAACCTTGGAGGCACAATTTCTCCCTGGCTTTCTCCTTGCTCCTGGAGAGGGAGCATAACTTACTACTTGTCTAAACCAGCCTCAAATCACTACCTACCCCATGCTGGCTCGGCTATTCTGGTCTGCCCATTCTCCACTCACCTGCTCGTAGCAGGTAATAAACTTACTCCCATGTGTCTGGAGCCATGACCTGAATAGCCTCCATAGGAGTGAATCAGAATTTAGCCCAGAGTAAAGAAGTACTTAACATGAGTAAAGGTGGCAGAATTTGGCCCATGTTTACAGACTGATTAGGGTTGATAACATAGGGCTAGGTTTGGATACTCTTCACTCGTGATGCGTAGTAATTTAATCTATTAGTTGTCTCATTTACTTTATTAGGACCTCTTGTTAAGTAAAAAACTACTCAACATGAATAAGGGTGGCAAAATCAAGCCCTTATATATCTGGATTCTGGGACAGCTTGTGGTGTATGGCTCAGTGGTTTGAGCATTGGCCTGCTAAACCCAGGGTTGTGAGTTCAATCCTTGAGGAGGCCATTTGGGGGATTGGTCCTGCTTTGAGCAGGGAGTTGGACTAGATGATCTCTTGAGGTCCCTTCCAACCTTAATTATCTATGAACAAGGAAGACATCATGTGGACTTGTAGCAACATTTGGGTATTGGGCAGGGTTTAAAGGAACAATTGTGGATGTTCCAATCCAGGGGTTCCCTAAAGGCTTTTGAAGAGTGCTAGAGCCTTGAGCAGTTCACACATTGGACAATGCACAAATTGGACAAGTGAGATCTATTGAAGTGTCCCTTTCATGCTTTTTTTGAATAAGCAGTCACCTAATATATTGTTTCTATTACGATTATATCTCTTTGCATGGTGCACATTTCACTTTTATTCCTAATTACTCCAGCATCTCCACTGGCTGTAACTAGGAAAGGAACAATAGAATGGAGCTAGGAATGGATTCTGCACAAATGAAGCAAACTGGCAAGCCCTCCAACACTTATTCAAGCAGTCTGCCAAAGCCAACCATGCCATAACCCTCTTCATTTAAATGCTCTCATAAATAATACAAACCTGTATACTGAAGATGCATTGGGTGTCCTACAAACAACATGTCAATGTGGGGTGGATGTTTCACTCTGATTAGTCTCGTCTGATTTTCTAAAGAAGGTGTCACACACAAACTTGGAACAAAATCCTTCTGGCAATCCATGTTGGTTCGACAGACTTGGCTGGCCTCAATAGCTTTTCGTGCTGGCAGACAGGCATACTGCAAAGTACATTTTAAATAATTATCAAATTTAGGGTATTTTACAACAGATCATAAACATACTGTTCTGCATGTTTCTTTTTAAAACAGAAGAAGTTGATTCGATTTCATTGATTTGCTGCCAGGATATGAAGAATATTGTTCCGATTCTTTTTGTTTTGATGCATGGGTATATCCCCACATGCCCTGCAGATCTCCCACACACTAACGTAAAGGTGCGAACATATTCAGCCTGGCATTCTGCCATTAAGGCATAGGGGCATTTGTGTGTGCATATAAAAAGCGAGATTAGTATAAACATGTACATTAGCTGAAAATTTAAATATAGGAGGGACAGGATGGTTCAAGCAGGCCCACAGGAAATACACATCACCCTACTACAGCACTGAGCTAAAGTCTGTCTATGGGGTTTTGGTTTTTATAGCCACGGTATCTGCAAATTAAAGCTTTTGTTAAAAGAAAAATCCTAAAATCTAATATGCTGGGCACTTTTAATGGCTAAGTTTTAGATCATTCTGAACTGAAGCAGCCAATGCAATGGTGTGTTCCTGAATGTGCCTGTCATACACACTCCTTCTGCAGTTTGAGAGACCAGGATCTTCTCTCCCACTCACCACAGCACAGGGAGAGGGCAGTGGAACCCAGGAGGAAATGGAATTTTTTCTCCTCATCCCCTCCTAGAGGCTTACGGTGGCTTGCTTCTTATTCCTCAGGGCAGGCTGGGGAACAGTTCATACCCACTGTCCCTGCTCAAGGAAGGGAAGCTGTCAGAGGGTTTCAGCCAACAGCCACACTGGCGGTACAGGGCCTGCACACATGGCTGCGTCTGTCTCTCCCCATTAACCGGAATCTAGGCTCCTTCCCAGGCCAGTCTCTATCATGCTGGATGGGAGAAAGCATTCAGAATTCCTCTGCTGTTGCTGTGTAGTTCCGCAAATAGCAGTTTAAAAAACTGCTCAGGCAGCTGAGCAGCCATCTTAGGCCTCCTGCACATCAAAAGCCTGAAAAAGTGTTTCCTCTTAAACAGCAGCTATGCATCCAAGAACCTCAAAGTGCTAGAAGTGAATGTCTCATCTGAACCCAGTGCAGGTCAGGGCTGTTACAGCTGATGGCTATTTGGTGCCCAAGACAAAATGAACTGATGGGTTATGTCCAATTTGTAGTGGACAGGAATCTGCACAAAAAATATCACTGGAACTGGAAGCTTCATGTCAGAGGGATCAAATGGATTTGAGGAATGAACTCCTCTCTGTTTCTTGAGGTGGTGACTCCAGGTCAGGACTGGGGAACACTGGCAGAGCACTGCTGTTACCTGCGCTTTCCTGTGGATCCTGAAAGAACTGCTGAATTTGCTCCACCACTCTCCACGTGGCATCTTTCAAAACACTTACTTTTTCAACAGGGCTCCTATATTTTAATATTTTAATTTTAAAATCCCAGACCGGCACTTAACATTTTCCCATTTTCTACAAGATGATTAAGTCAGAGGAGGACGGGGGAAACGGGGGTTTCATCCAACAGCCACTAGCAGTACAGGGTGCCAGGTGCTGAACACTCGGTCTTGATCCAGCACAGCACTTGCTTAACTTTAGGCATGTGTGCAGACCACTGACTTCAGCTGTTTAATGCTGAGCATGTATTCCAATGCTTTGTTGCTTCAGGGCCTAAAGTGCTCAGACCTGGCAGCATCAAGCTCATGTTGAACAATTCCCCCTTGCTCTCGAGAGCTGCTGTTAGTCTCTTGTTTGTATGCATTTTCTCACAACTGTTGTGCCTTCAAAGTATAAAATGTGGATGTGTATAAGCAAAGTAAGAAAGAACGGTCCCCTGGCTAAAGACACGTGACCAGGAGAATTGGGATCTGATTCTACCTCTACCACACATTCCTTGTGTGACCTTAGGCAAGCGGTTCTCAATCCACAGCCCGCTTGGAACCCAATCAGCACATAGCTGCAGCCCATGTGACATCCTGAGGGCCATACAGGTAAGCATATATATTGGGTGGATGTGGCCCATATAACACGCAGACAGCTGCATATGTGGCCCACACTGGCAATTAGGCTGAGAACCACTGCCTTAGGCAAATCACACAACCATACAGTCTCTCAGTTTGCTCAGCTGGAAAATAGGGATATGAATGTCTGCCTACCTCTTAGGGATGTTGTGAAACTTAGCTAATTAATATTTGTCAAGTGCTTTGAGATGCTCAGACAACACACTGCACTGTTTAATTATGTGCACATTTGTGATACCTATCTGAATATCAGCTAAAGTAACTTACCAGGTGGCTGTCCAAGTTATTGCTGTATGAAAAGCAAATGTTGGTGAGGCTGCTGTTACTACAACATTCAACAGTGCCATCAAGTCTTCTGTAGACTACAGAGGAACACAACCAACTAAATTTTAGACAAGCACAGAAAGACAGATTCATAATAAATCACAAAAATACATACGTCTCTAAATAAAATCAAACAATCATTTCTGTAGCCTGCTGAATTATAATGAATTATTTTAGTTCAGAGAACCTGATCTGGATGTCAGCAATAGTTGTAAATGAGTTTCTTCATCCTAAGAACATCACCAGACTGCAGCCATCTCTCTCACAGGCTGATCTTATCACCTTAATACATAGACTACTACAATTTTTTGAATACTGTTACAAAATAGTTTGATCTGTTGCTTGCAGCTGGCATCAATGGTAAGCAGAGGGATTCTGCTGCCTGTTGTTGCATTCCCTTCACTGGCTGTGGGAATGACCCAACTTCAAAGTATAGTTTTTAAAACATTAAAAGCTTTTAATGGACTGGGGCCCTGACAGCTCTCTGAGGCCCCTGTTCAGCTAAAAGTGTGTTTTTAAACTGATTTAGTTAAACTGGTGTAAAATCCTGTGGGGACAATCATAATTTGATTTCAGATGGACTTAGTGATGCAAACTAAATGGATACCAGCCAGTTTTAAACCAATGCAACAGTGCCCATGTAAAGAGCTGCACCAGTTTAACTAAGTTAGGTTTTTAAACCAGTGCAACTTCTATATGCAGACAAGGCTTGAGCTGCCTGCATCCATATACCATTGTACCCTCTGAGGTCCAAAAGCAAAGAGTTTTGGAGCTTGGAGCTTGCAGGTGCAGAAGTGTACTATACGTATTTTTTTGCTGTAGTTTTAGGACTAGGCAATGACATACTTTTGATGTGTGGATGATCATGGAATTACCTCCTTTACAAAATACATTTTAAATGGTTTTTATTTCAGAAAGTCTTTGGCATATTGATTTTTTTATGTCTTTATACCTGTTTTAGTTGTTTATTCTGTATTTGTCTTATTGTAAAGTGCCTAGGGTCCATTTGCAATATAGGCTTATTATAAATACAACATATTAACAGAAAGGATGCTGAGATGTGAACTGTTGAGATTTTGACAAATGACAGCTACTGCAGTTTGAATAACCGAGTTCATTTCATTTCAAAGGAATATCTATCACTGCTGAAGGCTCACCGCTAAGAAATGCAGACAGACTCGTCTGATGGGGTGGTGGCAAGGACTGTGGGCGGCTAACACAACACACCACTGGGTTTAGAATCAACTCTGGCACTTCAGTCCGAATGGGAGTAAGAGGGTTACAAAATATGCAGTTTTATTACCTTTGCCCCTGAAATTACACTCCTGTGGACAGCAGGGATCTTCTTGTATTTATCTTTGGTAGGCTGGGATCTGGAAACACCGCAGAATTGCTTCTCCCTTACCCTCCCAACCCAACTAGGGCATGTGGCAAGGCTGCCCTAACCTCCTTCGAAGAGTGACTCAAACCTTTAGTTCGTCTAAATGCTTGGGATCTGACCCCAGCCCTTTACTTTGTCTAAATGCTTGGGATCTGATCTCCAAATTATGCCGGGGTATCAGTTTCAGATTTACATAACAGGAAAAGACATGAATAGATTATAAAGATAGAAGGGACCACTCGGACCGGAATTAGCACTCTGAATGTCACATGAAGAGCGGTACACATCAAAAACACATGTGCACAAGCATTTGAGCTGGCCTGGCATCCTGTTTACTTTCAAGTATAATGCAAAAGGTTGGTAACAATCTTTAAAGCTCAAATAGTCTAGAATCTGGTTATCCGAAAGACTGCCAACTGAGTTAGGCAGTTAAGAATGGCTGCAAGATGACTGCTCTCCAGTCCAAGTTAAACAAACTTCCCAAGGTTGGTGTGGGAGAATTGGTTCAGGTGAGGACGCTCCCTTTGGAATTCACAGTTTGCTTGAACCAAACTCTAAAAAGTTCCTGGGCATCATGCAACACATGGTTTAGTCCAGTGGTCCCCAACCTTTTTGTGGCCAATAGCACATTCATGTTTTCAGAAGAGTGTGGTGGACACCAAGAATTTTTCAAGGCATCAGCAGAGCAAGCATGTGCCTGGGGTGGCACATGCTATGGGGCGGCATTCTGTCCATCCTGGGACAGCAGAGTCAGAGCGCTGGGTTTGTTTTTTTTTCCCTGCTTCGGCAGTATGGGCTTTTTTTGTTGTTGTTTTTTTTGGTCACCAGTTCTTGGAGCATGGAGAGAAGCCAGAGAGAAGCTGCAGCCCTGCGCCTGCCGGGGACAGAGAACACCGGCGCCCGCAGCCGCGGAGTTCTCTGTCCCTGGCAGGCGCGGGGCCGTGGCTTCTCTCCCCTGCTGGGCACTAGGCGGGCACACATAAATGGCGCCCACGGGCACCACATTGGGGACCACTGGTTTAGTCTATGTTTAGTTTAGTTTAGCTCGATTTTTAATTTTTTGTTTTACTTAGATTTTGCTTTTTGTCCTAGTTTTACTTAATCTATATTCTTCATTAACGGCCAAGCTCTTATGGTAAAAGGCACTGTATTGTATGAACAAAACCAGAAAGGGATAGAAGACTAACCTCTACATTAGTGGTCACCAACCAGTTGATCGCGATCAACTGATCATCCTGATGACTCTCCCAGCTGATCATGATCTCTGACTGATAAAAGTCTGGTGCTGTAGCGGTGCTGCATCTAAGGCAAGATCCCTGCCTGCCCCGGCCCCATGCCGCTCTTGAAAGCGGCCAGCATGACCCCGCGGGTGGGGAGTGGCAGGAGTATCCACACGCTGCTCCTGCCTGAAAGCACCGCCCCCAAAGCTTCCATTGGCTGGGACTGGGGAACTGTGGCCAACGGAACTGCAGGGGCAGTGACTGCAGAGATGGGCAGTGCGCAGAGCCACGTGCTTCCCCTCAAGGACTGCAAGAGAATGTTGGCCCCTTCCAGGAGCAGTGTGGGGCTGGAGCACTTAGCCTTGCTGCGCCGCCGACTGGGAGCTGCTCGAGATAAGTGGCACCCAGCAGGAGCCCATATCCCAACCCTCAGCCCTGAGCCCCCTCCAGGAGCCTGCATCCTAAACCCCCTCCTGGACCCAAGCACTCTACCCCAGCCTGGAGCCCCTTCCTGAAGCCAAACCCCCTCCCAGAGCTTGAATCCTGAACCCCTTCCTGCACCCCAAGCCCCTGCCCCAGTCTCAGCCCGGAGCCCCCTCCCACACTCTGAACCCTTTGGCCCCAGCCCGGAGCCCACACCCCCTCCTGAAACCCAATGCCCTACCACAGCCTATGAAAGTGAGTGACAATGGGGGAGAGTGAGTGATGGGAGGGGTGGGGGGAATAGAGTGAGTGGGGCGGGGCTTCAGGGAAGGGGCAGGGGCAGGGTGGATCCTGGATTGCATGTAAATTCAAAAAGTGATCTTGTGCATAAAAAGATTGGAGACCCCTGCTCTAGATGGAACACCCAGAATCAAGAAATAAAAATAATTCCCAATTCACAAAGATTTTGTTAAAAAAAAACAACAGCCCTTATCATAGTGGGATGATCTGCAATAGCAATCATAATACAGAGCACTGTAACCTTATACTCCACCCACCTTCACAGCATTGTTTTCCTACCAAATTAGTCAAAGCAATAAGCCAACCTAGGAATTCACTACTGCAGAAGATCCCTGAGATGAACACTGTAGCTGGCAACAACTGTATATGCAATCTTACAAAGAGGTAATCAAAGCTCATTCGTCATGCCACAAACGAAAATGACCAGAAGATAAGAGAAATTAATTCTTCTTCCACCTCCTCAAAAAGGAATTGCATATTGGTCAATGCCAAAGACAGGATAACAGACTTGATAAACCAAAAATCTGACCCATTAACAAATCCTAAATCAAACAATCTTTAAGAGATGATGAAATTATAATAGACAGTACTTATAAGAAGCATTTATAAGGAGTATACAAATAATCATACCCCTGGCTGGGAAGCTTAACTGCTGTAGGGTTGCTGCATTTATGCAGTACCCAATTTGTGTCTTCTGCGAGATCTCTCCTAGGCAGGAATTCCAGTCTTCCACACCACGAACTGAGCAGTCTTGAAGATTAGTTACAAGGTCCCCTACAAAAAGGCCTCTGGGTCCATTGGCAGGAGAATCCTGCAAAGGAAAAAGGAAGTCAGACACACTACCATTCTTAATAATGCTGGGATTTGTTTATAGTTCTTCTGAATGTCCAACAGACACTTAAGCTAATAAAACTATCTTTTGAAGAAACAGAAAACCTCAGATTTTATTATACCTGATTATTTTAATCTTAGGCAGGGTATTAGGAAACCAAACTCCTCCACAAAGAGCCTCAGTTATCCAAATCTCTCAAGGGACATCTGAAATCCTCAAGCAATTAGTTTTATTCAAATGAATGTTTTGTTTGTTTTTTAAAACCTCATTTTAGATTCAAGAAAAAGAAGCTGACACCTCAGAGTTTCAGACAAGCAGCGTTCACCTATACTTCTGGGGGAGTGAAGCCATAATGTTGGAGAACAGCAGGGAATCCTCCATTTCTGTTCCCACATAGGTCCACAGTCATGTCAGCTCCCTTTTTATCCCAGAAAGGTAAAAGTGACAGGCATCAAGTCTATCAATCATGGTCTGAGTAGCTGATTATTCAAGAGATACGATGTACTCCCTTTCCAGAAGCTCAGCAAGCTGCATCCACTGTGCTCCCAGGTCTTACTGACCCAGGGAGCGAAGGATCAAGCTCACAGTCTTAACACTGATCTCTCACATTACACTGACACTGGGTCACTGAACCTTCTCATGCTGGGATTGACTTCAGTTTAATTTAACAAAACTAAGGCTGCAAGTTCATTATATATTTTTACTAGTATCATTGAAAATCAGGGCATTTTCATCTAAACAGTGTGTGTTTCTCAAAGAACAGAGTATACTGGATCCTGTAGAGTACTGCAGGATTTTTAAAAAACTTTTTTCAGTTCACCTAGTGGCAGCCTATACTACACAAAAGCCCCAATCCTGCCACTGGATCCATGCAGCTGGATCTTGGAACCATCACAAAACTTAACTGAAGTTCACTCTAGTGTATGTGTTTGCAGGGTTGGGGCCCGTGCTTGGACTACATATGGGAACAAGGGAGAGGAATAAAATCAACTGCCTATTCTACTTCAAGTGTAAATAAACTCAGTCAAGGTCATGTGAGAATGCACAAAATTCTCCATCACTTTTTAAAGACTGTACTTGTTTTTTCTAGCATGTTACCCATGATAACCAGATTATATTATATGCAAGATTGTCCTGTGACAGTGAAATATAATATAAAATAATCTGTCTACACAGAAAATTAAACAAATGGAAAAACTTCATTAACTAAGTGTTAAGGCTGTATAATCCAAAAGTCTACTGATCGAACATCAGAAAGAAAGGAAATATTCAGTTAAGGTAAATAGATAAAAATACATCTTTATTCATTAAATAAAATAAGTTTAAGATTAAAATAAAACAAATGAAAAACAGGCAAATCAACCTGTAAAACTCACCACTAAAATTTTTAATTAATTGACGTATAATACTTCTTATCCATGTGTACTTTGTGTTGCTCTAAGTAAAAACACTAATAATTTGAAATGTTAATAAAATACACATAGTAAATTATATTAACTTGGTAGTTAAAGAATAGTCTATAGACCATTTCTTTTTGTTGTTTGAGTTATCAGAAGGAGGGTAGGATTTCCAAAGGTGTCAAAGGGACTTAGAAGCATAAGTCCAGTTGACAGCCACTGGGATTTGTTTCTAATTCGCTTTGGATACCCTATCCAAAATGTTTTGTGGTCCAATACTGAAATTTTTTATAAATGTTAGTTCTGTGATTTAATGAAGTATGTTTGTCTACATGATTTCTTTAGGCAACCTTAACTGAAGCAACATTCTTTTCAAATGCTGGAAGATGGATTTTTACACTGTTCAGGCAGTGATCAAATTTTAGCCAATGAAATGTTTCAGGTCACATAGCATATAAGAAATCATTCAAGACCTGTTCATACCTCTGTGACCTCAGTGACAAGTGCCCCAACACCTGTGTAGTAAAATGGGAAAAGAATTGCTGGCAGCAGGAACAGAACTATGAGACTCGCAACACCAAGAACAAAATTATGCCAGACACCTACAAAGAGAATAAAAAATATCAACCTAAGGAAACACTGGCACGAGTAACTAACAAAAAAGTGTTTCTGAACTGTAAAATATTACTGTCTTTCCAGCTAACTTTTCTGAAATGACTGCAAATAGCTACGAACAAGAGTAGCCTGCTGATTTATGGATAAAGGCCCCGATCCTACAAAGACTTGAGCACATGAATTACTTTACAAACATGAGTAGCCCCCTTGATGTCAGTGGGACTATTTACATTCATAAAGCTATTCAAGTGCTTAAGTCTTTATAGTATTAGAGCCAAAGCAAGTACTCTTTTGGTTGTGCAGCTCTAGAGTCTCTTAAAAAAAAAAAAACCCATAGCAAGTACCATGCTGATATATGCGTCATAGAATTCACATCGTCACTAATTCAAATGGAAGAGAGAGGAACTGGGGTGGTTTAATTTTTATTAAACTGATAATCAACTACTATACAGTGACTTTTCTTTATGCAGCGGTACCATATATTCAGTGGGGGAGAATAGAAGTCCAAAAAGGGAAGCAGGGAAGAGACTGATACACTAAGTCCTTAATAAAACACTTAGAAAATGTTGAGTGGAAAAATCTGGGCCCAAAGCTGTCCCAGGAAACTGGCTTGTGCAATCAGCACTTCCTAGTCTATCACTTTTCTTACTAAGGGAAACATAAGCTTCACAGGAGGCTGAGTGAACTTAGGAAGCCAAAAACAGGGTTACTTTCAACACCTACCACAGAAATTTTCCAGTTCTACTTGTTTGCATGGACAAGTATTCTGTGTGGCCAATTCATAGCAACTTTCCAGTGACGGAGTTTCCTTACAGTATCTTATCTTGTTGAGAAGTGTATGATCCAATTCCACATTTACAGTACTGTAATGATTTATTGCATAAGAGAAAGATTAATCTCAAAATCTTTTAAACTCATTTTCCGCTCTCTGTATATAATGGAGCAATCATAAGATGCAATGGAATCTCATGATAATCCCTTGGGATACTCACTGTGAGTCATCATTATGAGTCTTATAAAATTTGATTTCTCCTTCAGGGTTCTGAGACCACAGAAAGGGAACATGAACCAAAGTTCTATCTGAGCAATGCTCTAGTTAAGGTTTGTCGTCATTTCCATGAATAGCTCTTTTTTAAAGGGATGGCTTTCCATGTGGGTTTTAAATCACATCTGGCTGAAACTAAATTGGCACATAAACTATAAGCCTGAACATTAATTCCCCTCATCCTAAAATAAAATAATCAAAACAAGAGTATAAATCAAATAGGTGACAGCCATTTTATTTTAGCTTTCACGCCATTTAAAAAAACAAAAACAAACAAACATTTTAGTTCAGCTTGTAATACAGACAACTTGTGTTCGAGTTTCTTTTAATCTCTCTCAAATTTTATACATTTCCACTGACATCAATGCAGTCTGTGGAAAAAATCTATATAAATCAGACTACTAAAAGATGGATTATTAGATACCATCAAAAAGCAAGACGTTTCATAAGCTGACCCTCCTATGCCTTGCACCTTGCAAAGCAAGAGTAAAAAGCTACCATTTTGATTGGGCAGCCTGTTACAAGGCAGTGGAGAAGCTGATCCTCAAAGTTTATGATGAAAGATTTGTGTTACACACACAAAAGAAATAAAAGGAGTAAGTTAGGAAACAAGAAAGGGAGGAAAAACTAAACAGGATAAAAAAAAGAGGGGTCACCAATACTGTTGGAGGATAACAAGGGCAGCTTCAAAAGCACGAGTTGAGAACCACTGATGTGCAGTTCATTATGTGGGAATAGGGCAGAGAAATATAGAGGAGGGAGTGATCTTATCCATCCCAGATACTGCAAGGTAAAAAAGGTCTGAAAGGGAGCTCAACTTGATTTTGCCAGAATATTTACATTCCTTAAAGGTAAATCTCAGTCAGCACCCTTGCTGATGTCTTTGATATATTTAAAAAGACAAAGACTTCAGAAAGCAACAACAAAAAACAAAACCAACCCGAGGACTAAAACAATTTCTTAAAATCTACTTAATTCTCATTAAAAAGTACATACATTCCAGTGACGTCGCTACAAGAAATGTACCTATCTCTGAGAAAATATTTTTTTACTTGGGGAAATAAATAGATAACATGGAATTCCTGTGCTTTTATCCAAATCTCAACCTTTATTTTAACACTCATTCAATATTATTGAACTTATGGTGTCATCTGCTGAACAACAAACATACTTTTAACCTCAAAAGTTTGAAAGGCCTACTTCTTCAGCAATCATCATAAAATCTGATTTCTGTCATTTAAACTTAGATTTCAGGTCTTCAAAAATTGGAGTAGTAAGCTCATTCAGTTCCTCAAATAAACAATCAATAAGCAACTCCAAACAATGAAGCTTTTAGTAAAATTTAATGCACAATATGCTTAATCATTAAATACTCCGTTTATCTTTTAAAATGCATTATTAGCGGTATCAAAATGCACTTATTTGATACAATTAACTGATAACTGTTCACTCAAGTATGGCCATGGCAATCTGCTTCTACTCTTCCCTGTCATCACTACATATAGTTCATTTTCCTGTTTCAAGTTTGGCAAGAGTTGTTCTTGGCATTTATTAGTCAACAAAAAACAGAATTCATTTTTAATCATAGCTTACAAATGTTACTTGCTCCCATATAGAAAGCAATGGTGGGGAGCAGTTGCAATGAGGCATTTATGCCCCTTGACCCTTCCTCTTCTTCAATTCTGTCTAGGCTAGCTGGGTTTGACCTGGACTATGTTTGATTTTTAAAGAAACGTTCAGCTTAAAAGAAAAAGAAAAAAAAAAAGGTCAACATATCTACACTGAAAGTTTTTGGTTTATTGATATGTTTGGGATATAGAATTATTTGCTTAGCTTTGGTGCGCTCAGCTTAAAAGCTCTTTTGCAACAAATTACAGCTACAGTACTCAGTGAAACAACGGCTTTCCAGAGTCTTTATAAAGCAGCAGTACACTAGGCAAACCAATATACCACTTTCCCCAGTAGTAATAGAACCCCTGTGTCTTCAAATTCCTACAGCACTGGTGGAGGAGCTCCACTGTGCGGTAGCAGCAGGTCTTTCTGATAAAATAAGCACCAGACAGGTGACAGAGTTTATAACTCCAGCATCATTTTGAACTACAAGCTGAATAAATAATTTTGTGTTTCCTTTTGTGTGTGTTTCAGCCCCCTTTCCTTCCTTAGGGCAACCTTAAAATCATAGAATAGATCATCGGTTCTCAACTATACTGTACTGGCTGTTCATTATGCAGCTAGTGTACTTCAAGGTTTTACTATTAGTATTTAGATATATACAAAATAAAGACTATAGCCCATGTCCACTTAAAAGATGCTTTCTATTGCTCAAGATCAATGCGTTGAAGTTGCAGTTATAAAGTTTGGTGCTGTTGACCATTCCAAAGCGTACAGTATCACTTTTTTAAATGGAAAAGGGAATTTAAGAAAATTAAATACACAGACACCTAGAGAAGCTCCTCTTAGCAATCATTTCTGACATTAATCTACAGTCCAGCAAAATGGAGAAGAAAAAATGTACATAAGTAAAAAAACAAAAAAAAAAACAACAAAAAAGCTCTACAGTTAAAACAGCAAGGGGCAACCCAACATCAAGGGTAAAACTAAAAATTACATATGTCACTCTTATTAAATGGAAAAAAGGAAACTACATCATTTTCTTCAGATTTAATTTTTAAACTCGTAATAACTAAAACCTTTCATGTTGGTTAATATTTGGCTTTTGATGTTTGAGGAATAAATGTGCTTATGAAGGACTAGATTCTTATACTCTTGCTTACACTGAGTAACACTGTATTGCAACAGTGCTTCCATTTAATTCAGTAGGGGTATTTGTGGAATTAAGTATTATTCAATTTGAATAAGGGTACCACAAATGGTGCATCATTTTGTAGTTCATTTCATGTAAACACCCATTTTTCACCTGATTTTATTCTATTCTCCCCTCCCATACCTCTCCTCCTCCCAAAAGAAAGCCAGTAAGATTTCTCAGGTTGGAGAGAATCAAAGCCCCACTGCTGGAACTTACCAGGTCTTGTTGCCTTTATTGTAAGTGATGCTGTACTTATTTATATTTTGTAAAGACAGTAGGAATGGATACCCTAACTTTTATTATTTATAATTATTCATTTTTAAAATGACCTCCCAGGAAACTCAAGCTGTACTTCCAAAATGTTTCCTACAGATATTCTGCCATACCTTTTATTCCCAAATTGAATGTAGTATTCAACAATTTTCTTTTTTTTTAAGCTTGTTCCATCTCCTGGAGACTAAAGTCTTGTTTGGAAAAAAAAAACCCAAAAAAGATCAGTATGGGCAGTGATACTATAAATTTTCTCCCCATCACCCAACAATGTATCTCAGTCTCACAACGGAGGGACCACCTTTAGGGGGAAGAGAAGATTTTAGTCTGCTTGTCCATTCATTTCTTCGACTCTCCACCAAAATTGCCAAATAGGGTGCCACGTGATATCAATTTTGGAGATGTTATTCTATATAAGGACATTTGCCAACCAGTAATTAGATTGAAACCATAAAGAATTGAAAAAAACATGAGTGTTTTCAATGTTAACCAATACTAACACATGCAAAACAACAACTTGTTGGACAGATTAATATTTAACATAACACAGACTCTGTTACCTGCACAAAATATTCTCAACTGCTGGACTGGAGATATAAGTTGCAAGTGGGTGGTAAAAAGGTCGACAAATGCTCCAGGATATATAATAAAGATAAAAATCCCAAATCCATTAAACCGTACTTGTTCTCTAAAGAAAAAAGAAAAATGTTACTGCAAACCAAAAACCAATGACTCTATAATATAAAATAATGATTCTTACATTTTAGAGCACTGTAGAATCTTAGAGTATCTGTATGAAATTCAGTTTAGCACAATATACTATCTTAAAAGATAATTAAGCTAAACTTTGTTTCTTGTCTAAGTACCCAATTCTAAACAGAAGGAAAGGATGACCAAAATTTGTAAACGAAAGACAGAAAATAAATGATTATTTTTAAAACCATCTTTTAAAAAGTTTTTTATGTTTTTATTTTTTTGGCAGGGAGGGGTGTTTAAGTAACAAATAATTCCAGTTAGGAGTCAATTATGAAATGGACCAGAACTGATCTTGCTCAAGAACGACTTAGAAATAGCAACAGAAATGCTTTTCTCATAACACCTGTATTTTCCTAAATTTATCACTCTTTTCCCTAAATGCACTTAAAAGCAATTTGCAAGCTAAAAGAAGGGCAGTGCCACTTGAAAAGAGAAAAATAAGTTTTAAATATTCATATAACACAGAGAAGAAACAAAAAAAAGAGGATGAATGAAGACAAAGGGCATTAGTAACTGACAGGATGTGTGGGGTTTATATCCATATCAGAGTTTCGAATTAGTATTTTTTAAAATGGGAGTTATATTTTTGGAGTGATTAGATAAAGCTTATGTGAACCTTAGGAATTTCACAGGGTTTGATACAGGCTTCATAGCTCCTATCTGTTCCAATGTGAATATTATGGACCGGTCCTGTATCCGAGCTGTCATGTTATACATGGCTTAACATTTTATTTATTTACTCATTATTTCAAATGCTTCTTATCATATGAATGAGGTACATGTACAATAAAAGCTGGTACAAAGCTTATTGAATGAACCAATAAACCATTATCGGTTTCCATAACACCCATAAACTTTTTTGAGAATATTAGATTCTGGAACACCATTCTGTAACAGTGTCTTTGCAAATGCCACAGCTACAGAACACAGAAAACGTAGGACCTCAGTTAACGGTAAAGTAAATTAAAGGAAGGCTAACCTTAAATCTGAAGCAATGCAGTCCATTAAAGAAGTTGAAGTCCATACTGATGATCTGCACAGTAGATCATTTATTTAAAACTCTATGTACCCAGCCATGACTCTAGGCACTTCGAAAACTTACAATCTACACCAACCATGAAATACAATTATAAAAAGAGAACAAATGAATTGTACATATAAACCACGTAAACTCCAGTCATATTCACCTGTAGTTAAATACTCAGGATTATAAAGCTTTGTGGGCACGTAGTAAGAGAAAAATAGTTTGCATTACCGAATAGCTGCCACCCCGTGGCCGACTTCATGTATAATACCACTGATGAGGATTGCAGTGAAGAAATACGTCAGTTGGCTGATGGGCAGATTTACACCAGGCACCTGTTCATGTAGGCATGACAACAAAACAAAACAAACTAGGATACCAAGAGATACAAAGACAGATAATTTTACCTTTAAACATGCTACTGCAACATAGTTGTTTAAAGACCAGAAGCAAGACAAGGGCCCTTTACGTACAGAACTAGCAAAATTACCCCTCTGCCCTTTCTACCTTATATATTTAAAAAAATTGTTTAAGCCTTTCATTACCTTTTATTGAAGATTAAAAACACGCCAATTCAAAAACAAAACAACAACAACAACAAAAAACTAAATAAAAACAACCTAAATACACATGACAAATCATGGGAGAAACTGCCCTAGCTCTCATTGAGCTTCAGAAGTGTATACAGATTTACACAGAAATGGTATACAAATAAATCAGTCATGGAAATTGCTAACATCAGTTTACAACTTTCTGCAGCAACTCTTATAGGAATCGCGGCTTACCCATCACAACCGCTTTTGTATTGGAACAACAGTAACAGTCCAAAAATCATAAGTCACTATACCAAAAAATGAGATTGGCCTAAAAATCATGAGGTTGTTTTTTTTTAAATCATGTTTTTTGGTCTCTTTTCTTGTTTGCGGACTCCTTCTGATCACTCCCACTGTGGCTGTGACAAATACAAGTTGAAAATTCAACCTTACATGCATGCAAAATGTGTGCAAACAAACAATGCAGGCCCCTCTCTCCGCCCTGCTCGGAGCCCTCCCTGATTCCTCTCCTGACAGATCCCACTGTCTTAGACTCCCTCTGCTCCCCATTAACCCTGACAGGCTGCTGTCCTACACATGCTGAGACTGACTGGCTCCAAGAGCTACTCCCAGTTCCAAGCCAGCCAGGGAAAAGGCTGCCCTGAGTTCCTACCTTTATTAACCCCTACTTTCTGCACTGCAGTGGAAGCATGAGGTCACTGCTGCTGCTGAGCTTGGAGAATGCCCAGTGCTGCAGCATCTACACCTGGCTCCGGCCCCTCAGAGCACAGGTTGCACCCTAGTAAAGAAGGCAGCAGCTCTGGCTACCACCAGCAGCACAAACTGAAACTGTGACCTCTAGCATTAAAAGGAGGGAACTGCAAACAGTGCAGGCAAGATGACTGAACTGCCTGTGTTTTATCACCGGAGTCTTCCAAAATCAGCCTGAAATTGTAACACACAATAATATCACGAGTGTTGGCAACACTGCAATAAGCTGATGTTAGCAATTAGTAAGACAGCCATTTTGTAATTTTCCTTAGCTTTTAAGCTGCAGGGTAAGATATACTAAACTACCAAAAGTCCACAAGCAATACTTTGATGCAATCAGAGAATTCCAAGCATATAAATTTATTTCATTCTCTCATTTTAGAGAAGATCCTACCTTGAAGAATCCAAGGAGGAAATCAACAACACAAGAACAAGTTACAGGGAAAACCCAGACAAAAAGAGAGAGAAGATAAGAGACAAAGGAAGCAGAAAATGAAGATAGACGTAAGGATGGGGAGAGGCAGAAACCAACCATATTAGTAAAGACAGACTGCAGGACAATGCAATAAAGAGAGAGGGAAAAAATAGGAAAAAACAGAGAGAAAACTGAATGAAAGAAAAAGAGGAGTGGTACAGAAAAAGGCAGTGACAAAAAAAGAAAAGCTTGCCTCTGAAAAAACTGGTTCCGGAGGTGGGAATCAATAAGAGAGGCGTTAATCACTTAACCCAGAGTTCCTCAAACTTTATTGCACCCTTCTGACAACAAAAGCCTGACCCTGCCTGAGCCCCGCCACCCCAGCCAGAGGGTGGCAGGGGAGAGATACACGACTAAGTCAAAGCCCAAGTCCCACCACCCATGCAGGTGGGCCAATGCCCAAGCCCAAGGGCTTCCAGCCCCGACCTGAGCTCCACCACCCAGGGCTGAAACCCCCAGTCTTTAGCCCCAGGCGGTGAGGCTTGGGCTTCGGGCCCAGCAAGTCTAACACCAGTGCTGGCGACCCCATTAAAATGGAGTCCTGACCCACAGAACAGCTGACTTAATCTAAAGTTATAAAAAATCAAACAACTAAAATAAAATTAAAAATCCTTTTTAAAAGAAGGCGAAAGGAAACCAGAGTAGAATAGAGAGAGAATATTTATGACTAGGCCTGTCACTATCAGCAGAGTAGGACCATGATGCCAATCTCAGCAGTACGCACTACAGTCCTATAGTGTCACACTTGAGAAAGAGCTCCTGAGGGAAGCAGAGTTAGAATTTCGACTATGGCACCCTACCAATTTGAAGCCAGTCATGCTCCATCACATTATCTTCTGTATTTTCTGCATCAGCTGGTGGTGTTAATTTAAAGTTAGAGCTGCAGAGAAGAGCAGAGATGTCTCAGACACATACAAGGACAAAGTGCTATTAGTACTGAAAGCTGGCATCATGCGTCTACCATGAATATAGGAAGTTTCCCTGCATCGAACAGTTTTTAGACTCAATGTCTGAAAACCTATTTTAAGACATACTTCGTATATACTTGATCATAAGCCCATTCGTTTATAATCCAACCCCTTCCCCCTCCAAGATGGATAAGGAAAATGGAAAATTTTTATGACTCGTTCATAAGCCGACCCTATAATTCAGGAGTCAGCAAACTTTGCCTCCCGGGCCATCAGGATAAGCCGCTGGTGGGCCAAGATGGTTTGTTTGCCTTGCGTCCGCAGGCACAGAGTAAGTAAACAAAGTGTCCCGGTGCACCGGCTGCTTACTCTGATGGGCCAGGACAGCAACTGGTGGGGAAATTTTTGGGGGAGGGGAAGCTGGGGGTCAAGGGAGTAACCCCTGGGACCAACCCCCACATGACCCCACCCCTAGCCCGGGACCCTCACACTCTCCCCACCCCATCCCTTCCCATCTTATCTGGGGAGGGCCAGGGGAGGATGGTATTTAAAAGGAATCTAATCCTTCATGAAATATACTGAAATTGAAAATAGCATTCTGTTAGGAAACAATGTCATCTCTAGATATCTTGATTTTCTAAATTCCACTAAAGGCATTTGAATGAGAAGAGGACCCTTTGTTATGATGCTTCTTTCACACCTCTGACAGTTGCAGTAATTTCCATATTAAGCAACTGGTAGAGAATAATCAGTAGAAGAGGAAGACCACTAAAGAGACAAACATTCTATTTTCATGCAAATACTCACAAGAGTAGAGGCAGAGAACAGAAACAGAAAATGTTATATAGATATATAGCTATAAAAGTAAAACTGACTGTTTTTCAATTATTCTTATAAGGCATCTCTACCTCTTTAAAGTTTATTATTCTCTTGTACAGTGTCTATACACCTTTCCTTTACTTACCTTATAATAATTATAAAAAGATAATCAAACTGGTATGCAACAGACAGATGGCTGATCTACAGATATAGTTGGAGACAGTCCTACACAACTGTTCCTGTCACTGGGACTACTCTTCTGCCACCAGGTACTGAATCCCTTTATTACCGCTAATTGGATTTATGTGAGTAAGTCTATGGCACTTCACTCTGAAGACTTCTGCTTCATATAAAGCTCTAAGATCATGATAGTCTCTGAGGGAAAAAGTAGCAGTGAAGAGAGTGCAAAAACAAAACAGCAGATATATAGCACCTACTCTCCTTTGCAATGATGAAGTGATGTGACAAGGGGGGAGGGATAGCTCAGTGGTTTGAGCATTGGCCTGCTAAACCCAGGCTTGTGAGCTCAGTCCTTGAGGGGGCCATTTAGGGATCTGGGGCAAAATCAGTAATTGGTCCTGCTAGTGAAGGCAGGGGACTGAACTCAATGACCTTCAAGGTCTCTTCCAGTTCTATGAGATAGGTATATCTCCATATGTTTTTTTTTTTTAAACTAGTTTTAAAAAGTCACAAACAACATGTTTTATTTTAAAAAGTATATCCCATTTTCCCTCTAAACATCTGGCAATAGCACAATATACAGCAACTCTTTGAAAGGTAGGGTTAAAAAGTATGTTGTGACAATTCAAGGTAATAGTAGAATAGGGAATATAAAAAGAATCACAAACCTGCCTAGGAAAATCTTGCTTTTCACCCATATCTCTGAATTAGGTGTCTCTAAATACTTCTCTATCCTTGCTTTAAATGTATTTATATTAGCAGCCCTCACATCACTGGGGAGTCCATTCCAATTTTGGATATTAAACCTAAATCTCTACTTTCATGGATCCAATTCACATGGACAGGTTATATCCCAAGGGTTCAGTTTTAATTCCGCTCCCCAACAGAGGTATGTCACAAAGACCTTCCATTTTGTGAAGGTCATGACATGATCAATTCCATGTTATGATTACAAAATGAGGGAGCTAGGGTGGTATTCCTGTACAAGAATATAATATAAATGTGCAGAGAGAGTGAACCTTAACTTCTTTCAGAATTGTTACATCGACAGAAAGAGAATAAAAGAATATTCAGCTGGAAACATTCAATAAAATTGATGTAAACTGTGCAGAACAACCTTACATGACTTTATATGAGTGCGGGGGATGCCAGATGCACTCTGGTCATATTATTATACTAGAGGAAATAAAATTAGCTAGATAATCCTTCTTGTAACCTAAAACTATTTAAAAAGATAATGTCATTCCTTCTTCACTGCCTCAGATATTCCAAAATAAGAGATAAGACATTTTAAATGCAAACTCTTCCATTCTGTAAAATAGTTCTCTTCTTCTGGCACTGTATGATTTAGTGTCTGGTACCAGAAACCCATGCAACAAACGAGTACAATGTTATTAACTCTGTAACCAGACACTGCCAACAGAGATAACAAAAATTCCTGTCTCAGATCACCAACTCGACAAATGATCCTTGCGTGATTCAAGTGTATAATCAGCTTCACAATATAATCTTTGCCTCCCACTATCCTGAATAGTTGTTCATCCTTCCTTCCCTCTTCTACTGACATCCTGAACCAAAATAAACTGAAACACTCATCTTTTTGCTGATTACAGACATGGCTTGTTTTGCTAATTTCAAACCCATCATCCCCTGCTTGCAAAAAGCAGGGATTCTAAATAGTTGAGTGGAGGCAAATACTTATAACTGACCGGTATTCTTAGTAACTATGACACTTTCTGAGTATTCAACATGCATACTATCTATTCCAAATTCCTCTGTGCTTTTTTCATAAAAACTCTTTCATGTGTTGCTACCTCTTTTTTAAAAAGCCTGAATGTGAACATAGCCATTTTTGGTATAATTGGTGAGACTTCTAATCTTGTGTAGGAAGATTTAAATATCAGAAAGGCTGACATCTTCTATGAAGACATCTGTTTAGAATAGGTTATAATTCTTAAGCTGAAAAACGGAGAGGAAACACTTACCACAACTTGCAACATACGATCATTCTGGACCGCAGGGGCCTCAGTTATCATCAGAGTCAGTGTCTGCATCAGTGTCTTTCCAAGGAGAACAACAGAACCAAACATGGCAACTATGCCAAACACCATTCCTATACTGAACCTGAAACAAAGAGAAACAAATGGTCTTGAGCACATAAAATGAGCAACTGCATATTATGAAGACACTTAAATGCATCAGTGCAGCCTAACATACCAAAAAATGAGTCAAAACTTCCCCAGTGCTATTCTGTCTATCTGGTATAGCACCACAAAAGTATCAGCAATCCAGAAGAAGGTTTAAGCCTACAGGAGTAGAACTGCATTTTTCTCCAATGAAGAAGTTAATGTCATAATGCTCTACAAAACTCATCCCAGTTGAGGGTCAGGATTAGACAGTGATTCACATTGTTTCCATGCCACTAGAACAGGAAATACTTATTTTCAGATTATCATAACTTGCAAAATTGCACTAATGTTTCTTAACCGATGGGAGGGAAAATTGGTACTGCACAGTATTTAATGCATTGGATAAAGCTCATTTTCTGGCTAAAATATTGCAAGTCTCTGTCAGCTTCCCTCCCTTCTCCCAACAGTTTCATTGTTCCACTATCACCTTTAACTGAACCTCATCAAGAGTTAGTCAGTTAGCACATTTATTTTAAGATGCTTCCTTTCGTAATTAAAATAAAGGGACAAGTGGAAGCCAGTATGTTCTCGTTTGCTGTAAGAGTACCCACACAGCCAAAAGTACCCACACAGCCACTGTGCATATCACTCACGCCAGGAGCATAAAAAATTCCAGCAGAGGAAAGTGTAGAATGGATATGGGCTAAAACGTCAGCAGTGCACCATAACTCCCCACACAGCTTTAGAATGTCCAGTAAATGGGATTGCCAACAGAGCCAAACTTGTGGCCCGATTTCTGTCAGGGCTCAAAGCAAGCAACTTTTTAAGCATGTGCCTCTGGCCAGCCAGAGTACTGAATTTGGTTCCACTCATTTCTCAGATTGCCCTCCCCATCAAAGGGTGTAATTCTGAAATGGGACTTTTGCATATAGCCTAACTGACTTCAGAGGGACTACTCAGATGCTTGCAGGAAAAAGCTGCAGGCAGTATACCAATATCGTAATAATAGCATGATTTTTATCTGCTGCAAAATACCAACAAGCATTTTAAGCAATGCTGCAGAATTATTACAGCTCAGCTTCTTGTTTATCTCCTTAATGAAAACAGTTAGTTAATAAACAAAAACTTGATTTCTAATATATGTTTTTGAAAGAGTACAAAGTAGAAGAGGATCTTCTATATATACAATAAAAAGTATGTTAAGCCTTCAGCAGAGCAGACCAGGAAAAATTAATTTTTATTTCTTTATTGGGTTTTTCATAATCCCTAAAACTATAAGTATCGATGGTGCACTGACAATTTTCAGGAAAATTAGATTAGGAAAATACCTAACTTCCATTAACCTCTATATTCCAGTGAACAGGCAGAGCTTAGTGTACCGGGCCGGATACAACTTGCAAGACATGAAAAGCTATTTCTGGGTCTTCTAATAAATATATAACCTACGAATTTACAATGTTTACAGCACCCCATTTTTTCAGCCACTATTTTGCCAAATACGGATTTATAAAAAGAGAAAGAAAAGAAGATTGGTACTGCAACTACATTTGTGTGATTTTAATACTAAGTTATCAAGGCTGTATTATAACCTGAACATTTTAAAACTAGCAATGTGGTAATAATTGCCACTCTGATTAACAAGAAGAAAGTTTTCTAGTGTTTGTTCAACACAAGGCCAAACTAGAATTCTGAAACTATACCATAGATAAAGAAATCTGGGTTTCCATCGTCCCCAACTGTAGAATAGACGGTTGAAGAGAGCAGTTTGCCATCGCATATGAAAAGGAGAGATACTCAGCCCATATGACATGAGCCAATCTTCATAAGATGCTTTCAGAGAGCTAGATGACTATAAGAAACAATGGAAAGTTAGTTTGATACACAACTTTGAGGAAGATTTCATGTAATGACATCCAGTAGAACTAAGAGAATAGTATATGGAGTATGTATGTATGCATACAGCAACGCTTAGTAAACGATGCAAAAATAATGAAATAACAAATTGTGTACAACACATACTTTGTAGGAACTATAAAACCTCGTAGCAGGAGTCTAGTGAGTGACCCAGAGTGCAAATGCATCCCACGGAGTCATGTACAACAGCCTTTAGTCAGCTTCTTCCTGTGACTGTGAAGTAAGGACAAAGCTGCAGATTTTCATTCCTGGTGAACTCAAACAATAACCAAGATCAATTGCTGCACCCAGGAAGATAGAAATCTGGACAGTATTGTGACTGTGTACATTTATTTAAATAAATATATTAGGGCTGTCAAATGATTTAAAAAAATTATCACGAGATTAAAAAAATTGCAGTGCAAATATTTGTAATAAAAATAATAATATAAAATGAACACTGCACACTTTGCATTCTGTGTTGCAATTGAAATCAATATATTTGAAAATGTTGAGAACCTTCCAAAATATTTATAATAAATTTCAATTGGTTTTCTATTATTGTTTAACAGTGCAATTAAAACTGCAATTAACCATGATTAAGCTAATTTGTTTTGAGTTAATCACTTTAGTAAATTGTGATTGATAGTGCCTGCTTTAGCCTCGCTGCGCGCTGCTGACAACCCCCTGCTGTACCCCACATCCCTCCCGTTACCCCCACCCCTGTGCTAGGAGGAAGGACAACATTCCACACTTTCTAAGGATTATGACTGAAGACAACGGGGCTCTGCAATTACTCAGAGATCAGGAGTGGGCAAATTTTTTGGCCCGAGGGCCACATCTGGGCGTGGAAATTGCATGGAGGGCCATGAATGTAGGGCAGGGGCAGGGATGCGGGAGGGGGCTCAGGACAAGGGTTTGGGGCATAGGAGGGAAGTGGGGTGTACAAGGGGGCTCAGGGAAGGGGGCTGTAGGACAGGAGGGGGTGCAGAGTGCAGGAGGGGGCTCAGAGCAGAAGTGCGGGGAGGGTGTGGAGTGCGGGAAGGGGGGTCAGGACTGCAGGAGGGGTGCAGAAGAGGGCTCAGGGCAGGAGGTTGGGGTGCAGGGTGTGGCAGCAGGCTCAGGACAAGGGGCTGGGGTGCAGGAGGAATGCTGCAGGACATCTGATATTGATTGATGACTAAATATATTCAAATCTGGGATTTTTCCTGGACTTTCCTGCTCTCCTCAAGAGTCCTCTCAGGACTGCTGTCAACTACTCAATTGCCTCTAAATCATATGGTTTCTTTTCTTCTTTGCTCATGGATGAGCAGTATCAAAGGGGATCTAAAAAGAAAAAGGATGGTTGCTCAGACTGAGAAACCCATTTCAAGACCCCTATACTGCAATGAGATGTAAATGGGCAGACCATTTGGAGTCCCAGTTACTTCAGTGGGTCTCCACATAAGTGTAAAAGCTGTGCCCACATTCAACTACAGGGTAAGAGTCCAAAAATGTTTGTCAAAAAAAGCCTTTGAATAGCTAAAATCAGAAGACAGCCTGATGGCTGGTCTTTTTTTTTGATTACCTATGAAAGAAAGATCATCGTCAGATTTTGGATTTCTTCTCCCTTGTATTCAACCACTCCTAATGAATGGAGTGCCTAGTTCAAGTTTGTTTGCCAGTATTTGTTCCAGATCTCCTCAAATCAAATGTGAAGAATTTTTTTAAATAACTTTTATTTTTACAAATAGCTTATTGAACTTTTTGTCGGCTTAATTATTAAATCATAATATCACAATATTTTTCTATAAAATGTTTGGCAAATATTGCTTTCATTATTCACTGAGCTTCATTTTTTTTTATCAAGGCAAGCAGCAGAGGGAGCTGCTTATTACTCCTGTTTGCTCATCTTCTAAATATTAAGAGAAAATATCTTTAAGAGTTTGTTCCTATATAATTTCTAAAAATATTTTTGCTCCTAGCCTACATCTAAATATGTTTGCTTTATTGAAATAAACCAGGTTTCATCAGGGCTGGCATGAGTGATTAAGATTGCAGGATTAGGACCTTTGCTCTGAAAAATAAGAACAGCATGGAGGAAGCACTATGTTTGATTTTCACAATCGTTGTTCTCAAGTTTGTTATATTTATATAAGTATTTAACAACTTGGATCTACTTTCAAAGGACAAGCAACAAAACAAACAACTAGCATCAACATTAAAATTTACTGAGCCAAGTTTTGCTAGTTATGAAAATATACTTCCTCTGTGGACGATAGTATTTCCATGATCCCAGAGAATTCAGGGGATGGGGCAAAGCGGGGAGAAGACATAAAAAAAGACACCACCCGTTGCGGCGCTTGTACTCACCAGATGGCACTCCAAGTCTTTGGCAGGTCCTTCACTTGCTCCACGTCTTCGACTGAACGATCCGCCGCTGAAGAGTGGGAGCTAGTGAAGGGCCAGCTGCTAAAGGCCTGGACCACCACTGGGTAAGTAAAAATTAAAAAGGCACCTCTAGCCAGGGAAGGGATTCTTGGCTAGAGCTCATGGGGCCTGTAAGGGGCCCGGGGCAAATTGCCCCACTTGCCCCCTGGCAGCCCTGGTCAGATTTATAAAAATGCTGAAAGAGGCACTAATCTATATGCCCTAGGGCAGAGTTCTCCATCTTGTTCTTTCTGAGGTCCCCCCCAACATGCTATAAAAACTCCACAATAACTTGTTTATAAAAGCCAGGCTGGTGTTTGGGGATAACAAGCAGAGCAATTGCCCAGGGCCCCATGACAAATGGTCCTCTGCAAAGCTACATTGCTCAGGCTTCAGGCCCAAGTACTGGGGCTCAGCGACCTGGACTTCAGCCCCATGTGGGCTTTCTGCCCTGGGCCCCAGCAAGTCTAACACTGGCCCTGCATGGCAGACACCTGCTCGCGGCCACCCACAGCGCCCCAGGTCCCTGGCTGAGATCCACTGCTCTCGGGTCCCTTGATACAGCTGAAAAACGCATCCTTAAAGCAGCAATTTTACCCACCACACATCCCTACCCCTGTCCCTTTTCCTTCCAATCCCTCCCACCACCTCCACCGCCATTTTCAAACGCCCGGAGGAAAAAAGGAGCCTGGTAACACTCCCTGGAGGTTATTTTAGGACTATTTCATTCCCAAGTGGGTGAAGTTTTGTTTTAATTGTTATTTCTGTGATATGTATTAAAAGCGCTAAGACACATACACGGGGCTGCCTCGGGACGCAGCAAACCCGGCCCGGGGTGCTAGGCGCCCCCGACAAGGGCGGCGGGGGGGGGGGGCGCCCCTCCACCTGGCTGCTGCAGGGGCCGCCGGCCCGCAGTGATCCCCCCGGATGCAGCCGGGGGGTCCAGCGCTCCCCCGTCCCTTCGCTGCCCCGGCGACCTCACCCTCAGCAGCGTGTCCGCCAGGTAGATGACGCACCAGCCCCCCAGCACGCAAACCACCACCGGGATCGGGATCATTGCGGCACCGAGAAGGAGGCGGCGGCAGCAGCAGCGGTTGCCGCATACAGAGATACCCCCGGAACTAAACGTGTGTCGGAACCTTCCTGCAGCAGCCCCATTTTCTGGTCGGACACTTCCGAGATTAGGACACAGGAGAGACGACACAACCGGTAGCAGGGAGGTTGGATTACGTCATGCTGTATCTAACCTCCCTTGTCTTCCCTGCCCCAGGAAAAGCCATAGCGGCTGGTGCGCATGCGCTTGCTGCTGCCTGCAGCGGGTTGCGGCCTTTGAGTTTGCGCATGGGCGCTGAGCTTCCTGAGACGCCCCGTATACAACTAGGCAGGGTGCTGCAAGAGGAGCGCTTGTAGATTGTGCGCAGGCGCAGTGAAGTGGGAGAGCTTTTCAGGCTTCTCACGTAGTAATAGCTCAGCTTGGGCTGTGCGTGGGGCTGGAGCTGCGCATGCTCGGTGGGGGGGCTCTCACTGAAGGAGGAGCTTGCTGCACAGTGACGTTGCTCACCATCTGCTGTGCGCTCCGGTCACATGCAGCCCCTCTGGCCTGGTGTGGGGGAGAAGCCAGGCACATGCCTCCCTCCAGCACCCTGCACAGGGGCGAGGGGGAGGGCGCGGCCCCAGCCCCAGTCTATGCCCAGCGAGCACGATAGTTGACTATAATAGTGCCCTGCGGCAGAGGTGCTTGGCCTGATGGCCGAGGCGCTCCTTTAGCTGCCTGGGTTGAGTTAACCTGGCCCATGTTTTCAAACCCCAGACTGAGCCCAAGTGTCATATCCCAGCACCTGCCTGCGTGGCCTTCTCCTTGCTGCCCAATTTACCTGTTAATTTAAAAGGAAATTAAGTTTGTATCACTAGCTGGTGTAAAGAAAAGCTTTCCATTGTGAACTGTTACAATGCTGCCTTTCTGAGTGGGAAGAGAGAGGTCCTCTATGCAGGACAAATTCAATTATATCTGAGACCCTACTTACAACATAGGGTATGTTTGCTTGCACTTGAGGTAGTGTGTAGAGTGCATACACTGCAAACTCCCCCAGCATGTGTATAAATAGCAGTGTAGACAGTGATGCACTGCTTAGGTGAGTATATAGGGAAAGACGTTGGCATCAGGGAAAGGCTCCGGTTGCTTGAGTCTTTCATTGCAGTGGGGAATGGGTCTGTAAGGGAGCTTTTCCCTGCCACATTGAAAGACTGTGGAACTTGGGAGCTGCCAAAGCCTTTCCCCACTGCCACCCTCGTGACAGAGCTTTTTACTGCAATGTGTAGCTACACACTGTCATAAACAGATAGCTAAGGGTTAATGTCTCTTTCACCTGAAACACCTGACCAGAGAACCAATCAGGAAACCGGATTTTTTTTCAACTTTGGGTGGAGGGAATTGTGTGTCTGAGTCTTTTGTCTGTCTGCCTGCTGTCTCTGAGCTTTGGAGAAGTAGCTCTGTTTTCTAATCTTCTGTTTCTAAGTGTAAGGACAAAGAGATCAGATAGTAAGTTATATGGTTTCTTTTCTTTGGTATTTGCATGAATATAAGTGCTGGAGTGCTTTGATTTGTATTCTTTTTGAATAAGGCTGTTTATTCAATATTCTTTTAAGCAATTGACCCTGTGTTGTATCATCTTAATACAGAGAGAACATTTGTATTTTTTTCTTTCTTTTCATTTTCTTTTTCCATTTGTTTTTGTTGTTTTTCCATGTCTCGGCGGTGGGCCGCCTCTTCTTCTTCTTGCTTCCTTCTGTGGGCCAACTCATCTTCTGCTTGTTTCCTTCGGTAGGCTACCTCTTCTTCTTCTAGTTTTCTTTTGTGTGCTGCCTCTTGGGCTGCCTGTTCTCTTTGGAAGGCTGCCAGTTTCAGGTTTTCTTCCTTTTCTTTTATCTCCATCTCTTTTTGTTTTATTTCTAGTTCCTGTTTGTGTTTTTCCATCTCTCGCCTGTGTTCAGCTTCTTTGAATTGGTCTTCGGCCTCCATTTTTGTCCTGGTAGACATGGTTCCTGTTTTCTTGTGTTGGGGTGCCCTCCGGTGTTTCTCTTTTGAACTGCAGGCTCTGTTGCCTCCTGGAGTCTGCCTAGCAACAGTACTTTTTTTTCCCTTTCTCTCTCTAGCTAATGTTCAATGAAGGGAAACCAGAAAAACCACTTTATTTGCATGCATATAAGTGCTGGTACTTGCCTCCTAATGGGAGGGCTATTGCATGACAAAAGACTGGTGATAGCCCTTAACGACTTCTTGCTTAACATGCAAGGCACAAACTACCAGAGAGAGCAGAAAAAAAATTCTCTCTGGTTCCCTTTTAAAACCAACTGTTTCTCTCTGCTAAAAAGCCCTTAGCAGAGAAAAGAAAAATATAATATTCCTACTGGCTTCTGGATTCTGTCTATCTCCCGCCACTGCCACTCATGTTATAACCTTATTCCCAGATTTGGACCTTAGCGTCCAAAATATGGGGGTTAGCATGAAAGCCTCCAAGCTTAGTTACCAGCTTGGACCTGGTACTTGCTGCCACCACCCAAAAAATTAGAGTGTTTTGGGGCACTCTGGTCCCCCTGAAAAACCTTCCCTGGGGACCCCAAGACCCAAATCCCTTGAGTCTCACAACAAAGGGAAATAATCCTGTTTCCCTTCCCCCCTCCAGGTGCTCCTGGAGAGATACACAGACACAAGCTCTGTGAAACTACACAGAGTGATTCCCCCTCTCCGTTCCCCAGTCCTGGGAACAAAAAGGACTTTCCTATTCCCCAGAGGGAATGCAAAATCAGGCTAGCCAATTCAACACACACAGACCTCCCCTGATTTCTTCCTCCCACCAATTCCCTGGTGAGTACAGACTCAATTTCCCTGAAGTAAAGAAAAACTCCAACAGGTCTTAAAAGAAAGCTTTATATAAAAAAGAAAGAAAAAAATACAAATGTTCTCTCTGTATTAAGATGATACAACACAGGGTCAATTGCTTAAAAGAATATTGAATAAACAGCCTTATTCAAAAAGAATACAAATCAAAGCACTCCAGCACTTATATTCATGCAAATACCAAAGAAAAGAAACCATATAACTTACTATCTGATCTCTTTGTCCTTACACTTAGAAACAGAAGATTAGAAAACAGAGCTACTTCTCCAAAGCTCAGAGACAGCAGGCAGACAGACAAAAGACTCAGACACACAATTCCCTCCACCCAAAGTTGAAAAAAAATCCGGTTTCCTGATTGGTTCTCTGGTCAGGTGTTTCAGGTGAAAGAGACATTAACCCTTAGCTATCTGTTTATGACACACACCATAGCATGGACACAACTTGCCTTTCACTAGGTACGTAGCTACACCTTCCCACACACCACCCCAAGTGTTGACAGGATCACAGTTGTATTCTCTCAGTGTTCAGCAAAGATTCCATTTTTGGCTTCAAGTCTGCAGATTTGTACAGGCAGAGCCCTCAGGCCATGTGGAGCCCCACAGAAATCACTGAGGCTTTGCACAGCTCTAGGGATCCACCAAAGAAAATCTGAACACAGAACTGGGGGCTCATATTATAGACAGGATCTGGCTGTGTTTAACCATCTCCATGGATTGGAGAAGAACATGCATATAGGAGGTGATCACAAAAACATAAATCCTTGTGGTGAAGTCCCTATCTGAAAGAAACGATCACAACTTCCAAAAGCTACTTGCAGCAGTAGAGTATAAATCAGGTGCCAGAATATGGGAGTGTTTTCATTTAGTCTGATTTCATATCAAGTAATAGCAAAATTAGGTCCTAGAATAATACCAGGACTGATTTAGGGACCCAGAGAAGATATCTGAGTAATTTTTTCCCAGTGCTGGCATAGTATTTTGGCATAAATAATCATATAAATAATTTTACAAATGTACTAGCATTATCAACTGAATTTTTAAAATACAGTATTAAAGAAAAAAAATTGCAGCACAAATTATGTGGCCAAATCATTTGGGTGTTTCCTCATTAACTCTTCTGTACTCCCTAGTTATAAAGATTAACACATTTCCCCTTTCCTTCCCCAGTGTTCTTGTCTTCTATGCATAACTATACAAATACACCACTTTGTATCCGGCTGAAGAAGTGAAATTTTATTGAAACTTGTAGGAAGGTCAGAATTGATTTTAGAAAGTATATAGAAGTGATTTACAGTTCTACCTACATGAACTAATTTTGTTTTTTATTAGATTCCTTTTGGGGAAAAAAACAATTGTGCTTTTCTTTTTTATCAATATTTCTAAAAAAGTTTAATTAATACTTCCAAAATTCAGCCCTTTTAGCATTTTTTTCATCAATTTCCGCAGAAAGCCTGTTGCAGAAGTGTGGGAGTCAATTCAAAACTAATTCCACAAGGGCTGACTATGGCTATTCTGTAGCTGTTCATCATCTATTCAATTCTTATGTATGCTCATTTGAAGACTAGCTACACAGAGCAATGATGCAGCTGTAGTTATATTAATGGCACACATATTTAAAGTAGGGCTGTCAAGCGATTAAAAAAATTAATCACGATTAATCATGCAATTAATCGTGCTGTTAAACAATAATACAATACCATTTATTTAAATATTTTGGATGTTGTCTACATTTTCAAATATGTTTATTTCAATTACAACACAGAATACAAAATGTACAGTGCTCACTTTATAGTTATTTTTATTACAAATATTTGCACTGTAAAAAACTGAAAAGTATATTTCAATTCCCCAATTACAAGTAGTGTAGTGCAATCTTTTTATCCTGAAAATTGAACTTACAAATATAGAATTATACAAAAAAACTACATTCAAAAATAAAACACTGTAAAACTTTAGAGCCTATAAGTCTACTCAGTTCTACTTTTTGTTCAGCCAGTTACTCAGACAAATAAGTTTGGTTACAATTTGCAGGTGATGCTGCTGCTCCTTCCTGTTTACAATGTCACCTGAAAGTGAGAACAGGAGTTCGTGTGGCACTGTTGTAGCCAGCGTTGCAAGATATTTACATGCTAGATGCATTAAAGATTCATATGTCCCTTCATGCTTCAACTACCATTCCAGAGGATATGTATCCATGCTGATGACAGGTTCTGCTTGATAATGATCCACAGCAGAGCGGATTGACGCATGTTCATTTTCATCATCGAGTCAGATGCCACCAGCAGAAGGTTGATTTTCTTTTTTGGTGGTTCAGGTTCTGTAGTTTCTGCATCGGAGTGTTGCTCTTTTAAGACATCTGAAAGCATTCTCCACACCTCGTTCCTCTCAGATTTTGGAAAGCACTTCAGATTCTTAAACCTTATGTTGAGCGTTGTATCTATTCTTAGGAATGTCATATTTCTTTGTGTTTTGTCAAATCTGCCGTGAAAGGGTCCTTAAAATCTGCTAGGTCATCATCCGAGACTGCTATAACATGAAATATATCGCAGAATGTGGGTAAAACAGAGCAGGAGGCATACAATTCTCCCCCAAGGAGTTCAGTCACAAATTTAATAACATATATTTTTTTTAACGAGAGTCATCACCATGGAAGCATGTCTTTTGGAATGGTGGCCAAAGCATGAAGGGGCATACGAATGTTTAGCATATCTGTCACATAAATACCTTGCAATTCCGGCTACAAAAGTGGCGAGCGAATGCCTGTTCTCACTTTCAGGTGACATTGTAAATAAGAAGCCAGCAACATTATCTCCTGTAACTGTAAGCAAACTTGTTTGTCTTAGCGATTGTCTGAACAAGAAGTAGGACCGCGTGGACCTGTAGGCACTAAAGTTTTACACTGTTTTGTTTTTCAGTCCAGTTATGTAAAAAAAAAAAAAAATCTACATTTGTAAGTTACACTTTCATGATAAAGAGATTACACTACAGTACTTGTATGAGGTGAATTGAAATACTATTTCTTTTGTTTATCATTTTTACAGTGCAAATATTTGTAGTAAAAATAATACTATAAAGTGAGCACTGTACACTTTGTATTCTTTGTTGTAACTGAAGTCAATATATTTGAAAATGTAGAAAAACATCCAAAAATAATAAACTTCAACTGGGATTTGCAATTAAAACTACGATTAATCACGATTAATTTTTTCATTGCAATTCATTTTTTTGTTAATGGTGTGAGTTAACTGCAATTAATCGACAGCCTTAATTTAAAGATAAAAAGGAAAATTCTACTAGCCTCATGCACAAAAATGCATCTAGTGTAAACCTAAACTACGTGCTCCCAGGCTAGCCTTTGGGAATATCTTAAAGTGTATAGAATCATCTCCTGCAAACAGTTATGTATGTGAATAATCTTACTCACATGAGTAGTCTCACTGAACTCAATCACAGTAAATAAGATCTGTGCCTGCTATTATGTGTTTGCAGGATTGGGTCTATAAAAGGCTTCTGAGAACTTTGTAAAATACTGTTTGTGAAACTGGCGCAGAACTCTGGCAGTGCAAATCAAAAAGAATGTTCCTAAAATATACTCTGTACATCTTACAGATAGAAGTCCCAATACAGATAAACACACAAAATTGCTGGCTTCTGCAGAAGAGGGAGCTTCCCATGATGCAGAAGACATATTTTTGAGTGAATTGAACACTGAAACTGATTGTCCTCTTACTTCTATGACTTCAGTGAGTATTTTGAATGTGACAGGAATGCATGAATGAGCCCTGTATTGTAATAATATATGAGGCTGCTCAAGAATGGTCCTTATGGAAGCAAGTCGTTAGATTTTATATTTTATTATTTTTATGCCAGAATTAAAGGATTTACCACTTAAGATAGCTAGGATAGACATACCCTCAGTTTGTGTTTGCAGACTTGCAGAGAATGCAGGGGTTTGCATTCTGGCTTCTGTAAAGTGTATCTAGTGTGTAATATGCAGTAAATAAATAAATCAATGTAAAACACACTGCAGAGATTAGAAAAAAAATATAGACAGCATTGTACAGACCAGGTAATCTTTCTCAATTTAATGAAGTACTTAAGCACATGTTTAAGTCCTTCCCTATTCAATTCAGCAAAACATTTATGCATGTGCTTTATTATTAATATTTATATTACCATAGCACCTAGGAGCCCTAGGCATGAAGTTGCATTGATGTGTGTAGTCCCATTGGTTTTATATTAGATGGTCAAGATTAAAGATTAAGATGGAATAAGAGGATTTCAATAAGGCTACCTATGTAAGTAGGTACTACACAGTTTGAGTGAGAGTTGCAGAATCAGGCCCTAAGTAGGCAGCAGCCACATCCTGCACTAGCTGATGTTTCCAAGTGGCCTTCAAGGGTAGCCTCCATGTACAGCACACAGCAATAATACAAGGTGAATGTAAAGGCATGGATAATTATGGCAAAGTCTATATACTAAAGCAGCAATATGAAAATGCAAATATCATATGCTACCTTCTGAAATAGGCAGATCTTGCAAAAATAGAGCAAACACCAGCTCACTTCCAATTCCTCCGCAAAGTTTCAAGGCCATATATGAATCACCAGAAAGCATGAAAATAGGATGTGCAGTTTATCACCACTGTGACATATGGATCAATTTCCTGCAATAGCCTTGAGAAACCTTTTTGAATTAAGTTTAAGTAGCTTTGGATTCCATTGTATTAAATGTAAAGTTTATACATTATTTTGGGAAGTGTTGAGAGTATCAAAGGCCTATTGTAAACAATGTGTCAGACAAGCAAGAATTGTTGGGACAAAGTTAAGCAGATTTCCTAGGAAATACCTGTGAAGGAGGTGAATGCAAATTCCCACCTTTAGACACAACCTTTTGCAGCTGCACCCTGAGGAGGGAGCCAGTGTCTGCTGATCACCTGTTACTTGAGGACTCTATCAAAGGCCCAAACTTTATCTGGGAAAGAATGAACTGTGCATAGTTGTTCTTGTTATGAATTTGTAACCACAGAAAATCCCTCTGAATGGCTGTTCAGCTACCAGAGCCTTTATTGGAGGTGGGATGATCTCTGGCAAGCTTAGTAGCATTTGTATAAGTTCTTTTATTGTGTTTATTATGTTTTTTCTGTAACACTTTCATCTTAAGAATAAATGTGCTTGCTTAGAAAGGGCTCTGTGATAACTTATAACTGTTGGCAATTACATTGTTCGTAGTCTTTGAAGAATAAGCAAAGTACGGGTACTGGCCTGGTTAGCCAGTCTGCCTTGCTGAGAATAACACAGTGTAGGCAGGGAACTGTGCAGCCTGGAAAAAGCTCATTCAGGTGCGAGAGAGACACAAGTCTCCCCCCAAGAGAGGTGCTGGCTGAGGAGCCAGAATCCTAAAAGTGACTGCCCTTGGTGAGCCCCGGAGAGGAAATACAGGTGTAGTTGCTCAGAACTATGACAATCACTATTTCAGTATTGTTAAACTCAGTGGATAATGTCTCAGTATGTGTGGCTAGAATATGATTATCAAGTGTCAAAATGTAAAACATATGATCCAGTTAGAATCTGTAAGTTTCTGAATGATAGCTCTTTATACTTCTATTGTTCTTTTGGTCAAAGGATCCCAAAGAATTTAAAAAATATTAATTTGCCTTACAATATCCTGTGAGGCAGAGAAGCAGAGTGCCATTCCCATTGTACAGATAGGGAAACTCCAGCACAGGGCTGAATATTTTGCACAAGGTCATATAGAAAACTTGTGGCTGATCTAGGACTTTCTGGACCCCCAATCTTATGCTTTTACCACAGATGATGTTAACTTCTATATGAAGATTAAAACAAAATCTATAAGCTACAGCAGGGATCAGCAACCTTTGGCTTGCAGCCCGCCAGAGTAAGCCCCCTGGTGGGCCGGGCCAGTTTGTTTACCTGCCGCGTCCACAGGTTTAGCCAATCGCAGCTCCCACTGTCCGCGGTTTGCTGTCCCAGGCCAATGAGGGCTGCGGGAGGTGGCGCAGGCTGAGGGATGTGCTGGCCGCCACTTCCCACAGCCCCTATGGGCCTGGAGCGGTGAACCGTGGCCAGTGAGACCCACAATCAGCCAAACCTGTGGACGCGGCAGGTAAACAAACCAGCCCAGCCCGCCAGGGAGCTTACCCTGGTGGGCTGCGTGCCAAAGGCTGCCGATCCCTGAGCTACAGGAAAAACATGCTCTGAAGAAAGCTAGGCAAAGACTACAGAAATGTTTCCACAAGTATTTATTTGAATTTTAAAATATATTTTGCTTCAGCCAGTCTGCACCCCTTATGGGTTTGCTTTGTGTGAAGATCTGAGCAATTGAATTTTACTGCCAAAAATGTCCACAGAAGGCTAGTATCAAAGTCATAAAGGCACAAATTTGTGGAAAGTGAATCTTTAATACACAGGTAAGTATTATCTAGGAAATCAGCATTAGGTAATATCATATTGCTTCCATTTCCCATCTGACACACACAGTTAAGCAATACAGCTTGAACTTCAACTACTCAAAATGTAGAATAAAGCATTCAAAACTGTATTTGTCAAATACATTAGAATAGTGTATTTGAGGAGTATTTTATCTGCTCATGGGTATTCCATGAGCAGAAAAACAGGGTGAATTTGTAAAGTTAGTTATTTGTTACAATTTATTCACAGAGCTATAGTTCTGATCCACAGTCATTTCAAGATGGTTCTGTTTAAAAACTGCATGTATGCAGATTAGTACTAAGACAAGTTAAATTCACAATATAATCACTGTTCCCAAACATCATTTTTATTGCATAAGAAATATGAGGTTTCTAAGGAAGAGCAAGAAGTTGTAGAGACAAAAATCTTTATTTACAGCGTACCTTTTTTGAATTTAGAAATATATTTTTGAGGCGCAAACTTGATGTATGAGAAGCATCATGCATTACCAGTAGTGAAGACAGTCAATCCATTTGATAGTTATATGAATACTCATTATATGAATACACATAACTAAACCATTAATGTTTCCTTTTAAAGCTACTCATTTTTTAGGAAGTTAGACTTACCCCCCACCCCCCAAGCTATATAGTCTATATTACAAGGTGACAGAGAATCATAGGACTGGAAGGGACCTTGAGAAGTCATTTAGTCCAGTCCCCTGCACTCCTCTAGTATTATCTAGTATTAGTATCTACAATCTACTATCTACTATACTAGTATTAAGTATCTAGTATTATCTAGACCAGTGGTGGGCTTCCCACAGCTGCCATTGGCTGGGAACGGCTAACCACAGCCACTGGGAGCTGTGGGCGGCTGTGCAAATGTAAACAAACAGTCTGGCAGCCCACCAGCAGATTACCCCGATGGGCCGTGTGTGCCCCGTGGGCCACAGGTTGCCCACCACTGGTCTAGACCATTCCTGACATGTGTCTGTCTAACCTGTTGTTAAAAATCTCCAATGATGGAGATTCCACAACCTCCCTAGGCAATGTATTCCAATGCTTAATCACCCTGACAGTTAGGAAGATTTTCCTAATGTCCAACATAAACCTCTCTTGCTTCAATTTAAGCCCATTGCTTCTTGTCCTATCCTCACAGGTTAAGACAAACAATTTTCCCCTCCTCCTTGTAACAACCTTTTACATACTTAAAAACTGTTATCATGACCTCTCTCACTCTTCTCTTCTCCAGACTAAACAAACCCAATTTGTTCCATCTTCCCTCATAGGTCATGTTTTCTAGACCTTTAATCATTTTTGTTGCTCTTCTCTGGACTCTCTCCAGAATGTCCACATTCTTCCTGAAATGTGACTCCCAGAACTGGACACAAAACTCCAGTTGAGGCCAAATCAGTGCAGAATAGAGCAGAAGAATTACTTCTCGTGTCTTGCTTACAACACTCCTGCTAATGCATCCCAGAATGATGTTTGCTTTTTTTTTGCAACAGCTTTACACTGTTGACTCATATTTAGATCATAGTCCACTGTGACCCCCCAGATCCCTTTCCGCAGTACTCCTTCCTAGGCCGTCATTTCCCATTTTGTATGTGTACAACTGATAGTTTCTTCCTAAATGGAGTACTTTGAACTTGTCCTATTGAATTTCATCCTATTTACTTCAGATCATTTCTCTAGTTTGTCCAGATCATTTTGAATTTTAATCCTATCCTCCAAAGCACTTGCAACCTCTCCCAGCTTGGTACCATTGGCAGACTTTATAAGTGCACTCTCTATGCCATTATCTAAATAATTGATGAAGATATTGAACAGAACAAGACTCAGAACTTATCTGTGAGCAGAAAGTAAAGTTCTCCCAATTCCCGTTTCTTTATAATAGATTCAGTGTGTTTTTTGTCACAGATGTAGGGCTAACTGCACCTCTGTACCCTTTCCAATCTGTCTGAATATACCCATTCAGTTGTCAATTGAGCCTTTAGCTATCCTGGAGTGGAATTCCAGAATTCTCCCATACTCCAATTCCATCACAGCTTTAGAAGCCTGTGCTATATTATGGGTGGGTGAGTGCAGGGGCTTATAGAAAAGCAGGAAGACTCTGAATGCCGGAGAATCACACATATACATCATTATACAGGAATACCTAAATCCATGTAAAACCTTATTCAGGTTAAAAAGATTTATGGCAAAAGCATAATAGCACTAATCAAAAATAATTGGGCATATAAATACAAAATAGAACATAATAAATGAATAAAGATAAAATCAAATTCAATCAGTCTCAGTGTCATAAGCAACTAGCTGCTAAATAACAAACAGATTTAGCTTGAGATTAATTATCTTCATCTCTAATTATTATTCATTTCAGCTTTGATCTATTATTGAAATGCCTAGACTTATTATTCATATATTACCATAAATACACATGAGGCTTTAAAAAATAATAAGGACCTGCCTTGACGTACTTTACTGTCTAAGGTCCTGATCCTATAGTGAGTTCTACATGTGTGCTGAAATCTGAAGTTTGCAGGATCAAACATAAATTCAGATGAGAACAACAGGAGGATATGACAAAACAGAGCTGGAGTGGGCACAGAAAGGTTTTACGGGTTATGATAAAGACAATACAATCAGGAGGTCACTTGGGTGAGTAAGTGCGTGAGTCTTGAAGTCTGCAAAGGGAGTTTTGGGGTTGTTCTGAGTGAATATTTGTAAGACTATAGCTCCCAAACATTTTTCGAAGAAGGAAGTTTTGAGAAATGACTTAATGAGGGGAGGGCAGTCACAGCAGACTATGGACCTGGTCCAACAAACATTTTAAACATGTGAGTAGTCCCATGGGACTTAAAGTTAATGTATAAGTATTTGCAGGAACAGGGCTCGCGTCAGGAAAAGGAGTTCACGCATAGGGAAATGGGCATAGGGCATGGATGGGGGAGGATACAAAAGAGATAGCTAGATGAGCTGAGTGAGGAGGAGCGTGGGGGAGGGGCAAGTGAGCAAAGGAAACAAGAACAGAGAGAGGAAGGAAATCAAGGCATAAGATGGTCACTACGGTGACTGGCACATTACAGAGATGTATATAGAGAGATTGATTTTAGATGATTAAAGAGTGATTATCCATCATTTCACTTACTCTATTTGAAAGATGTTCAGATCATAGGAGTTAGCCAGGCATATGATTGTTATGATGTTTTAAATGTAAAGAGTGCTTAAATTGCTATGTAAAACTAAGGAGAAGATGTGACACAGTTTTCTGAGTAAAATTTCAGGTGTCTGTTATTCATAGTGTAAGACCATTCTGGTCTTATGTAAAGATAGAGTCAAAGTTCTCTGTTAAGTTTCAGGTATCTGTTTACAAAAGTTAGTATGGACACCACAAACAAATACTAGGCACTTTTTTGTTGACCTTTTCTAACAACCCAATAAAATTGGTTCTTAAGTCTATGTTTGCATGGCATGCCTTAAAGGGATCAAACACAGGCTAACAGACAGGCCTCAAAACATAACTGTAAATGGTGACTCATTATCATCTTGGAGTACAGACCCTCTGTGTCAAGGTTCCTTCCCCACTCTGGACTTTAGAGTACAGATATGAGGACCTGCATGTGAACTCCTAAACTGAATTACCAGCTTAGATCTGGTTTTGCTGCCACCACTCCCAAATACTAGCTCTCTTCCCTGGATAGACTTGAGAGACTTCTTGACCAAGTTCCTGGTGAACACCGATCCAACCCCTTGGATCTTAACACAAGGAGAATTTAACCATCCCCCCTCCTTTCCCCCACCAATTCTTGGTGAGTCCAGATCCAACCCCCTTGGATCTTAAAACAAGGAAAAATTAATCAGGTTCTTAAAAGGAAGGCTTTTAATTAAAGAAAGAAAGGTAAAAATCATCTCTGTAAAATTAGGATGCAAAATAACTTTACAGGGTAATCAGATTCATAGAGCCCAAAGGAACCCCCTCCAGCCTTAGGTTCAAAGTTACAGCAAACAGAGGTAAATCCTCTTAGTAAAAAGAAACATTTACAAGTTGAGAAAACAAAGATAAAACTAACATGCCTTGCCTGGCTGTTACTTACAAGTTTGAAATATGAGAGACTGGTTCAGAAAGATTTGGACAGCATGGATTGATGTCTGGTCCCTCTTAGTCCCAAGAACGAACAACCCCAAAAAACAAAGAGCACACAAATAAAAGCCTTCCCCCCACCAAGATCTGAAAGTATTTGTCCCCTTATTGGTCCTTTGGGTCAGGTGTCAGCCAGGTTTCCTGAGCTTCTTAACCCTTTACAGGTAAAAGGATTTTGGTGTCTCTGGCCAGGAGGGATTTTATAGTATTGTACACAGGAGGGCTGTTCCCTTCCCTTTATAGTTATGACACTCTGTCTCAGTGGTTCTCAACCAGGGGGTTACGAGCAGGTTTCAGGGGGGTCCGCCAAGCAGGACCAGTGTTAGATTTGCTGGGGGCCAGGGCAGAAAACCTAAGCCCTGCTGTGCAGGGCTGAAGCCTGGGGCTCTGAGCCCCGCCACCCAGGGCTGAAGCAGACGCCTGAGCAACTTAGCTTCATGGGGGACCCTGTGGCATGGGATCCCAAGCAATTGCCCTGATTGCTACCCCTTAATGCCAGCCCTAACATTTATATGAAGAAAACTGTTGTTGTGGGATAGATGGGCCTGGAGTTTTTATAGCATGTTGGGGGGTCCTCAGAAAGAAAAAGGTTGAGAACCCCGACTCTATCTAGCAACCTGTCCTGAGAGCTTATACTATGCAGTGTCTGCCCAGTCCTTGTTATCAATGCTGACTCATCAGACTCTCCCTGTAGCTTAAGCACATCCGCTCCCAGAATTCTACCCAAAAGTCTGAACCTCCTGGGTTACCTTTTCAAAGGGCCACATGATAGGTGTACCACATAACACACAAAGAATTCTAACACATTATTGCTCTCTTCTTAATCACAGATTTACAAAAATAATAAACACATGCATTTCCCCTCCCTCTAGCTCACCCTTCCCTTGGGCATCCTGGGGGGTCCATCTGTGTTCAGGAAGGCAGGCTTCACACTGCCTCATCAGGCTACCACATGCAGCACCTCTGATCTGGTAAAAAGTAGCCAAGGAGCAAAAAGTCAGGTCCTGTCCTTTTATAACCTTCGAGACTGTCATGTGACCTCCTGGTCATTACCAACTGGTGACCTGGTTGCTAGGTGACCTCTCCCCTGACAAACCAGTTCTGGCTGGGAGCCAATCCGTTGTCTGCAATGTTTGTATGTTAGAGGACTATCTCAATTTAACCACCCTGTTGTTAGCTTGGCTCCACTACACCTTAGCATTTCAGCCCAGCATGGAGGTGAAGAGACCACAGAGAAGGCAACTAACCCCCACACTCAAAATGGACTTTGCTGGTTGGTCAAGATTCATAAAGACTTCATAATCTCACATGGAATTCAGAAATTGTACAAACAGATTTCCAAATAGTCATACAGACCCACTGGCTTTTAACCTTGAAGGTTTTAGGGTACATCTCTAGGAAAAAAAGTGTGTTCTTAAGTTAACCAACATGAGATAAAATTCTCGTGAAGTCAAGACAGTCTGTAGTTTTCATGAGTCAGCAAGTAGACGATGGGGAGCCTAGGGTTTACCTTCACCTGCTAATTCATGTGAAACCTACAAACTACCTTGTCTTCATGAGGATTTTATCTTGTGTTAATTACCATGCATTAGCTAACTCAGATAAAGAACACACCTTTTCCTCTAGTGAAGGCAAGGCCTTAGTTCAAATATTGCTGTGGTAATATCTTGAATGCCTATGCATTAAGTCCAGCCAATGTATGGGGACTCTGCCAAATGGCTATCTGCTCTAGCATCTGACATCAGTTGATAGACTCAACAAATAAAGATGATATAAATCTGCAGTTTTCAAATGTTGTTTTCATATGACAGGCACTTTTCAAACTGCACTTCCAGCTCCTTGAAGACAGCTGGCTTTTGAGAATCGAGCTGTACTTCAAAAGGTAACCCCCTGTGTAGCACAGCCAGACGTAGCTGAATGAAGCAGCTTAATACTTGCAGCTTCTTATCCAGGTTCTGTGTTATCTTTGGACAGGAGATATGGCCAGTCTTTCAGTACACAACCCATCCTCCCACATGACGTACATTATGTCTAGTTTTTTTAAAAATCTGCATATTTTCCTAAGAGTTTTTATTAATAATTATTTAACTCTTGAGATTTGTGTTTATTTTGTGAAATACCATTTAGGAGTTAGATACTGTGGGACTTTACTATTATCCTGTCTCCAACCTGACTCCATTTTCTGATTTACTTTTGTATATTTATAATACTAAATTGCAGGAGACCACAGGTGATTTAAAAAAATGTTCCTTTAGCACATTCAATAAAAGTAAGGTTTGACAGAGATCATTGAACTCTGATAGAATTATGCAAGTCCTGATACTGGAAAGCATTAATTCTTGTTATTTATATGATTTTTTTCAGAAGTTGTAGAAGGGGGGTGTTAAAAATGTATTTTTGGATGTTTCTAATGGGAACTGCAACAAAAGGATCAGTTTCCTGTTATTGATAAACTAGGAAATTGAAAGTTCTTGAAGTTGAAATTATCTGGATCTTTTATTTCATCCGCAGCGTATACAGTCTGAACTCAGTGACTGATGGGCCACATAAGGTTCAGAAGTCATTATAGATAAATCCTGTAGAGGTTGGATTCTTGTTAGCTAAACTTATTCACACTTTTTGAGGTCTCCTTGATGTTTCACTCCTTCCAGTCCACCACATTTGTCTCACTTCACTTCAACTCTCTCTCTCCAAACAGACTTCTGAGCACTAGTATGCTTTTCTACCCAGACAGACTTACCATATCCCACCAGCTCTTTTTCTTAGTTGATATGCCATTTGGGGGAGGGAGCATCGGTAATTAGTCTGAACTCTGTCTGCTAGACTTTGGACAAAAGCTCTATTCAAATCTATTACATGTGCTGGTGGGGATCAAGGGACCCCGAATGCATTTCCATTCCACAAAACCCAATGAACCCTCCTAACCTGACAACTGAAGACAGAGACTACCATAGCTCAGCAGAACTGCCAGATACACCATTCAGCAAAAGGAATTTGTCATGACATTGGTAATACAGTGGATGGTTCTTTGAACTTTCAAAAAAGATCAGATTTGTTTGTGTTCAAAATCTGGGGTCAGATTCAGCTGGTTCTTTTTTCCCCCCAAAGTTATTTGTCAAGAACTAAATCAGATGCTGCAGTGTAATGGTTTTAATTTCTTTTCAAAATGATATTGAATCACTGGCCCGCTTTAGACAAGATATTTATAGTATCAGTACATTGTTTTCAAGGAGTGTGTATGTATTTTAATCTTTCAGTACACTGAGCCTCTTCTTATGTTGTCAGTTATGCTATATATGGTGGCTACATTTTCCTAAGAGCAGAACTGAAACAACATAATTGTTTGTTCCACAACCCCACATTTCAATTTATCAAAAGGTTTTTGGTAAGTGAGATTTTAATGCTGTGCACAAAGAGTATGAGGCAACTGACAATATGATTTCTGTATATTAGATGTGGTCAAGGCTGTTATGTTCTAGGATTTGTATGGGTTACATTCACAATGTGGTTTGTGAAAGCCTAATATAAAATCTGGATAATGCAAACACAGCTATTAAAGATGTTAGAACTTCGGGATTTAGAACAAGGTCACCTGGCAGCGTCTAATGAGACCACTCTCCTTGATACAAGGCTAATTATTTCTTTGTGGAACAAATTGTAACAATAATCACCAATCTTCAATTTGAAAAAAAAACATAGAGAAAGAAAGAGAGAGAGAAAGAGAACAACATTTGTCAACTCAAAAATGTGTTTGCAACAAATATCGGTTAAGTTAATAAAATTTTATGATTTCCATTCCATTAGTACATTAAGTGTGAGTGGTAAACACTGTTTGCATATTATTTTATGTATTTCACTGTTTAAATAACCCTGCACTGTTATTAAATGTGTTGGCATAATTATCCAAGAACTCAGGAGAAAATTATTCTTTTCTTTTCTTCATGTTAAACATTTGTGTGGGTTAGGGAAAACTGAAAGATATATCATATATAATTTACATGACACTTTGTTAAATCATTTACCTTCTTCAAATGACATTTCTTTGATAGGCACAACTGAAGTCTGTCATTAACCCTCAAAACTGTTATGTTTTCAATCGTTAAAGAGCTTAGATTATTTTCAGTTTAGATTCCATGGAAGAGTAGCCTCTAGACCTGGGATGGCAATTGGCCCCTGACAGATGTATTAAACTTTTGTAGCACTGATCTATGTCAGGTACTTGGGCCCAGGAAATAAAATTCAGGCTCTTACAAGTACTCCTGCACATCACACATTTATTATATTAAGGGGAAAAAAGAAATGAACAAAAATAAAATTTCCATAAGAAAGAAAGCAATCAGCATTTCTCATTCTCTAAGATCTTCCATTTGAATCCTGTCATAATTCTTCCCTCTGGTAGATTTTGTACATTTAATACTCATTCATAACATTTTTTTCTGATATAGGTAGCTATTTCAATCATTAAAGTGTTGGCTAAAGCGAATAATGTATCTCATACTGGGACCCAAATCTCCACCTTCCTTCCCAAACCTCTTCAAGCAACAATGATAGAAATGTACTATATTGCATGAATATCTACTAGTTTGGGATAGTCTTATTTATAGATATGACTTTCCCTAATACCCAGCTAGAATTTCTATAGCTAAAATTAAGGGGAGTGAGACTTTGCATCCCCAAAGGGCTGGAGCTGGTCCTTTGAGACAGACACTCAAGAATGTTTTTTGATTCTCTTATTTTAAGAAGCCTTGCCTGTGTACAGTGAATGGAAATTGTGATTGCTCATTGTTGTATCTGGTGTTTTAGACTGCATTATACAGTTTGTGTTGCACTAAACCATGTTGAAGTAAAATAGTAAGACTGCTTTCCCCCTGGGAATCTCAGGACAATGAGATCTGGGTGTCATGAGGCTATCCCAGTGAGCAAAGTCTTTAAATAAATAAATTCCTAGGTGACGTGCTAAAGAAACAGATATTATATAGTGAAGTATCTCAGTCAAAAAGTAAGATATACACAATCAATTAGTGTTATACAATTTCTATTTTCCAAGTTAAAAAGTAGTGTTTTTTTAACAATGTGGATATGAATATGTTCATTAGACAAGCTTCTAATATGTTTTGAACAAAAATATGTCTTTTCTATTACAAGTGAACTACTACTCCTGGTGCGTTCTCAGCATCTCATAGTATAGTACATAGTGATTCTGTATAATATATATATAGTCCTAAAAATAATATTAGGGTTTGAGTCTGTAGTCTAATATGTATACATGTACCAGACTGAAAGGTAGCTAATGTAATGCTGATTTTTAAAAAGGGCTCCAGAGGAGATCCTGCCAATTACAGGCTAGTGAGACTAATTTCAGTACTGGACAAATTGGAAGAAATTACAGTAAAGAAGAGAATTATCAGACACGGTTTGCTGGGAAAGGGTGAACATGGCTTTTGTAAAGGGAAGTGATGCCTCTCCAATCTGTTAGAATTCTTTGAGGGAATCAACAAGCACGTGGATAAGGGTGATTCCGTTGATATAGTATCCTTGGATTTTCAGAAAGCCTTTGATAAGGACCCTCACCAAAAGCTCTTAAGGAAACTAAATAGTCCTGAGATAAGAAGGAAGGTCCTTTCATGGATCAGTAACTGGTTAAAAGATAGGAAGCAAAGGTTAAGATTAAATGGTCAGTTTTCACAAAGGAGAGAGAGGTAAATAGGGGGATCCCCCAAGGACCTCTACTAGCACCTATACTGTTCAACATATTCATTAATGATCTGAACAAGAGAGTGAAGTGGTAAAGTTGGCCAATGATACAAAATTATTCAAGATAGTTATATCCAAAGCAGACTGTGACGAGTTACAAAGGGATCTCACAGAACTGAGTGACTGGGCAACAAAATGGCAGAGGGAATTCAATGTTGATTAGTGCAAAGTAATGAACATTGGAAAACATAATCTCAGTTATACCAACAAAATGCTGGGGGTCGCCACTCAAGAAAGCAATCTTGCAGTCACCATGGATAGTTCTCTGGAAACTTCCATACAGTGCACAGCAGTAGTCAAAAAGGCTAACGGTATGTTAGGAACTATTAGGAAAGGGATAGAAAATAAAACAGAACATATCAAAATGCCACTATATAAATCCATAGCACACCCATACCTTGAATATTGTTCAGGTCTGGTTGCCCCATCTTTAAAGAAGGATATAGTAGATCTAGAAAAGGTTCAGAGAAGCTCAGCAAAGATGATCAAGTATATGGCATGACTTCCATGTGAGAAGAAACTAAAAAGATTCGGGCTGTTCATCTTAGAAAAAAGATGACTAAGAGGGGGATAGGATAGAGGTCTATAAAATCATGCTTTTTGTGTGGAAGAAGTGAATAATGTTATTTATCCTTTCACACAATACAAAAACCAAGGCTCACTCAATGAAATTAATAGTCAGCAGGTTTAATACAAACAACAAAAAGAACTTTTTCACAGTCAACCTGTGGAACTCATTGCCATGATATGATATGATAGCCAAAAGTATAACTGGGTTCAAGACAGAACTGGACAAGTTCATGGAGGGTAGGTCCATCAATGGCTATTAGCCAGAATGATCAGGGACAGAACCCCATGCTCGGGGCAATTCTAAACCTCTGACTTCCAGAAGCTGAAAGTAGAAAACAGGGGTGGATCATTTCATAATTGCCCTGTTCTGTACAATCCCCTGAAGCTCTGGTACAGGCCACTGTCAGAGACCTGATACTGGGCAAGAGGGATCATGCTTTGACCCAGTATGGTAGCTCTTATGTTCCATGTTCTTTGGGAATACTAGAAACTTGTTAAATCAGCAACTGAATGTATATGGCAGATGAATGTACAAGTTATAGGGTAGAATACATCTGGGGCTGTTCTCTGCAAAGTGATTGTAAAACTGACACTTTCTTACTCAACAAATCTACTGTGATATTTTCTGACTTTAGTGACAAATTGTACTTTTAATGATTTTTACTCCTTTTATCTCAATGTAGTTAACAAAGCTAGAGACTTAACTCGATTCTCTTCCTTCTTGTGAATCAATAGGTTTATTTAATAAATTCTTATTGGTTACTAATGTGCAAATCTATTGAAGGAAATAGGTCTGAATCGCTGTCACTCCAAGCACAATCTGGAGACAATGGAATTTCAGAGGTGCAAGTAAAGGCCTTATGTGGACAGCAGAGCCTTTATTTCTGGTGATGACATAATTAGGGAAAGAACCCTGTTTGACTTTCATATCCTAGGAGGGTAAATATATATGTAGCATGCATGTTGTAGTATCAAGTGAAAGGAATTAAATGTACAGGACTGGCAGTTAGGAAATCATCTTTTTACCTGTAAAGTGAATGCATTTGATATGGAAATCATTAAGACAATAAATGTGGACTGACCACAATGCAGTTTTTAAATAGTAACTTCACAGAATAAAGCTGCACTTTAAGGCAGGACAAATCCCCTTGCAATCATAAGCGGTGAGTGCATAATATATTGCAAAAATTCCACTGCTAGCAAAAATTTAAAAAATCAAACTGTGAAGTTTGACATGTTTTAAGTGTAAAAAGCCCCTGGCCTCAAAAATATTTGAGCTATTTTAGCAATAGAACTGGGGTACAAATGAACTAAAGCCAAATGGCAACAACTTCACCCATAACTATACTGGAATATTAACTGTTTTATTGACATTTCAGATGGCTTTTTCTTTTCATTTGGTTGAGTTACCTCTGAAATTACAAATCAAACTATGAACTGTTTATAAATGTCTTTATAGTCAAAATTAAGTTTGAAAATTGTTCATCTCCCCAATTTTTACACTCAAAATTATCCATTTCTACATTCCAATGAGTCAACTGCATGTACAAACAGATGTATGCACTGAGCATTTTGTGTGTATTGCGCACAGTGGAGACCAGCTGATAATTCATCCCCCATAGGCCGCCAAATGAAATGAAAAGGAAAAGCCAGCTGAAATTGCAATAAAACAGTTAATATTTCAGTACAGTTAAGATAAAAAATGCTTTGACTTTGTTTTTCATATTGGATTGTGCAGTACCACTCATTAGCGCTACTGCTGCCACGTAGGCTTATGGTTGCAGCTAATTGGGCCCATAGCTGCTACGTCTTGTGCAGCTTCTTGTGTGACATCTTCTGAAAATTATGTAATGAGTTAATGTATATATTTGTAGATCATTTGCATATGAGCATAAACTTCAGCTTATGGTCAATACACCCTGTCCCAAGGAGTGGTAGGTTCAGAACACAGAGTTGCTCAAAACTTGCACAAAAATTGATGGGGTACATGGGAGGTTGGTTGGAGAGTTTCCTGAGATATGTAGGTGTGGAAGCCACCTCGTTGAAGTGTATCATGTCAGCAAATGCATCTATTACTCATAAGAGAGTGCAACGGCGTGACTTGACACCATACTGCAGATGATGACACTGCTGCAGCAGCAGGTCTCTTTGGTTTCTGCTGTCTTACATTATTGGTGTCCTTGGTCAGACATGGTGGGAGCAGCTGCAGCAGGAATAATGGGAGAGGCAGAATGTCAGTTCCCATGAGATCACAATGAACTTGAGGTTGCAATCATGTGAGTGTGAACATGGGGATGAAGTCACACAAATGTGATCCATTTCTTGTAATTCATGTGTGACCTGGACTGATGGGAAAATCTGCAGTTTGGTGCAAAGCACAACTGCGAGGGTACAGACAGATCTGGTTTTGAGCTCTCTCTTAAGAGGATCAAGAGAGGTCTAATGTGCATGACCAGGAGAGGTATTAGGGATGACTGCTCGTGTCTGTACTCTGCCATGATATAGTACAATGAGGTGGCCTTATTGTTGCATTAGCCACAATGACTGCTCCCATTTGCACTTCCTAAGCATTTCTTAACCCAGATCCCTAACATTTAACAAATATTTCTTAGAGCCAACATTTTCAGAAGAATTCATTCATTTTGTGTACCTCAGCTTTTGTGGGGCTCAGCTGGTGCCTGACTTTCAGAGTTCCCCTGGACCTGCAGCTTCCAATGATTTCAGACTCATTGTGTGTCAAATTGGATCCCCAAAAATTGAGACAAAATTAGTGAGCTTCTTTTAAAAACGTGGCTGAAAATATGTGTGTTTGTGATCAATCCTTGGCTTGGTGCAGTGGTAGAGAGAGAACATTGGGCAAGTGGTGCCTGAAACAGAACAGGGAAAGTTTAAGGATCTGCACTGCCTTCTACCATTATGTGCTTTGCTCCTGTGAACACCCGAAAACTACAGTGAGTGTGACAGCAAAAAATGACCCAAAGGTGTGTTTCATTAACAGCTGTTGCTTGACACTTGAACTCTGTTTTTAAGAGTTCCAGTGTCTCAGAGGGAATGAAGTTACAGAGTGTATCAAACTATATTTAGGAAGAACAACTGCAAGCTATGGCAGGAATTTGCTTTTACACTTAGCTTCTAAATTGAGTTCCACTCCAGCCCTGAGCAGCTCTCAGTACCATACAGGCACAAAGCACTCTAGCTATTTCAGACACATTTAAAGGATCACAGTCAAGATCTCAGCTGACTGAAGAAGGTGTCTCTTTCAGCATTGAAAAGAAGTATATATACTCACTTGACGGTTTGGAACTTTTCTCATATAAATAAATAAGTAAACTAAGCTGAAAGTGTCATTTGCAAACTTGAAGGATTCTGTGAAGTGTCTGAAGTAGTTATAGTTCTCTGTTTATTTTAACATCTTGTGCTGCATATTAATGTGTTTAGTGCAGATTGTTATTGCTACTGCTTTATAATCTATGGGGATCTTAAAAGATTTCAAACAAAAAGCTGCTTTAATACTTAGTGACATCACAAGCAAAACTATGCAGCAGCATGGATACTGTACCAGAAATATGCTTAATTTTTTCTAAAAATGTGTTACAGTTGGTAAAAAAATTGTTGGGGGGGTAGATATAGGAGAGAGTTAAGTTTTCTTCATTGTAATCATAGCAGCATACAGTAGTGGTGGCAGAGACAATTGTGTTATTGAAAACTTTATGTTGTTATTGTATTTGCCTGCAGAATGTAGTAAGTTTCTGCCTGGCAAAGTGGAAGAAGCCAAGTGCCGGTTTCTCCTTCTCTTCAGTACCAGTTAGGTTTCACAGTGGTGTGTAGTTCCTGTCAAAGTCTTTTATAAGAAAACACACTGCAGCTTTCTGGCCAAAACACCCATGGTGTTTGATTTCATGAGTACAGCAGGAGGTAAGAGGACTGCATTCAGTGTTTGGGGTTTTGGGTTTTTTGTTGGGTTTTTTTTTTTCCCCTGCTGCTTATGTACAGTAGGATTAAGAAAGATGGAAATTATGATAGTGCCTTGTGTATCTCAGCCGTATTTAAAGCAAATTGACTAAGAAATCAGTCAGTCCAGACAGCTGCACATCTTTCTGCATCCCCCTCAGGAATTATTTTTAGCTGAAGGAGAGAAGATAACTTTGTTTTTTAAACTCGTTCCAGAATACTGACTGATTCCTTCCTATCAAATATTCCTGTTCATGAGTGATTTCACTACAAAGTAAAAGAGTTTGCATTGGAAGTCAGGCATTAAACAATTCCAAACTGAAATAAGAGTATCATTGCTTTCAAAGTTTGCCTTTGCATTCAGGCCATAAAAGGTAAAAGGTAAGGTGTGGAGAAGCCAAAGAGGCTTGAGAAGAAGGCTTTGTGTGTGTCAGACAATTTGCCTGGCAAAGGGGGTTTGAAATTCTTAGCTGATACTGAATGTGAACTGTGATTTGTTCGAGTTTGCAAATCTGCTCAAAATGCCAGAAATAATAGAATGTGAGTAACAGCATTTTGTTGAATATCTGTCAGATATACATGGCAAAATTAAAGCATTTATAAAAATATGTATTTATTAATTCATGTCCATCTTTGTGCAGTGAGAAAGATATTACAGTAACATAAGCTTTATTTCTATACATTTGACGGCCAGTAGTTGTGCTAGAGGTGAATTGGGGGGAGGATAGGAGGGGAGGGAATGCAGCCAGAGAAGGTTGTCTATTTTTACTCATCAGTGTGCTGTTGTCCTGATTTCTCTGGCAGTAATGAGGGCAGCATGAACTGGAAGGAAAAAAATCACCTCCTCCAAAAGCAATCCTACACAATTGTATCACACATCTCTCTTTAGGAACCAGTGTCTGATTCCAATCAGTTTCAACACTTCTTAGGGACTCACAACATATTACAAAAACTAAGATGGCTTGGTTTAAAGAAAGACATTCTAAGTAAAGATTTAATCTAATTCCTCACCCACCCTTGTTTAAGTATGGCCAAAGGCTGGTGGAAGTATATCAGCTGTTTCATGTGATGTGGGGGAGTGTGTTGCCATATGCTAGAAGCCTTAACTGTAATTTCATTGCTTCTGTGGTTTAAAGCACTCCCAGAGTATTTTTAAATTTGCATGTGTATTAATTTCCTTTGCCTTTGTTTTCATTTTTAATTGTGATTAGAAAGGGGAAAAAGATCATAGCATAAATGAATTAAGTTTTCTCCTTTTATAAGACATAATAGATCATATCTTTTTAACAGTTTGCGGGTTTTTATAATTCTTGAAATGCATTCACTGAATACAGCATAGGTCCACTTTCCATCAGTCATCTGAGAAAATGATTACTTTCCATGCACAATAGCAACTTTAAAAAAAAAATGAATGCAAGGAGTAAAATCCTGGGAGTTTTGCCATTGACTTCAGTGACAGGATTTCACCACCAAAGTCAGTCTAACAGACAACAAAATGCACATTGAAGTTATTTAAACTGTGTCTGGTTTTAGGTTATCACAGTGAAAAAAGCACCTGGAACTGTACAATTTATAATTTGTATGATGGGTTTTTTTGGTCCCGAAATCCTTACACAGGCCTACTCAAACTGAAAACATAGCCCACAGAAAAGACAGTAAAAAAAAAACAAGGGCAAAATTCAACCCGATGAGGTTGCTTGAGTGAAATTGATGGTAGAATTTGATTCTTGCTTTCTACTCAGTCTTTATTGAGCTCCTTGACTTCAGAGTCAGTAGAACTGAGTAAGTGGTCTGGTGTGAATTCATATATTAAGTCAGTATCAGTATTTCCATGTTTATCTGAAATGGTCTCTATTCTTAATTCCTTCTTAAGCTATTGCTCGAAAACATTCTAAACCTACTTAACATAAATCTTTGAAGGGAAGGTTCTCTGTGACCTGAAGATTTCCAAGGACTTTATAATTTAACCATGTCAATTCCCCCTCCCCCACCAGCCCCGAATCTATACACAAATAGAGTTGAGAGATTTTTTAAGCTTTGGGAGTCAGGTGATGGATACATTTTTATTTGTTAAAAGTGTATTCTCCAGGATTACGTTTTTATTTGCAAAGGCCAGATTCAGGCTCCGGGCTTTTGTAACCTCTATTTCTATTATGAGGCAACAGTAACAGTGCATTGTTTGCCCCAAACTCTTCCTCCTGTTATTTGCTCGTTCTAGGAAGTCCTTAGTGTCTTCAGAATTTCTGATTCCCCTCACTATTATTTTTGTATGTGAAAGCAGTATCACCATTTCTGGCTATGAAAGATTAACCAGGAAAGCTCAGGTGTTCTCACTCCCTCAGGTATTGGAGGGAGTATCTCAGCAACTCTGAAACTGAGACTGAAAGAGTAGACAGGCTGATGAAATGGATGCCTTTCAAGAAGCAGTATGGGTTAAGTTCTAGTTTATCAAGCTCTGCTATCTGAATGTCAGAGCCTGTAACGGTTTCTCATTTTGCTTGCAGGGATAAGGCGCTCTCTTAAGAATGTCAAAACGGCCAGTTTCAAATGTCAGATCTATTCAGGTAAGAGACAGTACTTACATTTCTAATATCAGAAAATAATGAATTTCTACATCAGTTGCTTCACAATCTGCATTTTGTTTGTAATGAACAACACAAGTGTTAGCTAGTGATTATTTTAAAAAGAGTAAAAGTTTAGTCTTGGTAGACATGAAAGCACATAAAAATGTTGACCTGAGGAATTGCTGGTGATCTGAACAGAAAAAAAAATTCACAGATTTGATTTAAAAACAATAGCCCTTCCCAGGATAAATACTGTTTGTTGATGGGTCTGCTAAACACAACAGGATAATCCATGGAATTTCCATATATCAGCCAATCACTATTATAAGCAAATCCCATGTCTGAAAACCCTAGTGGTTTCTTTAGAATTAATACAATTGTAGTAGAAGTATGAGATAAATAGATGGCACAGCTTTTAATGTTTGCATGTTTTCATCTCTTCATTTTTTTTGAACAACAAAATATATAGTTCCAGTATTCAATTTAACTACATTGTTATTCAGCAAGACATTTTATGGGAAAAGCAAAATATAATGGAGTAATCAACCGGAAGACTGTGCCAGGTAGGGGTGTATGCTCATTCTGGTTAATTGTATTTTTTAGAGTTACAAACATTAACTACAGAACAGTACTTCTGAGAAGTAGCTGAACAAAGTATGGTGAAACTTACCCCTTAATTCTTCTCCCACTGAAGTCAGTTGCAGTCTTAAAACAATAAGAGCTATACTTTTTATTTGTTTTTTTTTTTTAATGAAACCAAAGATGATCCTAGAATCTTCTGTCAATTCACTGTCAATTCACAGAGGCTGGTTACTAAATGCTTTCTAGGCCCCAAAGGCTGGCTCTTCCAGCAAGTGCAGGATATCATTCCCAGATGTGCTCATATTAGATTTTAAACTAATAAAAACTTTTAATAGATATTATGAAGATTAATTAGCTAATGGTTGTGCAGCATTTTGAAGCTGCAAGGCCTATGTGTGTTAATTCTGAGTATTATTAACTGTGATTTAACTGAACAAAGCTGACTTTTTTATACGGTTTGAGAGAAGTCTTGGCTTTGAAATCAATGGACTTTTGCCATTGACTTCAGTCAGGGGGTCAGGATTTCACCCTTTATATATTAGATTTCAAAATCATTTGCATTATTAACTCACAGTTTAGGGGATTTATAACTTGGATCTAAGTTTTAATCAACTACTAATCTTAATATGTCATACATAAACAAGTTTTCTTGTTTTAAACACATTTTGAATTAAATTGTTTTTCTTGTTTCTTTACTGAAAGAGTAGGGGTGAATACTTTTGGTCACTTTTAAGATTTTTTCCCCAACTTCAAAACTGAAACTCTAAAAATCTAAATAACTGTTAGTATTTAAAAAAAAAAAGCTTGGGCCCAAAAACACTAAATTTAATACTTTAAGAAAGTCAAAATTATGAAATAGTCTTGAATTACAAATGTTAGAAAAGCAATCATTGCACAAACGTTTTTTACAGCAGTTCTAGGGAATGCTGTTGGAAGGTGCTGCAGTAAGAAAATCTACGCTGCAACTGATGCCTATTACTCTTGCAGCTATCTCAGATCTATAATACAAAGTGTCAGTGACTTTTATACACTATACCTTGTAGTGATTCATGGAGCTTTTGCTACTACATACCAATACAGTAGGTCCTATATCTAGGGAAATGACTATATATATTGTGCTACAGGTATGGAAATTTAAGGATCCATATCGATACACTGACATGAAAGAATGTAACTGAAGCTGTCAATAATCTCTGTGTGAAATGCTGTCTATAGTATTAGCTGATAATACATTCTGTCAGCATTTACTACTTTGGATTTTCCTCTTAGTTAAGTGCTTTTCTGGTTTAAGGTTTTAGTGGAGGTCCTCTGTTCTGTTCAGAGCTCTGAAGACTTTCATATTTTCTCTGTTTTAACACAATTACCTTCAAGTGGCCCTACAGTTTGTTCATCTGTTCTTCTGGATGAGTAGGGGTAACCATGACTCCATTCAGGTCTCACCAATAACATTCCTAAACTGGCCTTCTGGGTTGTTGCAGGGCAGAAGAAGGCACTCAAACTCTCTGGTCTGTATATTTTGTCTCTGCAACACTCCCAACCAGAGAATCAAGTGACTATAAAAAGAAGTTCAGTTCTAGTAGTCCAGATCACTGTATAATAGGCCATCAAGCTGACACATCATACATGTTATCTGTCCATTTATAGTCAGAGAGTAATGTTAGCTATTAGAGAGAGAAGGTGGGTGAGGTAATGTCTTTTACCGGACCAGCTTCTGTTGATGAGAGAGACAAGCTTTCGAGCGACCCAGAGCTCTTCTTCAGGGCTGCAAACATATTGATCTATTATTCATTCTCTTTTCAAAAATCTTTGTTTTAAAGACACGTTTAAACTAGCCTGTAACTTTCTGTCTGAACTCTCGTATAGATAACAGATTAGACCCTGAACTCAGTTGCACTGGCATAACTCCAGAGTACCTCCATTGATTCCAACAGGGAGAAGCACTGGCCATAGAAAGGTCATGGTTAAGGTGGCCAGGGGTTGTGCTGATTTGGCTTCCTCCACTAGTGAAAATCCTTTGGAACGGCTGATGAAATATTAAGATCCCTGACTGGAAAAACCCACAAGAGGAGGGAGCGATAGAAACTCTGCCCACCTCCCAGGTGGATGAATCCCTCCCAGGTCTAAGGCAAAGAGGTAAAATTTGCCATTCCCTTTACCAGCACAGTGAATTTGACCCATGAATGACAATTCAAACACTATTAAGCATAACTGACCAACTGGTGGCCTAACTGCTTAAGGTAATTATAGCAACATACTTTCCAAAGCACATTAGAGGAACAGTGTTGGAAAGCAAGCATGGAATTTGAGACCTCTTCTGCCACAGGCTTCCTGTGTGGCCTCAGGCAAGTCACTTAGACTCTCTTTGCCTCAGATCCCCATTTTATGGATGGAGAACTGAGGCAAAGAGCACTTGCCTTCCTCACAGGGTACTGTGAAGTTAAATACATTAAAGACTGTAAGATGCTGAGATGATCCTGGGGGCTATATGGGTATTTCTACAATGTAATTAGACACCCATAACTGATTTGTGCCAGCTGACTCGGGCTCGCGGAGCTCAGGCTAAGCTGCTGTTTAATTGCAGTGTAGCATTTGGGCTGGGGTTGCAGCCTGAGCTCTGGGACCCTCCCACCTTGCAGAGTTATAGAGCCCAGGCTCCAGTCCGAGCCCGAATGTCTACAGAGCAAGTAAACAGCCCCTTAGCCTGAGCCCTATGAGCTTGAGTCAGCTAGCATGGACCAGCCACAGGATTTTAATTGCAGTGTAGTCATACTCTATCAGTACCTCAGATAGACATAGAACTTGCTCTCATTGCAGCCAGTGTAGGGGTTTTTTGCCATTGATTTTATTTACAGTAGAATTGAACCTACTAGTGAACTTCCCTGACACTCCAACCTATTTGAACCCAGAAAGGTGCTTGGGGCAACGGATCTAATTACTTCATGCGCTAATTAAACTGGATCCACACTACAGTAGGCATTTTACTACAAATACTATTGTGCTTTCATCACTCAACTTTTATGAAGTCTGTAGATCTGCTTCTGACACAAGTTGACAAATCCATCAGCTATCAAGCAGATATCCTTCCTACTAGCTGTGGCTCAATCCAGGATTTTTAGGATGTCCAGCAGCTTTTCTTCTTATTCTTCTTCCTTTATGCTGCTTTTCCTTGTGAGGGTCACAGTGGCAGCATGGAGAGTAGGGAGGATCAGACCTTCTTTTCCTCCGCAACAGATTCCAGCTCCTCCTGGGGGATTCTCCAGCATTCCCAGGCCAGCCGGCAGATATAATCCCTCCAGTGTGTCCTGGGTCAGCCTTGGGGCCTCCGCCCAGTGGGGCGTGCTCAGTAGAATTCCAACAAAAGGCTCCCAGGGGGCATCCTTATCAGGTGCCAAAACCACCACAATTGGCTCCTCTTGACCTGGAGAAGCAGTGGCTCTACTCCAAGGTGCTTCCAAATAGCGAAGCTCCTCACCTTCTCTCGGAGACTAAGCCCAGCCACCCTGCGGGGAAACTTCATTTCCACCGCTTGTATCTGCAGTCTCGTCCTTTTGGTCATCACCCAAAGATCATGACCATAGGTGAGGATGGGGATGTAGAGTGACCTGTAAATCGAGAGCTTAGTCTGAGAACTCAGCTCCCACTTCACCAACATGGATGGGTACAGTGCCCACCTCACTGCCGCCACTGCACCAATCCCCTGGCCAGTCTCCTGCTCCTGCTTGCCATCACTCATGAACAAGACGCCTTGATACTTGAACTCATCCACTAAGGGCATGTTCTCCCCCCTCACCAGGAGAGAGCAGTCTACTTTCTTCCAGAGAGGACCATGACCACTGATTTGGAGGTGCTGATTCTCATCCCAGCTGCTTCACACTCCGCAGAGAAACGTTCGAGTACACGTCAGAAATCGCAGTCTGAAGAAGTAAGAAGGACAACACCATCTGCAAACAGCAAAAATGCCACCTCTGAGTCCCCATACTGGGTGCACTCCACAGCTTGACTGAGCCTTGATATCCTGTCCATGAAAATCCAGCGGCTTTTTGACCAAGTTAATTAAAAAACTGAAAAACCAGTCATCTTTAAGCACTGTATGAATCTACTCCATCTCCTTGTAATAGCATTCCGTTGGTGTATGTTCAGCCTCGATCAAATTTGTGGGTAACACCAAAATTGGAAGGGTAGCAAATGTACAGGTGAACAAAATCAAACTGCAAAGCAACCCAGGGAACTTAAAGCGGTTGGGCTGCAGGCAATACAGGGAACTAACTACTGATAAATATATTAATACTATATGCACGGGGGAGGAAATAAGTAGCACAGCTTGAACAGGATGGTGGGTGTGGGAAACGTCCAAGCTGCCATACTATGATTATTTCCATTTTGTCTCTTTAGTACCATCTTAATATTAAGTTTTTGTGTAACTAATCGCTATAGTTGCCACAGGCAAGGAGCAAGATCAGGAGCTGAAAGCTGGGTGGAGAGGGCCGGCAAGAGGATCTTTATCTTTATAAGTGGCCCATACTATGAAAGGGTATAAGAGCCATCACTCCAGCACCAACTATGTAAAAACACTGCAGTGGCTACAAATATACATACATACAGAGAAATTCACTAAGGTGATCCATTTTTTTTGCAATTGCATCTTTGTCTGTAATTTCATTGCATTTAGACTTTTTTTTTTGGTGTGGTGAATCCATCATGGTTTCCTTCTGACAGGCTAATATCAACATCCCAATGGGAGCATTTCGACCTGGAGCAGGGCATCCTCCCAAAAGAAAAGAATTTACACCTGAAGTGGAGGAGGTAAGAAAAAGAATATTTAAACTTAATGCAGGAGAATCTCTGCAGTTTATGTGCTATGCAAGCCACTTTATCTAGGCTACAGTACAAAATGCCAATCCTAGTTATCACAGGCATCCGTACGCCAATCCAAATTGGAAATCAACAACTGACTATTGAATACAGTTGATATACCTGGTGTTATTTTTGAAGCCAAAACATACATGGTAATATAAACAAATACTGGGGTATGGCGCTTCGTTAAGAGAATGGGATCAGCAGTGACGGGTGAGGGGAAGGCAGTGATGGGAAAGCAAGCCAGCACTTTGGGGAGTGTACATTGCACTGTGTATAGCTCTAGCATCGTTTACTCCTGACTGGGGCAATGGGGAGACCCAAAGGGGGATTATGACATCCCAGGCTACTCCAGGGACACCGATGATCTATCCCTAAAAGGGAAAATTTAGGATATTTTTGGACAAATTATCAGCTTTTTCCTCCAGCTACTATAGACACTTCAGACTTGTAATTTTCTTACTTAAGGTTAATTCTTTCCTCCCCTCTTATCAGTTTCATTGTTAATCAAAACAGAAGAGGTTATTTTTGCTAAATTTTCTTATATACTTTGCAGTAATGATGCTCTGTTTATAAAGTCATTTTGGAGGGAAAAAACTGATCTAACTTATTTTTGAATTAGGCATTTTGGAAAGAAAATGTATAAAGTGACCTTGCAAGCACAGATGTTTTTCTCTTCCAAAAAAAAATTAAAATATATTTTCTATTTAGTAATTACATTTTGAAGGAATGCAAAAGATGTTAAAAAGAAACTAATAAAGCATGCACGAGGGTTGGTAGTATTTGAGAAATAAGATAAATGGCTAACACAGTTTGATTTAGTTGGATGATTGAATTATAGCTTTGCTCTTCAGTTATGTGTATATTATATATGAAACAGGAACTATAGAATTAAAGTTTTTGGTCTGATCCTGTAGCCTTTACTTCCCCAAACCAATGGGATTATTCACATGAGTAAAGGCTGCTGAATTAGTCCTTGTAGTAGCAATGGAACATAAATGTTCCCAGTGGATTTGTTTTTCCTGTTTATTTAGCTTTTGTAGTACAATCCATGGTTCTATCTTAAAGGCCATTAGAGACAAATCTATCTTTTTCTTAACAGTTATGAACATTATGGGCTATATTTTGAGAACCTGTTAAGGAAGATATTTGTCACATTCAATGGGTTGAAATCCTTGTAGGTTTTGTATGTGAAAAAAATTGAGTGAAAGAGCATGTAGCAAGCAAATTGAGTGGGAGGACACGGGAATTTCAAAAAAGGACACTGTCTCTTCACCTAGATATTTGCTTCCAAAGTCTTAGCACCACCAGGCATCTTATTGACTCTTTAGACTTCCTTTGATAAAGTTAGAGACCAAATTCTAATCTCAGCTGCAAAGTGCACATTGCACACATAGTGGGGAATAATTTGAGGTAAGTAAAAAGAACGAGGAGTACTTGTGGCACCTTAGAGACTAACAAATTTATCTGAGCATAAGCTTTCATGGGCTAAAACCCACTTCATCATATGCATGCAGTGGAAAATACCGTAGGAAGATATATATATACAAAGGACATGAAAAAATGGGTGTTTCCATATTAATTATAATGAGAGTAATCAGTTAAGGTGGGCTATTATCAGCAGGAGAAAAAAAAACTTTTGTAGTGATAATCAGGATGGCCCATTTCCAACAGTTGACAAGAAGGTGTGAGTAACAGTAGGGGAAAAAATTAGCATGGGGAAATAGGTTTTACTTTGTGAAATGACCCATCCACTCCCAGTCTTTATTCAAGCCTAATTTAATGGTGTCCAGTTTGCAAATTAATTCCAATTCTGCAGTTTCTCATTGGAGTCTGTTTTTTAAGTTTTTTGTTGGAGTATTGCGACTTTGAGGTCTGTAATCAACTGATCAGGGAGGTTGAAGTGTTTTCCGACTGGGTTTTGAATGTTATAATTCTTGACATCTGATTTGTGTCCATTTATTCTTTCACGTAGAGACTGTCCGGTATGCCCAATGTACATGGCAGAGGGGCATTGCTGGCACATGATGTCATATATCACATTGGTAGAGTGCGGGTGAACGAGCCTCTGATAGTGTGGCTGATGTGATTAGGTCCTATGATGGTGTCCCCTGAATAGATATGCAGACAGAGCGGGCAATGGGCTTTGTTGCAAGGATAGGTTCCTGGGTTAGTGTTTTTGTTGTGTGGTGTGTGGTTGCTGGTGAGTATTTGCTTCAGGTTGGGGGGCTGTCTGTAAGGGAGCCTGGCCTGTCTCCCAAGATCTGTGAGAATGAGGGTCATCCTTCAGGATAGGTTGTAGATCCTTGATGGCACACATCTGAGGTTAAAAAGTAACCCTAAAAATAATGTATAGACTGGAACATCTCCAAAACATGTCCAAATCTTACACGGTCCCAAAGACCAAAATGATTGCTGCCTTAGTCAGTTACAACACAGCACTACAAAATAGAACTGTGTTGTAACTGATTTGGGCAGCAATCATTTTTAAACAGGTCCCCTACAGATTTGGAATTGTAGTTCATCCTGGCCCTTATTCTTTTCTGCTTATTCAAGTTATCAGGCAATGAAACTGTGCAAGAAAACAATACAGTCTGGTAACCATCTGTGACTGCTGAGACCTTCTGCTGCCTCCCTTCCTCTCCTTCTCCATTAATTTACTTATTCTATTTGCCTTAATCCCAGATTGTGAGGTCACCTGGACACTGTTCAGTGCCTAGTACAATGTGGTCCTGATTCCTGATTGTGGTCCTTACACATTACCACAACAGAAAAAATATATAATGGTAATAATAAATATGAAGAAAACCAACACATATTCTTACTGTAGTACAGTATACTTTGTATGGTGCTTAAATGAAGTCAGAATTAGAGTTGGATTTATACTGTGATCAATTTTTTGTGATATTCACTCTAGTTTGTTATGTTTATGCCCCAGGAGCATTCTGTTTCCCAAAGAGTAGTAGATTTACTTGTACTAGCTCTCACATTTGCAGTAAGTATGCACAAGTATTTCTATGAGAAATGATATATTTTAACAGGAATAGAATACCGGAATAAACCTTTCACCAATACTCTGGCTCTTAGGCAATGAAACAAGACAGACAAACATTTGATTGCATCATTAGTAACATGCATGCACATGTAAGTTATTTTGCATTAATTAGATAATACAAAATTAAATACAAATTTTTCAAGCCAATCAAATGTATAGTAGCCTAATTTTCCTCACAAAAAGCCCTTGTGGCCCAGAAAGGAAGAAGTTAAAATGTTTCTACAATTCTCTGTTGATCTGCTGCTTCTTCCTGAGAAATTGAAGCCATAGTAGATTCACTCTTCCTCCTGGAAAAACAATGAGGAGTCCTCATGGCACCTTAGAGACTAGCAAATTTATTTGGGCATAAGCTTTTGTGGGATATAACCCACTTCATCAGATGCATGGAGTGGAAAATACAGTAAGCAGGGATAAATATACAGCATACGAGAAGATGGAAGTTGCCTTACCAAGTGGGAGGGGTCAGTGCTAATGAGGCCAAATCAATTAGGGTGGATGTAGCTCATTCCCAACAGTTGACAAGAAGGCGTGAATATCAACAGAGGGAAAATTACTTTTTGTAGTGCTAACAATGCCAATTCAATCAAAGTGGATGTGGCCCTTTCTCAACAGTCAGGGCCGGTTCCAGGCACCAGCAAAGCAAGAAGGTGTTTGGGGTGGCCAATGGAGAGGGGCGGCACGTCCGGCTCTTCCGCGGCAATTTGGCGGCAGGTCCCTCACTCCCTCTCAGAGCAAAGGACCAGCCGCGGAATTGCTGCCAAAGACTGAAGTGGCAGCAGTAGAGCTGATCGCGATCGCAGCCTTTTTTTTTTCTTTTTCCTGCTTGGGGCGGAGCAAGCCCTGCCAACAGTTGACAAGAAGGTCTGAGTATCAACAGAGGGGAAATTATTTTTTGTAGTGACCCAGCCACTTCCAGTCTTTATTCAGGCCTAATTTGATGGTGTCAAGTTTGCAAATTAATTCCAATTCTGCAGTTTATCATTGAAGTCTGTTTTTGAAGTTTTTTTGTTGAAGAATGGTGACTTTTAAGTCTGTTATTGCGTGTCCAGGGAGACTGAAGTGCTCTCCTACTGGTTTTTGAATGTTACAATTCTTGACATCTGATTTGTGTCCATTTATTCTTTTGCGTAGATACTGTCTGGTTTGGCCAATGTACACAGCAGGGGGCATTGCTGGCACATGATGGCATATATCACATTGCTAGATGTGCAGGTGAACGAGCCCTTGATGGTGTGGCTGATGTGGCTGCAGGCAGCCATTTAGGCGCTACCATTTAGGCGACCTAGGCAATGGCCTAGGGCGCCAGAATTTTGGGGGGGTGCTATTTTGCCAGGGGGGCGGCATGCGGGTCCGGTGGACCTACCGCAGTCATGCCAGCGGACGGTCTGCTGCTGGAAAGGCTCTGGTGGAGCTGCCGCAGTCATTTCAGCGGACGGTGCACTGGTCTAAAGGCTCCAGCAAACCTACCGCAGTCATGCCTGCGGCAGGTCCACCAGAGCCTTTAGATCAGCAGACCGCCCGCCGGCATCACTGCGGCAGCTCCACCGGAGCCTTTCCGGCAGCAGACCATCCGCCGGCATGACTGCGGTAGGTCCACCGGACCTGCGGGGGGCAGCAAAATGACCGTTCGCCTAAGACGTCAGAAACCCTGGCGCCGCTCCTGGCTGCAGGGCCAGTGTTACCATTAAGGCGAACTAGGCGGTTGCCTAGGGCGCCAAGATTTGAGGGCACCAAAAAGCGGTGCCCCCAATTTTTTTTACAGCAGTTCCTCCCTGAGCACGTGGTCGCTGCTCCACTTCTCCTGCCTCCCAGGCTTGCAGTGCCAATCAGCTGTTTGACGCCGCAAGTGTGGGAGGAGAATTAGAGCGGGGAAGTGTGCAGTGGAGCACAGGTGAGTTGGGGTGGGAGGTGCTGCACGGCTCCCAAGGGGGAGCCTCAGGACAGAGGGGGAGCTGCCGCAGGAATGGGGGCACCTCAGGGTGGAGGAGGGGGTGGGGAGCTGCTGCAGGGCTGGAGGAGGGGGCGCAAGGTGGAAGTTTTGTCTAGGGCGCGAAACTTCCTTGCACCAGCCCTGTGTGGCTGGGTCCTATGATGGTATCCCTTGAATAGATATGCGGACAGAGTTGGCAACAGGGTTTGTTGAAGGGGTTGGTTCCTGGGTTAGTGTTTTTGTTGTGTGTGGTGTGTGGTTGCTGGTGAGTATTTGCTTCAGGTTGCGGGGCAGTCTGTAAGCGAGGACTGGCCTGTCCCCCAAGGTCTGTGAGAGTGAGGGATTGTCCTTCAGGATAGGTTGTAGATCCTTCATGATGCTCTGGAGAGGTTTTAGTTGGGGGCTGTAGTTGATGGCTAGTGACGTTCTGCTACTTTCTTTGTTGGCCCTGTCCTATACTAGGTGAGTTCTGGGTACTCTTCTGGCTCTGTCAGTCTGTTTCTTCACTTCAAGACTAACACAGCTACCCTTCTGAAACCTCTTCCTCCTGGAGCTATATTTGGTCCATCAATGACTAGAAATAATACTATATGACTTACAGAACCAATCACAACCAACCAGTTTTGAATTTTTAATATCAGGTATCAAATATCAAGAGCAAAGTCAATCCACAGAGAAAAAAATCTCACTGAACAAACAAACAAAAAAGAATGTCACCTAAATCCACCAAATACATTAGTTTAAGGAAATCATGATCCCTTAGCAGATATTCCTTGACTTAAAAAAGATAGGATAAATTAATCAAGTTATTTGCTTTAAAACTATTCATTCAGCTCCAACCACTATTGATTGATATTGTAATCATATAGAACAATGTGTCTCAAACTGGGGGCCTCGACCCAAAAGGGGGTCACAAGCCTATTGCAGGAGGGTCACGGTATTGTCATCCTTACTTCTGCGCTGCCTTCAGAGCTGGGCCGCCAGAAAGGGTGGCTGTTAACTGGGCACCCAGTTCTGAAGACAATGCAGCCGCCAGCAGCAGTACAGAAGTAAGTGGCAATACCGTATCATGCCACCCTTACTTCTGTGCTGCTGCTGGCAGCGGCACTGCCTTCAGACCTGGACACCAGGCTCTGAAGGCAGCGCTGCTGCCAGCAGCACCACAGACGTAATGGTGGTATGGTATGGGGGGTGTTGTTACTTTTGTGAGGTCACCAGAGCCTGAAATATTTTCAAAGGGGGTTCCAGCAAAACAAGTCTGAGAACTCCTGATATAGAACCTAGGCTGAAAAAAACTTAACCTCCTTGCTGAAAAACTACCTACCCACACATAAGGTCAATCGAGATGAGATGTCCCAGTTGTAGACTGTAGGCACTGCCACAGTATAAATGTTAAACCACTACTATTAATAATAATAATAATAAATGGCCCTTTCCAGTCTTAATGCCAAGGAAACAGTAGGAATTAGGGATGGGGGGTTGAGAGGGGAAGAATTACGCTGTCTTCAGTAACAGCATTGCACAGATGGCACCTGGCTTGACATCTCCTTCTCACAGAGAGAAGCTGTCACCATCTGTCTTGTAGTTGTATTAAGACTAGCTTGATTGAAACCTAAATCCAAGAAAGACAGAGTGATGTAACTGGACAGAGGGAAAGATTCTGAAGACTTGGCCAAAACCATGACTTCATCATCTTTTGAGGTCATCTACCTACCAATTGATACAACAAGGTAATACACAGTTCTGGGCTTGTTCTGAATGTTTCACTACTTCTGGACATCTGAATTAAAGTTGGGTGCAAAACAGGGTTTTTTGTTCGTTGGCAATTTAGAAAAGAAAAAAATGAGTTTGGATCAAACAAAGCATTTCATTTAAAAAAATGAAATGTTTCCTTGTGATTTTGAGCATTTTTAAATAACTTTGAATTTTTAAAAATAAAATTAAAGGAAATTTTGAAAGGAAAAGTTGTTTCAGACTGAAAAATCAAAACATTTCATTTAGAAAATTTCAAAACTGACTGTTTTGATTTTTTTCTTCAAAATAAAAAATTCAGCAAAATCAGCATGTACTCAGGAAGGTATTTGGTATCACTTTTTGCTGGAAAAAAAGTTGTCTGTAGAAAAGTTCACCCAACACTACTCCACATGGTGTTAGAATCCAGAAATGCATCCCTACCAGTCATAGCTGGACCAGCCACATAGATTTATCACCTCCAGCTTCAGTCACGGCAATGTACGACAAATAAGGGTTGTCAATGGAAGACCATGAAGAAGCTGCAGATAATACAGCATGTGGTAGGCCATCTTATAACTAACACAGATGACAAGCACATACCCCATCCTCATCCCCAATGTTCCAACACGCTACATTAGCTCCCTATTTGATTCCAGACCCAGGTCTTGGTCTTAATTTTAAAGATTCCGCACTAGGCTGTGTCGCAAATATCTCAAAATCCATCTCTTTCACAGGGCCTGATCCAAAGCTCACTGGAGTCAATGGAAAAACTCCAATTGACCTTAATAAGCTTTGGATCAGGACCTTAATGCCCATGAGCTACCATCACAGCTCTGCTCATCAGAGACTCGGGAGTTGCCCAGGGTTAAAAATCACAGGTGCACAATATTAGTTTTCTCAGTAGCCAGAGCTCATGGCTATGTAACTCTGCAAGATACTAGGTCATTAAAATGGACATTTACTTTTCTTCCTTTTGGCTGCCTATGGCACTACACCAGATTCACTTCCATTATTCCTTGGACATAGTAAATTGCTACTCACATGTAGAAAGATGTAAATCCTTGTGCATTCAGTACACTTTAATAACGTATTTTTCAAAACACATGTAGGCATCTCAGGGCATCTATTAATAAAGTTAATTCCCTCTTCAGCTGTCCAGTTTCCATTGTGATTACATTTAGCATCAAAAAACCTTTTTACATTTCCCAATTAACTGACCTCTGTTTATGCTCAAGAGATTTGTACAGTTATCGTAAGGTGACTATTTTCCCTTTGCACAGAGCATTCCTGCTTCTACAGAGGAGGAGAAGGAGAAGAAGCAGTTCCCAGGAGCCAAGAAACTTCCAGGCCCTGCTGTCAACTTATCAGAGATCCAGAATATAAAGAGTGAGCTGAAATTTGTCCCCAGAGCTGACCAGTAGTAGAAAAGAACAGGTGAGTAAAAGAGATCTTTCTTTGCTGTGGCTTTAGGAATGACAGGCAGATCCAAAGCCCATTTATGTCAATAAGAGTCTTTCCATTGACTTCAGTAGACTGTGGAACAGGCCCTAAATTTGAAAGAGAAAGTCTGCTTCATGAATAGACGTTCATGGTCTCTGGAATTCTACAGCGTTTAAAACTCAAATCTTGTAGGAGAGCACCTGAGAGTTTGCATCTGATCATTTTTGGCATGTACCAGCTTCACTAACAAAAAAGTACTCTGCTATTATGAATATTAGAGCCAGCTTAATAAAGCCAAATTCATGTCTCACAATCATGCAGAACAAGTGGCAAAATATAGAACTTATTTTTATGTACATAAACTATAAAGAAGTTAATTGTAATGCAGAACAATTAGGTCAGGAAGTACTACCTCCTTTAGGTAAACATTTATACTTATTTTATTTTTGTGGTTCCAAAAGATGTATGTACACGTGTGCGCGAACACATACACACACGCAATCACAGTTAGAAGCTTGTCTAGCAAAGCTTCTGGCTATTTTTAGACTTGAGTCTATGATCAGTAGCAAAGCTTTTAAAAAGAAAAATTCATCAACAATAGCAAAGACATTGATTTTAAAATTATTTTCACCTGATTTTGAACAAGTCTTGTAAATCTTTCTAAGTCTTGGCCTCTGTTGTCTTACCTTCTGGCTATTTTTAGACTTGAGTCCTAAAGCAAGGAACCTTCATCTCTATTAAAAAAAGCATTGGCTGACTTCCTTTAAAAGCCTGAATCTGTAAAGGTGCATCAGGCAGTAACAATGAGGGTTCAGTTCTACAGGGAGGGGGGCAAAACTGATCCTGGCTAAAAATAGCAAAAGTGATTTGGGTCACATAGTATCTAACAGAACAGTACATTTGCCAATTACTTCTATTGAAACAAGTCCTTTGTGTCCTGGAGAAAGGCAGAGGAGCTGTAAGTGAAATAAAAGAATGGCATCTGGAATCTTCTGCCTAGTCCCATAAAATAAGAACAAAGCAACATAAAACATAATGCAGGAGGATTCTGTAACTGCCGAACTGAAGAGTATCCGGGGCCTGAAAGGATATGATGTGCAATCAAAGTGATTTGGCCCAAAACACATTGTAACATTTATTTGTTTTTGTGTATAACATAAATGTGTCCATTTACAAAAAACCCCAAACAAATAAAAAAAACCTTTAATACTTTATTGTGTTTCGACTGCTGTGGCAAAATGTTCCTGTGATTTTCAAGTAACAACAACAGAGGCTTTCTCCCTAGGAAACCTGGAAAAAGATAAATTAACCTTTTTGCAAAATGTAATATTGTAGTCATCATATTAAAGCAGTGCCCAGAGAAATATGAATTTTTAATGCAGAACTTTAAAGTTTCCTCCCTCTATAGGAAATATTCAGACCTAAATTTAACCCTGGATTTAGTTTCAGATGACTGTTATTCTTAGTGTTTGAAAATTGTTATCTTATAATTAGTCTACTGGGGATCTAGCAATGATATTTATCACATGCCCTGAAGTGCAATATAAGAAAATACATTGCTATATGGATGAATACCCAACTAAATTAAATCTTTAAAGCTGTTAGATCATCATACAGCAGAATAACTTGCCATTGCAGTTGTATTCCCTTCTTCCCCGACCCGTCTTCTCATGTTTTTATTGCTTCTCAGGTTGGGAGAGTGACATGAATGGGGGTGCTGCTGAATCAGGCTGCTCAAAGAAAGTGAAGGGATTAAGGAATGCCTTAGAAAGGGATGAAGGGGAACTTTTGGCTCTGTAGGGGCTTTTATATCCCAGCCCAGAGAGCTTCCATTAGGAGGCGAGGATGCTATATGGTGCTGTATCACCCCATGGCCCAGTTCCTTCCCATTGGAGTCTATGCTTTGGGTTGGCAGTGACTGGAGGAGCAGCTCCAGCAGTGGCAGCAGCATTGGTAGTCTAGTTGCAGGTGTGGGTAGAAACAAAAAGAGGAGCCCACATGGTGCAGTAACTCCTTGTCAGGGCCATGGGATGGGAGGCCCAGCCCCTTCTTCTGGCCATGTTTATAAATGCACTCCCTTGGGTACCAGTCATGCTTTTAGCTAGAATTTGGCCTAAGGAGAGTGCTCGGCCATATGACTTGCCTATCATTGAAGTGTTGTTTGACTCATTAATAAGCTAACTTGCCAGACCCTTGTACCCTTAGGTTGTTTGGCTGTCATGTATCAACATTGTTATTTTCCAGCCTTTGGTGTGGCCCTGCTCCCCAGCCTTCCTCTCTATATTGTCACTCTTATGCACAAACCATCTTGTTCACCTTCCTGTGAAGACAAAGTTCAGATTCCTTTGAGAACTGCAGCAATTAACTTTTCTCTGATATAACAGTCAAAACCCAAATCAGTTTATATTAAACAATAGAACTCTTAGGAAACAAAGAAGGCCAAACTGGATCAGATCTGAGGTCCACCTGTTGGGTATCCTATTGCTAACAATGTCCAGTGCTTCAGAGGAAGGTGTAAGAACTCCACAGTAGGGAGATAGGGGATAATCTGTTCCCACATTAGATCTAATTCTGATCTCTAATAGCTAGAGATTGTCTTAAATCCTGATGTTTGGGACTGAGTCTACTGTTAATTTACAGAAATGAGTTAGGGTACATCAGTACAGCAAAAAGGCCCCATGGCAGAAGGTCTGAGAGCCAGGGTCAAATGACTCAGGCTTGCGGGGCTTGCACTACAGGGCTAAAAGTAGCAGTGTAAATGTTCCTGCTTGGGCTGGAGTCTGGGTGGGTCTCAGAGCCTGGGCTCCAGCCCAGGTGAGTATGTCTACACTGCTATTTTTAGCCCAGTAGTACAAGCCCCATGAGCCCAAGTCCCTTGAGACTCTGAGTATTTTTGCAGTGTAGACGTACCCTTAGTCAAATAACAAGCACAGGGGGAGGGAGAGCTATGGAAAGTTCTCCTCAGCAGGCCTAGACTTTGTATTGTGGTGATTGTAGGGTTACTGCCTGAATAACCTGTTAGAAATCTGTCCGACTTCTAAAAAGCTGTCAACGGAGCAGCATCTCTAACAGTGGCTTCACTTGAGAGAAATGAGCCTTCGAGTAGTAGGGCTCTTCTACCCCTTAGTTATAAGAGTGGCTTTCTTTGATGTGTAGATACCAATTATTTATAAAATATGTTTATTTCCCTATTGTGGTGTTAAATGGTCACATTAACTTTCCTTGCAATCACACTCTTGTTTGTAAGTACAAAAGTATCATTTCTATTACCCAACATAGAATGCCTTTAAACTGCATTGTGCTTGAGAGAGTTTCCTTCTTTCTTTCCCTGGTCATTCTTTCAGACACAGTCTTTGGTTAGCTTGTCCTTTATCCCCACGTTTAAGCAGAACAAGAGGAAACAGCTAACACTGAAATACAAGAATACAAACCCTAGGCATCCTCTCTAATGAACACGCTTTGTCCTGCTAATGTTTGTACTCTACACCTTGCTTGTACTCTGCCATGGTATCAGCTCATATTGATAAGTCAGCACAGCCCTGGAGTTTCAGATTAAGGGGAAAACCTATTCACTTCACTATGCCTGAGCTACTGGGGCCATTCAGAGCTAGGATGAGATTACAGAAACCTCCCTCCAGGACCCTGAGTAGTAACACAGGCAATAAACAATAATAATAAAAAAGTCACTGCATATTTGTTGCTTCCACCTCCAGACTGTGGTAGAGTCTGCAAGTCTGCATTCCCCCTATACTTTGTACATCCAGCTTCCTGCCCCCCCCCGCCCTCTCTCCCCCCACCAGGGTATATGACTGATGGATCTGATTGTCTGCAGCTTCACCAGCTCCATACACACTCCTTCCCCAAGCCCCCTGGGTGCTGGGGTACATTCCATCCCCACTGAGCTGGGCTCCCTGGCATGGAGTTCTGAAATCCTAGTTTTCTTCTGCAGTAATTGCGATGCAGGCAGGACCCTCTGCAGTCAAGGGTAAGGGAGCAGGATGGTCTCATCAGAGGATAGTGCAGTATGCACAGCTACAGCAGCCAGCAAACAGGGCTGTAAACGGGAGTTTCAGAGGGAGTTCTCGCGGAGGAGCAGGTTTTTGTAGTTTGTGGATTGTATTGTGTAATTTGTATGTGTGGAGGCTGCTAGGGGCAGTGTGCTAGGAGAGCAGCTGAGCCCTGATTAGGGGGCGGGGCTTACTTGATTAGGGGTCATATAAAAGTAGCTAGCCAATCAGGCAGCAGCACAGCAGCCAGCAAACAGAGCTGTAAACAGGGGAGTTTCAGAGGAAGTTTACAGGGGGAGGTTGCAGGGGAGACTAAGAGAGCTTGACAGAGGAACTGACAGGCTAGTAAAGGGAGTGAGTGGTGGTCTGTCAGTGTTCTGGTGCCTGTTGGGGGTTTGTGTTGTGCTGTGTTTCTTGGACTACCAGGTTCTAGGTGAGAAGGCTATGACCGATACAGAGGCAGCAGTGAAAGACACAATGAGGCTGACTGGATGCGCAAGCTGCGGCATGTACATGATCCTGGAGGGGGTACCTGAAAAGAGTTTTGTCTTCATGAAGTGCTGTCTGATAGAGCTGATGGAAGAAAAGATCCGAGGACTGGAGATGCAGGTGGAAACTCTGGTCGAGTTTAGAAGGGGGTTCGAGCAGATGATGGAGCACAGACACGAGGGGGCTGAAGGGATAAGCTCAGAGTTGCAGATGGAATCAGGACCAAAGAATTCTGAGGAGACTGCTGGGTGAGGAAAGTGGATGGTGGAAGCATGTGACTAAGAGAACCAGGCAGAGGAAAAGACGGGCCAGTGAAGGGGAAATAGAACTCAGGAACAGGTTTGCAGAGTTGGAAGATGAGGAAGGGGCACAGCAGGTGGTTGCTGAAGGAGCGAGGGCAAGGAAAAAGAGAAGAGCTGTTAGTCCTACACGAGGAGGGGAGGAGTCAATGGAGGCAACACCAAATATAAGCCCCAGGAGGATTGTAAGGGTGAATAGGAATCGAGAGGACTTGCAGCCAGTGGGTGCAGGGGACAGACCGGAGAATCACACTGTCACTAGGAAAAGGCAGGTCTACGTGATTGGAGACTCCTTACTGAGAAGAATAGACAGGTCTGTAACTAGAGCTGATAAGGAGAACAGACGGGTGTGCTGTCTGCCGGGTGCTAAGATACGGGATGTGGACCTAAGGCTGAAAAGGATCCTAACAGGAGCGGGGAAGAATCCGCTGATTGTCCTTCATGTGGGAGTGAATGATATGGCTAGATTCTCACTGGAATGTGTCACGGGAGACTATGCTAGACTGGGGAAGACGCTTAAGGAAATCGAGGCTCAGGTGATCTTCAGTGGGATTCTGCCTGTTCCTAGAGAAGGGCAACAAAGGTGTGACAAGATTATCGCGATCAACAGATGGCTCAGGCAGTGGTGCTATAAGGAGGGCTTTGGGATGTACGGCCATTGGGAAGCGTTTATGGACAGAAGACTGTTCTCTCGGGATGGACTTCACCTGAGTAAGGAGGGAAATAGACTTCTAGGATGGAGGCTCGCCTAACTGATTAAGAGAGCTTTAAACTAGGAATTTGGGGGAGATGGTTGGGAGATGTCCAGGTGATCTCCATGCTGGAATTTAACCTTGAGAGGGAAGAAAACAAAGTAAGAGGGGATACAGCCGTGGACAGAAGAATTGACATAAGGAGGAAGGGTAGTGTAGATACCACACCAACAGGTGATGCTGGTAGTAGAATATCTGTGCCTAACAGGGTAAAGAATGTCAGTGGAGCCAAACGACAAAAATTAAGATGTCTGTACACTAATGCAAGGAGCCTAGGTAACAAAATGGAGGAACTAGAGCTACTGGTGCAGGAAGTGAAACCAGATATTATAGGGATAACAGAAACATGGTGGAATAGTAGTCATGACTGGAGTACAGGTATTGAAGGCTATGTGCTGTTTAGGAAAGACAGAAATAAAGGCAAAGGTGGTGGAATAGCATTGTACATCAAGGAGGAGGTTAATTGTAAAGAAATAAGAAGTGACAGAATGGACAAGACAGAGTCTGTCTGGACAAAAATTACACTGGGAAAGAAAGCTACTAGAGCCTCCCCTGAGATAGTGCTTGGGGTGTGCTACAGACCGCCGGGATCTGATTTGGATATGGATAGAGACCTCTTCAATGTTTTTAATGAAGTAAACACTAATGGGAAATGTGTGATCATGGGAGACTTTAACTTCCCAGATATAGACTGGAGGACAAGTGCTAGCAAGAATAGTAGGGCTCAGATTTTTCTGGATGTGATAGCAGATGGATTTCTTCACCAAGTGTTGAAGAACCAATAAGAGGGGATGCCGTTTTAGATTTGGTTTTGGTGAGTAGTGAGGACCTCATAGAAGAAATGGTTGTAGGGGACAACCTTGGTTCGAATGATCATGAGCTAATTCAGTTCAAACTAGATGGAAGGATAAACAAAAATAGATCTGGGACTAGGGTTTTTGACTTCTCAAGGGCTAACTTTAAAGAATTAAGGAAATTAGTTAGGGAAGTGGATTGGACTGAAGAATTTGTAGATCTAAATGCGGAGGAGGCCTGGAATTACTTTAAGTCGCAGCTGCAGAAACTATCAGAAGCCTGCATCCCAAGAAAGGGGAAAAAAAACATAGGCAGGAGTTGTAGACCAAGCTGGATGAGCAAGCATCTCAGAGAGGTGATTAAGAAAAAGCAGAAAGCCTACAAGGAGTGGAAGAAGGATGGGATTAGCAAGGAAAGCTACCTTAGTGAGGTCAGAACATGTAGGGATAAAGTGAGAAAGGCTAAAAGCCATGTAGAGTTGGACCTTGCAAAGGGAATTAAAACCAATAGTAAAAGGTTCTATAGCCATATAAATAAGAAGAAAACAAAGTAAGAAGAAGTGGGACCGCTAAACACTGAGGATGGAATGGAGGTTAAGGATAACCTAGGCATGGCCCAATATCTAAATAAGTACTTTGCCTCAGTCTTTAATAAGGCTAATGAGGTGCTTAGGGATAATGGAAGGATGACAAATGGGAATGAGGATATGGAGGTGGATATTACCACATCTGAGGTAGAAGCCATACTTGAACAGCTTAATGGAACAAAATCGGAGGGCCCAGATAATCTTCATCCAAGAATATTAAAGGAAATGGCGCATGAAATTGCAAGCCCATTAGCAAGAATTTTTAATGAATCGGTAAACTCAGCGGTTGTACCGTACGACTGGAGAATTGCTAACATAGTTCCTATCTTTAAGAAAGGGAAAAAAAGTGATCCAAGTAACTATAGGCCTGTTAGTTTGACATCTGTAGTATGTAAGGTCTTGGAAAAAATTTTGAAGGAGAAAGTAGTTAAGGACATTGAGGTCAAGGGTAATTGGGACAAGTTACAACATGGTTTTACTAAAGGTAGATCGTGCCAAACCAACCTGATCTCCTTCTTTGAGAAGGTGACAGATTATTTAGACAAAGGAAATGCAGTAGACCTAATTTACCTCGATTTCAGTAAAGCATTTGACACGGTTCCACATGGGGAACTATTAGTTAAATTGGAAAAGATGGGGATAAATATGAAAATTGAAAGGTGGATAAGGAACTGGTTAAAGGGGAGATTCCAACAGGTCGTACTGAAGGGTGAACTGTCAGGCTGGAAGGAGGTTACTAGTGGAGTTCCTAAAGGATCAGTTTTGGGACCAATCTTATTTAACCTTTCTATTACTGACCTTGGCACAAAAAGCGGGAATGTGCTAATAAAGTTTGCGGATGACACAAAGCTAGGGGGTATTGCTAACACGGAGAAGGACCGGGATATCATACAGGAAGATCTGGATGACTTTGTAAACTGGAGTAATAGTAATAGGATGAAATTTAATAGTGAAAAGTGCAAGGTCATACACTTAGGAATTAATAAGAAAAATTTTAGATATACATTGGGGACACATCAGTTGGAAGCAAAAGAGGAGGAGAAGGACCTTGGAGTATTGGTTGATCAGAGGATGACTATGAGCCACCAATGTGATATGGCCGTTAAAAAAGCTAATGCAGTTTTAGGATGCATCAGGCGAGGTATTTCCAGCAAAGATAAGGAGGTGTTAGTACCGTTATATAAGGCACTGGTGAGACCTCATCTGGAACACTGTGTGCAGTTCTGGTCTCCCATGTTTAAGAAGGATGAATTCAAACTGGAACAGGTTCAGAGACGGGCTACTAGGATAATCCGAGGAATGGAAAACCTGCCTTATGAAAGGAGACTCAAAGAGCTTGGCTTGTTTAGCCTGGCCAAAAGAAGGCTGAGGGGGGATATGCTTGCTCTTTATAAATATATCAGAGGAATTAATATTAGGGAGGGGAAGGAATTATTTAAGCTTAGTACCAATGTAGACACAAGAACAAATGGGTATAAACTGGACACTAGGAAGTTTAGACTTGAAATTAGATGAAGATTTCTAACCATTAGAGGAGTGAAGTTCTGGAACAGCCTTCCAAGGGGAGTAGTGGGGGCAAAAGACATATCTGGCTTTAAGACTAAGCTTGATAAGTTTATGGAAGGGATGGTATGATGGGATAGCTTAATTTTGGCAATTGATCTTTGATTATCAGCAGATAAATATGCCCAGTGGTCTGTGATGGAATGTTGGATGGGATGGGATCTGAGTTACTGCAGAGAATTCTTTCCTGAGTGCTGGCTGGTGAGCCTTGCCCACATGCTCAGGGTTTAGCTGATCGCCATATTTGGGGTTGGGAAGGAATTTTCCTCTGGGGCAGATTGGCAGAAGCCTTCCTCTGCAGCTTGCTGGTGGATTCTCTGCATCTTGAGGTCTTCAAACCACAATTTGAAGACTTCAATAACTCAGACATAGGTTAGGGGTTTGTTATAGAAGTGGATGGGTAGGGTTCTGTGGCCTACATTGTGCAGGAGGTCAGACTAGATGATCATATTGGTCCCTTCTGACCCTAAAGTCTATGAGTCTATGAGTCTATGCTACCACGTCCTGTATATACCCCCCTTCCGCAGGTGGTAGTGTCATAAGGAGCACAGTAGGGGAGAAAGAGTTAGTTTCTAGGCAAATATGAAAAATAAATTGCATTGTATAAGGTTTTCTTAGAAAGATTTACATTTTTTTGACCTTTAAATAAAATAACATAGCAATATGTTTTGTGACAAGGAGCACCTCAAGCTTACATATATAAGGAGCCACTATCACATATGTCTTATAACCTGTCTCCTTACATAATGCAGAAAAAACTCCCAGGATAGTTCCTTAGGACTTATAGGATTATCCTGTGGTGCTCTGATGGGAGAGACTCATTAGGACTATGGCAAAGTACTGAATACCATAATGGAAGCCTTCTCTCTGCCCCACACCTCCAAAGAGAGGTCCCCAACCTGGCTAAAGATGGAAGAGCACATTCATAACCTAACTCTTGCCAGTAATTTAATATCCTCAGCCTCTCAGTTTCCGTTGATCTGGGCAAGAGTGTAATATATATATATATATAACTAAAGGCGGATCAAAGGATGCTTGTGTCAGATCTCACCCACTCTCTGAGCCGCTTGTAACAGTTCGATGTAATGACTAACAGATCTAAAGGAAATCAAGATAATGCAGCTGTGCTCCTGTTTAAGAACTTTAAGTAGGAGGCAGATAGCACAGTCCAGAGTGATAAGGGAAAAGTATGGGCTAGATGAGTTTCTGGCAGTCAATTTAACATGATCGCCCACTAGGATGACCAACCCTCTTGATATTAGAGGCGTTGTCTTATACAGGCAATTATGCCCCTTTGCCTCACAAAAAAAAAAAAAAAAGTGTCCCAGTTTTTCACATTTGCTATCTGGTGACCCTGCCTCTCACCCACTCATTCGCTGTTTAGCCCAGTGTTTGTCTGAGTTCGTTTTTGCATTCTTTATCCCTAGTTTCTCTTTTGTCAACTTCAGAGAGGATCAATCCCTGTTCCTCAGCTTAAGGGGTTCTTTTCAGTATGGTCAACCCCAGGTGTTCAACAAGCATATCAGACCTCCCAAAATTATGATATTGTCTTTAAAATTAATAAATAATTTAATACATAATAAATAATAATATAATTAGTAGTAAATTATTTTGGATCTTTTTATTTGCCTTCTGATTTTTGAGCCTTTAGAGTACGGTCAGGTCATGTTTTCAGGCTTCTCTCTGCAACCATGAGTGCTAGGAAAGTTTCTTTTAAAAATGAAAATGGACTTTTCTATATAATCACTTGTCTCCAGGTGCTGAGATGTTAGGAAGAACACCAAATAGCATGAGATTCACAATAAAACTATCAGTCGGCGACATAGTCAACCTCATTCCCAGCTGCTCCAGTTGTAAGTCAATTATTCCCCCTATCTTTTTCTTTTAGAGACCAATTTCTTCATATGTTATTTCTCATGACCAGACAGGGCAGTGAGCTCCTGGAAGCTGAGTAAATGGGAAGGCTGGTGCCTCTGAAGCCGATTGTGACTGCCACCAGGAGCCACTGCTGAGACCCTCCACTCCCTCTCCTCCACTACCCATCAAATGTTACAGAGAACAGCTACCATTAACTTCCTGCCCCTTTGCAAATCAAGGAGAGTTTTCCTACAGTGCCAATGACATCCTTCGGCTTGATTTGGGGAATGGAGATAGAGAAAAGATTGAGGAGACTTTGGCTGCTTATATCCCTCAGCACAGGTGAAGGACTCTAGGAAATTTTATCAGAGTTACACAGGATAGAGTGAGGGACAGAACACACTCCTTCCTGCTGATGGCCAGGAGCACCTATATGAGCCAATCAAACAGGCAATAATTGAGCGTTGCCATTTTGGCCATTAAAACTAACTGCACTGACATCTTCAAAGTAAACATTCAAAGATTACAGAGCATTTTGCTCAACACTGGAAAAGATTTGCATTAGTTTTTTCTTTAATAGAAATGTGCAAAACAATTCTTCACATTCAGCAACAATGTCTTTATTTTAAACAGATAATTTTTATAGTTGGATGAGACATCCACAGATAAATAATTCAAACAACTGTCATATTTTATAGAAAATGTGACAAAAGCATGTACTGGTAGTTAAAATTTAAAGAAATTATATCCCATTATAGCACCTCTTAGGTTCAGAAGCTAATTTCCAGAGTCTGAAGTTGTGAACACATGCTCATGCACCTCCCCCGCACCCCGAATAAAGTAACTCCATTACAGCCTCAGTTAGGTTTACCCCACTCAGAAGTTCTAATACACTCTAAGCAACAAAAAAATTTTCATGAATGCTGTGGGGTCAGCAAATAGACCTTTTCATTTCAGTCTACAATGAGACACAGAATTTTTCAGAACAGGGAGAAGGTTGCAGCTAATTGCTTCAGAAGCAGACCATACCCTACTTCCATATGATTTTTGGGGGGTCTGAATTAGGGCTATTAAATAATTGGCTTCCTTCGATCATGGTTTACTACATAATACTGTGCCCGGAGCCTTTGTTATGAGACATATTTATACCCTGAAAACTTGCATAACTTTCTAAGGATTAGGTTGCTGTTTAATCACTGCTGAGTTGGAAACAGTGCAAAGTTGCATCCTACAAAGGAAGCCCAGAAACATAGGATGCAGGTCTCCCTTTTGGTGGAACAGCTTACTTCCCTGACATGCTGGCCAGTTGTGCTGGATAGAGCATGTGGGAAGATGGAGTGCAGCCATTGCTCTGCCTCTTGCCTACCTCTCTACATACACAATATGAATTACATCAGTTAAAAAAAAACAGTTGGAATGCAGTCTCCATAGAGCTTTCTGATCATATGATCATCTATCCCTAAAATCTAAGGCTCTATTTCTACAATCTGATCTGTGTAACAGACCTGATTCCCACAGAACGTCTCCCTGACATAAATGGAGCTTTGCATGGGCTTAAAGGCCCATTCATGTGGATCCAGTTGCCTTTGGTCATTAGAAATTGTATGGTCTGCAGGAGAAAAATACATAATATATGATTTTTCTTGAGAGCATCAAACAGAACATAGTTACAGAGCTATGAATAAGATTATATAGTGGTTTTACCTACTTATACAGGGGAATTATATCATCAGCTTAAGCCATGTGCAGTGCACCCATACAGTATGGTGATGAGCCTGTAATAAATAATATAAAGTTCAAAATGTCTTCAGCACCATAGATTGTAAGTACCTTAATCAGAGTAAAGGGCTGAGTGCTCTCAAACACACAACATACAACTCAATCCCTTATTAATGGCACAACTCATTTTTATCAAATTTACATAAATTGTAGTCAATTAAACTGACAGAATGATTCGAAATATCATGGGTTGGACATGGCAATCAAGCTAATTTATTTCTCATAGACTTAGTCCTCTCATCATTTCATTTTGTAATTTTTTCCTCCTGTCATTGGATAGGAGACAACCTAATTATGTTTTCACAAGCCTGCGCTCAGAAATCATCTAAATTACTTTTTAAATGTACTTTGGATTTTTTGTCATCTAATTTGAAACTTTGTACTGATCTCATACAGGCTACTTGTAAGGAATGTATTCTATTGCCTTTAAATAGGACAGTTTTAAATATATGGAGCTAAATCTAGAGATCCTTGCTCCTTTCTCCCTCCGCCTGTAGTTAGGCAAACTCCCATTAGGTTCAGTGACAGTTTGCCAGTCTTGAGGCCTTATCTGTATTTGGGATTAGTCCTGAGTCAACGATTGATGGCCAACAACTGGTGCAGCTGCATGAACCCACCTGTACTTCATTTTGATGGATGTCACTCATTTTAGTCCCCAGGTTACTTCTGTGCCACACAAATCGGATGTCCTGTCATTTTTCTTGTTGAAAATTATTAACATGGTAAATAAAGAATCATGAAATTGAGGCTGAAGTCCAAATTGGTTATACTAAGGGAATGAATCCCACAACATTTTAAAGTTTCCTACTTGAATAACGTTTTGGTCTCTCTCATTCTGAGCCTTTGTCACATGTTATATTCCACATTTGGGCATTGGCATGTTGTAGCTGCTCTGGGGAAAACCTCAAATGTAGATAACAAAAGCCAATTAAGCAAACCTCCGCTTGAAATCTCAGGTCAGCCAAACCAGTACAAACTGTGGTTTTTCTTGTCTACATTTAGGGATTGCTTTGGTGCAACTACATCTGTAATTGACCACCAATGCTATAAATCCCAACCACCGACAAGAATAGAGTAAAAGCCTCAGCATTGAGGCCCGCAGTCAGAAGTTCCTCTCCCCTTTGGTAACCTTTACTTTGATTTGATAACACTGTCATTAATCCTTCAGCTTTTAATTCTCTTGGGTCTTTGTTCATGTTTGTTGCCCTGGAGCAAACCTTGTTCTAAATTGCCACTATGCCCAGCACAACCATACAGAGCCGCTCATGATGCACAAAGGCACTCCTGGAGCAAAGAACAGCAATCAAAAAAAAGTGCAATCTGCACTCTTCCTGTTCCAAACAAACTCACAAACAAGCAAGCAAACGAGTGGCAGACAAAGAATATAAGAGCTTTTACTGAAGAAACACGAAAGAACCAAAAAAGCATTCCCTCAGCAAGACTGCTCCAGCTCATAGGAGAGGAACCCATGACAGTAAACAGATGGTATTATTTTAAACCTCTGGGGATGCAGCCCTTATACTGAAAATGAAACAAGCACAAATGTATATAGAAATGGAATAAAATGTAAAAATACAAAGCCTTAAAAATGTATGTTCAGGCTTAAATAGGCAGAAGCCAGGGAAGCAGACTTACCGCTGTCACCGCTCTGTTGTTCCTGGGCCCTGTGTCAGTCCCAGAGTTTTCCAGTAACAGACACTATACCCTCCATTGGGTAGGCAGAGATGAATTAAGGAATCAATTTCTGAATTCGCTTGCTTTTGTGAATTAGTCTGTAGCCTGTTCAATTGATCAATGCATCTATGGGCTTGAGTGCTTTTTTGTCTGGAGGAGGGAATAGGGCAGGACTATCAGAAGAAAGGTACAATTAAATTTTTAAGAGCAGAAATTTTCTCTCAGGAAAGAGAAGAGACATTTTTCAAGCTGTCAGGACTGAGATATTCCTTCATCTAAGGCTTCCTCAAAGAAGTGTCTCACATGCCAGGACAGTTCAGAGGGTCATGCACTCTGAGTACTTTACATATGTCCCTTTTTCAACCCTTTATACAAAGAAAAACACCAAATTTACCAGCTGTGTGACGGGGCACTCCTTTCCCCTATCCACATGTAATGCCTGTTAGCCAAGGAGGGCTGGGGTAGTCGAGAGCAGTAGTCAAGTGTATGCAGGTGGTTGGGTAGCCAGAAGGTCAGTTGTATCAGAGGCAGTCCAGGGCAGTGGTCAGAATTCTCACCTGGGTCAGTAGTCAGAAGATGAAATCCATGGCGTTGGGTCAGCGGGTTAGGAAGGTGAGGTCGGATGAGGTGATGAGGCAGGGTTGGGAAAGGCAGCAACCAATAGGCAATGGTCTATTGCTCAGACAGCTTCCTCTTCCTGTGGGGTCTTTGTATAGGCCAGGTAACCAGTGAGAATGCTGTCTGTCCATCCAACAGGGGCTTGGAGCATGACTGCTGTGGGTCTGTAGGCATTTATTACTAAGATTGTTGGTCAGTGGCAGCAGTTCAGTGCACCAGCATGGTGCAGTAGATAAGGATGCCACCTAGGGAGCCGGTAGACTTCATTCAATATTGGGGTCATAAGAATGGCCATACTGGGTCAGACCAAAGGTCCATCCAGCCCGGTATCCTGTCTGCCGACAGTAGCCAATGCCAGGTGCCCCAGAGGGAGTGAACCTGACCCGTAATGATCAAGTGATCTCTCTTCTGCCATCCATCTCCACCCTCTGACAAACAGAGGCTAGGGACACCATTCCTTACTCATCCTGGCTAATAGCCATTAATGGACTTAACCTCCATGAATTTATCTAGTTCTCTTTTAAACCCTGTTACTGTCCTAGCCTTCATAACCTCCTCAGGCAAGGAGTTCCACAGATTGACTGCGCTGTGTGAAGAACTTCCTTTTATTTCTTTAAACCTGCTGCCCATTAATTTCATTTTGTGGCCTCTAGTTCTTATATTAAGGGAACAAGTAAATAACTTTTCCTCATTCATTTTCTCCACACCACTCATGATTTTATATACTTCTATCATATCCCCCCTTAGTCTCCTCTTTTCCAAGCTGAAAAGTCTTCTTTAATCTCTCCTCATATGGGACCCATTCCAAACCCCTAATCATTGCCCTTCTCTGAACCTTTTCTAATGCCAGTATATCTTTTTTGAGATGAGACCATATCTGTACACAGTATTCAAGATGTGAGCATACCATGGATTTATATAAGGGCAATAAGATATTCTCTGTCTTATTCTCTATCCCTTTTTGAATGATTCCTAACATCCTGTTTGCTTTTTTGACTGCTGCTGCACATTGCGTGGACGTCTTCAGAGAACTATCCACAATGACTCCAAGATCTCTTTCCTGATTAGTTGTAGCTAAATTAGCCCCCATCATATTGTATGTATAGTTGGGGTTATTTTTTCCAATGTGCATTACTTTACATTTCTCCACATTACATTTAATTTGCCATTTTGTTGCCCAATCACTTAGTTTTGTGAGATCTTTTTGAAGTTCTTCACAGTCTGCTTTGCTCTTAACTATCTTGAGCAGTTTAGTATCATCTGCAAACTTTGCCTCCTCACTGTTTACCCCTTTCTCCAGATCATTTATGAATAAGTTGAATAGGATTGGTCCTAGGACTGACCCTTGAGGAACACCACTAGATACCCCTCTACCCTTTGTTCCCTGTCTTTTAACCAGTTCTCAATCCATGAAGGGATCTTCCCTCTTATCCCATGACAACTTTATTAATGTAAGAACCTCTGATGAGGGAGCTTGTCAAAGGCTTTCTGGAATGTCCACTGGATCCCCCTTGTCCACATGTTTGTTGACCCCTTCAAAAACGCTAATAGATTAGTAAGACATGATTTCCCTTTACAGAAACCATGTTGACTTTTGCCCAACAATTTATGTTCTTATATGTGTCTGACAATTTTATTCTTTACTATTGTTTCAACTAATTTGCCCGGTACTGACTTTAGACTTACCAGTCTGTAATTGCTGGGATCACCTCTAGAGCCCTTTTGAAACATTGGCGTTACATTAGCTATCTCCCAGTCATTGGGTATAGAAGCTGATTTTAAAGGACAGGTTACAAACTGTAGTTAATAGTTCCGCAATTTCACATTTGAGTTCTTTCAGAACTCTTGGGTGAATGCCATCTGGTCCTAGTGACTTGTTATTGTTAACTTTATCAATTAATTCCAAAACCTCTTCTAGTGATACTTCAATCTGTGACAATTCCTCAGATTTGTCACCTACAAAGGATGGCTGAGGTGTGGGAATCTCCCTAACACCTCAGCCGTGAAGACTGACGAAAAGAATTAATTTAGTTTCTCTGCAATGACTTTATTGTAAGTGCTTCTTTTTTATCTCGATGGTCCAGGGCCCCACTGGTTGTTTAGCTGGCTTCGTTCTTCTGATGTACTTAAAAACATTTTGTTATTACCTTTTGAGTTTTTGGCAGCTGTTCTTCAGACTCCTTTTTTGCTTTTCTTATGACATTTTTACACTTAATTTGGCAGTATTTATGCTCCTTATTTACCTCACTAGGATTTGACATCACTGCTCCATTGGGGTGACTGAAGACCAGGTTTGTCTGAATAGGTTCTGTGGAAAGATCTTGGGAGCGTGTGTATAATGATCTGGTTCCCAGGACCACTCTTCTGGCCTGTTTTCTTCCCAACCAGTGAGTTACCATATCTTCCCTCTTTGTATCTGGGAGTCTAGGATCTTGTGGACAAGGTATTCACCTTGGCCTTGGCCTAGTGGAAGGAGAAGTTGTTTTTGTTTGAGAAAGGAATTGTCAGAGAAGGATTTAGGAGGGAGACATGGAATACCGGGTGCACCTTAAGATAGCAGGGAAGTTGAGTTCAGAGGTTACAGGATTGATTTGCTTTCAGATCTGGTAGGGTTCTAGGTGCTGGTGGTCCAAGTTTACATAAGGGTCTGCCTGTCTTCAGGTCTTTGGTGGGTAGCCATACCTTTTGTTCTACTGCAGATGTAGGGTCCTTCTGCTGGTTATGGTCAGCCTGACGTTTGTATGCGATGTTGGCTACATCCAGGTTTTGTTTCAACTCTTTCTGTGTTTGATGGATTTGAAGAAACAGGAAATGTGGGTACTGTGAGTAGTGCATGGTGAAAACAGGAGTAACAACCATAATTTGCAAAAAAAGAAAAGGCTCATTTTGGTTGAGGCATGGTCTTCATTGTTGTATGTGAACTCCATGTGTGGAATCAGTGAAGTCCAGCAATTTTGGTGGTGGCTTTTGAAGCATCACAGGTATTGTTCCAACACCTGATTCACTCTTTCTGATTGGCCATTGGTTTGTGGGTAGTAGGCAGTTGATGCGTGAAGACAACACCTCTAAGAAGAAGAACAAATCCTGTCAAAACTTAGAAATAAAGGTAATGTGGTCCAGGAGGTGGTTGAGGCAGAACACACATGTGATGAGGAGATGAGCAGTATCTTTGCTGGTGCAAAGATGTGCACAGAGAAGGAAGTATGCCATCTTTGTCAGTTGATCCACTACTATCAGTATGGTATGGTATCCCTCAGATTCTGTTAGTTCAATAATGAAGTCCATTGTAATTTAGCCAAAGGCCTCGAGAGTATTCACATCTCAAACGTTTTAGCTGGGAAACTTTGGTATGACCACAGGTGTTGCAAGACCTGATATAGGCCTGAAAGTCAAACCACAGTTTTGGCCACCAGAATGACCAGTGTGTCATGGAAGTGGTCTTTGCCTTGCCCGGCACAGGAGATGTCATGGCAAATGCATGGGGCCTCCAAAAAGGGGTGTCCCTGAAGGATTTAGATGTGCCCATGAATGAGCAGGAGTCCACCCTTTAGTGTGAGCTTACCCTGGGGTTCAGTGTTGGAAGTTTGGAGAGTCTAGATGAAGGGGTCATTTGGTAGGGCAGAATGTATGGTCATGAACAAATCAGACAGTGATATGGTTTCAGGATGCAGGAGGCTCTTCTTCAGGTCCCTTAGGATCACTGGCATACTCCCCTTTGTGGGACATAGTATCTGGCTTACTGTTGCAGGAGCCAGGGTGGTAGGCAATAGTAAAATCAAACCTAGAAAAAAAAAAGAGCTCTGCATAGCTGTTTTTGGGTTAGGACTTTAGCAAAATGTAGGTATTCTAGATTTTTGTGATCAATGAACACCTGAACTGGGTGTCTGGCTCCTTCTAGATCATGCCTCCAGGTCTGAAAGACCACTTGGATGGCAATCAGGATCCTTCCCTGAAATTTCACAATTATGCTTGCAGGAGTGAACTGCAAGAATAGTATGCATCAGGATGAACTTCTGGGTCAAGGCCCTGTTTCTGGGACAGCACCACTGCAATTGTGACATTGGAAACTTTGGTTGCCAGGATGAACAGCTGACTTAGGTCAGCTTGTATGAGGATGGGTGCAGAGGTGAATGCCACCTTCAGATGATCAGAGACTTCTTGGGTTTCTGGCATCCAAGAAAACTTGGTGGGTTTTTGCAGCAGAGAGGTCATAGGGGCCAGGATTCAGGAGTGGTTCCATATAAAATAGTTCCATAGAAATTTACAAACCCAATAAAGTGCTGAATTTCTTGAATGCTTCACTGGTTTGCCTAGTCGCAAACCACTTCCACCTTCCAGGGGTCCTTGCAGACGTCCCTTGGCGGAAGGAATGTAGCCTAAGAATTAATGGTGGGTTGACCAAAGATGCATTTCTGCAGCTTAGCATAGAGCCCCTATTGATGGAGTCTTTATAGGACTTTGCACACATGCTGGTTGTTCATAATTTTGTCTTCAGAGTAAATTAGGATGTGACATAAGTAGATGACCACATACTGGTCCAGCATATCTCATAAAACATCATTAATTAGATGCTGAAAGGTAGAAAGTGTGTTAGTAAGTCCAAAAGCATCACCAGATTTTTGAATTGGCCATACCAAGTGTGAAAAGTGGTTTTCCATTAATCCCTGACCGGATTCTGACTAGCTATATGCCTCGCTGAGGTCTAACTTGGTGAATACTCAGGCTGTTCTTACTCAAATCCAGAGCTCTGGGACCAGGGGTAGCAGGTGTCAATTCCACACTGTGATTTTATTTAGGGCACAGTAGTCAGCCCAGAGTCTAAGGAAGCTGTCTTTCTTTTGCACAAAGAGGACAGGGGCCCCAGTCATGGATATGGAACTTAGAATAAAGTCTTTCTCCAAATTCTTGTGGATGCAGTGCTTAAGGGTGGCTAAATCAGGGTCTGAGATGGAATGTATTTAGCTAAACAGAATCTTGGCTCCAGGCTGTAAATTGATCAGGCTGTCATATTCCCAGTGAGGGGGTAGTATGTCTGCATTTGTTTTTTGAATGCATCTTAAAACTCTTGGTATTTTATAGGGATTGTGACAGCTGACCTTAATAGCAAGGAGGCCTTCCCTGTTGCCCAAACATCTCTCCCTATTTCTGAAGCCTGGACAATGCATCTGACCTGAGGTTCTTGAGGCTTGAGCTTGGAAGACAGGAGGAAGTTGTCCTGGCAAAACTCAGAACAATCATAGTGTGTTGATGCCAGGAGATATGCAGGTCATTTTTCACCAACCAGGGCTTTCTGAGTAACAAAGAGAGGTGCAGGGATTGGAGCAAGCTGAATCAGAGGAGCTTATGGTGGTCCCCAACCTTCACCTCCAAAACTGTAGTTTTCTGACTAACAACCCCAGAGGAAGGGGTGATCCATCGATTGTCTCAATTAAATTGGGGGCAGAGTTCAGCTGTATGGGTAAGCAAAGTACTTGAGCCAGGGTAGTATCCATGAAGTTATTATTGGCCTTAGAGTCAATCAGGGCCCTTGTGGGGCACGGGGAGGATGGGGAGAGAAGTACCTGTCCAGGATCCCAGAGCCGGAGTTGTAACTGGAGTTGTAGTTATGAAGACATTTTCAAAGTGTCAGGCCAGGTGCCCAGAATAGATTGCTAGCGGGGGCTTGGTGGAGTTTTCCCAATGTTGCTGAGACTCGACCCCCTTACTGAGGCGGACATGGTTGTTAACCGCAGGGGTTAAAGAAGATAGGAGGACCAGACATACACTATGTGGCTGGTGCCACCACAGTGGAAACACAAAGTTATCTCGTCAACAGTGTTCCCAGTCAGAAAGATCCAGTTAGGTCTGTGTTATGTCCACTTGCATGGGCTTGGGCGAGGAGGTCTTCACAGGGATTGTGACAGTGCCTGGACATGAAGTGGAATCTCTTTCCAGATGATTCCTAACATTCTGTATGCTTTTCTGACCACCACTGCATATTGAGCAGATATTTTTAGAGAACTAGCAACAAGGACTCAAAAAATCTCTTTGTTGAGTGGTAATAGCTAATTTAGACTCCATTTGTCATGGGATTGATACACCCCACGATGGGGAGTCAGTCTGAGAAAGACGAAAAACAGGGGTTACGGCTCAAGTGGCAAGAGTTCCCTGGACTGTCTCTTGCCCCTAGGGCAAGACAACTGCCAGTGTGTCCCAGTGGCTAGAGTCTATATGGCTTCCTCTGAGTTCAAGGCAGCATAGCCCAGTGTCCAGGGTATGCAACTGCCCTTGCATTCAAGGCATGTGTAAGCGGGGGAATGGTCCCGCTATTGTGGGAAACTTTCCTGGCTTCTGCACTACCCCAGTGAAGTGGGCTGGCGAAAGGATCTGAGTCCTCGCTCCCACTTCCTTTACCCAGAGGCCTCCCTGCCCTTGAGGACTCCCCTTCCACTCTCCTGTCTGGCAGAGTCCTCGTAACCCCAACAAGGCTGGGCCCAGGATTCCTGGGGGGCTCAACCCCCAACCCTGTTGTGGTCACCTAGGACAGGGGCTAGAGTATCCCCACTCCGGGGTACTCTCTTTGCACTAGCAGCAAAGAATCCTGTGGCACCTTATAGACTAACAGACGTTTTGGAGCATGAGCTTTCGTGGGTGAATATCCACTTTATCGGATGCATGCAGTGGAAATTTCCAGGGGCAGGTATATATAAGCAAGTTCTCCTACAGGTTTTGGTATAATGCCATTCCTAATATCTGATTGGTGTCCATTTATCCTTTTCCGTAGAGACTGTCCAGTTTGGCCGATGTACATAGCAGAGGGGCATTGCTGGCATATGATGGCGTAAATTACATTGGTGGACGTGCAGGTGAATGAACCGGTAATGGTGTGGCTGATCTGGCTAGGTCCTGTGATGGTGTTGCTGGTGTAAATATGTGGGCAGAGTTGGCAATATACAAAAACCTGTAGGAGAACACTTCAACCTCCCTGGCCACACTATAGCAGATCTTAAGGTGGCCATCCTGCAGCAAAAAAACTTCAGGGCCAGACTTCAAAGAGAAACTGCTGAGCTTCAGTTCATCTGCAAATTTGACACCATCAGCTCAGGATTAAACAAAGACTGTGAATGGCTTGCCAACTACAAAACCAGTTTCTCCTCCCTTGGTTTTCACACCGCAACTGCTAGAACAGGGCCTCATCCTCCCTGATTGAACTAACCTCATTATCTCTAGCTTGCCTGCATATATATACCTGCCCCTGGAAATTTCCACTACATGCATCCGACAAAGTGGGTATTCACCCACAAAAGCTCATGCTCCAAAACATCTATAAGGATTCTTTGCTGCTTTTACAGATCCAGACTAACATGGCTACCCCTCTGATACTCTCTTTGCACTGCGCACCTCCCTGATCCACTGATCACATCATACAATTGAAAGCAAATACAAGTTATTTCATTAACAATTAATTTTAAAAAAAGAATAAGGAAAAATGGAAAAGGTTAAAGGAATACACATCACCCTGCTCTGTGGCAGAGAACATTACAAACAGTCTCTCTGGAATGTCAAGGCAGTTCACAATCTGTTCCTTGCAGGTCCCAGGCCTCCTTCTCAGGTCCTGGCTGTGCTGCAGGGACGCTGTGGGTTGGACACTTGCTCTGGCGGTGGCCACACACTCTCAGGTTCTGGGTGGGAGGACCCTTCTCCCCAGCGTCACCCCCGCCCTGTCAGGGTTACGATCCCCCTCCGAGTCTGGCCTGCAGGGCCTCTTGGCTGAGGCATCTCCCTGTGCTGGGCCCACTGCCCAGGGTCACGCTTGCTTTCCCCAGCTGCTCACCATACCCGGGTCCGGACTGCTCCAGCCCCAGCTCCACGCTGCCTCAGCACGGCTGCTGCTGCTGCTCTGCCTTCAGCTCCCTGGGCTGCTTCTCTGGCCTCTATGGCTCCAGTTGTTACAGCTCTTCTCCAGGGCAGGTCTGCTCTGCAGGCTGCTTCTGTGACTCTGCTCTCAGCTCTCACCTGCTTCCTGGGCTGCTTGTCTGGCCCCTCTGGCTCTGGTTGCTACAACTCTCCTCCCAGGGCAGGTCTGCTCTACAGGCTGCTTCTGTGACTCTGCTCTCAGCTCTCATCTGCTTCCTGGGCTGCTTGTCTGGCCCCTCTGGCTCTGGTTGCTACAACTCTCCTCCCAGGGCAGGTCTGCTCCCTCTGTGTTGTGCTTTGGCTTTGGGGCTGCAGCTCTGCTCCCGTCAGCTCAGCTTGGGCCCCCTGCTCTCTACTTAGCTCGGCCCCCCTCCATCTGACTCAGACAATTCCAGGTCACACGGAGGACGGGACTCTCCTGGCCTCCTGACTCCTTGATTAGCCTGCCCGCCCTGTCAATCAGGCTGACCTGGAGCATTGGGCTCTCCACATTGTTCCTGGAGACTGTCAGTCTCAGGCTCCTGATTTCCCATCTACTCCTCCCTTTTTAGTGCTGGGAGCTAGCAACCAACCCCCCCACTGAATGTTAATAAGGGGGCAACAGTCCTCTTACACATGCTCCTCAGGGTAGTGTGGGTATGGTGTTGGGTAGGGGGACGCAGGCCCACCCTACTTCACCTGGTCTTGACCCAGGGCCCTGAGGAACTGATTCACCTGCATTCAGGCTTGGTCGCTCCCTGCCACAATTCTATTCCCTGTGTTGTTTCCTACCCTCACTTCCAGCATCAGTAGTTTCCCAGTGCGAACAAATTCTTCTCCATCGTCCATAGCGGTCGATAGTTTCCGCAGGGACATCAGCGTGGTTGTCCTCTGTAGGCTGGAACTCTTGCAGCTTCCTGGCAGGAACCTGCAACACATGTCTGCTCTCCTCTTCAATCTGACCAGATTGAGCTGAGCTGCTTCTTTTTATACCTTGTCTCCAGTCTGAGCATGCCCAGTCTGAGCATGCCCTGAGGGGGTTTGGCCTCTTCAGTCCACAGAGTGTGGTTAACCTAACTGGGTCAGTGTGAAGTTGGTACACCATGTCACACCATCATTTTGTATGTCTGGTTGGGATTATGTTTTCCAACATGCATTACTTTGCACATATCACCACTGATTTTATTTGCCATTATCTTGCTCAATCACCCAGTTTTGTAAGAACCCTTTGTAACTCTGCATAGTCAGCTTTGGACTTAACTATTTTGAGTAATTTTGACAGTCTGCAAACTTCACCACCTTGCTGTTTACCCCTCTTTCCAGATTATTTAGGAATATGTGAAACACCATAGGTCCCAGTACAAACCTTAGGGGTCCCAGCTATTTACCTCTCTCCACTGTGAAGACTGAGCAGTTGTGACTATCCTTTGTTTCCTATCTTTTAAACCAGTTATTGATCAATGAGAGGACCTTTCCTCTGTCCCATGACAGCTTACTTTGCTTAAAAGCCTTTTGGAGAGGGACCTTGTCAAAGGTTTTCTGAAAATCCAACAATACAGTATCCCTTGGATCACCTTTGTCCAAATATTTGTTGACCCCTTCAAATAATTCTAATAGATTGGTGAGGGGAGATTTCCCTTTACAAAAGCTGTGTTGACTCTTCCCAAACTTATCATATTCATCTATGTGCCTGATAATTCTGCACTTTACTCTAGTTTCAATCAGCTTGCCTAGTACTGAAATTAGGATTACTGGCCTGAAATTGCCAGGACCTCCTGTGGCGCCTTTTTTTTTAAAAAAAAAAATCTGCATTACAGTTATTTAAATTTAGGTTTTTCAGATATTTGATTTTTTGACAAAGATTGTAATATTCTGTGGAAAGCAGACACTTTTCTCAAAAAATTGAGTCAAAGTCTCAATTTTACATAAAAAATCAATTATGATAAAATTTCAACTAGTCCTCCAATGCCTGCCTGTTCTTAATGCTATTCTGACCCTTCCTCTGTGCTTCTTTTCTAAATGCTTACTGATCTTAGGCTGTGAACTCCCACTAAAAATACGAAGAATGTATGAACAAATAATATATACTGTATACCAACAACATTTTACGGTGTTTTAAATAACGACCGTGTATTTTGGTCCCAGAGGCAACTCATTGTGGGGACAGGCACACAGAGTTATGAGCTCCCCCAAATTTCTGCCAGGGTTTATATTTTTATTTCTTTTTTCTCAGGGAGTGGGTTCAGAATTATGCCCCCCACCTACTATCAACAGTTACTTGTCGCCTCTGTTCTCTCCCTCCTGGCCTTCCCCCTCACACCTGCTGTAGCACACAAACAGCTCTAAGGAAAGGCTCATTGTGGGCTAAAGGCTGCACAGTTTAAATATTTAACTGAACAATAAGCTCGCAAAAGTGGCAGTAATTAACATGGTACTTGTAATAGTTTCAAAGAAACAAAGATAATGAAGGAAATTAAGCACAGCCTGTATGGACTAGATGGCTCTACCATGGACAGTTCAGTGTCCATTCAGACTAGCGGCATGAGGGCGATGCCTTGCCTGGATGCTTATCCAGCTCTGAGAAGATGTTGTCCATTATGCACAGGCTGGTTCTCCAGGTTCCTGAGCCTATAAAGACCTCTGTCTTGTGCAGGCATGGGGCAGAGAGGATAGTGTGAAGTCCAAGGCATGAGTGTTAAACTTTCAAAAGAGGATGCAGGACATGTGGATCTGACAGATTTTGACAGCTCGTACTCGCTCTTTTTCCACATGCACCTTCCTCCTTCCCTTCGATGGCTTGGTACATTCACCTTGCTTCAAGTTAGATCATAAACTCTTCAGGGCAGAGACTTGGTCACTTTCTAAGGGTGTGTTAAGTGCTTCACAAAATGAAACCCCCATTCCTCCCTGGGCTTTTTGAATATTATCACAAGACAAACCTTCCACCTAAGCTCTTCCCACACATCCAAGGATACTTGGGCCTGGTGTCTCTTGTTTCAACTCCTCTTGCATACTGTACATGCCAGCATCACACTGAAAGAAACCAGAGAGCTGAATTACACCATGTGTAATCCTGTTCACTGCTTCACTGTGCAGCAATGTTGCATGTAATATATCTGCTGTACATTGCCTTTGAGTGGAATGACACTGTCCCAGCTACTGAAGAAGGTGCTTTGAGAGGCTGAAAGGAGAACTTAAAAAATAAAAAAGTAAATAAATAGCTCACCAAACCTGGGCCATTTTCGATACAATCTGTCAGTGAGAGATTGTATTGGTGATAAACAAATTGAGAGCCTCTGCCCAAATTAAGAAAATTGCGATTACTGTTTTTCTGCTTCTCCTGTATGCTTGGAAACCAACACCTTTTCCATGCCACTTAGCTCCAGAGCTACCTATTAATCTGTGGCTTAATAGCTATAAAATCAGTCTGAAAAAAGTGCATTAGCATGTAATGATGATGTCTTCCTAGTACTTAGTAGCCAATTCCCCCCGATCCCTGTAATGTAGTATTTTTCATGTTGGTTGCAACCTTGTACCGGATCTGCTTTCCCGTTCAGGAAAAGAATGGCATGTTTCTATCATGTTTCAAAATGGACTCTGGTGTAATGCTGGCAGACCAGGTGCCGTCTCGTCCCAGAGCCTCAGGCCAATTCACTTCTGCGTTAATATTGATCAAAGTGATTATTAAATGTATGAGAGTGTATTTGGTGTTTAAACTTCATGAAAACTAGTGGGAGGTTACTTGTATGGTTTTCACTTGTCTGTGTCCCATTATAAGGTAGTAGCAACATTTGCATTGTGTACACCTTTGCAACTAAATAACCTATCAAAGGAAAAAGAAGCCTTGTGGAATGCAAATGAATAATTTTAACAGAAAAGTGCTAATTTCAAAGCAAGTAGTCATTGGTGTGTGATGAATGGCAGTCAAAGAACTCAAAAAGCATTCTTCATGCTCCGTCATCAAACTATAGTGACCCTGTCAACTTGTTTTTTGTGAGAAGAAGCTATAAGTATGGATTCAAGGAAAGATCCTGAATCTCTGGACTGTTTGGACTCTTATAGGGAAGCAGAGATCCCCAGAGACAATCTGGGTACCCTGAAAAGACTTTTGGGAAACTGGCAGTTTATTATATCACTGCCACCATTTAGAATTACAAACTGTGACTCACCTGTGCATATATTTTACCTGCTTTAACCTCTCAATAACTCATTTCCTTTTTCTAAGCTAATAACCCTTTAGTTAGTTTACTATAGAACTGGCTGCCAGCATTGGCTGTGGTGTGAGATCTGGAGTACCAATTGATCTGGGGTAAGTGACTGGTCTCTTGGGACTGGGAGCACCGTTATGTAGAGTGATTTTTGGTTTAAGTGACCTTTTATCACAAAGTTCAGTTTGTCTAGGTAACAAGATAGGCTGGAGAGTGTGAGGGAACAGTCTGTGACTCCATGGTAAGACTGGTAAAATGATCCAGGAGCTCACATTTGACACTGGCTTGGTGAAATCTTGTTATAGAACTCACCACCAGTTTGCAATCTCTGCCCTGTTTCTGACAGTCTGCCTTGAGGTAGGCACTCACAGTCGTGAGTCACTCCAGACACCACGACACATGGCATAGATGCTTTTTGCTGAGAGTTCTTGGATGCATTCATGGGATTTGTGGGCATGGATTTGCCTGTTTTCATTAACAAGTCAGAACAGACCACCAAGTTTGGACTATTGCAATCTTAAAATGTCAAATTTATTTATACCCCTGAAAGATCTGAAACTCAAGCAGGGCTAGAGTCCTTTGCTGTAGCTTAAAAATAAATATACACCTGCCAAGATAATATGGCTAAAATATATGTCTGTGCAACTTCTAAAATGAAATTATCTAAACACCAAACACAGTTCTCATTGTAAACTGAATTCCAGTTTAGTTTTCAAAGGATTGCAGTATAAAGTGATGGTTGAGGTAAATCTATATGGCTGTTTTGCTTTTGTTCTTAAAACATCCAGGAAAATGTTAATTCCACTGTCTGAATTGTGACGCTGAATTCAGGCACTGAAATAGATTTAAACTGCAGGATTCATTTGCACCTGGAGGAGGCACTAAAGCACCATTCTCTAGAAAGTTCATAGGCTTCCTATCTAAAACATTTGTGATCACCAAAACTTGAGAGAGCAAAACAGGGGAACCTCATTTAGATGCCAGTCTGGTTTGAGTTTATTTCTTGAAATGTCAAGGAACTTTTTTGTTGTATTTACCAACAAAGGCCTCTGGGCATTTCTTATCATCTCAGTCTCCTTCTAGGAACAGGATTTGTACAAATTAAACTGCTAGTTTCCACATTTAAGTATTAAAGCAGAATAAAGTACTTACTCCATGCTGTTCTCAGTTTGCCCTTGTGGGTTTCCCCGACTACCCGAGAAATGTTTCTGTTCCATCCTCTCCCCTTTATATTAGTAATGTAAATACAGAATACGTTCCACCACTTCTCCAACAGAGTGAAGTGAAACAGTGCAGATGTCACTTCTTTCAATAATCACTTGCTGTTTCTTTTCTAGTGTTTATGCCTAGAGTGCTTTTGGTATAGCTTTAAGTAGCAGAAGATTATTTTTCTTAGTGTTAATTTGTAAGTTAATTTCTATTCCAGACAATACAATTTGTATAATTATTCTGTTTGGCAAAATTAATTCCAAAGATTAATGTTGAATCTAGTTGATCTATATTGGTGCTTTTCTAATAAGATGGGCAATAATTGCTATAGGAAAGTATAAGTGTAGCTTGAACAGCTACACACATACTGCACTATGACTAATAACTCTTTACAGTAACCTTGGAGCTGATGGAGAACAGATTTTTAAAGATATTTAGGCACCTGATGCTATAGATAGGCACCTGGTGGTATTTTCAAAAGCACATAGGCACCTAATTCCTATTGGGTTCGGTGGGAACTAGGCACCTAAGCATTTTGAAAATCCCAATAGGCACCTATGAGCATATCAACAGTGTACCATAAATCAAGATCTGTGGGACCCAGGCTTGTGGAATCAGTGGTCCCAGCCCATGCTTGAGCATCCACACTGTGCTGTAAACCCAGGCTTACAATTGCTGAATCCAGGTCTCTCGGCCATTCAGGTATTTCCTTACACACACACCTCCCCTTCCTCACCCCCGAACTCCCCTAACCTCCCTCACCCCAATGGTCAACTAGTTCCAATGCTGCCATTTTAGTCATTTTTCAATTCCTCCCCCCCATAAATTTGAACACCGCCCTCTAATTTCAATTCTTAGGGAAAATACTGAGCCTAACACATTCATACTGTACTCTGCAGACCTTCCGATTTGGATTGTGGCTTGAGCTGCATCCACACTGCAAAATGACAGGGCTTGGACTTGCGTCTCAGTGGGACTTGAGCTCTTACTCACTCCCCTAGCATCTCTCTCTCACACACTCAATGTGTGTCTCTGTCTCTCTCTGCCATGCTCTCTCCACTCCCTCCATTCGTGCTGTCTTGTAGAATCTGAGGCTACATTAACAACGTGTTAACCCTTGAGGGCTCAGCCGAATGCTAGTTCATCATTTAGCAGTAAGGCATTCCCTGGGAAATATCCTGCCCTCTTCCACCCTCTGACTTCACCACCTCAACCAAGCTTCACAATCATCATTGCTGTGTACAGTATTTAATTGTTTGTTTAGAACTTATACTGTCTCTCTCTCTTTCTCTCTCTGTGTATATATATAACACAGAGAGAGTTTTTTGTCTGGTGAAAAAAATGTCCTTGGAACCTAACCCCACCCCCATTTACATTAATTCTTATGGGGAAATTGGATTCGCTTAACATCGTTTTGCTTAAAGTCGCATTTTTCAGGAACATAACTGCAATGTTAAACAAGGAGTTACTGTATCCTCTCTCCATACTAACCAATCTGGGGAAAACACTGGAAGGTTAGAGAGTTTTCTTCTCCTTCCTAAGTCTCTTGTTGGATTTCCTGCGGAAGAGAGCAAGTCTTGTGCATGGGTGCGCATCAGGATGTGTGGAGGAAATGATGGAGCACTATGCCCAGCTTAAGATAGTGCTCTAAGAACTCTAAATCCTTTCCCAATTTTTAAATGCCTAATCTCAAGTATTATGGACATCTAGTAAGGTCAGGCCTTAATCATGCAGTGCTGTTGTGACCTTGATGGCACAACAGGAATACCAAATGCTGTAACCTTCCAGTCAACCATGATATTGACCTTCAAGGTGCAGGGCGAGGCTCTTAAAGGGGAGAAATGATGCAACATATCAGAGCACTGGAAACTCCAGCTCATGGGTAAATGATATGTTAGGCGTAAGGTTTATTAAAATGTATTTTATTTATTAACCTAGCGTCATACAGAATAGAGAGTATCTGTCCAGCCACTCCCGTTGTGCTTGGTACAACTTAACATATAAAAATGAACTCCACTATAAACAAACACATGCAGTTCCAGCCCCTGTAATTCCCACCCAGAAGGAAACACCTTCGTCATCAGTTAGCCACGCTCACAATTTGCCTCTCAACCACCCCCTTCAAACAGTTGAGGGGAAAAGATAAGCGTTGTAATATGCCCAGATGTTGGTTTCTTATCGTTTCATATGTCTGCACTTTGTAATTCAGTAACAGCTGTAATATAAAATGGATATAGCAGTGGTAATCCTAAACAATTCCCAAATTATGTACATACTGTGCCACTACAATGCAACTACCTCTGTGGCACATAAAGCAGATGGAATCTCTGTTTTAAGGTCTTATACAAAAGATCCCCTATTGTAAACAACAGGAAACTCTCCCTCTCCTCCCACCCCCTTGGAAGGATGAAAAGCAAAGTTTCTCTTCCTGTGACTTGAACTGATTGCATGTGTGAGTCTAGAGGGTTCAAACTTAAGATGTTGGCCACTTACCCCATTCCTTTTAAAAGAAAACTAATGTACGATGGACATGAGTTACCACAAGTGCTAAAGGAACATTTGTGATGCAAAAATAAATGGCTGTACTATGATCATGAGGGATGTAAGAATTTTCTGTAATGTTAATACAACATTAAGGTTGTATTGCTAAGCATTGAAAAGTTAGGAAATATGGACACTGAAGTTGAATGTACAATCGTGCATGTGTTCCCTTGCATACTTATAATATAGTATTACTTGAAAAACACATGCAATCACAAGTTTTTCCCTCCTGCAGCTTTCGATACATGTGCATGTAAAATTAGCTGTGATGACACAGTTTTGAAACAGACTTCTTGGCAAAGGGTCCCTTGTTACTTGCAAGCATCTCTAACCTCAGACCTGACAAACTTATTATACTGAACACATTTTACAGGATATTTATCCATAAAGAGTAACATGGAAAGTATCTACAGAAAGCCCCAACTTGTCAAGACTCATAATCGTTGTGAGATGTATATACAGGTAATATTTACTGGACTTGGAGTAGAAATTAATCATTAGGAGGTGATGTGCCCCAGTGATGTGCCATTCAAGCAAGAGGCAGCTGTCATTCCTCACTAATCAGCTGTAGAGGTAATGCAAGGCTCAGTTGACTAGCCTTGCTGTCTCCCAAAACTACCAATGGGAAGTCATCAGAGACACCACTGAACGATTGAAACCTCTTGGGCTATGTCTACGTTGCAAAAAAACACCCACAGCAGTGAGTCCTAGAGCTGGGTCAAATGATTCAGGCTCAGGGCACATGCTATGGGAATTAAAATAGCACTGTAGACATTCCTACTCATTCTGGCGCTCCAGCTTTGAAACATAGGGTGGGAGAGTGGGTCTCAGAACTTGAGCTCCAGCCCAAGCAGGAACATCTGCACAGCTATTTTTAGTGCTATAGCATGAGCCCCGAAGTGGAAGCCCAGGTCTGCAGGCCAGATCTCTGAGACTTGGCTGCCATACTTTTTATTTTGCAGTGTAGGCATATCCTTGGAGGTGAGAAAGGAACAGTACAACAGACAGAGCTTTGCCTTGGCTGTGAATAGAATCAAAAGGCTGTTTTCACACAGTGAAAAGAGAAGTACTCTGGATACATTCACTGAGGAAACCCTCTGAGAGTAAGGGGGCTTTCAAGAATGTTTGAGGCCTGGTTTTTGTGAAACCAACCAGCTTGGCAAAGACTGAACTTTTGGGGGAAAGCCTACCTTATTGTATAGGAATGATAACTATTGATACACGTAGACTCAGGTTCGCATTTAATGATTTTGTTGTGTGTTGTAACCCATTGTTTCCATCATTCTTTCTCATTTCTAGTTAAATCTTTATTCTTTCTTAAATAAACCTGCTTTTGTTTTATTATAAGTGCTTACAAGTGCTGTGCAGTTTACAGGAGGAATGGCTTAAGGTAAAACTGGTAAATTGGGGTACACTGCCCATTTGGGCACTGAGAATTTGGAATTTCTTTCAGTTGCCAATGTCAGGGGCTGGATAACACAGACAAGGGCTTCAAGGGGAGAGTGGTCGAAGGGCTAGTGTCATCCGGTAGCTGCCACGCTGCTGCGACAAGAAAGACTCCCTGTCGCTGGACGCAGGGAGTAACAAAGTGACTCACACTCCTGGACACCCTGAGACCCATCACAATAATTAAAGACTGTGACAGTGATTCACCTATCACCTACTCCAATGTATATCTGAAGTAACAATTGACCAGTGACGCTATGGGTTCAAGTGAGAGGAGAATGGGATTAATCTATAACCTTAATGTTGTTTTAACATAGTGCTTTTGCATTTAATTTCCTAGCCTCTTTTTAAAATCTCCAGCTCTGTAAACCTTACCAGTCAGCAAAGCGTGCTTCTCAGTGTCACTTGTAATCAGCACACATGTACTTAACAAGCACCACAGCGCTTCATGTATACCACAATTATGTATGTGCAGATTTTGCCATGTAATCTACCCCTGCTGCAGATCCGTACTCCAGACTCAAAGCTTTTCTTTTGTTTAAAAATTATGTTTCTAGCCTACGTAGTTATGATGATAAGCTTGAGAACATGAGCCAATCTTAAACAGAGGCAGCACTGTCTTCCTTGTAACTTCACCCTGGAGAACATGCCAGTAGATTGGGGCATCATGTGACTGGCAGTATGACAATAACACTAGACATCACCATCCATGTGAAATTAGAGAATCATTCCAGTGGTGTTTTGCTTCTAACATGTTTCATTCAGATTTACAAGAAAGTTTCGTGGATAATTTAAAAGAATGGATTCCTGTTTCATTGGAGAGCCACATGCCAAAACCAAATTAAATATGAACGTGGTTGAAATCTAAAATAAGCCACATGCTTCAAATTTTCCTTGGCTTATTAACGTGGCTTACTTTAAAAATAAAAGTTTTATTCATAGTTTACTAAATCCAATTATTAGTTTTATGGCAGGCACAGTCTGATCTTGTGGTTGACAGCTCTGTCTTGCAAAGACTTACTCACCTGAATAATTTGATACATGTGAGCAATTCCATTGATTTCAGTGAAACTATTTGCACAAAGTTACTCATGTGCCAAGTCTTTGCAGAATCAGTCCTTCCGGAAGACTCAAAAGGAATTTGGGTTTAACTTGGAAAATGGTGAAAATTTCAAAAAAATGAAAAAAACCCACCAAATTTTTGTCAAAATTTCAGCAGAAAATGTTTACTTTTGGCAATGAAAGAAGACCACATAGTCTAAAATGGTCAGTTTTTGGCTGAAACACCAAACATTTTGGGGTTTTCATTTTCCTGACAAAAATATCAGGTTTTTTTTAAGAGCAGCAGACTCTTGCAAGGAAAATGTTTGATTTTGTCAAAATTCCAATTTTATGTCCAAAAATGTTGAGATGGAAATATTTTGATCAGACCTAGTACTAGTCCTGGCTTTGGCTGAATCCTGGGCATGACATTTATCTTCTCCATGTCTCACTTTCCTTGTCTGTAACATAGGGATAAATATGTTACCTACCTCAAAGTAATGTTAAAAGAGTATTTCATTAGTATATTTAAAGTACTTTGATATCTTCTGATGGAAGACCCTATAGAAGTGCAAAGTATTATTTGCATTAACTCTTAACTAGTCATTTTATTTTCTGACTAGACCTTCACCCTTGAGTCTTTAAAAAAAAGAAATGTGATAATTTGTGTTTCCTGTTGTGCTGGAAATGCCATTAATCATTAGGCAGCATCAAGACTATGACTGAATGAGGGTGGCATAGAGCTCTTAGCCCCTCAAGATTGTTAAAATGTTTCTCTTTTTTCCTCACCCTGTTGTTTTATAATCATAATAGCTAAAGGCGATGACATTTACAGGGTTATAATTTTTTTTAATATACAGTCAACACACTGGTGTTTATTTGTTTCAGAGTAGAGGATCACAGGCTGTTTTAAGCACATTATACCTGACCAAGCCATAGCTTGTTCTTCTGTGCAAATCTTGGTCCTGTATGCAAAACAAGTCCAAAGCCTGAAGTCCTTACTCAGTCGATGAGACTTGTGTGAGAGTAAGGAATAAGATTTCCAAAAGTATCTAGTGATTTTGGGTGCCTCAGTTACTGGGTGCCCAACTTGAGACACATTTAAAGGGGCCTGATTTTCAGCGGACAGATGCTCAGCACTATCTGAAAATTGGATGTCTCAGAAGGGACACACAAACATTGGGGAACTAGTCATTTTTGAAAAATCCTAGTCAAGGACTTTAGGTTTGACCCTATGATAATGAGGCTGTGTGTAACACAGGTCACATATTGTACCTTCAGTGACCATGCCTCTTCTTGATCCTCATCCTGGTAGGTGCCTATGCCAGGGGTCGGCAACCTTTCAGAAGTGGTGTGCCGAGTCTTCATTTAGACACTCTAATTTAAGGTTTCGTGTGCCAGTAATACATTTTATCGTTTGTAGAAGGTCTCGTTCTATAAGTCTATAATATATAACTAAACTATTGTTGTATGTAAAGTAAATAAAGTTTTTAAAATGTTTAAGATGCTTCATTTAAAATTAAATTAAAATGCAGAGTCCCCTGGACCGGTGGCCAGAACCCGGACAGTGTGAGTGCCACTGAAAATCAGCTTGCATGCTGGCTTCGGTACGTGTGCCATAGGTTGCCTACCCCGGCCTGTGCTCTGACAGCACCTTCTCTTTAGATGTTTCCCATCATGCCTTCAGCTGGTGGGCAACCAAGCTTTTGCTGAGACGATCCATGTGGCTTGGAACTTGGACATTCACCTTCAACTCATCACTCCCGAGATATACAAATATATTGAAAATACTTCTTTTTCAGAGATATTTCCTACTTTAGACCCCAGTCTTGCAACTGGCTGTGGGTGGGTGGATCCCACATGGAAGCAATGAGTCACAGAGCCAGTGTCTTAATCACTGTCAGCCCCTGTACAAGATTCTCCTTCACCCATTTAAAAAATGATGCTGCTTTCTTTGGCTTTTTAGCATTTCATTTTTACAGTTGTCTATTTTGTACTGTACTAATGACCAGTTATAGTTTTAATTATGTCCAACCCAATTGTGTGTCTTTGCTTTTTAAAAATAAAAAACATGGCACTGAATTTCTTTTATTTTAATACTGGGTGCTGACAATATCACTCTGTTCCAATGGTGCCCCAAAGCCTAGCTCTTGGCTCCTTTCCAATGGTTGATTTTCACTAAAGGTCTGATCCTAAAATTTAACAATCACTTCTGACTCTTACTGAAGTTAATGGGAGTTGATAGTGCTCCACACATCTCAGGAGGCAATTAGTGCTTCGCCCTATGCCTTTACTTCCTTACTGCTGCTGCAAAATGATTCCTGAGCTTCTATTGCCTATATAGGATTTATCTCGGCTCATCTGAGGCCTGGTCTACCCTACACATTTAAACCGAATTTAGCAGCATTAAACCGATTTAACCCTGCACCCATCCACACAACAAGGCCCTTTATATTGATATAAAGGGCTCTTTAAACCAGTTTCTGTACTCCTCCCCAACGAGAGGAGTAGCGCTGAAATCGGTATTGCCATGTCGGATTAGGGTTAGTGTGGCCGCAAATCGACAGTATTGGCCTCTGGGCGGTATCCCACAGTGCACCATTGTGACCACTCTGGAAAGCATTCTGAACTTGGATGCACTGGCCAGGTAGACAGGAAAAGCCCCATGAACTTTTGAATTTCATTTCCTGTTTGCCCGGCGTGGAGCTCTGATCAGCACAGGTGGCGATGCAGTCCCAAATTCAAAAAGAGCTCCAGCATCAACTGTACGGGAGATACAGGATCTGATCGCTGTATGGAGAGACAAATCTGTTTTATCAGAGCTCCATTACAGAAGACGAAATGACAAAGTATTTGAAAAAATCTCCAGGCTCTGATAGACAGAGGCCACAGCAGGGACTCAGCACAGTGCTGCGTGACAAGCGTAACGGAAAGCCAAAGAATCAAATGGACGCTCATGGAGGGAGGGAGGGGGTACTGAGGACTCCAGCAATCCCACAGTCCCCGCAGTCTCCGAAAAGCATTTGCATTCTTGGCTGAGCTCCCAGTGCCTTTAGGATCAAAAATATTGTCCGGGTTGGTTCAGGGTATATCTCGTCAATTTACGCCCCCTTCCCGCCATGAAAGAAAAGGGGAAAAAAATCATTTCTTGTCGTTTTTCGATGTCACTGTATGTCTACTGCATGCTGCTGGTAGACGCGGTGCTGCGGCGGTAAACAGCAGCATCCCCTTCCCTTCCTTTCCTGATGGCAGATGGTACAAAATGGTGGAAAACTATCATCAGCCTGTGAGTGCTCCTGGCTGGCCTCAGTGAGGTCGGCCAGGGGCACCTGGGTAAAAATGGGAATGACTCCCTGTCATTCCTGGCAGACGGTGCAAAATGCTGGGTAACCGTCTTCATCATAGCAGCTGGAGCCTGAGCTCCATCAACCCTCCCCATTTTTGTGTCTAAAGAAAAGATTCTATACTCCCTGGACTATCATAGCAGCAGGTGGCTGCGATCCTCTCCCCCCCCCCCCCACTCTTTAATGTCCTGCCTGGACTATCATAGCAGCTGGAGGCTGCCTCCCCCCTCATTTTCTCTCACTAAAAAGTCAATGTTTCTTATTTCTGCATTCTTTATTACTTCATCACACAAATGAGGGGGACACTGCCACGGTAGCCCAGGAGGGTTGGGGGAGGAGGGAAGCAATGGGTGAGTTTGTTGCTAGAATGGCATGCAGGTCATCATTTCTGCAGGATCTCTGGGGCTCTGACACGGAGTAGCTGTGCTCTCTGGTTCTCTAGTAGACTTGCCCCATATTCTAGGCAGAACTGACTCTATTTTTAGACAAAAAATAAAGAAGGGAATGACCCGGGGAGTCATTCCCATTTTTGTCCATGCGCCCCCAGCCAACCTCAGTGAGGCCAGCCAGGAGCACCCATGACAGCAGCAGATGGTACAAAATGATTGATAACTGTCATCTCATTGCCAATTTACAGTGGCAGACGGTGCAACAGGGATGGTAACCATCTCTGCTACCTTGCAAAGGCAAATGAATGCTGCTGTGTAGCACTGCAGTACCGCCTCTGTCAGCGGCATCCAGTACACATACGGTGACAGTGACAAAAGGCAAAACAGGCTCCATGGTTGCCAAGCTATGGCGTCTGCCAGGGCAATCCAGGGAAAAAGGGCGCAAAATGATTGTCTGCCGTTGCTTTCATGGAGGAAGGATTGGAGTGACGACATTTACCCAGAATCACCCATGACACTGTTTTTGCACCATCATGCATTGGGATCTCAACCCAGAATTCCAATGGGCGGGGGAGACTGCGGAAACTATGAGATAGCTACGGGATAGCTACCCACACTGTAACGCTCCAGAAATCGACGCTAGCCTCAGTACATGGACGCACACCACCGAATTAATGTACTTAGTGTGGCTGCGTGCACTCGACTTTATACAATCTGTTTTACAAAACCGGTTTATGTAAAATCGGAATAATCCCGTGGTGTAGACATACCCTGAGAGGCTAAGTGTAATGAAATGCTAAATTGTATTATACAGTTCAGCCACGAGGTGGAGCTGCATGCAACATACCTTATTTAAGTGAACCTTAGCCAGACCTGGCAGCGTGTTAAAGCATCTTATAGTGAACCCAGACATCTGGGGTATATTTCTCTAAGGAGGAAGCTTGGAGGTCAGTCCATATCTGATACAGAAGCCTGACCTGCTAGTAGCAGCACTGCAACCTACCTTGTACAAGTTGTCTATGACACTAATTATGGGTAATGAAGAGCTAGAGCTATTCTGTCCTTGGAAATTTCTTAATCAACTACAATGTCTTGTGACTTCTTTACTACTTCGAATCACTTAAATTTTCATGTAACTTTATTAATAGACTATTTGTGTCCACTGGTATGACTAGAAAGATCACCTGTTAGATCCTGTTAGGGGGCTCTGTTCTAAGCATTCAGAACAGGCTGGAGCAATTAATAAGACTGGGACTTTTCAGCTTGGAAAAGAGATGGCTAAGAGGAGATATGATTCAGGCCTATAAAATCATGACTGGTAGAGAAAGTAGACAAGGAAGAGTTGTTTACAACTTATAACACAAGAACCAGGGGTCACCAAATGAAATTAATAGACAGCAGATTTAAAACAAATAAAAGGAAGTATTTCTTCACATAACACACAGTCAACCTGTGGAACTCCTTGCCAGAGGATGTTGTGAAGGCCAAGACCATAAAAGGGTTCAAAAAAGAACTAGATAAGTTCGTGGAGGATAGGTACAGCAATGGTTATTAGCCAGGATGGGTAGGGATGGTGACTGTAGCCTCTCTTTGCCAGAAGCTGGGAATGAGTGACAGGGGATGGATCACTTGACAGAGGATGAATCACCTGTTTTATTCACTCACTCTGGGGCACCTGGCACTGGCCACTGTCAGAAGACAGGACACTGGGCTAGATGGACCTTGGGTCTGATCCAGCAGGGCCATTCTTGTGGAGTGCCCATCCTACTGCCTCCTAAAGCAAAGGCAAGATAGGATGGCTGAGAATAATTTAAAAGTGCCTTGCTGAACTGCAGGAGGGTTCCCCCCCCCGTGGTGCTTGTTCTATATGCGTATCTGTATCAGCCTAAAGACTAAAGCATAAGGAGAGAAAGGTATATGCTTCCTAGCAGTATAGCTATACTCTCCGGCTTAACTTGTGCAACAGTATTCTTGTCCTCAGTAGATGCAGCTAGTGGATCTTGGCAGGCTCCTCTCCATCTTGACGGTGTGATGCTGACAACTTTCATTGTGTATTTGGAAGATATTGCTTTCTTTGCTTCTTGTTCGACATCACACATTTCCCTAGAAACCTTGCAAAGGAAATTAAATGGGATTCTACAAGGCGTGTTTACACAGATGACATTTTGTTGATGGGGATTCAGAGGGAGAACATAATGAAAAACTGAAATCAGTTGTGAAAGCAATTGTGGGTGCTGCACAGGAATTAAATAGAGTAAAGCATGCTACAGCAAAGTGAACTACAAGTCTTAGGGCATGTAATTGGTGAAGACGGAGTTGAGGGAAGCTCCAGGAAAAGTCAGAGCTGTAGTTAAAGTGCTGCTATCTAAAAATATCCCAGAACTGATGTAGTTCCTCTATATGATTACTAGTCTGGAGAAAATTATACCTAGTCTGTCCTCAAAAGTCCAAGTTATGTATGAACTGCTTAAAACAGACTCTCTGTGGATGTGAAATGAAGCACAGAACGTACTTTTGAGGCTATAAATAATCTGTTGCTCCCACCCCCAGTACTGGCATATTTTGATGTTTCTAAGTCTGCAGTTATTTCAACAGATGCCAAAAGCTGGGGTCTTGGAGAGTGCTACTTTGTTTACAAGGAGATACCTGGAAGTCTGTAGCCTACAATTCCAGACAGTTTTCAGACTCAAGCCCAGCTATGCCCAAACAGAGAAAGAATGTTTGGTGGACATATGGGCTTGTAAGAAGTTAACAAGACATTTGCATGGTCTTGATAGCTTTAGGCTTGGGCTGTATTACAAACTCCAGAACTCAGGATGAGAGATGATCAAAAAAATGGAGCACTTTTTCATTACTATTTTTGTGAAAATAGTCTTTTTTATTGGAAAATTTTGAAATGAAACTTTTCAACTGGCTCTGCTGTTACTGAAGCACATGTGTGTGTAGTTTGGAATTGGTTGCCAGTGTCACCACAAAAACCAGAACTGATTCAAATGGCCACTAGCAAGAGTACAACTATAAATCGTGTCCAAGCTCATAGAATATGTTTACCTCAGGAATCCTATGTTCGGCCTATGACTTACACATAATGAGAAGAATTCTCCATAGCGTGTCTGATTATCTGCGGCATTCACATTATAGTTGGACAGAAGGAAACAGCAAGGCCTAAAAAAATGTTGCAATGATGTAAACCTTAAAGGTTAAAAAAATCCCCTGGTGCTTAAAATTCTCGCTCAAATGATGCAGAGTGGAAATATGCCAAATCTAAGAGGACTCAGTTTTTCTTCTTTAATCATCAGAATCCAGTTTATCCAAACTTAAACTAGGAAATCTAATACTGATAAAAATGGATGAGGTAAAATATGTCATTGACTATAGCTATACCCCAATAGCCTCCATAATTAAGAGTGATCTAGGTATTGAACCCAGAAGAACCAGACACGTTCTGCTGGTTCCAAACCCGGTTGAGAAGAGTCCTAAACCTTCAGCGCCCTGAGGATTTGATAAACAAGCTGAGCCAGCTGGATGAAATTCTCCTGAACAGCAGAAAGCGAACACAGCTGGAAGAAGAGTGAAGCTGATGGCTCATCTGGACAATCTGTAGTTGAATATTGATTCTTGGTAAAGATTGTTTTTACAGCAAAGCATTTGATGTGAAAGAGAGAATCTGAGGGCATAGGGACGGTTTCTTCAAAACATAATTCTTTACCATTGTCACATGACTGATCTTGATGACAGCCGATCACGTGTGCTGATTTATCTGAGTAAGAAGTACATTTAATTGTTTAAGATCCTTGGAGAAGTAATTGTCTTCTACTGAATTATTATCAGAGCTTACATAAAACCTGGCCATTTCAATTCTGAAAGTAAAATGATCTTTCATCTGAAAAAAGAATTGCTGTTGTGTTATTTCAACTGATTTAAAAACTGAATTAAGATAAATACACCCGCCCATCCTGAACAAAATTCTCACCTCTAATGTGTTCATTTATTTCCTTGTTCATGCTCATTAATGTCCACATAAATTGCTTGCACAAATCAGTCTCCAAATATAAAGGAGGGTAGCCTAGCAACCACTCAGAAACTAATACTACTGCATTTTGACCAAAAGTCCTCCAAACAGATGCAAACACATACCCTTATCTGTTCTTTTTTTATTACCTTTTAAACTCTCATGCTGGCCATAGGTCAACACAATGCCACAGTTGACAATTGCCTTGAAATTTACCCTTCACATATTGTCTGAAACAGCCCTCAGCGGCCACCATGCTAAACTGTCACTCTTCTGCAGGAGCAATTGTTAATTCAGCATTGGGGCAAACAGCAGCCCGGCAAAAAATGTGGCAGCAGAAGTGATGACTGTGGTGTCCCAGCAAGAAATAACAGGAGCAGTGCATCAGGTGAAATGGTTTTATGCCACACTTTGCCCAGCAGTCTGAAGGTCTATTTCTGTTTGCTAGATATTCTGCTACAAAAACTCTATCAGTGCTTGCTTGTGCGCTTCCTACTAAGCTACAATACTGCAAAAAAGTCAAAATTTACCTTCATTCACACTGTTATCATCACTACACGGAGATGCAATTTAACTTGTACAATAACAGCAAGGAAAGCAAGGATAGAGATGTTACAGCTGTTTAATAATAAAGATGGTCAATATGTTATTGTCAGCAAACATGGTTTCAAGACTCTTTTTGTGGAAAAGTATCATTTTTGTCTACATAGTTTGTTTTTTGATGAAATTTCAATTTTTTTTTTAAACCTTGTGAAGAAAAATGTCACTGCTCTTATTTGCTTTTAGTGGTCATCCCCACTGCCTACTTTCCCCCCCGCCCCCGGGTGAAGTGAAAAATTATTTTTAAAAAACCTTTCATTTTTACATTTTTTGCCAATTAACTTTAGTTAATGGGAAGTAAAGGAGCCAATCTTCCTTTGCTCACTCAACCCTCACCCAACATAAGCATAGATATTAGAGAACTTCTTCCTCTAATCCCGTTCTCAGTGCTAATATGTATGACTGGAACACATTTGACCTCCTACTGTCTCTTCCACCTTTGGTGACTTCCAGTCCAGTTATCCCACATACAATATAAATATTAAATCAGATGCAAAGGAGAAGGTGATCTCAGCAGATGGGGCCAGCTGAAAGGAGGTAAGGGCAACATGATAAGGCAACTAATTAAGACAGAGCCATTAAAACTTCAAGGTACCTTCTCAGGAAGGGTAAGTCTCTTGTCTGCTAAATGGCAAAATTTGGGTACGCTACTGGATTATCCAAATTTTCCTTTCACTGCACCAGTTCTCTAGAGTAAGCTGCCAACTAAGGATATGGTCCTGAATTTATTTTTTGCATGTTTTCCTTCTTTAGTTCTGTGTGTTTGGAACATCATACCAATTCTGCTTCAGACTTATGAAAGTTCATGAATTCTGTCCCCGTCTTACTTTACTGAATTTAATATCTTTCATTCCCAGGATGCTTATTTGTTTTCAGTGCCCAGCTATCATTTAAAAGCTCTGAGGACAAAAGTATTTTCTGTGGCTTCTGACATCTCTAAAGGAAACCTTTCCTGTTGTAATTTGCTCCTTTCTCCCACTTTTAAAATTCTCACCCTTGTCCCTGCCCATTTACTGATGTTTTCCAATAACTGCAATGATTTCTGTTTAATACTTTGCTGAATTTGCATGTTGTCAGCATATAGCACTTGGGAAATATACTGGATGTTTTCTATTGACTATAGTGTATAAGAGGTTTGTGATATGGGCACCTGGTCAAACTATAATGCTAAAGGGAAGGATTAATCTTTATTCCAAATTGTATAAAAAGATGTAGTACTTTTTCTTCTCTTTTATCTATGCATGTGTAACTGTGGCAGAGGTGAGTAACATGTCTATAAATGGGTCCTGGTGAGAAGTAAACATCATGTGGTCTCCAGTTTGGAAGCTTGTTGAGTGGGAGGCATTTTGCTGCATCTTTGGGCTCGCAGAACAATTGCTTGTTTTCTATTAGGTACATATCTGGTGCTAATAATATGCACCTTTTGTTGCAAAGATAATATCACATGTAAAAAGTTGCATCATCAAAGTGGCAGAGTTAAGCACTCAAAGGCTAGGAGGGACATAGATAGAGATTGATCATGCAACCCCCAACACATATGCATTAGGATACAGTCTGTAACTATATAAATGGGTCACACATACGTACCTCATTATTATAGTGCCTCCCCATCTAACCATTAGAAAGGATCACTCCATGTTTTTAGCATTAAATTTGGTCATTTCATCCCACAACATCCTGCAATGCAACATACAAGATTTCAGCCCAAACACAGATTTACTTCCCTTTTTAAAAAATTCCTTCTCTCAAATATTTTAGTCACTTACAGTTTAGTAAAATAGCAGAATATATTGACAGTTTGGAATCATTGCTGCAGCATTTTAGAGTGTAATTTTTAATCCACTGCCAGTTAGTCAATATCCTGGTATTTTGGTGTGGGGGAGGGGGCGGAAGATACAGGAGAGATTTATGTTTGAAAAAAAAAAAATCTCAGCATTTGCAGGTCAGCAATGTTATTCCAGTGTATTCTATAGATTTGCATCAATGTTTGGTCTTACCCATATTAGATCGCTTCCTATTTTCAAACGCCCGTCACTGAATTTGTTACAAGATTAGCAAACAATAGTTCTCGCTCTTTTTCCCATTGAAATCAATGGCAAAAAGCCTTATTGACTTCACTGGGAGCAGGATTGCGCTGCCAAGAATCTTGTGAATTTTAGAATGACAAAGTAGAGGGTCTTGGGGGTAGGAAGGGACATGAAGTCCATGATTCAGGAAAGCGTTTAAGCACATGCTTAAGACCATCCCTAATCAGGACAGTGCTTAAGCATGCACTTAACTTTACGCATATGTTTAAATCCCATTAATTTATTTTAAAAAGATCAGAGTAGCGTGATGAAAGGTGGGAGATGATTTGAGTGGCACAAGAGATACTGGTAGAAAGGCTACAGCAGCTGAAAAATAACCAGGGGAGTGTAAGTATGAAAATTATTAATGTACCATCTAGTATCCTGGTTTTGAGTTCAAACACTCCCATTGATCTCTGTAGGAGTTTGTAGTCTAAAAATACACCGCATTTGGGACCTGAGAGACAGCAAATTGGAGCAGCAAAGAGAGAGTTCAGAGCAGATTGGAACCTGCAGGGAGCTGAAAGAGGGGTCGGTAAGCAAGGAAACTCATTTGGCAATTAGCAGCAATTCTAGAGAGCTGGGAGAGCATTGGAGAGTAAGGTAATTGCAACAAATATGGCAATTTCATGCAATATCTTTGGGAGAGCTTACTATATTAAATTTATGTGGGCCAGGGATTGTATATAATTCCATGGGGGAAGGTGACCAAGCCCGTTAGGAACTAAGAACAGTGCTGGGTGATTAGACAAATTCACTCAGGTTGTAATGCCTCCAGAGAGCTATCACCACCTGGAGAGACTTGTATACGCTGGTTCAGACTGGATTCTCCAGAGACCAACAGAGAAAGACAGGACTTTTGGATAAACAGCCTGAGTTTAAGTTGACTCAGGTCCTTCTTTCTCATCCAGCAAACTGAAGGACCTATTGTCCAAGGCAGCAGTAGGCAATCCTTGTGGAAGGGCTGACACAGGCCAGAGGTTTTGTGGGAGCTGGGGTGAGCTCTGATAAGCATATTAGCAATTGTGTAGGTTCTCTGTAATGCTTTCACCTTAAGAATAAACATACTTGCTTAGAAAGAGCTGTGTGGTAACTTATAACTATGGGCAATTAACCTGTTCCAGAGAGAAAGCTCAGGCAGTCTGGCTTCCTAGGAACTCACAATGTAGGCAGGGTACTGTGCAACTTGGGAAAACCCTGGTCAGGAGGGAGAGATGCATGGTCAGGAGAGGTTACGGCAGAGGAGCTGTGAGCCTAGAGTGGGAGCCATTGCTGGACCACAGAGGGGGAATGCAGATGCAGTTGCCCTGAACTGTGACAGTAATATTATTAGTGTTTGTTAATTTATGAAGCATTGCTCATAACCGTCACAGCAATTCACTAAATTAAAACAAATTAAAACATGAAGAGCTTGATTCCCCACTCCATCTACACAAGGAGAATCCTTGACTGGGAGTTTCTGGCTGAGCTAGGCTCACTCTGTATTTCATAAGTGGTGCAAAGTGAACTGGGTGGACTGGGGAATACAGCTCAGAGAATTTAAAATGTTCAGAAAAAAAAAAAAGAAAGAAAAACTCCTGCAAAGCATATAGATTGCTGGCATGATACAGTAGGGGAAACAATGTGGTCTAGTGGATGGAACACTGGATTGGGAGTCAGGAGTCCTGACTCTGCCGCTGACTGGTTTTGTAGTATTGGACTAGTCACTTCACCTATTTGTGCCTGTTTTCCCTCCCAAATTATTATTTGTCTTGTCTATTTAGACTAATAAGCACTTCAGAGCAGAGATTCTCTCTCACTGTCTGCTTAAAGTATCTAACACAGTAAGGCCCCAGTCTCAAAAAATAATATGAATAAATTTAAAGCTTTTAACTTTGTCTGGCATATGCTATTGATTTCAGTGGGAGTCGAGAGTCAAAGGACTGGATTTATAAGCAAGGGACAGAGTTATAGTAAGGGGAAGATCCTAAGAGTGGACGGAAGAACTGAACAAGTGACTGAGGTGACCCAAGCAGAAAAACCACTTGGATATCAGTAGCATATTAATATAGCAGCATGTAGCTTTACTTTACAAAAGTCCCATCAATATCAACAGAGCTCAGCTTACACACTCAGAATAGTAGATATTTGGAGGAATATAAAATGATATACATACCTGATGATTGGGTCTAAATTAGCTGCTACCACTCAAGAAAAAGACCTTGGAGTCATTGAACAGATGTTTTCAGAGAACTATCCACAACGTGCAGTGGCAATCAAAAAGGCTAACAGAATGTTAGGAACTAATAGGAAATGGATAGACAAGAAGGCAGAAAATATCATGATGCCACTATATAAATCCATGGTATGCCCACACTTTGAGAATTGTGTGCAGTTCTGGTCACCCTATCTCAAAAAAGATTATTACAGTTGGACAAAGTACAGAGAAAGGCAACAGAAATGATTAGGGGTATGGAACAGTTTCCACATGAGGAGAGATTAAAAAACCCTGGAACTGTTCATCTTAGAAAAGAGACAACTGGAGAGGGGGCAGAGATGATGGAGGTCTATAAAATCATAAATGGTATGGAGAAAGTGAATAAGGAAGTATTATTTACCCCTTCACATTCCATAAGCAGCAGGGGTCACCCAATGAAATTAATAGGCAGCAGGTTTGAAACAAAAGGGAGTACTTCCTCACACAATATGCAGTCAACCTGTGGAACTCATTGCCAGGGGATGTTGTGAAGGCCAAAAAGCATAACTGAGATCAAAGAAGAATGAGAAGCTCATGGAGAATAGATCAATCAACGGCTATTAGCCAAGATGGTCAGGGACATAACCCCATGCTCTGGGTGTCCCTAAACCTCTGATTGCCAGAAGTTGGAACTGGACAACAGGGCAAGGATCACTCAATAAATTGCCCTATTCTGTTCATTCCCTCTGAAGCATCTAGCACTGACCATTGTCGGAAAACAAGGCTAGATGGACCAATTGTCTGATCCAATATGGCCATGCTTATGTAATTGAGTAGAACTGAGGAAATAAGTGAGGCTCAAACTAGTGTAGGAGGGAGTTAAGGGAAGATTAGGAGATGAAGACAGGGGAGCTTTCTGACTCGCATTGAAATCATAATGGCTCCTTTGTAGTTGTGCTGTCAATGGAGATACCCCTTTCTGGAAATACAATATTACTGACTAAGATGTTTATTGTGCTGCAGTGAAATTAAAAATCTGACTCAAGCCCATTAAACAAAGGAACTCTAGTTAAAGCAGCTGCACATTCTTTATTTATATAAAACAATATCTTACACTGGCATCTTTCAGCTTGAAGCATCACAAAATAATTTACAAATTAAGGACCAAATTATGCTATTAAGTGTACACAGCCTGGCTTGCACCCATGTCAGTAAGAGCCCTGCATACATATCTGAGGGTAGGGTTTGAGCAAATGTCACCAGAAGTATTTCCATTCACTTACGGCTGAAAAGCAACCACACCTCTTTGCATTCAGCAACAGTCACACAGCAGGGAACTGAAACTTCAGGAGACTATATGTGGGCAGAATGTAATTACCCAGGTTGGAAGGCATGTGTGTTTATGTGCTGGGAATCCATCAAGCAGACTTTTAAAACTTTGATTTTATTTTTGTCATTTTATGAATATAACAACTTGCAAGTGCAAGGAATTTGAGTAGTCAGAGCTCCCATATCAACGGTGTCTTTCCGGGGCTATGTAGTACTTGAGGGGCCAAATTCTGGGCACAGACCGGTGTAAATCTGGTGTAGTTCTACCAACTTCAGTTGAGTTCCTTCACATTAATACTGGTGAAAGTGAGACCAGAATTTGAAAAGATGTCCAATGAAAGCCATTTGTCAGTGAGATAACCTGAAGGAAATTCAGGCTGAAATTAAGTGACAGGCAGCTGATAAATGTACAAAGCCAAACTGAGATGTGATCAGGCTGCTTTGATTATTAGAAAAGATAAACAGTGTTTGAAACATTCTGTGAATTTTTTTTACCTCATTCTTTTAGACAACTAATTCATTTTCACCATTTCTTAATTAATTTCTCCAAGCCATCAGGATTAGTCATGTGGGATTATTTGGTATAGCACTCCTATGTCCTCTCTTATTTGCCTCTGCTGTAAACTGATCAGTCCCAGTCTCTCTTCCATTTTTGCTCTGATTGATAAGGCCCCCACATCTTAGGAAGAGCAACAAAAATCAGTATTTATGTAAAATATTATGAGCTATAAACTGTGGTCATTTTTCTTGGTGCTATGACTGTTTAATTTTCTGAGAAGTTTATTGAGTGCAATAGAATTTACACCAAATACAGGTATCCTGAAAATACTTAAAATTTTACTGATTAAATAAATATCCCAAGAAAGCAAGTTTCCTGCATTTCAAATCTGGTATTTCCTCATTATTGACCTGATCTGTACGATTGAAATCAATAGTAACTTAACTTCAAAGAGAACAGGATTAGACCCTATGCAAGGTTATATATTAACTAACTCTTCAGGCAAAAAAACTTGGGTGCCAGCAGCAGCCCCAAAATCAAACTGTTCGGATGTACAAAAATAGGGCAGAAAATATTGCTCTCACCTGCTATAATGTGTTCAACGCTGTCATTCAAAAGAGATACAGCAGAAATAAAAGGGGTGTAGAGAGAAGTGGCAAAAATAGAGGCAAAGAGAAACTTCCATATGAAGAGAGACTTGAAAAGGCTGGGACTATCTAGAGAGGCAATGAATAAGAGGGATATGATAATTGTTTACAAACTAATGAGTTGTACAGAGAAGGAAAATTAGATGCTCCAATTTACTTTTTTTCTTAGTTAAACATTCAATGAAATTGAAAGGCAATACATTTTTAATGGAGGAAAGGAAATACTGTGGTGTTTTTTATATTTATGCAATGCATATTTATTATTTATCCTGTGGATCTTATTGCCACAGGATGCCATAGTGGCCAAGACCTTAGACAGATTCATTAAAGGATAAGACAATTAGAAGAATCATGAGGACATCCACAGCTTCATTAGAGATATGTGAACTGTGGGTAGAGGAAGGTACAACATCAAAATGATGGTATTTTACACCCACTTGGTACTCCACTCTGCACTGGTGTAAATGACTACTGAATGTGCAAGGCAAATTGCAGATGCTAAGAATATATTTTCATTAAGAACTTACATGAACTTTCATGATTTCTCAAAAAACGTCCACGAATACAATGTTAAATGATACATTTCTTGTCTGTTTTTATCTTGCAGTTCTGAAAAGAGAAACAGAATGAAATATAACGAGTGCAGATTATTGAAATATTTTATATATTTGTACGAAGATTATGAACTTCCTAAATACAAGAGACTCCATAAAAATGTCCTCTTTGTACATTTATATCCCTTTCTTGTTGTCTGTTTTGCATAATGTAAAAAAGTACTGGTGACATAACCTAGCACAAAATAGAAAGTGGTGAACCTGTACATATTCAGGAATAAGTTTGATTTTATGAACAGAGAATAATGTAACTCATGGTTTGAATAAAAAAAACAAACCAAAAACAAACAAACAAAAAAAACAAATAAACCATTTTTCCAGGGGGAAAGGTGTTCTCACTAGTTGAGTTTTTTCTCTTGCTGTTGAAAATAGATAATATTGACATAACAATTTCATGGATAAAACGTTTTAATGAAAGCGCAGATTGCAGGCTTAGTAAAAGTTCATCTATTCCATGCTTTACTTTTACATATTAATGATTGGTTAATGGATGGGTTTGAAATTCTGTAAAATAAAGAGTTAAAGTAAGGTGAAAATCTTTATGTATGCTCTTTGAAGAGGAGGAGTTCATCCTAAATTCCTCCTTTGCTGTAGAGCCACAGTATTTTCTTTTGCCTAAAAATGTAAAATGCACTGTTGTTCAGATATTTATGCAATGCTTTCACATTGCACAGAACTTGGTGACAGAAATGTGAGGTAAAAAGATCCTTAAATTGGCCCTGATTCAGGAAAGCACCTCTGTTCAGGAAAGCTCTTAAGCACATGCTTAAAATTAAGCACACACTTAAGTGCTTTCCTGGAATTGTGGGTCTTAAAACCCAATCCTGCAACACTTACTGAAGCAAATAGTCCCACCAATTCTGATGCAACTGATGCAATTCTGATGCACCTGAACAAAGGATAAAGAATCAGGCCCTTAGAAGGTAATATGAAATACTGTCTCCTATATATTTTTCCACTGTATTAATATTGCATAGAAATTGAATATGATCAAACAGATATTTAAATATTATGATTAAATGTGAAACCCACAGCTTGTTTTCTATGGAATGTACATAATGAAGATTGTTTAAGGCATATTCTATTTTTGGAAATGAAATTTTATTGTTGGAGAAATTCAATACATTGTATTTCCTTGGTCTCGTTTATGTCATTTACTCACTGTGGAGGGACTGTTCTGGTAATGGTATTCATGAGTTTTCCACCAGTGACTGTACCTGTTCTACATGCAATGAAATTTGCCTGGATTACTTGTAATTTGTTCTATTCAAATAAGGGTAATTATTCTGGTTAGAAAACAGGTTTCCAACAGAATGTTACTAACAGCAACATATGTTTAATGCAGGCAGCAGTTTCTCATTTGCTACGTGACAGGATACCAAAGTCAGCCACTAGTATCCTTACATTTTAAGTCATTACAGATTATATTTGCATGACTCTATTCAGGAAATTATACAGGATTCTCAGTCACTTCAACTCAGGAAAAAAGTACATATTTTTATTTTTGCTTTAAAGAAGTAATATCAGTGTAATTTACTAGCTTGCTTTATCCTGTACATGTGTAGCTAATTCCCCTTTATGCACTCCGCAGCCCTAAAGCAAGAGTGTCTAAGGTGAAATTAGAGAAGTGTCAAGATCCAGAATGCAGCAGGCACATCTTTCATTTACACATTGACAAGATTAGCATGACTATTTGATCAAGAAAGAACAATTTCCCATATGCTGCATTATCACTCACTGCAATGCAAAACATTCTCTGGAAAATGTCATCCTTTGGATTTTTACACAATCTCCAACTACTTGCAAAATTCACAAGTGGAGATGTTTACTTTGTTCTATTTCCCAGGAATCTCAAGGCACTGAATTTTAAACAGACCACAAACATTCATAGCTGAATAAGATACGGATATGCATATTTCCCACTATTTTATGAACTTTTCCTCTCTATAATTAATTAACAAATTCAGCTAATTAAATATACTTTGGTAAAGTCCCAGGTTATCTCAGTAATACTCATGTTCTATCACTTAATATCTAACTTCCAGAAAGAAGAGACTACAACGGGCCTTTGAAAGAAGGGAAGGGTGGATTGAAAGTAAATTAACAGAATGCACTTATCCTGGAATCAGATATATGGTATTAATTTTCTATTTTATGCTACACCATTGTCTATCACTGCTGTAGTGATATGCATTCTTTTACTGCATCCGGTAAGAATTACTTATAAGACTTTTTATATGCACAGCAAATTTAGGTCATGCCAGAATTAAGGTTGCCTGTGCACATGCATTATGGTACAGTTTTTAATTACACAATTACATACTATTTTTTTCCCAGAGGACTCTGGCCTCAATTAAGTGATCAATATCTATCCTGTGCACTACATAATTAAATATTTTGTTTTCTTCTTGTTGAGCTGAAGACAGAATTATAATTTCCTCATGGGCTTTTCTGTGGAGCTCCTCATTTTGTATCCGACTATAGTATCACCAACAAAAATAAATGTATTTTCACAACACCCATGTGAGGTAAGTGGCTATTAGTCCCATTTAACAGATCGGGACTGAGGCACAGAGAAGCTAAGTCAAAAGTATCCACCAATTTTTGGTGCCTAATTTGAAATGCTGAAGACCTGATTCTTTACTTAGCATTACAGCATGTTCAAATCATAGCTCCTAGTTGCAGCTGGGAGAGCTCAGCACTTCTGTAAGTCAGACTCAGAGTCTCAAGCCAGGCATCCAGAAAAGGAGCATCACATCAGAACTCTGTGATAGAGGCAGGGAACGAATCCAGTTCTCCAGGGCAGTATTCAACCTCCTTAACCATGAGCCCATCCTTTTTCTTTCTGCAATTCCCTGCCTCATTCACTGCACACCTTCCAACTTCTGCAGCAAATGAAGCAGGGATCCTTCAGAGAACAGCCTCTTTTACTAAACAACTCTGATTCGTCCCCAGAGCAGGGCCATCCTGTGTACTGAATGAGACAGAGGTCTTATGTGATTAGGTACTCATCTCCTTCCCCTCATCCTCTGGTTTCATTGCCCAGCTAGTCCCAGTTTCCTACCTCTGCCAGCCTCTAGTCCCAGTCTCACTCTCAGGCACCTTGTACCAATCTACCCTCTGCACAAATCTTCTGCATGTTAGTCAGGCAGCTTCCTTCTCCACCCAGCCAGAAGGAGGGGCACTGAGATCGCAGAAGAGACTGCTCTCAATTCAGGTTGCCAGGCCCAGACTCAGGATAGCCCACAATGACCCAGCACTGCAATTGCCAGGAAAGCCCTTGTCAGCCTGGACAATGTGGGGAGTAATTTGGCAGCTATAAACTGAGAAGTCTCTACTGAGCATATGAAAACTGTGGTATTTCAAAGACTTATAATTCAGTCACATTTGGCTACAAGCCCCACACTGGTGAGGTAAGGGCTAAAGAGAAGCTCTGGGCTCAGAAAGCTCTGCTCAGTCTCTCCTGCTAAGCATGCTCATAGTGGAGGCGGAGGTCAAAAGGGAGCAGCTCTTCTCAGTCTGGATGGACAGAGCAGCAGAGAAGCTGTGTGTTGTAGGCTCCTGCTGAGAAGCTACTGAGGCCCCACATGCCTGGGACCAGGCCTCACTGCTGGTCCACTGCAGGCCCTCCAACCATGGAGGTCAATGACAACAAGCTGGGACTGAGAGAGGAAGACCCTCCAGAGTGCTACCAGAGAAGACTCCAGAGGGGACTCAGAACCAAAGAAGCAGCACCAGCAGATGAACAGAAGCTGGGGAAGGAAGTAGCCCATGGAGCAAGCTTGGGGTACTGGCCCCCCGAGGCCACAGAGAGTGAACTACTATTTACTGGCCCCTGGGTTGGAACCTGGTGAGCAGGGAAGGTTCGGGTTCTCCTGCCCCTGACGTTCACCACAGACATTCACCCCTAGGCGACATAGCCACAGATTGTGACTGATAGGCGACTCAGCCACTGATCCTCCAACACTGGGCAACACAGCACAGAATATAACCAGTAGGCAGTACTGCTGGACTTGGGCACCAACCCTTCTCCATCCCCAACCAACAGGCCAGCGAAATGTAAAAGCCACTCCCCTATCAAATTTCATGTCCCTGTTCCAAAGCATGGGGATGCTGGAGCATTTCAAAGAAAATATCACCAGAATTTCTGAAACCATGAAAAACAACATGTTATTCCATAGCCTTATTTTCAGATATGGCTAAACCATTTTGGCTGAAATTTTCCAACAACTTCAATCTGAGGCCGATACCAGACACCCAGCCTGGAAAACTTAAGCCCAAATGCTTTTAGTTTGACAAAGTTATAAGCAGAGTCCTATGACTTTTTTTTTGAATTTTTGTTTTTATTTCATTTTCTCATCCCTAGGAGGGCAGCTCCTGCCTCCAGGGGGATGAAATGAAATTCCTGAAAAATTCCCGGCGAGGAGGGGAGGCCTAGGATGGGGTTTGGAGAGTGAGCCCACCCTCCACTCACTCTGAGCAGTGCCATCTCCTGTGTCCCAGGTGTTAGGCCCAGCTCTCCACTCTGGGAGTTGCGACCTGGGACACAGGATCATAGCACGTCATAGTCTGACACTGTGTTCTCAGAGTGGACAGGAGGTAACTGAGACTGACAGAGATGTATTGCATTGTTATCATTAAACTCTATATAGATCATAGAATAATAGAAATGTAGGGCTGGCTGGGACCTCAAGCAGTCATCTAGTCCAGCCCCTGCACTGAGGCAGGACCAAGTAAACCTAGACCATCCCTGACAGGTATTTGTCTAACTGTTCTTATAAACCTCCAGTGATGGGGGATTCTACCACCTCCCTTGGTAACCTCTTCTCTTGCTTATCTATCATATGGTTAGACATTTTTACTAATGTCTAACATAAATCTCCCTTACTGAAAACTCAGATAGAATAATGAAAGCCAGAGGAAAAGTTATCTAGGTTTACTTTCTACCCAATACTAAGCACTGTGGTTTCTTGCCAATGGCAAAAAAGGATCGATCTAGCCTGGCTGTGTTTTCCAGAGAAGTTACTGGGGCTACCTGGCGGAGAAAGGTTCCTCCAAGAAATTAACGGTAGTCATTATGCTACCTGCAGCAAGAGATTGAGTTAATGAAACATCAAGATCATATATCAGAGGGGTAGCCGTGTTAATCTGGATCTGTAAAAGCAGCAAAGAGTCCTGTGACTCCTTATAGACTAACAAACATATTGGAGCATGAGCTTTTGCAAGTGGGTATTCACCCACGAAAGCTCATGCTCCAATATGTTTGTTAGTCTATAAGGTACCACAGGACTCTTTGCTGCTATCAAGATCATAATGTTTCCTGGAGGAGGCTTTTTGTCCTCAGCCATTGAACAAAATATGTTGCAGTGACTATTCAGATGATCAGCATGCAAGCACAAACACACATAGTTTGTAGGGTCTAGAGCTAGAATGATCATTTCTTTTACATGACAAATTTAAATGAGCTTTATTACATTTAATACAATAATCTTGGCAAGCCTAATCCTTGACCATAAAGAAGTCGAATACATATCAGGTGATTTGATAGCATCCCAACCATGCCATCTATGTAATCTGAATGATAGAGCTACCTTTTGGGGTACTAGTATTTATTCAGGTTTTATTATTTATATTGCAGCCAGTCTTAGAGGCCAGGACCCTATTGTGCAAGTGTGAAAGGGTGCACTCACTCCTTTTTCTGATGTCCTTTGTCAGCTGTTGCCCTTGTCAGGTGGGTCTTCAGGGGTTTAGCCCTCTAGTTAATTCACACATGGTCAAAACACATGAAGGAACCTCTTCTGGGGTAACAAAGGCCAACAAGTGGTTGGCCTTCTCCAGGGTCTTCAGCCCCATCTCTGGGCCCATTTAAATTCTAGCCACTTTCTTGGGCTTTTATAATTGCGTCTTAGCCCCTTCTTGGGGTTTAGGCCACTTAGGCCAGTGGGGGGACCTGGGCCTGCCCACTACTCTGGGTCCCAACCCAGGGACCCTATAAACAACAGCCACATACTGCCTCCCTTAAATAGTTGCTGCTGCTGCTGCCTTCCCTGGGCTGCTTCCTACTCTGTCCCATCACCTTCTTGGTCTCTCTGTGAATTCCCTATTTGAGCAGGATCTTTCCAAGGCTTCCTTGCTTGGAGAGTCTCTCAGTCTCTCCTGATTTCTCAGGGTCTTCTCTCAGGCATCTGTAATTGGAGAGCTTCCCGGTCCTATCCCTGCCTGAGTACTGTCTCTCCCAGCCTTTTTATTTGGGGAGTTTCACAGCCTTCCAGTCCTTCTTCACCCTTCTGGTCTCAGCCAGCAACTGTCTAGCTCAACCCATGCCCTGCAGCACCTTTTAGCTGAGTTTGCTGTGCTCTGATTGGCTTCTTTGCTGCAGTCTTTCTAGGCAGGCCTGGAGGACTCACCTTTACTGCTTCTTTTCTGGGGTGGGACCTGAGAGGGGATACCCTTGTGGTCCCAAGATTTGATCCAAGGAGGAATAGTGGAGAAACCAGAGTAGCGGGTGATGCTGGTGGTAAAAGGTCTCTGCACGACGGGGGAAAGAATGTCACTGATGCCAAACGCCAAAAATTAAAAGGCCTGTACACTAATGCGAGGAGTCTAGGTAACAAGATGGAGGAACTGGAGTTACTAGTGCAGGAAGTGAAACCGGATATTATAGGGATAACTGAAACCTGGTGGAATAGTACTCATGACTGGAGCACGGGTATTGAAGGCTATGTGCTGTTTAGGAAAGACAGAAAGAAAGGCAAAGGTGGTGGAGTAGCCTTGTACATCAATGATGACATTAACTGTAGCGAAATAAGAAGCGATGGAATGGATAAGACAGAGTCTGTCTGGGCGAAAATCACATTGGGTAAAAAAGCAACTAGAGCTTCCCCTGAGATAGTGCTTGGCGTGTGCTACAGACCGCCGGGATCTGATTGGGATATGGATAGAGACCTCTTTAATGTCTTTAATGAAATAAACACAAAGGGGAAATGTGTGATTATGGGGGACTTCAACTTCCCGGATATAGACTGGAGGACGAGTACTTGCAAGAATAATAGGGGTCAGATTTTTCTGGATGTGATAGCGGATGGATTTCTTCATCAAGTAGTTGAAGTACCTACGAGAGGAGATGCCATTTTAGATTTGGTGTTGGTGAGCAGTGAGGACCTCGTAGAAGAAATGGTGGTAGGGGACAACCTTGGTTCGAGTGATCATGAGCTGATTCAGTTCAAACTAGATGGAAGGATAAACAAATGTAGATCTGGGATTAGGGTTTTTGACTTCTCGAGGGCTAATTTTAAAGAGTTAAGGAAATTAGTTAGGGAAGTGGATTGGACGGAGGAATTAGTGGATTTGAATGCGGAGGAGGCCTGGAATTACTTTAAGTCGCAGCTGCGGAGACTGTCGGAAGCCTGCATCCCGAGAAAGGGGAAAAAAACCATGGGCAGGAGTCGTAGGCCAAACTGGATGAGCAAACAACTCAGAGAGGGGATTAGACAAAAGCAGACCGCTTACAGGGAGTGGAAGAAAGGCAGGATCAGTAAGGAAAGCTACCTTGGTGAGGTCAGAACATGTAGGGATAAAGTGAGGAAGGCTAAAAGCTGCATTGAACTGGACCTTGCAAAGGGAATCAAAACCAATAGTAAAAGGTTCTACAGCCACATAAATAAGAAGAAAACAAAGAAAGAAGAAGTGGGGCCGCTATACACTGAGGATGGAATGGAGATCAAGGATAACCTAGGCATGGCCCAACATCTAAACAAGTACTTTGCTTCAGTTTTTAATAAGACTAGTGAACCTTGGGATGATGGAGGGATGATAAACGGGAATGTGGATATGGAAGTGGATATTACCGCAACTGAGGTAGAGGCCGTACTTGAACAGCTCGATGGGACGAAGTCGGAGGGCCCGGACAATCTCCATCCGAGGATATTAAAGGAACTGGCGCGTGAAATTGCGAGCCCGTTAGCGAAAATTTTTAAGCAATCGGTAAACTCGGGGGTTGTGCCGTATGATTGGAGGATTGCTAATGTAGTTCCTATTTTTAAGAAAGGGAATAAAAGTGATCCGGGTAATTATAGGCCTGTTAGCTTGACGTCTGTAGTATGCAAGGTCTTGGAAAAAATTTTAAGGGAGAAAGTAGTCAAGGACATAGAGGTCAATGGTAATTGGGACGAATTGCAACACGGATTTACTAAAGGTAGATCGTGCCAAACCAATCTGATCTCCTTCTTTGAGAAGGTGACGGATTACTTAGATAAAGGAAATGAGGTAGATATAATTTACCTAGATTTCAGTAAGGCGTTCGACACGGTTCCGCACGGGGAACTGTTAGTCAAATTGGAAAAGATGGGAATGAATATGAAAGTTGTAAGTTGGATAAGGAACTGGTTAAAGGGGAGACTCCAGAGGGTCGTATTGAAAGGTGAATTGTCAGGCTGGAAGGAGGTCACTACTGGAGTCCCTCAAGGATCGCTTTTGGGACCGATCTTATTTAACCTTTTTATTACTGACCTTGGCACAAAGAGCGGGAATGTGCTAATAAAGTTTGTGGATGACACGAAGCTGGGGGGTATTGCTAACACGGAGAAGGACAGGGATACTATTCAGGAAGATCTGAACCACCTTGTAAACTGGAGTAATAGAAACAGGATGAAATATAATAGTGAAAGTGCAAGGTTATGCATTTAGGAACTAATAATAAGAATTTTGGATATACGTTGGGGGCGCATCAGTTGGAAGCGACGGAGGAGGAGAAGGACCTTGGGGTGCTGGTTGATAGCAGGATGACTATGAGTCGCCAATGTGATACGGCTGTTAAAAAAGCAAATGCGATTTTGGGATGCATCAGGCGGGGTATTTCCTGCAAGGATAAGGAGGTGTTAGTACCGTTATACGAGGCGTTGGTGAGACCCCATCTGGAATACTGTGTGCAGTTCTGGTGTCCCATGTTCAAGAAGGATGAATTCAAACTGGAACAGGTTCAGAGACGGGCTACAAGGATGATCCGAGGAATGGAAAAACTGCCTTATGAAAGGAGACTCAAAGAGCTTGGCTTGTTTAGCCTGGCCAAAAGAAGGCTGCGGGGGGATATGCTTGCTCTATATAAATATATCAGGGGGGTTAACGTTAGGGAGGGAGAGGAATTATTTAAGTTTAGTACTAATGTAGGCACGAGGACGAATGGGTATAAACTGGATATTAGGAAGTTTAGACTTGAAATTAGACGAAGGTTTCTAACCATTAGGGGAGTGAAGTTCTGGAACAGCCTTCCGAGGGAAGTAGTGGGGGCAAAAGACTTTCCTGGCTTTAAGACAAAGCTTGATAAGTATATGGAGGGGATGTTATGATAGGATTGTTAATTTGGGCAATTGATCTTGGATTACCACCAGATAGGTCTGCTCAATGATCTGCGGGGAGATGTTGGATGGCATGGGAACTGAGTTACTGCAGAGAATTCCTTCTTGGGTGCTGGCTGGTGACTCTTGCCCACATGCTCAGGGTTTAGCTGATCGCCATATTTGGGGTCGGGAAGGAATTTTCCTCCAGGGCGGATTGGCAGGGGCCCTGGAGGTTTTTCGCCTTCCCCTGCAGCGTGGGGCACGGGTCGCTTGCTGGTGGTTTCTCTGCAGCTTGAGGTCTTCAAACCAGTTTTGAAGATTTCAATAACTCGATCCTGGGATAGGGGTTGTTATAAAATTGGATGGGTGGGGTTCTGTGGCCTGCCTTGTGCAGGAGGTCAGACTAGATGATCAGATTGGTCCCTTCTGACCTATGAGTCTATGAGTCTATGAGAACTGCTAGGCTTCAAAGGGTGTGGTATACCCTGTCACAGCAAGGTCTGTACAAACATATAAATGTAACCCTTCTGCCCCTCTGAGTTGGCAGCAACAAGGGGCGGGTTCAGTATCCAAGGGGCGGGTTCCGTTTTAATAACACAATGCATAACCGGCTCGAGCCCCCCAGCCAGTGACCTGGGACACTTACATACCACACCCTCCTGGGCGCCTCTCGGAGGCAATACTTCCTCTCTTGCAAGCACAGAGTCTGAGTGTAGCAAAATCCTTTTAATAAAGGAAGGAAACAATGCGGCATCCAATTGGAGAAACACCACAAACAGGATTATAACACAAACCATAAACAAAACCCACCTCCAAGTACATTTGGCAATGTCCTTTCCCCTTTAGGGTCTTAAGTCCAATTACCCCAAAGTCCAATAACCCAAAAGTCTCTGGTCAGTGCCACCCCAGAATTCAAGAGTTTATCTACCGAGTTTTACCCCCCTAGCCTGGGTGGAAAGGCGGGGGAGAAGAGTCCACACAGGGTAAGGGACACCTTACGTGGGCCAGGGCCAACTGCTCCACCTCTCCGTGAAGTTCTGCTGCAGCCTTCACCACAATCCACTCCACCACACCAGCCGTGTCACTCCTCCAGCTGTCTGTGCAAACCACTTCACTCTGCTCACTGCTCCATGGGCTGCTCCAACCACAGCTGCTCCAACATGCTGCAAACCGCTCCACTCTGCCAGCTGCTTAACAATAGGTCTTCAGGCTCCCCCACAGGTTAATACAGCACTCAGTAATCTCAGCTCAGCCCCTTCAGTGATTTCAGCTCTTAGTAGGGGAGCCCTGGTGTTGATGCACCATTGGCTCAACATGAATTCAGCTCAGCAGTCTTTAGATAGACTCCTAATGGAATCAAAATTAGCTCTACTCTTCAACAGTGGAGAGAGGATGTGCAACTGGTGTTCCAGACCCTCACAAGGGGCCCATACCATCAGATACACACACACCAGTCCCCAACCTCTCTCTCTGCATGGGGTTTAGGAACCCATGTCCCATGTTTAGCAAGTACCACCCAACTGAGGTTGAGTCATCTCTGTCACAAAGCAGTCCCACAGCTCCCCATTCACACAATCAGGGTGACAAACTTTTTTTTTTCCTGCCGCAATAACAAAGAAATTGGGCATCCAAGAGCTGTTAAAATAACCATCCCAGTCTGCTGTGGGCTTATGCTAAGTGGAGGGTGGATGCCAATGCAAATCTTTCCCCATTCTTTGAAATTCTTGGAATTCTTTCCATATTCCCTACAGTTCACCACCAGATGTCAGGGTAGCTCTCATCCTGACTCTGCTTACATAACAAAAAGCGCCTACTCTAAAGCGCTTACAATCTAAGAGTGTATCCACCTAAAACAGATGGAGAGGGCAGCACGAGGAAATAGGGTGACCATACAGCAAGTGTGAAAAATCAGAATGGGGGTGGGAGGTAATAGGAGCCTATTTAAGAAAAAGGCCCAAAAATCAGGACTGTCCCTATAAAACCGGGACGTCTGGTCACCCTACAAGGAAACATGATAATATCATAGTTGGTATCCTGCCAGCCAAAACATAGGAAACACTAGTGGAACATATGCAATTACACACATGTGGTTTGTGCTGGACTTACCCCTAAAATAATATCAATTGTCTAGTACCATTCATGTGTGGATAAGATACAAGGGAAACTTATTAATGCTAAATGGGAGGATACCACCTTTGCATGTACAGGCATATACTGCAGCATTTTCTTTTGGTCTATATCACGTGACTGGATTAAATCGATGTTATGAGACAAATAAGGAAGAGCTAGAAATAAGACCAGAAAACCAGTCTCTTTCCTAGGTATTTAGAAGGAGTCAAAAAAACATTTACAAAGTAAGCAGAGCTGCTCAAATGTTCTGGTGGACATTGCCTGAGACAACCTAAGGCAGACTTGTAACTAATTGCAAGTCATATAATCAAGTAGTGAAATATTAAAGAGCTTTAAGTGAAAATATTCTGGCCCTGCTAAGAACAACGTAGTTCGCATTGACAGGCGGATGGTAAATCACATTTGGTATGCTACCTCCACTGTGGTTTTGTCAGGATGGTGTATTTTGAACTGTAAGACAATATGTTGCTATATTTTAGTAAATTGCAATATTGCAATCTGAAGTTATTATTTAATTTTAAAAAGTAACAACATATTTTTAAAGCATGATTTAAAACAATCATTTCACCTTTTTAACAGTGTTGAACATATCTATAGTTATATAACTTCAGATCTTAGCTGTGATCAAACTAAAACACACAATGAGTACTTGGGTTTGATTGGGCTTGGTTTCATATTAATTTTCTAGTGAATAAACAGAAAAATTAGGGTGGATGATATTGTCTTTGTTGTACACAATAAGAGTTTGTAAAAAAATAAGCCTGTAGCTCCCAGTAATCTCTGAGTAACAGGCCTCAAACTATGTTCAGCAAGTGAAGTGTATTCTCATAGACTGAAATGAATCTGGAGCCTCTACTTTTTAGCTGATGGGAAATTAAAATAACCTCCAACCTGAACAGAAATTTAAATACCACCTAGTGGAATTTTTAAAGGAAAACATTGCTGCAATAATATAGTATCAGTTGGTACGTCACATGTTGGCTACTTTTAGAATTTGGGAGGTGAGGGGAAAAATCAGAAAGATGCAGCTTAACAGAGAACACACAATATCTCCAGATTCAAAAGAACAAATCTCCAATGCCTCTGTTGGAACCAACTGTTAATATATAAAAAATAAAACAACATACATTACTGTATGAAAGACACGTTACATCTCTCTGGCTACAGCTACACTTGGAACTAGGGGCACGATTCCCAGCTCTCATAGACGCACTCACTATAGCTCTCAATGAGCTCTTGTATTAAAACTAGTAGTGAGGCCGCAGTAGCATGAGCAACAGTGAGAGGCTGCAACCGCTAGTCACCCCAAGTACAAACCCTCCTGGACCGCATGGGTGTGTATTCAGGACGGCTAGCCTGTGCCACTGGAGCTACATGGCTATTTTTCGCATGCTAGCTCAATGAGAGCCAGAGTGAGTATGTCTGAGAGCTGGGACTTACTCGATGCAAATGTAGTCTCTGCGACAGTGAAGTGTCATCAAAGCAAATGTGCAGTTTGTAAAGAGCTTTACAACCCCTTCTGCTCCGACAGCATTCTTAGCACTTCTTGCACACCTGCCCCACACACAGCCATGAACTCATCCTCTTTTTTAATGCTGAAGGTCAACTAGGATAAATTAAAGCTTCCAAGTCTGTTTTCTGCAGCTAGTTTAGATCCAATAGATAATCTCACTTCAGGTCACCTAACTCTTCTAAATGTCACATACGCATGTGACCTGGAAGCATATGCAGGCTGTCTGCATGCCTGAATATCAGTGAGTCATTCTCTAAAATGTGTGGGTGAAACAGCATCTTTATTCCCTTCTTTGACGAATGCGGCTCTCCATTCTGATATTTACAGCAGAGCAGTTGAACAGGACAGACCGAGTGGGAGAGCCTTGCATAAGTCAGGGAAAGGGAAAGGACATCCATATCACACAGCTCAGGGAATCAGAGTCAGTGTCAAATTCATATAATTACTGTGATACAAATGTTAATTCTCCACAGAAATGCTCACACTTGACAAGACTGTGATGTGTGCGTCTGAACACAGGCAAATCCACGTGCTCCCTGCACCATTTGGCAGGCGAGTCAAATGAAGCGCACACATGCTGCAGCCACAGAAATGGTCTAAAAATGACAGGCCAGCTCCTCAGATGGTGCACGTTGGCGTAGTTCCATTCAGGACACTGGAGCTATGTAGAATATAGACTTTAAAAAACTCTGAGTGAGAAATGTTCAGATTAGTTTGTACTGAAAATCATATTAATATAACAGAAAAGGGTGCATTAAAAAAGGGTCAGCCTCATTCACTCTCTCTGTGCTTTACCAGGCATGTGGCTTAATGGTGCTCATGGTCTAGCAGTTAGAGCACCTACTTAATGATAATAATAAAGAATTTACACTGGTAGGGCTTGATCCAGCAAAGCTCCCAGAACCTTCTGCAGGAGCTAAGTGCCCTTGTTCCCACTGCCCTTGTTTTTTTGAGACCTCAATGGGATTTTGGAATACCCCACTCCCCTCAGGAGTTACTTGGTACCTACCAGGATTAAGCCCTCATCTGAAGATCTCAAGGGATGTTTACAGTAATTCAAGTATCAGAGGGGTAGCCGTGTTATTCTGGATCTGTAAAAGCAGCAAAGAATCCTGTGGCACCTTATAGACTAACAGACGTTTTGGAGTATGAGCTTTCGTGGGTGAATACCCACTTTGTCAGATGCATGTCTGACGAAGTGGGTATTCACCTACGAAAGCTCATGCTCCAAAACGTCTGTTAGTCTATAAGGTGCCACAGGATTCTTTGCTGCTTTTACAGTAATTCACTGCTTGTTTTTCTGAGGCAGGTTGGTGATCTTATGTTAATTTTACAAAGGGAAAAATAGAGAAGGGAAGTAAGTTGTTCGATATAACCCAATTAGTCAGTGGCAATGCTAGGGAGCCATTGCCAGAATCCAGCCCCTTTGCTGCACTCAAGCTGTGCCAAAGTGTACATCTACACTTCCAGCTGGAGGGGCGATTTCCTACCTTCCTTCTATTTAAACAAGTGCACTAAAAATAGAAATGTATCTGCAGCGGTCTGAGCAGCAGCAGAGGGTAGCTGCCCCAAATATGATCCCATCCAAGTCACTAGGTTCTGTGACAAAGTTCTTCCTCTGACTTGGTGGGTCCTGCGTTTTTTGGTGGATTTGCTTTCCTCACAGGTTCTTAGCAGCCCTCAGCTTGGCCACTTCTGCTAGAGACTCAAACCTGCCATTCACTCAGCTAACCTTATCACTGGCCAGCATGGGGGAAATAGAGAACAGTCCCCACAGTCTCTGTTGTTTCTCACAGACCAGGTCAGCTCCTCCTGTGAGGAATCAGGAGTTGGATGGATGGGGGGAACCCATCGGTACACCAGGTTCCAGCCTAGGGCCCTGTGGATAGCAGCTGTCTACAATGTCTCCTGAATCAGCTGTGTGACAGCTACAGCTACAACTCCCTGTGCTACTTCCCCGTGGCCTCCCCCCTGCACCTTCTTTATCCTCACCACAGGATCTTCCTCCTGATCACACTTGTACTCCTCCATCAGCGCTCCTTGCACACACCCGTCCGTGCTTGGGGCGGCAAAATGTCTAGAGCTGCCCCTGGCTTTCATTAGCTGTTAAGGCTGGGAGGGCCTTTTTAAACCAGGTGTACTGATAAGCCTGTCTGCCATAATTGATTCTAATAAGTTCTTAGTTGGCTCCAGGTGTCTTAATCAGCTTGCCTGTCTTAATTGGTTCTAGCAGATTCCTGATTGCTCTAGAGCAGCCCTTGGTCATTCAGGGAACAGAAAATTGTTCATCCAGTGGCCAGGATAGTTGCCTTCTACCAGACACCTGTACCCCACTGGCCTGGGTCTTTCACAGTATGTATTCAGGCTGGCTAGCCCCTCCCACCACTACTTACTCTGTAGGGGCTATACTCTATATTTTTAACGTGCTAGCTGGTTCAGAGCTAGCAAGGCTTTGGGAATTACAACTCCAGCCTGAAGTGTAGGCATAGCCAAAGGGATGGTACAGGGGGATGAGAATCTGGCCTTTTAGCTCCTGCTTATTTACCGGATCACCTGGAATTTTCCATAGTCTCTCACTAGCACAGAAGAGAAATGAAAGCAATTGGCCTTCAAGAATGCAAACTACTAACATCAAGAACAGGAATGTTTATATTCTTAAGCTTTCAACAAAGAACAAAACACCACTTAACCTATTTTCCTTTTATGTGCAGGCAGCAAAAAATATTCTAACCTCAGCACTGTTGAAATATATTTTTATACTGTAGCCATGAATTCTTAAACATGCATTCTTATATATTGATCTCAGCAAAAATGCTGAAGCTGAGAGATCCCCAGGGAGTAGCTCTTTAAACAGCAATGATGTTAGGCAATGAATTTTCTATCACTCTTCCTGTGAACAGAGGCAATAGACATACACTCATCCCTTTGTTCTGTGCCTTTTCAAATTACTGACATGCTGGGCAAATTTTCAAAACAGGGCAACTGTGGTGTCTCAAAAGCACCAAATTTCAGTATGCAAACCAGGTTTGTCCTATTTAAGACTCCAATTTAGGAAAGTCTCCCTCTTCAGGAAAGCATTTAAGCACATCAGTAGGACTTAAGCACATACTTAATGTTAAGCATATGCTTGAGAGCTTTCCTGATTTGGGACCTATACTTACATTGTAATTAATACACAAATTCACACACAGCATTTCAGGGAAAATATATATAGAGAGGGGAGTGTCAAAAAGGAAGAGGAAAAAATCAAAGGAAAATATGTATATGAAAAAACTGAATATGAATCCTACCATTTCCACATATTATATTTTAGGAAGAAAGGCTTAAAAAGAGATTATTTTCTCTGAGGTAAAATTTACCCTAGTGCAGAGGTTTCATACAAATAACCATGTCCTGCTTAAGCCATTAGAGCCAAATGACCAAAAAAATCAATTCTTGGAAGAATAGCAGCTGTCTCAAGCTGAACCCAGGCAAGACTGAAATGATGCTTGTCAGAAAGGGGAAATGCTTCAAAGAACTTGCCAAAACATTGTGTTCACCTTCCACAGAACCCCCCACTTTGGCAAAGTGGTATGAAGCCTCAGGCCCCTGTTTGACTGCTATACTTGAGATAGCATCAAGCACCAAAAAGTTTAGTAGCTATTGGATGTCTAACATAGTGAACATCAGTGAAAATCATGTAGTATCTGAGGCTAAAATAGGGAAAGAACAAGTTAAAAATTACCTAGACAAGTTAGAGGTCTTCAAGTTGCCAGGGCCTGATAAAATACATCCTAGAATATTCAAGGAGCTAACTGAGGAGATAGTTGAGCCATTATTGATTATCTTTGGAAAGTCAAGGAAGTCAGGAGAGATTCCAGAGGATTGGAAGAAGGCAAATCTATAAAAAAAAGAAGAAGGACAAACCGGGAAATTACAGACCAGTTAGCTTAATTTCAGTACCCAGAAAGATAATGGAGCAAATAATCAATTCATCTGCAGACACCTATAAGATAATAAAGTGATAAGTAACAGTCAGCATAGATTTGTCAAGCTTTCTTTGACAGTATAACAAGCCTTGTGGATAAGGAGGAAGCAATAGATGTGGTATATCTTGGCTTTAGTAAGGCTTTTGATACTATGTTTCATGATCGTCTCATAAACAAACTAGGGAAATGTAGCCTACATGGAACTATTTTAAGGTGGGTGCATAAATGCTTGGAAAACCATTCCCTGAGAGTAGTTATCAGTGGTTCACAATCAAGCTGGAAGGGCATATCAAGTGGGGTCCCACAGGGGTCAGTCCTGGGTCCACTTCTGTTCAATATTTTCATCAATGATTTAGATATTAGCACTGAGCATACACTTATAAAGTTTGTTGGTGATATCAAGCTGGGATGGGTTGTGAGTGCTTTGGAAGATACTATTACAATTCACAATGATCTGGACAAACTGGAGAAATGGCCTGAAGTAAATAGGATGAAATTCAATAAGGACAAACGCAAAGTACTCTCCACTTAGGAAAGAACAATCAGTTGCACACATACAAAATGGGAAATGACTGCCTATGAAGGAGTACTGCAGAAAGGGATTGGGGGTCAAAGTGGATCATAAGCTAAATATGAGTCAACGGTGTAACACTGTTGCAAAAAAGCAAACATTGTTCTGCAATGTATTAGCAAGAGACACAAGAAGTAATTATTCCGTTCTACTCCTCGCTGATTAGGCCTCAACTGGAGTATTGTGTCCAGTTCTGGGTACCACATTTCAGGAAAGATGTGGACAAATTGGAGAGAGTCCAGAGAAGAGTAACAAAAAAGATTAAAGGATGAGAAAACATGACCTATGAGGGAAGATTCAGAAAATTAGGTATGTTTAGTCTGGAGAAGGGAAGACTGAGAGGGGTCATGATAACAGTTTTCAAGTACATAAAAGGTTCTTACAAGGAGGAGAGAGAAAAATTGTTCTTATTAACCTCTGAGGATGGGACAAGAAGTAATGGGGCAGGTTAGGTTGCACATTGGGAAAAACTTCCTAACTGTAAGGGTGGTTTAGCACTGGAATAAATTGCCGGAGTAAGTAAGGTGGAGGAGTAAGGGTGAGCCAGCAGCAGGGGGCGGGGGCAGTGGCAGAAGGTAAGAGGTTAGCAGTGGGCAAGCAGGTGAGCTAGTGGCAGGGGGAACATTAGAGCTGGCGATGAACAGGCAGGTGAGCCAGTGGTGGCGGTGGTGGTGGCAGCGGAGGTGGGTGGGGCTAAGGAGCCGAGTGGGTGGCAGGGGCTGAGTAGGTGAGCCGGGAGGGTGGGGGGCTGAGGAGGCGAGCAGGCAGGCAGTGGCAGGGAGGCAGGTGAGCCGGTGGCTGAGGAAGTGAGTGAGCGGGCAGGCAGTAGCGGGGGAGGGGCAGGAGAGCTGGCGGCAGGGGAGGGGGGCTAAGGAGGCGAGCGGTGGGTGAGGAGGCAAGCCAGGGGGTGGGGGGAGATGATGAGCTGGGTGGGCAGTGGCAGGGGGATTTATACTTGCGGGAGGGTGAGGAGCTGAGTTGTGAATCGGTGGCTGACCTGTTCTATTGATCTTGTTCCTCATAAAAATTGGTCCTTTTTGCTGCTTTTCTCTGGGTTGGGGGTTGTCCCAATGCTGCAAAGAGGGTGTTCCCAAAGGAAGGTACTTGTGTCTAACCCCCTAGTCCATCAGTATGTCTGCTCTTCTCTAGTCAGCCCACTTGACAAGTTTGACTGTTCTTGGTCTGGCTCTCATCCCCATCCAGGCAGCTGTCTGGAGGTGCCTACCTTCCATGCCTTACTCATTCACACCTCATTCATTCAACAGGGCAACTGATTACAAAGTTGGGGGAAGATCTTCTTCTTCTTCTAGCAAAAAGACATTTTTCTTTGACCTTATTTATACCTTAGGGGCCCGCTATAACATATTACCAAGGTTCAATATCTCTGTTTTGGTGGGGCGGCGCTGGGGAAGGAGGGTTTGTTTCCACGGGGTGGGTGGCACTGGGGCTGGGGGTATGTTTCAGGGGGCTGCGCAGTGCTGGGGGGTGGTGTTTTGGTGGGGGCCAGGGGGTTTTGGCCTCAGCTGTTTTCTTTGAAGTAATATGGCCCTCACCACTTTATGAGTTGTGCAGGCCTGATCTAGATAATACTTAGTTCTGCCATGAGTACAGGGAACTGACTAGATGTCCTTTTGAGGTTCCTTGCAGTTATACAATTCTGTGATTCTATCATCACTGTCTGAGCAACTTTAGGAAATGCAGCAAAACTTTCCTCTTTGAAAAAACCTTTCCATAACAGGAATGACACTCACTATACTGCCACCCCTTTCTACCTGTAAACCTCAATCAATCAAAAAAAGGAGGAAATTAATATTTTTTTTAAAAAACAACCTAAACCAAAACCTCTATTCCATGCAGATGTTCGACCGTGAAAAGGAGAAGTATCAGAAACACTAAGGACTTCACTGTAGCTATTGATTTTATGTGGAAGGAGCTCAGATACTCCAGTGATGGGTGGCAGTATAAAACCTCAAGGAAGATGGCAAGACAAACCTATTCCAAACAGAAAAGGAGAATTGGGGGAGAAGTTGGGGAGCTTTTCCGATGGGAAGGAGGAAAAGATTGAAAGGAAGTCACATCAGATAACTCCAAATTCCAGGAGCTCCAAATTCCAAATGCCAGTCCAAGTGTTGCAGCCCCTCTAAGATTCCATGCTGTTCACTTCCCCAGAAACGCGCCGCTGACCTCCATCTACCCAAGTTACTCTATACAGTTCTAAAAGATACTAGACCAGATCCTCAGCTGCATAAATCAATGTAGCGCCAATGAAATCAACAGACCTAGGTTAGGCCCCAATATTAGGAAACTCTGAGCATGCAGCTATTTCTTGAATGATGTGGGGAAAGAACTAACTCAAATTAAGAGCTACTCCATTCCCCTGAAAATGCATAATATAAACCCCTGAAAGATGTTGTATCAAATGTTGAACAGATATTGCACCTTTTCTTTGTCAAAGGCAGACTGACACATTCTGGGAGGATAGGTAGCGAGTGGCATAAATATTACAGTTCTGTCTGTACCTTTCCATTGCCAATTTCACAACCACTGCCACTATCAACTGACATAAGGTTCAGGTCCAGGATACAAGATCTGTTTAAATCCTTCAACTACTACTTTTCAAATATTGCTATTTGGTAGAAGAATGGAGCAGAGGAAAGCCACAGAAATGGTCATTTCAAGCCACTTGATGGATCTAGAGTCCTGTGTGGATACAAATTTTGTATCTGCATCCAATCCAAAAACATGGTCCGTGGATATAAAGTGGATATCCACAGATTTGCAGGGCTATAGATGGATCTTAATGTTTCCTTTTTTATTCACAAGAAGATGTAATTACCTATCCCTAGAAAAGACACAGGGTTTCTTCTGTGGTGTTGTGATGTAGGAGAGAACAAACTTATTGTAATCTTTTTCTACAATGTTTGATTTAGCTTACTCAGTGGAACCGCCTTACGATGAACTAAGATGCAGTGAAACCTCTCTTATAGTGACATAGATTGAAAGTACAAAATTATTTCCTTACTTTTCATTGTGCAGATTAAAGACCTGGTCAGAGGAAACATAATTTTGTTAATTTTTATTCCTGTTACTAAGAGGTGAGGGAGATCTACATTTCACAGGCTGTGAGGCTCAAGTCTTGAAAAACCATGGTCTTCCCCCCTTTAGAAACAGTATCATCAAGAAAAATTGCTTGAGTGTCAAAATGCTCACAGTACCAGCCAAAGCAACTGCATGATCTTGTTATTGTCTCCAGTGCTCTCTCTTCCTCCTAGCTAGACTAATGATACCATTCCTTGTGATGTTAAGCCTTAATTTAGTCTGTAAGCTATCTAAGGCAGACACATTGGGCTTGATTCTGATCTTCCTTACACCAGCTTTTCACTGTTGTACAGTACCTCCGTTGGCTGAAATCTTCATCTAGCTCCATCTCTCTCATATTGCAGAGGCAAGAAGGGGGCAAAAACCCCAGTAGCAATAGTTGCTGATGATTACCACCTGCATCAGGGGTTCTTGGAACATCATAAAACCAGCAGACAGGCTCTGTGCTGTCTCTCTGTCCCATGGGTGAATAGGATGAGGAAAGGGAGGAATTAAACCTAACTGACTTTTCACAGAAGGCTCTGAAATGTCTGGAAAGGGCATGGCGTCCTGCTGAAGAATACCAACCCACTTTCTTGCTGACAAAAGTATTATTAATACTTAAGAGGGAATCTATGCCAAATCCAACTGTGTGCTAGCTTGAATAGGCTGGAGGGGGTCCAGAGAGTTCAACAGCCATCAGTTTAATGGAGAGCAAGTCAATGTGCTCTGCTGAGGGTGAACAGGAGCCCTCAGAAGATGGGTTAGCTGCAGACTCAGGAGCAGACCAGGCAGCCTTAACAGCTAATGAAAGCCAGGGGCAGCTCTAGACATTTTGCTGCCCCAAGCACGGAGGGTCTGCTGAAGCCGTGGGATCAGCAGACCCGCCGCAGGCATGCCTGCGGGAGATCCACCGGAGCCGCAGGACCAGTGGACCCTCTGCAGGCAACCCTCCGAAGGCACCCTGCCTGCCACCCTGGTGGCGACTAGCAAAGCGCCCCCCCCCCCGTGGCTTGCTGCCCCAAGCATGTGCTTGGCGTGCTGGGGCCTGGAGCCGCCCCTGATGAAAGCTAGTTAGTTTTTGGGTATTTTGAGTATGGCCTTGCTTTCACAGCGAGCTTGCACTGTTAGCAGGGCATTCTGCCCTTTGCTTTCCCCTGCTTGTCTGCCATTTTGTCCCTGTGATGTGAGGAAAGGCCTAACAAAAGCAGTGGCCTTTGCCCTGCTTTGGCAAAATTGAAACATTGCCCAGCAACTGCACAGCAGCAGGAAAACACACTTTCACTGTTAGGCCTTGCCTGCAATGGTTTAATTTAGGCCTGGTCTATACTAGAAAATTAGGTTGTCACAATGACGTTGCTTAGGGGTTGTGAAAAATCCACATTCCTGAATGGCACAGTTAAACTGACACAAGTCCTCGTGTAGACAGCACTAGGTCGATGAAAGAATTCTTCCGTTGACCTAGCTTCTGTCTCTTGGAGAGGTGGATTACTTGTGCTGACAGGAGAACTACTCCCATTGGCATAGGTAATGTCTACACTGAAGCGCTACAGTGGTGATAGTGTTTTAAGTGTAGATATACCCTTAAGGTGTGATTTTAAACCCACGTGGTTAAACCAGTGGTCATACTTGTTTCAGTTTAAGAGTGATTCACTTGATTTAGTTTAAGTCAATTCCTAACCAACTTGAGCTAACCCAAAATAAGGCTGTTTAAGCTTAAATAAGTGACTACACAGCCCTTTGAACTGGTTTAAGTGAATTGTTGCTCTTGATTAGCAAGGCCATATTTGCCTGGGACAAGAGCTAGGGGAGAATAGTGAGAGCAGGGAGATAAATAATGCATCTCACATTTGATAAGGATTCCTAATGTAACCCTACTTCCAGGTGGTGTCAGCAGAAGCAAGGCCCAGGTCTAGGGGTTCCTTTTAACAATACAAAACCAAACTGGTTCAAGCCCCTGTCCCCACTCAGAAATCTGGGAAAACTAAACACTACCCCTAGCTGTCTCTAAGAGGCAATGTTTCCCCAGTCACAAGCACTGGGCAGGGAACACCACATTAATCTGGGAAAACATATCAACAATGATTCAAAAGTATACAAATCATAAACACTCACCCCGTGGTATCTTGGGCAGCAGTCCCTTGCCTCAATATCCCACCTCATGGAGCGAAAGTCTGACGAATGAATGTTCCTCCACTCACCTTTCCCTCTGCTGCACACCACTCACAGTTGCTTGTCCAAAGTCAGCAAAGTCCCAGAATTCAGGCATGCATCCACGTGGGTTCACCTCCCACCCCTAAATGGGGGGAAGAAAGGGGGCAAGCAATGCCTCTGCTGCTCACCATTGCTTGCTGCTTTTGTAATCTCTGCCACTGTTGCTGCTGCCTTTGCCGAAAGCTGCAGTGCTGCATTCTGAGGTTCCACCACTTGGCCCAGAGCTTAGTGATTTCACTGGGTAGTGGACACCTCACTGCTGCTGCCCCCTCCGTGTTGTCTTTTGCTGCCACACTGTCCCTATGCCAGGTCAATGGTCCAGCCTCCCAGACCTGCTCATTGGTGACTACAGCTCTAGTGATCACTGAACAGAAACAAGGACTATTCAAGGGGCCAATGGTATCTAGGCCTCTTTAATCAGAGTTCACACCACCAGACAGAAACATCTGCCCTCACCCCTTTCACTTGGATTTGGCAGCTGTACTCTGCTCAGCAAGTGAGGTAAATTAAGGAGACCCCCTCAGTTAGGGCATATTAAGTACAGTTCTGCTGCCCTGCAGTCATACAATATGAGTGGCAACATTTCATTACCCCTGGATTCAAGACTAAAGTGAATTGTAACCCAAACCAGCTAAAATTGATCAGGTTGGCAAAGCAGGGCATTGCCAAGGGGTGTTGTGAAGGCCACAAGTAAAACTGGATTTAAAACAGAATGAGATAAGTTAACGGAGGTTAGGTCCATCAATGGCTGTTAGCCAAGATGGTCAGGGATGCAACCCCATGCTCCAGCTGTTCCTAAATGCCACCTGCAAGAAGCTGGGACTGGATGACACAGGATGACTTACTCAGTATTGCCCTGTTCTTTTCAGTTCCTCTGAAGCACCCGGTACTGGCTACTGTCAGAAGACAGGAATCCTAGGCTAGATGGTCCATTGTTCTGACCAAGTATGGCTGCTCCTGTGTTCTTACTGAGGCCCATAAGACTGGGTGCTAGTTCTGAGCTAAGGCTGTTATGAACTTGTGATGCAAAAGAGACTCCTCTGGGGGTTTTGAAGGGCTCACCTGCCAAAGCCCATGTTGGAGACAGTTGGGGTGGTATCTTGTAAGATTATTAGCATGTGTGTAGACTCTTTTATTGTTTTTAGTATGTTTTCACTGTAGTCCTTTTAGGTAAGGAATGCAAAGGCTTGCATAGGAAGTGTTGTGTGGTAATTTATAATGGTTGGTAATTACACTGTGAACCATTTCCAAGAGGAGAAGCAAGCAGGCTTTTTGAGGCACACTATCTTTTGCTGGGAACAACACAGTCAATGCAGGGTACTGTTCAGCCTGGAAGTACCCCAGTCAAAGAGGAGAGAGGGGTGGGTCTACAGCCTAGAAAGCTGAAAGCCTGAGTTGAGCCACTGAGGGGAAATACAGGTGCAGTTGCCCTGAGCTGTGACAGTAATTTCTCAGGACGTGATCTCGTTCCTACTGAAGAAAAATAGGTTTGATTCACCTTTGCAAGCAGGGTGAGCCTGTGCAAATTTCTCATCTGGATCACACCAGGAGTGAGGTGGTCACCCTCCTGCTGCCTTGTGCATAACTTCAAAAGGCTGGGTTTTCGCATAACAGCAGTTGTGGAATTTGCATGAACTTCTCTCTAGGGATTCCCCAGGAAATCCGCTTAACACTTACTGTCCGAAAAGTCTAGCTTGTTGTCAATATAGCCTTCTGAACTTCCAGGTCTCACATCTGTCACATCTCCTGCCTAGAGAGGTTACATACAATCCCAGCCCACAATAATACATGCATTTAATATCATATGGTCTGTTAAGGATATTGCAGGAAAGTGCTGTATCTGTCACAATCAAAAACAGAAAGTAAACATTAAGCAAAAAAGATTCTTTCCCCCAATTGTGGGAGATAGTGACTGTCTGCTCCCTGTGCAGAGGGACAATGTCTGGCTACTTTCCAGGTGAGCCAAGCCTCCAGGACCAAGTCTCTGACCCAGTTATCCATACAAACTGTTTCTAATCTCTTGTTTGTGCTTGTCGAACTATCAGTGAGGATTGCTAGCCATGCACTTGGCAACGAATGCATGCAGGCTGGCCCTGTATACAATGCACATCATGAGTGCCTTTGCCACAATCAAGCCTAATCTTATTTCGTCATGCATCATTAAAAAAATAATCTCTTTACTTGTGAGAATTGCCTTGCACATCATTCATTCTTCCTCGCAAGCATCTCCACCGTTCATTTCAGCTGGGTTTCACCCCGTCTATAAAATTATGTTCGATTTCCTTAGCAGTGACATCATTGCCTAAAATTATTCAAACCTGGATGTGTGTTTGTAAATTAATATGTACGGCACAGCTGTGCATTCTCCCTTCACTACTCACTCCCAGGGCAACTAAGCTTTTGTTATGGATTTGAAGAGCAACGTGAAGATGATGATGATGTATGTAACTCCAGGAATTCTTAAAAACTTCCATTTCCACGTCAGCAGTTGTGAGTTTGGATCACGGTAACAGATTCAGTCTGTTTAATAACATTGCATTATGCCACTGCCTCATTTTTCTGAAGAAGGAAAAATTCTGTGGCGTAGGGAGTGCTGGAATGATTTTGAATTAGGGGAGCTGGAGAGGATTTAATTCTAACCATCTGATATTAAACAGAGAGACCTCCGCAGTGTCCATTGCACTCTGTAAATATTGTTAGCACTTCCTGATTCTGGCATGATTGTTAGCACTACCCGAATCACTTTTTTGATAGAGGAAACCATCATTTGTGTTCTTTCCTCTGTGGTCTCAGGGCATTGGGAGTTCCTTGCCCTCTCTTTTCTGTCCATATAAAAGCAATAGGAGGTTAAATTGGAGGTAACCTCATCACATAGGCCACCCCAGCATTGTGGATCATATGTGCATCCCAAAGCCAACTGGTGCTGTACTTTAGCAAGCTACTAGAGGCTTGTCAAGGGTAGCTGGTCCCCAGTGACAGACTGAGGCCAGCACCCTGGACCAGAGCAGGTGAGTCCAACCAAGCTATTAGAGAGGGCTGGGCTGTACCTGGGCCATAAAGTGCTGCAAATGGGCAGCTGTGGGAGAGATCCACAGTGGAAGGGAGCAAATGCTGGTGATGGGTCCCTGGAGCAAGGGGCCAGATGCTCAGGGAAGCAGCCAAGTTGACTAAAACTGGGAAGCTGCCAGCAGCAGGAGTGACAGAGATACCTAGGAGGGGTGGCCCTGAACCCAGAGGGAACAGAATTAAGTTAAAAGACAGTTTTCACTCTGTTTACTTGCTTGTTTGAAGACAACAAACCTCCTTGAACAAGAGTGGGTATGTGGCAGCACTGCACTTTGGAACTGGGGAGAAGCCTAGCCCAGTAACAAGACTGAATAGTGCCACATGTTCTTAGGGTGACCAGAGAGCAAATGTGAAAAATTGGGATGGGGGTGGGGGGTAATAGGAGCCTATATAAGAAAAAGACCCCAAAATCGGGACTGTCCGTATAAAATTGGGACATCTGGCCACCCTACATGTTCTAGCCCAGGGAGCAGAATTGTCAGGTTAGTTGTCTGTGCATGATTGCTCTGTGGTAGCATGGCATTCCTGCTTTCTAATCACAAGTGGACAATCAGTGAAGTAGTTTTAATTTAGGGCTCTATCTGGTTTCTGCTAAGTCAGTTGCAAAGCTCCCATTCTGTCTGATTCAGCCCAGAAGCTGGCCAGACCCAGGTGACCCTTGATGCTGGAACACTCACCTGAAGCCTGCAGTTCCCCCATCCCCCTGCTAGAACCCCAGCACTGCCTCCAAAGTGGGTAGCATTGGCTGGAGAGGGGGATGGTCAGGGGGCATACTGATTCAGAGCAACTCTTGGGCATCCTGGGGGCATGAGGCAGCTCTGGGCACCAGATCACAAGGGAAAACTTTCCCTGGTTGAGCTCCTGGGAGAAAGCCCCAGCATAACCACCACCTCTCAATTCCTGGTGCTCCAAGGAGCAAATTGTAATAGGTCTCTATCAAGTATTCTACACATTATTTTCTTTCTGCTTGTCCTCGTTATCTTTAGTAGCTCATGTGGTAGCAACAGTCCAAATATTGACATGCCCATCCCACAGCAATCATTCTGACATGTAAACCCTGTTTAAAAACTTTCCCAACCTGCTTTTTATTCAGTGAGAAACACATATTTAATCCATTGAGCGAGCAATAAACATGCTAATTAAATGTGTTTTCCTGGGGGACAAACAAAAGAGCACCTGAAAGAGAGAAGAGGAGGGAGAAGAATATGAGAAATAACTTCACAAGCTGGACCAGCAACTAAAAGAAATTTGCTTAAAGTGATGATGTCACGGGTGTGCAGCTCAAAAATCAGCATATATTTCCTTCTAATCTCTTTGTAGTGTCAGTGTAATACCCACCACATGTAACATTTTGTAGGTAACATCCTGCCCATGGCACCTCCTTGTAATGCCTGTTTTACTGTGAACTATTTGTCACTGATGATCCCAGTTTTAATTGTGTAACTTTGTACACTGTTTTTTTCTCTTTTCTGTGCCATTTCCTTAAAAAATAATGGAAACATTTATAAAGGTAATAGAAATATTTGCTAACTTGTAGTCTGTTAAAGCTATTTGATGACGTTGGACAAAGCTTTGCAATGTATGATATTTCCCACCTTTTCAATGGAAAAAAATAATTGCAAAAGTGAAAGCCCAAAAGCTTTACACAACCCATTCTTATCTGTTTTGTATGATTCATTCTCATCTGGCATTTCCAAGGTAATGAAGGCTTTTTGGTATAACTGTGAGGTTTTATTCTAGACCATCTCCATTTTAGATAGAAAATATGCTAAAAGTCTCTGTCAAGTAGCTTCACTAAATCTAATTGATGCATATAGTTTAAAAAAAAGTTTGATAGTTCAATTACATATAATTTACTTGGGAAACCAATTTTAACCTAACTTTAAAGGCTATCTAGTGATTCAGGTAAAAGCAATGGGTTTGATCTGCCAACCAACCAGTGAGAAAAGTTCCTTACTTTGAAATTAAAAATATTATAACCTCTCATTATATTCAACCAAAAATCTTACAGTTTGGCATGATGGTATTGCTCTTACAACACCACACTTTGAAGAAGGACTCAAGGAAAGATTTAATTTTATTTCAACTCCTCGTTATAAAAATAAACCACCCCAATGTTGAGGTCTTTCTGTAATTAATTAAATGACCAGTCAGACAAATAAATGCCCCAGACAAGTATTTCTACCAGCTAAGTGGCCATTAAAATGAACCAGATTCTGCTCTCATTCACTTCAAATTTACACAGGCATAACTTAGGGCTGCTCTGCATGCAACTATTGCAACAGTTTAGCTGAAATTGGTTTAAAATCAATTTAATTAAACCCATGTGGACCCACTTCAATAAATTTACAACTGGCATGTATCAATTCAGCTTAAGTCAGAGTTTGTCTATACACGGTTACACCAGTTGTAGGGATGATGTTAAATAGATTTAGTTAAATCAGCACAACTGTGTGTGTAGACACATATCAGTTTAAAATTGGCGTACAGCAGTTTAGCTTACATCTATCATTTACACTATATATTTGCAGTAGGTACTACTACCCGTCTAATTTAAAAATGTAGGGTAAACCAATATAAGCCAGCGTGCATTAACATCAGAGTGTCAACACAGAAAGCTGTACTGGTTTAACTAAGTAGGTTAACATTACCCTGATAGTTAAGCTGGTGCAACCCTGTCTGTAGACCAAGCCTCAGCTACTGATTGGAGTTAAACCAGTGCAGCTTTTGTGTGTAGAGAAGCCCCATTTTGTTCAACTGCAGTCACATCTGCTTTCCTGGTTACAGTGACAGAATGGATCAGCTACAGTTTCGAGAGTCTTTTAAGCAGCCTGGGTCTGATTGCACCCTTGTATCATCTACATCATGTACAAAACAAAAGCAAAGGAAGTGTCACCATGACAATGAGGAATGTAGCATTTAACGTCCACTCTGAACCCACAGGGTGACTGACTGCACAAGTTTGGTGGCACTGGTGAATCATTTCATCTTTAGGTGGTGCAATTAAGAGAGGGAACAGGCCAATCAAATTGCTTGACCTAAATCACAGAATATTGCTTAATTTCCTCTTAAATGTTTTAAAATTTCCTCCCAGGGATGCAGGAAGCTTATATAAGAAAAAATGTCTCTTTCTCATCCACTGACCAGTCCGTGTTAGTTTCATCTAGTTAGCAGCACAGATTATTATTTCAATGAGACCCTGATTTATGGTCTCTAATATAAACAGAAAGTGGGTCTATGCAGAAAAATCATTTCTAAAATGCTATAGCAATGAACATGCACATTTAAAAAAAAAATTCAGTAGGACACACTGTATAATTCTGATGCATGATCAAGTCATTCAGCCTCTATTTTATCGACTGCAGCTGGTAATCATCTTCATCCCTATTACTGAGGTTTTTCTTAGCAGTAAAGTAACACCGTGAAAACAAACCCTCCTAGAAAAAACAGTCCAATCAGCTGTGAAATTCTACCAGTGTACAGAGGACGAATAAAAATTATATTATGTAGCCACTCGAATGCTGAGAAGCTTTACCTGTGGATGACAGCAAAGGACAACTGCAGGACTTTGCCCTTGCCCCAGAGTCTGTTGGTCCACAATGCAGCAGGATGCTCTAGCATTTTATCAATTCTGTCACTTTGCAAGTCTTGAGTGTTTGGAAGGAGGGGTGTCAAAAGGAGACTCCGGACTGTTGTCAGATCACCGTATTTCAGAGCCTGCACCCAGGGCTACTCAAAGCAAGCTAAAGCCTCAAGAGACCAAGATATGTAGCCCATCCACACCTCCTTTCCCTGGTGGGAATTAGATCCCAGAAGGAGTAGGTGAGAAATCAGATAATCCTCCTTTATTTGTACTTAATTAGAACAAACTCAAAGTGGAAAAGCTAATATAGTCAGCTATGGACTATCCACAGAAGTTCAGGGATTTGTTTCTAGCTGGTGACAGATGTCAATTCTCTCTCCTCTATAAACAGAGTTCAGTTTACTATGACATAACATGGGATCTATTTTTGTCACCACTTTATACAAATGTGTTACTCTCGTGATTTCCATTCAGGTCATTCAATGACAGATGCTTTGGCTCAGGCTGTTCATAAAACTACTAGATTCTTTCCCCTCCCTATCGTTCTCCCCACCCCCCGCTCAGTTCAACTCTTGGACAGCTATGACACGGAGCTTGTGTTTGCATTCTATTCTGGTAGGTGTGAGTTATGGTGATACCATTTAAACCAAAGGGCTCAGAAATGCATGTCAAATTAAACCAGTGACTAATCATGGAATTTTGCCTCTCTTTCTGCCTCCAAGCACAAGATTTATATGCTCAGAAATCCTCTTTGCTCTACTCCCTGGGTGCTGATTTGATCTTCCGCCCAGATTTCCTAACATAGTGAGAGCAGATCACCAAACGTGGTCTGTTGTCCCACGGTCACTGAGATCTAAACTTATCTAAGTTTGAAATACAAACAAGGCTCAGACAGAAAAAGCAACGGCAAACGTTCTCCTCATCACTTGCCCCCCTCATCTGTTTCTGCTCAACGCCATGCACTGTCAGCCGCAGACGAGCTCTTTGATTAGCCTGCAGAGAAAGAAGAAGCGTGAGAGACGTCTGAGCCGACGCAAAATTCCATGTGTAAAGACTGTCATCTAGCTCCCACATCTGTCACATGATGGCCAGCCAAGCAGTAGCTCCCCGCAACTGTGGACTTTCCATCCTTCTGCATGAAATGGAAGCAGGAAAAGTAAGCATTCCAAGGCTGATACTAGGTTCAGCTGTTTTCTCATTGAATGAATGCGTTTAATTCACTGCAAATGTACTAAGCTAGCCTGCTAGGCTGGGAGGGCCTAATTTTCTTGGTTGGGCTTTTCTTGAATAGATGGAGGCTCTGATGGGCATTCTTACAAAGGGACCTACAAGTTGATTTGTGCAACCGTTCTAATTGGTCGTTGGATATTAATTTTAATAAATTAGCTTAAAGCATCGTATTATGGACTATGAGTTACTTCCTGGCCTATTGCAAAGCACACTGCAGTACTGTGCTCTCCCAGTACCAAATGCTTAGAGCCGAAGGCTTGATGTGTGATATTTTACTGAAGGTGAAGGAAAATGAGTTTCCTGCACACAAGTCCCTGCTGGCCTGCTCCAGTGATTATTTCAGAGCTATGTTCAAAAGCTACACAAAAGAATCCAAAGCCAGTGTCATTCATCTACAAGTCATCTCACCTACTGGTCTCCAGCATGTCCTGGATTTCATTTATACTTCCTGGTTGCCCCTTTCTTTTGAGAATCTGGAGGACACCCTGGAAGCTGCCAGTTACTTGCAAGTGACTGAGGCTATTGGCCTGTGCAATCAGTACTTGGTTAACAACCTGACCCTGGAAAACTGCTGTTTTTCTGCCAACATTGCCACCAAGTTCTATCTTCCAGACGCTTTGTCAGCGACAGAAAAATACATCATCAGTAATCTCTGGAAACTTTTGGATTTGCATTTCATGGAGCTGCTCTTACTGAACTTCAGATCGTTGATGGCAGTGGTAGAATCCCCTGACGTCCCTATGGTGAACGAATCCTGCCTCCTGAATCTAGTGCTCATCTGGCTGAAGCATGATAAATCCAGGTTGATTCACAAAAGCAACCTATTAGAACATATAAGATTTGGTCTCATCCCAGTGGAAGATCTGAGAAAAGTCTACACTCAGTCAGAAGTGTCTCTCACGACACCTATTAAATGCTTGATCATAAAAGCAATAAACTACCATTCGCTAGTTTTTAAACAGCCCATCCTGCAGGATAAGTATAGCACCCTGAGAAACCAGCAAACGCGCATTATCCTGCTAGGAGGAGGGACTTCCAATGAGGGACTGGTCAGCGATGTGATGGCCTTTGATGTTTACAATCACAAATGGAGAACTCTAACGCAGGTGCAGGACAGAGTACAGAATCACTGCATGTGTGTGATTGGAAACTACCTGTATGTGCTGGGTGGGGAAACAGCAGATTTACAAAGTGACATGAAAAGTACCAGCTTGTCAGTTACAAACAAGGTCCATCGTTATGACCCAAGATTTAACAAGTGGACCCAAATCACAGAAATGCTTGAAAAGAGATGCCAATTTTCTTGTTGCATCCTAGACAACAAGATCTTTGCAATTGGTGGAAGAGGCAAGACTGGATCACTGCATTCATCTGTTGAAGTCTACAACATTAGCAGAGACAGATGGACAAAGGCTACAGAATTGCCATGCAAGATGCATGGCCATGCCAGTACAGTTTGCAAGAACACGATCTACATCTCAGGTGGCAAATACACAGATCAAACCAACACAAGTAAGGATGTGTTCTCTTTGAGCAGCTTAGAAGGACAGTGGAGAAAGCAAGCCTCCATGAGCATTGCTCGATTTGGACACCAGATGGCAACGATCAGAGAGGCCATCTTCACATTTTTAGGACTGTATGAACCATTCTCTGAAATAGAAAGGTATGACCCTGCCCCAAACCAGTGGACTCGCTTAAGGCCATTGGTCTATGACCGATTTTGCTATGGTCTGGCTGTGGTAGAGGAAACGGCACTTCTCATTGGGGGAAAGAAATGGCAAGACTCCCAGGAGGTGCCAACCCAAGACGTGGTGGGTTATGATATAGATAATGACTGCTGGGAACAGATTTGCAAACTTCCCTTCCCTTGGTATGGATTGCAGTGTGCAGTGCTACAACTCTCAGAATTGGCGGAAACTAAGGACATCCAATAATAGTGGAGCCAAACTTCTGAGTCAACTCTTCCAATGGCTGAAGAACAGGACAGCAGGGCAGCCCCACAGGAAAAAAGACAATTGCAACTGCACTAAATGTAACAGAGTTGAGGTTTTGCTTTAGTAAACACCCCCCACAGAGCATATGGACAGGAAATCAGGCACCAGCATGGGAAAAATGTGCTGTGACTTGTATAGCTGAAGGCAGGTTTTGCCAAGGGCAGATATGTCAAGTAGCACATCCTGAAAGGATGATGTCGAGGAATTCCAATGCTGTACTTCCTTGGAAGCATTTAATAGCTGTCTAAAGTCAGATTTTGCAAGGGTTAAAAATGTAATCTCTATTTTTTTTAATTAAAGGTAATTTCCCCAGATGGTAAGTGGTATTGAATTTTATACTATGGCTAAGCAAAATGAAAGGGTAATATATAAAGATCAGAAAATTCTTGCCTGTAATAGCTTTAATAAGTAACATTTAAGGATGGTATTATTTGAGTAAATAGCTAAGTGAGCATGCCTTAGCTAATCAGCAAGAAATTACTGCATGGAGAAGAGGGATTGGATAAAATGTAGCCTTAATTATGGTTATATATTAAACCATTGATTGTTTGATATAGGAACTGAACCGAGAGGGAAAGCGACCTTTCTGTGAAATAGCTTTTGTTATGGCATGCCCTCCAGAGTGGGGCTTTCAAGTGTGCTCTGTACTGGCACGGTACATATTTGCTGTATCAAAACCACACATTAACTGAGGCAGCCAGTTCTGAATGAATATAATTATTATAAGGTACAGTGGAACATGCAACAATAGTTGCTATATCCAGCTGCTTAAGTGAGTACATCCTGCATACTGTGTCCTGCCAGATGACAATCAAGATGATGGTGAAATTCTTTTTAACTATTGAGCCAATACATGAGAGGGAAATGAAGTAATAAAAGCTTGACTTTTATCAAGGACTAAGAAGAAAAGAAAGTTAACTTGACTCTTTTGAAATTCTGTATTAAATGTCTGGCTATTTCAGAGAAAGCAATTGCCTCACTTCATGTTGGCAATGCTGACAGGGTAATACAGAAGGGGTTGGGAGGACATTTTAAGGCACTGTAAAATGTAGTTATGTGACTAGATTCCAGAGTGTGATTAAAGATTTAATTTACTCAAAACAAATTTCATATTCATTTAAAAGCTAAATTTATTTTAGTTCATCTTGCACTGTTCCCTTTCTAGCCTGAAAGTTAATACAGTAAAAATATATCTGTCCAAGAGCACTTAGTATTCTATTAAGAGAAGGCAGCACAACGAATGGGATAAATGTTCTCCTCTCTTTCATGCTAGACTATCTTAAATTGTAATGTTTAATTTTCACCTTTTACAGCATTCAAGCTGACTTTTCTAAAGTAAAGTGCAGGCAGAATAGCTGTTGCATAGCAACGAATCTACATTGTCTAAACTGCCTTAGTTTCAACAAAGAATCAGCTACGTGATGTGCATATACATCCATCAGATATAAAGAATTTTATATGAATATATTTACTTTTGGTCCAGTAAAACAATAACAAGAGTGTAAATGCTTGGAACAATAGTACAATTCATTTCAGGTCAAGCATTTTTTTGTTATGAGAAATATACAAAACCTCACAAATTTAATATACAAGTCAGTACCCATGCAGTAAATAAATGTCCAGTTTATACCAACAGATTCTTCTAAATGATACAAATATTACATTGGATTCAGAATTCCATACAAACATTAATACATGATTTGTCAGCCATGTTGACTTGAATTCGAATTATTTCAAATGGGCTGCAGAAAGGCCACGCCTCTGTACAATTGTGCAAAATCTGCAAAACATTTGCAATCCAAAATGCAATTAAAAAAATCTGAGAACAAATAAACAGAGAGACACTCCTTCTTTCTTGCCTTCATCCCAACAGGAAAGATAACTACCAGTAAGTATCCGAGCTCTTAAAGTTTAAGTACATTCACTGAGCTGTACAGGCAATAATCTAAAGCTGGTTCAGTGAACAACACATGGTAAGGACTACTAATGGGTGCTTTTCCCTTTGCCATGAGTATTATCAAACCATGTCATGACTCTTAATTTCTGCAACAAAATATTAAAAAGCAGCACAAATGTTTTATCATGCTCTGCTCACTTTTCATAAACAATAAGCTGGTAAAGGATAAATACAGTACACGATTCAGGATCTTCTTCCTTCATGCCCATTCCAGGGCATGTGCACAAGTCTAAGTAAATGCTTCATTCCTGTTCCCTGGGTTGTTTCACATGTAGCTGAAATCTTACGTAAGTTTAAAACATTTTCATTGATTTGTGAACTCAACAGAAGCTGGAGACATCCTGTCCTCTTCAAAAGCAAAACAGAGGCTTTTTAGTTGTCACTAGTTTTTCAGAATATATTCTTGACCTTGTTAATATCACATTTTTCCTGCATACAAAATGTTGAATTTAACAGGTTAGGAAACAAGTAGGAGATTAGCTGAAAAATCCTATTTACTCCCTCTCTGCCATGTGGGAGTTGACAAAGTGTTTCAGATTGAAAGCAGTACGTTAGAATCCTTTTCTTTAGCTACCTTTTTTAGAAGAGTTAAACATCCTTAACAAGCATGATCGAAGTCTGATTGCTGTCACTGCAAAAAGCTGCACATGAACCTGATACCATCAGTGCGAAAGCAATCATATTTATAATAATAAAGAATCAACGATAAAATTAAGGGGGGATAACATACAATTTGGTCTTAATTAAAAATACAAACAAAAGAAACTCATTTGCACTGATGATAAACCTGTACTATAGGTCTCTTACAAACCAGCTTTAGAAAGCATGTGATCGTTAATACCTGAACTTTTGATACTTGAACGTGTGTCAGTGATTTTTTTTGTTTGTCCTTATTTCTTTATCTAATTCTTGTCTGTTTTCATCAAAACTCAGTGATAATCAGTGCTTTACCTTGTTGTCTGTCACTTAAGAAAATTCCTAGAGTTTTTCATTAAATATAAAAAAATGTTTTATTTTCCACATAATCAAAATAATACCTGAACTCCAAAACTGTAATGCAACACTGGAATTATATAGTATAAAATTATATTTTTGAAGAGATCAACTGACCTTCAGTCACAAAACCTCGATCCTCTAGAGCTTTCATTCTGAAGCTCGCCATCTTCCAAAATTTACTTTTTTAAATATATTTTTATTTATTAAAAACCATGTTCATTTGTTTTGCACAAGCTAAACACAAGCTGAGCATTGGTAGCATAAAAATATACAAATTCCCATTAAAGACAATGGGATCATGGACCATGTAAGTGTTTACTTAACAGAGCTTAGTAACATTAAAATATAATTTACCAGACCTCCCACATATTAATAGAAAAACTACTTTTGCACTGAGTAAAGGATTGGAATGTAGCAAATTGGACAAAAAAGAAGACACTTATACATGCGTTTCAATGTATGAATGGGTGTGTGCTAAAGACGCTATAAGTGCATCTACTTCAGAAGAGCCATTTACAGGGTCCCTTGGGTTACTGTTTTGACAAATATCCAAGAAGAGATCAAGGTACATTTGTTTCCATTCTTGAAAGTCTTTAGATGTCAAATCTGGATTATCGAGAACCTTATCTATAATGGCTACCTCTCCTTCTCTGGCCTGCAAAAGAAAAAAGAACAGAGAGCGATAAATTACTAGCAAGAGTATCTCATATAAATGTTGAGCAACTTAACAAAAGGGCAAGCACATGGAAGCCACAAAGGCATTAGAAAGAGGGAGGCATAGTGAGCCATTGATTTTAAGCCTCTTGGGGTCTATTTAAAAATGTCATACATGGGTCAGGGTATTGGACATCACCTGGGTTGCAGTGCTTCCCTTCTTATTACCCCTTGATCTGTTATGTAAAAACAAAACCCTTGCTATTTACTGTTAGCTGCTTTAGTTTCTAAGAAAATGTTTCATACTGTGAAGTGCCATCTGTTGACTTTTCTTGATTTCATAAGGAACACTGCGTTAGTGTGTGGGATGCAAACAGATGGCCTGACATCAATCAGTATAGGGAGGCTTTTCAGCTCCTCACCATGACATCTGAGCATGACGTGAAAAATTAATAAATAATATATGGAGATGTACCTATCTCACAGAGCTGGAAGAGACCCTGAAAGGTCATTGAGTCCAGCCCCCAGCCCTCACTAGCAGGACTAAGTACTAATTTTGCTCCAGATCCCTAAGTGGCCTCTTCAAGGGCTGAACTCACAACCCTGGGTTTAGCAGGCTAATGCTCAAACCATGGAGCTATCTATCCCTTCCCCTCAAGGATGTTTTAATTAGATAACTGCTCTTCATTAAAGATCATAACTGCATCTAGTAGGCCAACACTCTGGCCCAGTGCAACTTCCTCCCACCGTAAAGGATATGTCTACACTGATTCGCAGCATGGGTAGACAGGCTTGTGACGAGCAAGCCTGCTAAAGATAGCAATGTAGACCTTGCACTACTGCTGGTGGCTCAGTCTAGCTGCCTGAGTTCAGATCCAGGGGTATAGGCGGGCTTGGGCTTGAGCAGCTAGACTAAACCACAACATCCACACTGCTATATTTAGCATGCTAGGTGGAGCTGAGCTAGCATGAGTCTGTCTACTGGCTCTGGGAATCACACCTCCCAGCTGCAGTGCAGACATACCTATAGAGGCCAGAACCTAGCTGGATCTCCCTTGCAAGTTTAGAGCCAGAATAGCCCACTTGTACCCTATTCCCCTGCTGTCTGAGGTGCACATGGGTGGAGAAGGTGTGTGGCTGCTCTGTGCTATGCTCTTAACAATCCCTGGCTGGTGAAGATCTCTTGAGGGGTCATAGCCAGCAGGTGTAGATCAGAGCAGGCTCCCTTGCAGTCACTGCACTCTACTGCAACCAAGGGCAGCTGGATGCAACAGAATCAAGCCGTAATAATACAATTATCACTGAGGTTTACAGCACGAGGCCTTCCCTGTAGTAGTGATCTGTTCATCAACAACTTCTCCTGTACTGTTTATTCCTACAGGAAGCCTCATGGTCCCCATGGCTAATTTATCTGTTCCATGATAACTGTATACATATGCTAAACCTTTCATCCATTTTGGTGAGGGTGATGGATGTAGTTAAAAAAAAACAGCCAGCTCTGTCTTTGACCTGATACACTTGGAAGAGTCTGGTACCAAGAAGTAGTGCATTTAAAATATTATTAACATGTATAAAGTGATCTTCATGTTCAGAGTGCTTTGCAAACAATAGCTTATTAATGTTCCCCAGAGCACATATTCATTTTGGAGATAGGCAAACTAAGGCAAAGCTGAGACTAGAACATAGGTACTCCTGCTTTCCAGACCTGTGATCATACTACCACACTGTGCTTCCCAGGTGCTGTATTAATAAATCATGGGTATTCTGTACCTCCTTACTACTAGTCAGTGAGCTTGCACGTTCCAGGAGGAAGGACAATCTTGTGATTAAGGCACAGGACAGGATGTAGAAAAAGCTTGGTTCTGTTTCCGGCACTTTCTCAGACTTCCTGTGAGACACTTTGGGAAAGCCACTTGAAAGCCTTACTTTCCCCCTTTAGGTCCCGATTCTGCAAAGAGTTATGTATATGTTTAACCTTACATACTCTGAGTAGTGCTATTCCCTTCAGTGGGACAACATTCACAGTGAGTAAAGTTAAGCCTCTGTGTAAGTCTTTGCAGGATCAGGGCCGTATAGAATGGAAATAGTACTGTTTAAGTGCCTCTCAGGGGATTGGAAGACTTAATTTATTAATGTATGTAAAGCACTCTGAGACGAAAGCTGCTACCAAAGGCCAATGTATTTAGTATCTAGTGGCTTAAAATGTACTAAGTTAAATTTAATATAGATAACTAGGCCTCAAGGAAGATCGAGCATAAGAGTATCTATTGCTTACTGTGCTTTAAAGGAATATCCCTGGTGTTATAATCTGGAATAGCACGCACTGTGATAACTTTGTGTATCAGAGGGGTTAGTGTTAGTGCCTCTGACGAAGTGGGTATACACCCACGAAAGCTCATGCTCCAATACGTCTGTTAGTCTGTAAGGTGCCACAGGACTCTTTGCTGATTTGTGATAACTTTGTGATGATGAAGGGGCTAGAAAGGTGCTTAAAACTTCAAAATACAATTGCACTGTTTTAAATGTAGGGCCATTATTACAATATTTGTGTGTATCATTACGGCCATTTATGTCATAAATCTTTGTACCATCTTCAGGCAGAAAACAAATGTTCAATTATTTTCTAGACAAGCTTAGTAATCATAGAGCAGCAACATTGTAAATAAAATGGCCATTTTCCAAACCATTGACTTTAATGAAGCTTACTCTCTGGTAATGATATAGCATGTTTATCTTGGTATATAAAAATGTCTTGGGAAAAAAGGGGGATTAATACCTCTTTTGAACACTTCAGATCAAACCATGTTTAACTAGATAGGGGAGGAGCTCACAGAGATTGTATCTACTGAGAAATAAAACGGATTTCTCCCCGCCCCCAAGACACTTTCCCTTGGCTTTGAGAACAGCATTTTCCCATGTCTCTCTTTTGTTCTTTTCACACACAAGATTCAGACTGCCCTCCAGCTGAGTACAGTTAATCTTTGAATATAATATAATAAGATTGACTCTTTGGTGGGATTTCCCCAGCCTCTATTATCTCACCTTTAAAGTGCTTTTCAGAATTCGCAGTTGGTGCAGTTTTTCATTGACTACTGGATCGCTACATCTTTTTATAAAAAACTTCTTGTACTCCAGTTTGGAGGAAATCCGGTATTCTCCTAAAGGCGACAGACTGGCCTGCTCCAAGGCTCTGTACAAATCTTGCAAGGAGTCTGCTGGCTTTTCTTCTACTGTTTCAGCTTAAAAAAAACCAGAAAAAAAAACACAAGAGAAAGGAACAGTGTATAATTAACATGGTTATTAAAAACCCATAAAAGCCTCCCTAAAAGCAGTATTTTTAACAAACCCAGAAAGGGATCATTTCACATATAGGGAGAGTATTCCACATCTGCCAAAATCCATCCCCCCAAAAAAGTATTGCAAGTCAAACACTGCCTAAAGCTATTTTTCTCTCTAATTATTGCTTTAGTAAATCACTTCTAGATATGGTACTTTTCAAGAGAAACAAAAGCAAAACTTTTGACAATACAAAGCTTTCTACAAAGCAGAAAAAAAAGATTACAGGGTATAAGTTTACTGTCATAATAGACACTCTAATTACAATTAACCATAATAGTAAATTCATAAGCTATTACAAGAAATGGGAGCAATAGGAACAGCCTACCAAATGAGAAGGAACTTCAGGTGAGAGATCCGACTGAAAAATAATCAGGGGAAGGAGGTTTAACATTGTCTTGCTGTTTTTTTTTCCCCTTTAGGGGCTACAGAAAGGATCTCAAAAACAAAGTAAAAATGTGTTGCAGTTCAGGAGGTGGCATTTCCCCTAGGATTTGGGGTGGGGGGAGACTTTCTGTTTTGCTTCTTCAACTGACATTACATTTTCTCTCTCTTTTGTCCCTATTCATGCACATGTGAAAAAGTAACGTATGGAGTCACTGGTACTATCCTTTGCGCTACAGTAATTTCTAGAGGTTCAGCTTAAATTGGGGCCCTGTTGTGCTAGGAACTGTACAAAGAGTAAGAGCCAGTACGTGACTGCACTTGTAGTCTAAGTAGACCCGACATAAATGGGTGGGAGAAAGGATGAGCTATTAATTTTGCCTCACTGATTCTCCTGCACATATTGTTCTTTTTAAAAAAGATTGCCTGTGAAAGTACTAAAAGATAAGATGGCATTAGAGAGAGGAGACCTCATTTCTTCCCCATCAGTAATGCATGTTTTCCCACCAGAACCTAACCTGCCAATCTCCTCAACCAGCTTCGGAAATAACCACTTGTCGGAGTGAGATGGTCATTCAGACTTAAACACATGCCTGACTTTAAGCACACAAGTTAAGTGCCTTAAATGTGAGCACTCACATGCTTAAGTACTCTGCTGAACTGGGGCTTCAGTCTCCATGTATACTCAGACATTAGCTTTTCTACCAACATTACGGAGCTAACTGGTGCTAATGGTGACAGCAGTTTTCTGGAGGGTAGAGACATGCCAACCACAAACTGGACTGAGATCAACTACTCATTTCACAGAGGCCAAACAAACATCACACAGTATAGTAACTAACTACTCACCTGGGTCAGTTTCAAACAGGGAAGCTAGAGAGAAAAAAAACTGTCTCCCAGAATAATACTTACGTTTATATAACGCCTTACATGCTCAAAGAACTTTACAATCATTAATAGCAGCAGAAATCCTCAAAGACATGCAGTCCTTTGACTCTTCTGTACATTTCTTTAATCTAATAGTAACTTGTAAAGCACACATTTTGTTTTAATTGTCCTATACATGAGGAAGGATTACAGCTCTTCAGCTCAGAAAGAGGTTGTGGCTTTGAAAAGAGCCTTTGGGTTGTTGCATGTTTTTCCCTTAGACCCTCTTACTATATAGTATACTGCTGGGGGACAGTCACTGATTAAATCACATATGTATGTAGGCAACATTTAAAGACAAATCAAAATGACAAGATGCATCATCTTTTCTTTTCTGTTATAAAAACATTGTTAAAATAAAAGGAAAAGACTAAATAAGTGAATACACTGGCTCAAATCCTTTGTGTTCTTGATTTTTCTTGCTTGTTTAGAAATGTCATGAGGCTGCAATTTTTGAATTTCCATGAGACATTATAATGAATAGGAACATTAGTATGGTCCATGTATTCATGTTTGTTTGCATCTTCCAATATGTAATTCTATCGATCTAAGGTGCTATCTAATGGTATCTGAGTGATTTACAAAGAAATCTCAATAAAGCTAGCTAAATCTGACTGCAGATTATTTTGTCTATTTCTCCCTTCCTTTTATCCCTTGTTATATAAAAAGTGCATCTTTCTCCAGTCTGTTTCCTCCAGCGACAATTTTTGTTTCATATGACCATGCTTTCTCATGGTTAGTAGTCATTATGGGAAAACTATGCTGAAGAGATGAGTTTTTATAATTTAGCCTGAAGCTGTCCAGATTCAATGGCATGTTAATCTCTTGTGGCAGGGTGTTCTATGGCCTGGGGCCAGCCATTAAGAAATCTTTCAACCCTATCATGCATTTCACAAGTTACTGAAAATCCCAGTTTTCTGGATGAGCAAGTGAGAGGCAGTCCTTGAAACAGTTTAGGCTTAACCCATTTAGGGTTTTGAATAAGAAGAGCAGTACCTTAAATTCACCTGTAACTCTGCAGTTCCAAAAAGCACAGGTGAAGTATTTGCATCAGTCTGTATTACTAAATAGTCAATCTGCCACTGTCAACATCAACTGAAGTTCTTCAGGGCTGTCACAGTCATGCTAAGAAAAAGAATCATGCAGTAATTGAACCTAGAAGCCATCAATGAATCTGTGAAAGGGCCTGAGGGTAACTCGGGCAAGACAATTTCCATTTGCAGTATCACTATCACCATCTCAATGATTTAAGATAGGGGGAACATCTTGGCTGGATGGAAAATGGTATATTTGGTAGCAGACGCTATGCTGATATTGGCAGCAATGAAGAGTCCAGAAGGCCCCCCGTCTGTACTCCATCCTGACGACTGGCAGACAGATGTACTCAAAGGTGTCAGTCAATTCTTTGAAATATTTCCCCTCTATCCACATACCTCACCTCCATCTTACTTGAGTTTGTCTTCATCCAGGCATTGATATCACTTAGGAACTGGGGTAGTCATCTGCATTTGGGAGTAGGCCTGGGCTTCGGTGTGAAGGATTGAGCAGTGAAGAAAAGAGAGCCAGTGAGGTGTCTTGAGCATTTAGGATTTGCTCTGCATTTAGACTCCTTTGTTAGTAATGTCAGAAACCTTTGCAGAGGCTACATCACCACCTTGTCCCAGTGGAATGCTCCTGCCCCCGGGGAAATGATAAAGAGGAAGCACTGCTTTTAGTGACTGGAGCTGCCCCTCAATCAGCTCCTGTGGGGGAGTGAGACTTTTCACTTAATAACTTCATTTTAAAGCTTTACCCAAATTTGGAAATTCTGGCGAAACCTTTAGCTAACTGGCTAACGTCCACGGCTTTAAAGATGAATTGCAAAAATTTGCCTTTTAACTACCTAAATTTTTCTAAGGTTTCCAAATTTAAAAATATACAAGCTGTGACGGGATGGATTCTCTTTCCCTAGTTATTCCATGACAAAAGGGCAAAGGATGAGGGACAAGAGTGCCAGTTCATGGACAGTTAAATATTAACATGGAGGTCCAAGTCCCAACACATATGTTAGAGAGCTGAAGCCATTTTTCCCCTCTGTGTGTTCCTAAAAGAAAAGTTCCTGAGGGAGGGTAGGCAGAACACCCTCTTCTCCTTCACTTCCTTTCCTGAAGGCAACCACCATCATGGTAACATCCATGTGGTAGCTGTTGTCATGCTGTTGTAGATGTTCGTTGTTTGGTTGCTGTAACTCTATACTAACCCTCTTGAACGGTGTGAATTTGGGTATGAGTGGAAGATTGTCCCCTTCCTCACTCAGTTATCTCCTTTCCCTTCTATTTCTTTTTTGTCTGCATGGTAGGTGTGGTTCTCTGGAACTTTGGTGGGGGCTGGGAGTTTACTCTTGGAATTGGTTCCTATGATTAGAAGCTCCTGATCTCACAGATTGCCCTGCTGTAGGACACCTGTGGCTGACCCCTGCTAGCTGATTCGGGCACACAGGGCTCTGGCTGTGGGGCTGTTAACTGTGGTGTAGACATTTGGGTTCAGGCTGCCGCCCAACCTCTGGGACCCTCCTAACCTCTCAGGGCCCTAGAGCCTGGGCTCCAGCTCGAGGGTCAACACTACACTTAAACAGCCTTTTGGCCTGAGTCCTGGAAGCCTGAATCAGTGGCATGGGCCATCTACAGATTTTTAATTGCATTGTAGATATACCCTAAAGTAAAAGCATCATGATTTGAGATTAAAGTAAGAGTGTCACCCTTTTATTTTTGATCTAAGCAAGCTCATGGTTAAGTGACTGGGTTAGTAATACATCCATATGCCAATGGAAGGCCTCAGTGGGGCTATAGCTGTCTGATATGTTGCACTAGCATTACAGTTTCTTTAAGGAAGAATCAGGCCTCCAGGGATACCTGATTCAGATACAGAACAGATTCTGGAGGAGGGCTTTAGGCCTAGAGGGATTCACAGACTGATTTTTAGAATGGCACCACAAACATTAGGTTGTTATTCATTATTCTGAGTTGGCACTTGAGTCCCAGATTACATTCCTCTAGCCACCTGGCTCCTCTGAAATAATAGTGTTCGGATTTCCATATACTGCTGCAGGGGAGAGTCCCTAATCTGGAACATGGATTGTTATTCCTGGCTGCATCAATTTCTTGAGCAGCTTTTTCACTTGGGTATAGAACAGCCCCACGTGTACTTTGCGGCACACCAGGCCTAAATTCTATAGCGAGGTCTCCAGTTGCTACACCACAGCAGTGCCAGTCTGTGACAATGAAATTTCTGCTGCAGATTCAAGTATATTTCAACATCAGACATTTTTTATTTAATTAAATGTGAAACTGAATAATACTCAGCACAGAAGCAGCTGCATTATTTTGATATTCAAGTTTCAGTTTTGGAAGGTTTCTGACATGTATTTTACACTGCCTCTGAATTTACAAAGAAGCCAGAAACATTTTATGAGGAAGCGAAGGTGGAGGTTTTTTGTAGCTGATGAGGAGAAAGTTCACAGAATCATAGAATATCAGGGTTGGAAGGGACCTGAGGAGGTCATCTAGTCCAACCCCCTGCTCAAAGCAGGACCAATCCCCAACTAAATCATCCCAGCCAGGGCTTTGTCAAGCCTGACCTTAAAAAACCTCCAAGGAAGGAGATTCCACCACCTCCCTAGGTAACTCATTCCATTGCTTCACCACCCTCCTAATGAAAAAGATTTTCTTAATATCTAACCTAAATCTCCACCACTGCAACTTGAGACCATTACTCCTTGTTCATCTGCCACCACTGACAACAGTCTAGATCCATCCTCTTTGGAACCCCCCTTCAGGTAGTTGAAAGTAGCTAACAAATCCCCCCTCATTCTTCTCTTCTGCAGACTAAATAATCCCAGTTCCCTCAGCCTCTCCTCATACGTCATGTGCTCCAGCCCCCTAATAATTTTTGTTGCCGTCCCCATGACTCTTTCCAATTTTTCAACACCCTTCTTGTAGTGTGGGGCCCAAAACTGGACACAGTACTCCACATGAGGCCTCTCCAATGCCAAATAGATGGGAATGATCACGTCCCTTGATCTGCTGGCAATGCTCCTACTTATACAGCCCAAAATGCCGTAGGCCTTCTTGGCAACAAGGGCACACTGTTGACTCATATCCAGCTTCTTGTCCCCTGTAACCTCTAGGTCCTTTTCTGCAGAACTGCTGCCTAGCCATTCAATCCCTAGTCTGTAGCAGTGCATGGAATTCTTCTGTCCTAAGTACAGGACTCTGGTTGGGACTTTTGGTACCACATCAAGGGATGAGAAATGATTTGAGTTAAAGACATGCAGATACACTTTGGGACTTTGGCAGTGCAATACCATTTGTGAGTGATCTGAGTTTTGTGGGTTGGTGGGAGTTAACTAGTTTCTTGCCCCAGATATCCTTGTCAATAACCAGTTGCTCCATTATTCCTCTTTACATTATTTCCCCCAGCATATCCAAGATCAATAGATCAAACATTAGCTGGATATTGCTACTAAAAGGATCAGAGTGAAACAGTTACCACTGCTGATATTTACATAGTAGTATTAGGTTTCAGATGTAACTCTTCATTGAGTTGAACAGGAGTAGGCCAGACCACTGAGAAGTATTACTGTCTGTTTGCAGGCTCGGGAAGACAACACTGAACCAGTGACATTCAGAAGGTTGCATATTCAATCCTATGGGTTAGAGCATGATTCTGAGGCAGGGGACAGATGTTATAGACAGAATCACAGAAAACACAAAGCCCCAAGCATAGATTTCTCATCACCCTTCTAATCTTAGTCTCGAAAGTTTTGTTACTTTCTTCAGAAAGGTATCAGAAGAACTACAGATTACATCCAATGCTATTAGCACACACATCATCTGTGCAAAGGTAACACAACACCATCAGCCTTCAACTTTGCCACTCAGCAGGCTGAGTGTGCAGGTGTTTCAAGGACCTACAGTCCTCCTTTTGAGGCGTGCAGGCTTTTAAGCACCTGCTCATCATACTTCTGCTGATCTTCCCAATGTCACTAAGATTCCTCTCCTCATCTTTAGGTTATTCTTTCCTTTTGGATTGCCAGCCATCTGCGCATATCTTCAGTATTTGGGGAAAAAGGGCTTTTGCAGTTGGTGAGGTCAGCAAGGCAGTTGCCTCTTCCCATTTCCCCTTTGTAGCTGCACTCCTTTTCTCCATTCCCCTCCACCTGTCTTCTATCCTCCAGGCTTACTACGTTGTTTTCTTCTTCACAGAATTAAATATTTTGCTTTGCTAACTTTACTACTTGGCTACATGCTTCATCCAGCTCTTCAGCCCCTCACACACTTAGCCACTACTCACCTGTAATTAATTAATGATGCACTTGAACAAAATTACCATCTTCTGAAAACCCTGAGAAAGTCGAGCTATAGCCTTACTGGTTTATATGTCAGAGAGTGAGCAAGGTGAAAATTATCAGTCTGAAATCTAAACTCCTATTTTCATTCCTTTTGATGAGGTCACACTCTCTGGCAGAGAAACTAGCTCAGCTGAACTTTCCCAGGATCTTGGGGAGGTAATTTTATTAGAAAAAGGCACTAATTACATTATTAAACAGCTACTTCCCCCCCGGAAATCTCACATGATTTGCTTTGAACTTTACAGCAAAGCCTTGACAATTCATCTTTAGCACCTGGAAACTGACTTCATGAAAACTTCTAAGACCTTTTCGTGGCTGCTAGTGAGTGCTATGCCAGGGACAAGGGTGGGTTTCTGGGCATAGATAAGTGGGCAGGTTGGGAGTATTAGATAAAGGAAGTCCTGAGCCTCCCTCCACCCTCATGCAAAAATCTTCCCTCCTTCCTTGTTTGCCTTCTTGACACTGAGGGCACATCCACATTAAAAGGTGTTTGTTGCCCACATGTTAAGCTAACACCTGGTAACTAACATGAGGTAAAATCCTAGTGTAGACAAGGCACTTTGTAGTTCTCACATGTTAGCAGGTTGAGATAAACACTAGGTGTCTGGGATTTAGCTAATACATAGTAAGCAAACATGTGAACAGCTAATGAAGACAAGACTTAATACATGACCTGGTCCCCCTTGCTCAGTCGGTCAGCCAGCAGAAGCATCAGGATGTCAGGCTTGGAGTGGGGCAGGACCAGTATGAATAAGGCAATCGGAAAAAAACCATGGAGACAGGTGAGCAGGGTGAGGCAGCATTCTGCTTGGCAGCACCTTCCGGTGCTCAACAAAAGAAGGGCTGAGGGAACAAAGTAGGGAAATAGGAGGGATCTCATTATGTTTAGAGAAAGGAGAGCAAGAAGGCGTAAGGAGAGAGAAGGTGGGATTTGGTTGGGTTGGATGGACGGGAAGAGACACTGAAGAGAAGTAACCTATTCTTCAGATTCTCAGGGTACGTCTATACTAGCCGGATCGGCGGGCAGTGTTTGATGTATCGGGGATCGGGGATCAATTTATCGCATCTTCTCTGGACACGATAAATCGATCCGTGAATCGATGCCCATACTCCACCTCAGCAGGAGGAGTAAGCGGAGTCGACAGGGGCACTGCGGCAGTCGACTCGCCACCGTGAGGACGGCCAGGCAAATCGAACTAAGATACCTTGACTTCAGCTATGCGAATAGCATAGCTGAAGTTGTGTGTCTTAGTTCGAATCCCCCCGCTAGTGTAGCCCAGGCCTTAGTGCAAAATGCCAGGGTACCATAAATTTGCCTTCAGAGCCCTAAGGGTTACTGTTCACGTGACAGGGATCCTGAGATAAGTTTACATTACACAAAGGGGGGGGCGGGTCAAAGTTTATAATTCAAAGAAACAGGAATTTAAATAGTTTCTACATCTATTTAGATAGAAGACTGGCAGACAAAACTGGATATTCTCTCTCTCTCTCGATTTAGTCTAAGGACATGTCTATACTGCAGTAAAACACCTGTGGCTGGCCCACGTCAGCCGATTCAGGCTCGCAGGGCTCGGGCTGAGGGGCTATCAAACCACAGTGTGGATGTTCAGGCTCGGGCAGAAACCAAGGGGGAGGGCACAGAGCCTAGGTTCCAGCCTGATCCTGAATGCTTACACTGTAATTTGATAGCACCGGAAAGCCCAAGTCAGTTGACAGGGTAGCCACGGGTGTTTTGATGCAGTGTAGTCATACCCTAAACCAAAAGAAAAGAACCACTCAAACCAGTGGAAGGTAAAATTTTAGGAGGAGACCGCATCTGCACATGAAGTCACCTCTGTGAAGCACATTTATAAAGGAAGCCATAGTTAGATGAAAAGTCAGCTCATAGGAGGAGAGCAGTGTAGTTCCCACGGGGGATTACTGAGAAAAGAACAATTGGCACACTGTTTAAGTACAGCATAGAGTAGGCAGGAGGTAAAATGAGATACAGTTCTGGTCTGCATGGAAACCAAATGCTAATCAGCTGGTCAGCATGATTTAGGGCAGATTCTTCTATTAAAGTGCAAAAGGAAACCTATATCACTTATCATCTCTTTCTCTGCACTTACAGTAAAATAAAGGTCTGAATGTTATTTTGTTTCTTAAAATGAGCCCTTTTTCAAAGGTAAATGCAAGCTGTGTTAATCTCTGGGCTTCTTTTGAAATTCTGTAGATCACTTTTCTTTGCATCTTCCCTCCCCTTTTCACCTTCTATCTCTCCTGCCCTCTCTGTTTCTTTCAATCCCCTTCCTTTTTGTTCTTCTTTCAAATTAGTAAGATGCAAATATCGAAACTTTTTTGTTAAATTTATTCACCTAAATTTGGTTCATTGCTGATTATGTACTCTATGTATCTTATGACTTTTAAAACAAAACTTGTTTTTGTGGATAATCTAAGATACCCAGATGTACCGGCACTTTTTCCCTAACCTGTGTATTATATAATGTTTTAACATTAGAACTGCCACTAAGTCAGTCAACAATGCAGAGATGAATGAGTGCTTCAGAAAGGCCCGTGTACTGGGATGAGGTCGAGGGATAGAAAAGAGTTTCCTAGAACTCTCACTGAATTAGGGGAGGGATGCCCTTAAAAACAAGCTGTAATACACATTTCCAGAGAAAGTTTTAGCAGCTGGAGAATCAGAGAACTGGAGTATTAAGGTAATAGGCTACACCACTGCCTCCTGTGCAGGGGAAGTGTATCTGGGAAATTTATATCCATGTCCTATTTACTCCTATTATGTAACCTTTAAGACAAAGAGGAAATTCTCAAGAAAGTCTGCACAGCAGAAGAGCTCAATGGTATACTCATCATCTGAGACCTAGGGCCTGATTCTCCTCTTTTTGTTGGTGAAATTGGTTCCTTGAAATCAAAGGAGCTATAAAACTGATGTAAATAAGGGGAGAACCAGATTCCTAGTCTTTGTAGGGTCTGAGGTATATTAATCGTATTGAAGTAACACCTTACATGCCTCACGTACCAATATGATCCCTACCCTGAAGAGCATACATTCTCAGGCTATTTAACTTCCAGTGTTTGTGATGCATCAGCTCAGAGGCGTTAATGACAGAAGGGACCTTGATGATCACCTAGTCTGACATCCTGCACATTGCAGGCCACAGAACCTCACCCACAGCAGTCCTGTAATAGACCCACAGCCTCTGGCTGAGTTACTGAAGTCCTCAAATCATGATTTAAAAACTTCAGATCACAGAGAATCCACCATTTACTCCAGTTTAAACCAGCAAGTGACTCATGCCCCACACAGCAGAGGAAAGCAAACACCCCGCAGGGTTTCTGCCAATCTGACCTGGCAATCAGTTAGACCCTGAAGATGTTGGAAAGACCCTCCAGCCAGACACCCAGAAAAGAATTCTCTGTAATAACTCAGAGCCCTCGCCATCTAGTGTCTCATCACTGGCCATTGGTGACATTTGCTACTAGCAGTCACAGATGGATCACATGCCACTGTAGGCAGTCTCGTCATACCATCCCCTCCATAAAGTTATCAAGCTCAGTCTGGAAGCCAGTCAGGTGTTTTGCCCCCACTGCTCCCTTTGGAAGGCTGTTCCAGAACTTCACTTAAGTATGACTGTACTACTGAGTGCAAAAAGTGCATAGAAAAAATAAAATTCAAATAAAAATAAAATAATTCCTAACAGTAACAAGAAACTGATGCTTAGCAGCAGAATTTGTTGGCAATGATAAATATTTATAATTATATCCTTTAATATTTGGTTTAAGTGCTTTACTTACATATCTTCTATACCGAAATGTCAATTTAATTTTTATTTGCTGCTTTTTTTTTTTTTTAAAGTGACTCACTGGGAAAATTTTACATAGTGGAAGAGGCTCTCTTGTCAATTTCCTGTTTCTTTTCTATGCTACATGCTGAAATTAGTGTTTAATTTTGATGCAAACTGTTAAAATGAAATAAACATTGCATTCACCATTACCACTTCCCCTGCAAGCTTCCTCTCATTCTCCTCAGTTGAGGGACAAAGTAAAACCATGCCATCCTGAAAGATAGGTGAAGTATTCAGGGGACAGTGCAAGTGGAGAGACGGTTTGTGTCACTGTATAAATGGGGGCACTGACACTTTTAAATGGATAATGATTTCCCTATGGATTAGTCCAGCAGCAACCATTTGGAAGCAATTATTTCTTCAGCAAAACATTCTTTTCATAAACCTAAACTGTAAGGGCACATGATGTGCAAAAGGTTAAATGACAAATGGTAGGGACAGTTGGACATAGCTACATTACTCATCAGTCCAATTCGAGCGACACTCACTCTTGTACAACAGCAATGTCTGTCAAGGTTTATATAGCTGGTACCTAACTAAGTTTGAATAGAGTACCTATTCCTAGTACATCACCTGTTCACTGAGAACAGGAACCCTACTCCATAGGGATAGTAAATGTCATATCTGTTGTGCTATATTTCCCTGGAAACTACAACACGGTGAAATTTCCAAAAGCATTTAAGTCACTTAGGAGCCTCAAATCCATTTTCAAAAGTGTCTTAGGCACTTCTGAAAATTGGACTTAAGTGCTTTTGAAAATTCTACTCATAGGTTTTATTTAGAACATGTCATATATGCCAGTGTTCTTGCAGATTTCCTGATAATGGCACTGATTAGACCTCAGACTAATTAATCTGTACCTTAATTTACATTTTACTTATTTAAGGCATGACATTGCAAGATGTAAAGCTTGTCAGGCGCTGAATGCCCTCAACACTACTGTAGTCTGTTCTCCTCTAAGTATCACCTAGGATTGGGCCCTTACATAGCACCTTTGGTAACAAAACCTAAAACAACAACAAAAATTTAACAGCAATATACTCTTTACCACAGATTTCTTAAGCAATTAAATGTTCAGATGCTGAATAAACTTTTGAACATGGAACGTGTACACTTTAACAAAAAACTTTCTCCCAGAATTGGTACCATAATCATGATGGAAGAGACATCCGTTCCATATCCATTAGGAAGAATACGTGTGCGCATTCCCACAGGAAATGGAGTAACAGAGCTTATGGACAAAGGGTATGCAGAGGCAAAGTTGGGTAATTTGCCAATGAGTAATATAGATTTTTTTATTAAGCAGAAAATAATACCTTAAAAAACCCTAACCTAATGAATAAATCAACGGTCTTCATTAAAGAAACGTTAACTGCCATTTTCCAAACTTTATTTTAAGGCATACAGAAAAAATATTTGACAAATGTGCATGGAATTAATGTCATGGGCTGCTAATTGCAGCCCTTTGGAATCCCTCTCAAAAATGGTAATGCTCATTCAATACAGTCTGTGAGAGGAAAAAATGAAGCTGAAGTTAAAATGCACAGTGGGGCAGATATATTAGCTCCTTCTGGCCTTTGGCAAAAGCAGTAAATGAGCCATCAGTGGAACCCAAAATGGCAGCCAAAGGACATTTTAGATTCTTATCTTGGCTTCTGGTACTCTAATTCATTTCCAAAACATTTCATTTCTAACTAATTCTGGAGTTTAATGACAGGATACAAAGCACTGGTTCAGGTTGCAGGGCATTCCAGCAAGGTTTTAACAATAAATCTTTCAGGTTGCAGAATCTTTATGCGCTTAGCACTGATTTATCGACACTGGCAGAGGCAAGTACTTCAAAGGCAACATTATATAAAAAGATGAATTCTGCCTCTCTCAAGTGTTGGAAAGCGCAGTAAATTATATTTAAAAATCAATTCCTAAGGATACGCAATTAATAAAAACATGGTGGGTTCATCTGTTTGGTACACGGGCAAAAACTGTATCAATGTACAATTTTGTAAACAACAAGTAACAGTGGGCATACTTTGCTATAATAGGCATGTTCAGTTTCTTGATTGGTAACAATTAAAGATGTCAAAATCATGTTGTTAAATATATAAATTGACTTGTGAAAGGCCTATTAATGTTAAATGGAAACACAATATGCATACTGATGAATATCCAACTAGCATATATGTCAGAGTATACAGGATTTTTATTTTATGAAATTAATATTCAAACTATTATAGTTTTGTTACTGCTATAAAGCAGAGAGATGCAATTTTATTCACTGCACAATTCTTATTTGTGAGGAAAAAAGCAAAGTCTACTTATATATAAAAGGAAAATATTTATATATAACTATATATATATAATTTTATTGGTATTAACAGAACGCAATACCATACATTGAGCCAACAGAAAGAAAACATTTTAAAATACATTTTTAAAAGTCTCTCTCCATAAGATAATATGAAATATCAAGTAAATAGCATTGACATTATTACAATACACCCGTAGCCAAATATATAAAGGAAAATCCACATTCTAATCACAGAGACAGAGGCAAACATTAACTCATAGGGGAGCCAGAACATAATGATAAATAACAATATCAGAATCTACTTTGAGTGACATCCAGACAAATACTGGCCCCAAAACAACCCCATGGAGTGCAAGTGCTATACAGAGAATACTTGACGCCTGTTCTGTGAGGCAGCATCATTCACATGTAAGTCCCAGAAGATAAAGAGAATTTGTAGATTGTATCTGTGGAGTCTAATAAATCCCAGCATGAGATATCTTCTCCAACACTGTCATCCAAATCAGTTTCAGTGTGCCCTCTGATAATTCATTATAAATCATTAAACATATATTAAGTCTCCAAATAGTCAGTACACACCTTGACTTGGAAGAATAAGCTTAATTTAGTATGATACAGCAAGTTAATTTCCTTCACTTATGTGAAGTACACTTAAATTATATTAGCTTTCTCTGCTTTGCCTGAATGAAGCCACTGAAGTCCATAAAAACAACAGGATTTTATAGTTACCATAGCTGATCCCTCTTTAATTCCTTGAAGTCTGCAGAACACAAATGTGTGTCACCAAAGCCCTTCCCCTGCCGTGACCCTCTTCCCCTTCTGTTCTCCTATGCAGGGAGGAGTATTTTCTGCAACTGCGCTCCATGTAGACAGGTTATGATTTTGTGCCTAGTACCACTGTGGAAAGGATGCACTCTTCAAAAGACTGGTAATAGGTCTGCCCCTTTAACACTTTTCTGGAGTCCCCATATCCAGACACTTGGTTGTCTACGCTTTAAAATGTCTGTTCTCTTTTATCAACATCAAAGTTATTCAAGAAGAATTAAACTTTCTGAACGGAGGCCATTAGGTTGCTTGCAAGAGGCTGAAGTTGAGTCTCCGTCGTGCCAATTCTCTCCGTTCTAAATTCTCTAATCATTAGTTTATCAATCTGAGTCCAATCAGTTCAGTGCCAAGAGAAGTGGATCCGATTTGGCATGGAGAGGTTCTATCAACTCTCGCAGTGTATTAGCCTAATATGATAAAGCAGTGATACAATATGATGAAAGAACTGTGATGTGCCATTATTTCCATATCATAGTAGTATATTAGAAATACCATCATGCAATCTTGATACAAGAGAAAATAGCAAATATGGCAAGATTTTCATTAGGTTTTAGCACTACAGTGCTTTTCTTGTCTGCATGCATGTGTGAGCCCAAGGTCATGGCACTGTTTTGGTTTTATACTACGATCCTTCAGAAATTTCAGTTTCTGGTGCACACAAGCTATGTAGGAGTGTGCTGTTTTGCATTTTCAATTTGCATAGACACTTTAAAAAACAGAATGAAGACCAATTAAAAGAAGATCAAATAAACTAATGTATATCTACTTCCTCAGTGTAGTCTGGTTTAACCTGGATTAGCCCATTTGGTAAGCACTGGGAGAGATCATGGGAGCGAGGAGGAAGAGAGAGGGATCCACCTCAACCCCCCTGAATGTACAGGGCATACACAAACATGTCCTACCTGCAGCTAATTATGAAAGAGCAGAAGTGGTGACATAAGGAGATCTGGCTCATTTCACTCTCCCAGCTGGAGACCCAGTATTGTGAAGTTATGAATGGAAGATCAGAAATAGGGAGAGGCCATTTCATTTTACCTGACTTTTGAACATATGATGTTAGTGTGGGTTCAAACATCATCACACTCTGAAACTTATTGGGTCTGTGTTCTTAGAGGGGAAAATACTAGCATATAGTAAAATTATATAATTAGGGTTAAAACAGCTGCTTCAAAAGCCAGGCTGGCATAAATAGATACTATGTCTATTTTACTATATGCTGTATGCATTTTTATACACACATATATATATACATATACAAACAAGTTTTGCTTTTTAAATTTAATCACTCTGGGAAAGTGCCCCTGGATTTAAACTACACAGAATAAAAAGGTTTGTGAATATAATCTGGCTTTACTAATACAGCCAAAACGTAATTTAATTGGTGAAGTTCACCCATCCCTTTTCAGGGAGAATGTTTCCCCCCTATAAGAGTGCACCTAGGATGGGAAGAGGTGACAAGATCAGGAAGTTCCCGTTTTACACTTCAGCGTATAGCAGATCACCATGGGTTCAATTAACAGAAAAGAGCTACTACCCCAATAATGGAAGAGAGATACTAACAGAAATCCTGGATGGAAAGAATGATAGGCCCATTTAATTCATCTCCCATCTTCTCAAAGAAAAAAAGCATCTCTCAATAGATATAACACTTAAATGCTTTGGGGCTCCACATGGAGCTGCATTCTATCCTTAAATTCTTTGATAGTACTATTCTGCATGCCAAAGCAAAGGAAGAGAGAGGGGGAGGAGAACAGCTCATATAACAATAACCCGAGTATTGAAGTGTATAGGAGTTCTTACATAATCTATTGTCTAAAATAAGGAACACTTACCCTGTCGCCTTGCAAGTAGTAAAAAAAGGCAGATTTCAAAACTCGCATGACTAACAATCCATTTTGATCAGTTATATTAACCCAGAATCCACTTTACCTCTGCACACTACAGGCTGATCTAGATACTGTGTGTGTGTGTGTTTTTTTTTGGGGGGGGGAGAAGGAGTTGCTTGCGGGGGTGGGGAGTGAGTGGGACAGAAAAGGGAAACTTTTTCACCTTTGAGCCTGTTTTAAAACATTATGTAATATTTTCAACCTTTAAAATAATATTCACATGGTCTTTGGGCTGCTGGGAAGAAGTGGTTAGGAGAAGACCTTCCATAGGAGTCTGAAGAATCTGCTGTATCTGTATTGCACCATTAGCTCTAAAATCTCACATAACTCTGTTCAGGATGTTAATGCTTCATTTTCCTGACATTTTACCAGAAATAAGTTGACTCTTGGACTTTGTCAAATGCAGCAGGATTCACTTACATTACAACAAGGCTGCATTAACTACTGGATATCTAAACCCAGTTCTTTTATGTACCCTAAGTAAGATAGCTGGGAAATCCAATGTGCTTTTATAGGAGGGCCTTCCATGTTGACTGTGTCTCCCTTTTTGATTGGCAGAATGCACCATGGTCTTCACTGGTTGGTGGCACTGGCACAGGACATTTTTATGGAGCTACAATCCAATTACATTTTGGATTAGAAGGTGACAAATTCCTCAAAGAACGTTTAGCAAGAAATTCCTGTGAAGAGACTATTCAGTAATGTTTTAACAGGTATTGTGGTAATACCATCATGCAATGGTAAGTTCTTTTTTGTCATGCTTTAGATCAATGTTTCCCAAATTGGGGTTGCTGCTTGTGCAGGAAAAGCCTCTGACAGGCCAGGCCGCTTTGTTTACCTGTCCCGTTTGTCAGGGGAGGCTCTATGTTTTTTGGTGCCCCAAGCACGGCAGTGAGGAAGCCTTTGGCGGGGTTTCTGCAGGAGGTCTTCCGGTCACACGGATTTGTCGGGGTTCTGCGGGTGATCTACCAGTCTGCACCTTCGGCATACCTGCTGCTGAATTGCCGCTGAAGCCGCGGGACTGGTAGACCTCCTGCAGAAACACCGCTGAAGGCTCCCTGACTGCTGCCCTCATGGTGACCAGCACCACCTCCGGCTTGCCGCCCCAGGCACGTGCTTCCTGTGCTGGTGCCTGGAGCCACCCCTACCGTCCGCAGGTCCGGCCGCTCACAGCTCCCCCTGGCCACGGTTCACCACTGCAGGCCAATGGGAGCTGCTGGAAGCGGCGGCCAGTACGTCCCTCAGCCCGCGCCGCTTCCAGCAGCTCCCATTGGCCTGGAGCAGCGAACCGCAGCTAGTGGGAGCTGCAATTGGCTGGACCTGCGGACAGGGCAGGTAAACAAACTGGCCTGACCCACGAGGGGCTTTCCCTACACAAACGGTGTCCCAAGTTTGGGAAACATTGCTTTAGATCTATTATCACAGTTCCACTATTAGCTATCCACAGTGCACTATTACAGATGTATGAATATATTGCAGTCCTATTTACTTGTTGGCTGTTTAAAGGCAAACAAAGTGAAAACTCATTTTTACAATTATTAAGCATGCTTGGGGGATAAATAATTTATTTTACTACTTTACAGTAATTGCCTTTAAAATCACAACAGATGCCAGAGTATAACCCTATATTAATAAGAAATATTGTGCTAATTGTATTATGAAATGTTCATAAATGTCAGCTTTTTATGGCAGGCAGTTTATTACGTTATGACACATGGTTTGCTTAATTTTCTTTTTGTAAATCACTCACAAACTGAGTCTGTATACTTTTTTCAGAGCATTTGCCAAATAATTTATACAAAGAAGTTTCAGCCTATGAGTTCTATTTGAACAGTTCACTTTGGTTATTGCTATTCGTGGTGTGTGACTGATCACCAAAGTCACATATTATTGTTTCTGTTGCCTTGCAAGAGGTCAGCTTTTTAGAAACAGATCAAACGATACACAATGAACAAGTAATGCACTTTTTGAATGAATAAACATTATGAGACTTGCAAACATTTTGACAATTAAACCAGCTGTAGTTCACATACAACAATTAATATAACCCTATGAGAGACAGTGAATTGATCTGATCATATTTATTCATCAATTATTAAAACAGTTCTAAGGGCAAATGACTCTCCTAAAGCGGTTACACAGCCAACACTGCTTGCTAGAAATCTTTGAAGATTCCTACAACTACTGGAATAATGTAAGAAACGTGTGGTAGTTATGTATTTGGGCCAGTTTGCAGAAGTGGAAGGTCCAGTCCACATCAAAAGTGGCTGCAAGAGAATGAATGCACAGGATTGTATACAAACCCAGTGAATAAGACAGAAGGTATGTTCAGTCAGGTCCCTTAAATAGTTGGGAACATCACAAATTTTCCAAGAATGACAGCAAAAAATAAAACAGAAGGTGAGCAGAAGATTTCCAGCTGTGGGAAATGATTGGGAGTCACACTCAATAAGGGAACTTACTGAGACATTAGATTTTAAAATGACTTCAGTACACAGAGTTCTAAATGAAGGGAGAGATGTATAAGGTGAAAGCCATCATGCAGCATTGCCTCTCTTTTCCCCTGTGAGAGCTGCACACGGAAATGAGGGCACACCAGCAGTCATTAATGAGCAGCTAACTTGAGAGAAGCCTCGATTTGATCTGATTTTTAACAAAACACATAATACATTACTGCAGTCTTCTGGGAGCACACCTTTCAAATGCAGATGTTATGTATTTTAATTTCTAAACAGATTAAAATGAATGGTAATACCTTGCTTCTGGCAAATTTCCTTATTAACAAAGAAGTCTATGGAGTAATAGCAGGCTTATAGAATTTCCTATTCTTGGAGTAAATACTTAATTTGCAGAAAAGCAAGTCTCTGAGTTCACACTTTATAGTGAAAACTACTGAAATACTAATTGCACCTTACATCTGTTTTCTCTCAGTTAGCGGTGTGTCAGTGTGTATATGTATTTCTATGTTTACCTACATATTCACAACACAAACAGAGATAGCGCTCTGAGCAGGGGATTCTGTTCATCATCTGTTCCAATAATTTAACCATATTTCTAGTACATTTATGTATATGCATTAAGAGCCAAATCCTGTGGCTTAAGTAACCAGGCTCTGACCTAGCAATGAATACAGACTTTGGGGAAAGAAACACACACACACACACACTATGAACTGCTTCACTGCTGCTTCTGCAACTCTAGGGCTGCTGTAACTCCCTCTCCACTGGGGGAAACAGTCAGCATGTCTGAGTATTTTGTTTGAAAAGCTATTCTGACACATCTAAACTCTTCTTGATGAATGCTGGCAGATTTATAACCATTCATTTTTAAGAGTGGAAAGCCATTGCAATTTTCAGGTTTGTTTAGGTCAAACAGATGCTTGCAGAGACAAGGGGGAGCTGTCTGGTACTTGCATAGGAGTAAATGAATGAGGAAGGGCTTTGATGACACAGCTAACACTGCCTTTCAATACCCTAATCAGGAGAATTAGCATACTCCAGAGAAACACATGCTGCAGAACATCAGTGAGTTGTTTGGAGAATGAGGCTTAGATGATAAGGAAGTAGTGGGTCACAGGAGTCACACAGCTCTGGATAATGCTTTATAGAAAGATGCTACTGCATTAAATGGTAAATGAATTGACCTTGCCCAGATGGAGCAAGGAATGTGGAACATCCACCACTGAATTATGAAGGAACTTACCATCTTGCATATAGCAAGTTCCATTCTTTCCAATATTACCTGTCTTTTTAGAATTTTCCGTATCCTTATTGAACTAAAAATAACAAAATAAGAATACCAAAAGGGAACCCACTAAAACTTACAATACTGTGAAAAACAGGACTTATCTCGCAAAGCAGTGAGAGTAGTGGTTATATTAAGAAATGTATAATCATCATTTCTTGTATAAATTTAAAAATATCTCCTTTTCCTTTTTGTGGAGACATAAGCAGGAAAGAAATCATGGGTCTGGCTCAAAACACGGTGATCCCTGGGGAGACAGCCTTGTCTTGTTCATTTTTTACTGAAGTGAGGTTACTAAATGCTTTTTTTTTTTTTACATAAATAATCATTGATTCCTTCTGTACTCCCATATATAGTTTATATCTCTAGAATGATTTGGTCGCCCTCTCTATCTTTCAATAGCAAAAAGCTACATTAGAAGAATTTGAGAGTTGCAAAATGAAGCCCTCAGAAAACCTGGCAATGCCCAAGTTAAGGTTGCCTGTGTAAACTTAACACTATACGCTTGGGAATACACATTGCAAAACAGCATATTACTTTTTTCCACGTGACTCCTGCCTTATTCAGTATGTGGGTAGGTTATTGCTCTGCGAGAGTGAAATTCATCCCTGTGCAGAGGATCACACAAGATCTATGCACCATTTAAGGCCACAAAACAGGACCTAAGTAGGACTGCAGTGGGGATTAGGCCTCGTGTTGGCCCTCTGCACAGGGTGAATTTTCATTCCAAATTAGTGATTGATATTTATTTTTATCCTTACTGCTCAATGTGTAGACTCCACTTCTAATAGGCTGCAACCATCCAATAACCATACTAAATGAGGTAGGTGTCTTGCAGACCCAGACCTCATTTACACTTCAGCCCTGCTTCCTTCATTACACGCTATTTTATATAATGGGCAGAAATGTTTTTGTTTTACTCTCTCTGTTCCTGAGAACAGCAGAATAGTTTGTGGTTGATTGCAGGGGAGCCCCTTGACTTTACTGGCCATTTATGAAGGTTTTTATCAATTGGATAACTCACCAGCCCCAAACTGGACTAAACAAACAAGGATGTTATTATAAGCAGAGCAATAGGTCTGCCATTGCTAAGAGACCAGCTTTCTATTTAAAGCCCGATTCTTCTAAGTACTCTAAAACCTACATCCAATAAAAGGTATGGATAGCTGGAAAAACAACAGTTCCTGTTCATGAAAATTTCAAAGTTTAAACATTTGGTTTTGCACCAATGTTAAAAAAAAAAAGCGACCTTTTGAAAATATTCATGAAAAAACACGATATTTCTCTCCATGAACAGCCAATTGCCTGGAGTTTGGGGCACTCACCTGAGATATGGGAGACCTGAGTTCAAGCCCCTGGTCCACCAGAATCAGAGCAAAGACTTGAACTTTGGTCTGTCACATCCCAGGTGAGTGCTCTAATCAACAGGTATTGGCTATTCAAGGGTCTCACTCTCTCAATTCCATACTGTACCTGACAAATCTTCCTGAAGAAATTTTTGCTGATACAAATACATTTCCACAAAACATTTTGATTAGACTAAATTGCATTTTTTGACTGAAAATAATTGTCAAAAATTTTTCAACCAGCTCTAAAAATTGGATGCCTACCATGCATTATTTAAAGAGACTATTATTGGTAGAGGTGCAGAGTTCTTTTCCATTTTAGTGGGGCTTCTACTTTCTTCTCAGAATTATGAGGATTCCAACATTTTTTGCTTATTTTATGTCCTCTCATCCTCAGTTGAACAGGTTTGAGTTCGGGGCCAAAAGCTATGTTAGGAGCATAGGAGAGGTCTTCTTTATGCAAGACCAAAGCATTTAGTAACTTCTCTAAACTAGCATAGATGATTCTTCCTAGATTCAGGAAGCCAGCTAGTTGGGAAAATAAAAACAGCGTGATTGCAAAGAGTTTGGCAAATGTTCGTTATTTGTATACATATAGTTATAGACTTTATTCTTTCCAGGAGGAGTGGGGTACCAGGTGCAGGAAAGAGGGAGCATGATGATGTTCATGTATATTTACATATGCAGAAAGAGCACAAGATGCTATTTGGATTCTAGTTGTCCCTTCTCTGTAAATGGTGAATTCATAGAGTGATTATTTATCTTTCTGTATATTTCTGTACATTCCATCCTCTAGATTCCTCTAGCAATGACTTATGTGTTTCAGTTTAATTATTCTCACTTATGAGAATTTCAGATTATACACAAAAAGTAGTGGTTCTCAAACTTTTGTACTGGTGACCCCTTTCACATAGCAAGCCTCTGAGCGTGACCCCCCTTATACATTATGCTGCGTAAAAAGAAGGTAGTGGTGTAAAAGGTCTCTAAAAACCCTGTTCTGCCCCCTGGATCAGCTCAGTACCAGGAGGGACTATACTGACTTAAAGCCATTTCAAGTCCTCCTATACCTTGGGCTGAAAGTTCTGTGTTGTTGTCAGGACCCTGGTCTCACACTCAGACCCACTTAGGTTTTCAGGAAGCAGCTGTGGCTGTCATGCCACATTGACGCACTGGATTACCAGCAAATTCACAGTCTTGGGTGGCCTGGATACCAGGGTTTTGCAACCTGCTTCTTGATTGGCCATGTGGTCTTGGTCCTGATTGGCTGGTGACTATATATAAACTTCCTGCTTCCCTTCGGCCTTGCCTGAGCAACAAGCTTTTTCCCACTAGTTGCTGCTTGGACCCACCCGACCCTGCATTGCTGCTACGCCTGACTCTGTCGGCCATCTTGCTGTCTCTTCCCCTTGGATTGGATTTCCTGGCGATCAGAACACTTGCACAAATTCTGACCACTGATCAGGACTTCCTTTTGACCTGACTCCTTAGCATTACAGCATTACCCTTTGATCTTCTCCTGGTCTTGCTCCTGCTCCAAGGAAAGGGACATGGAAACCATATGGGCAGCATTGCTGGTGCCCACCAGAACATCAAGTCCCTAGGAGCAGATCACCCTCCTACAAGAAAAGCAAGCCGTATGGGTCATGGTGGACTGGCTCCAGGTGAAACTCATCCTTCAGAAATGGATCATAGAGATGCAAATGGGAATGCCTTGTCCAGCCTCATGGTTCGCAGCCCCTCAGAATCTGAGCCCATGGTGCCTTTACTGCAGCATTATGGTGGTACCTGCAGTTTTGTGGTTTTGTAAACCAGTGCAGGGTCCTATTTATGTTGAGGCCCCATGTCTATGTGATGGACCAGGCTGAGGTAGGCCTGGTCATTAGCCTCTTCACTGATGAAGCATTGGAGTGGGTATCTCCTCTGTTAGAACAGGATCATCCTCAATTGGCTATTTGGGACTCCTTTCTGAGGGCTTTTAGAATGATTTTCAATGATCCCTGAGAGGCCCTCATTGTGGAGGCTGCCTTATGGAGACTCTGTCACACCGGGATCACCAGCGTCATATGTAGGTTGTTGCCAATGTCTGGCGGCAGATATGGCTTGGAATGAACTGGCCCAGGTACATGAATTTCAGCAGGCTTGAGTAATGAGATAAGAGATGTACTAGCCCACATGAAACGCCCCCCCCCCCACCCACACTTGACACCTCTATTGAACTTTGTATTCTGAATGACACTCAGCTTAGTGAGTGGTGACACGATAGGAGAGAGGATCCAGTTCATGTCCAGGCTCCACCTGCAACCCCCCAGCCTGAGCCCACATAGGTGGACTTGGCATGAGTTCGGCTGGACCTTCTGAACAGGAACACTGGTGATGAGAGAATTTATGATTTTTCCTGAGGCTACATGGGCCACGTGGTACCTGCCTGGCAAAAGCCACGAACTGTATAGCTTTGGAAAACACCCCTGCCCAGCCTCAATAAGAAGGGGTTAAGCTTATGTTACATAGAAAACTCCACCGGGCAAGGTCTTCGAGGCATTTTCCCCACCATCTTGAGATCATCCCCTCACCTGCAGCTCCAGCTGCCACTCCGAGTTTAGAATTCCAAACAGTGAGCCATCCAGTGGGCTTTGACTCGAGGGCAGATGATAATTTCATAGACACCACTGTAGACCAAATACCTGGTCTCCCCATACAGCCCAAGGCTGCTACTGACCTGGTCAAGATAGTCAATGCCTCACTGTTTGCGTCTAGGTCCCAGAACAGTGGTTTCCTGACTGATGGAAGCAGTAATCGGTGATCACCATAAACTCTTCAGTTTAGCCAATCTGGTCCCCATACTTTCCTGTCATACTTGGAATCCTCTGCATTGCCAAGCATGACCCAAGTATCTCCTGGCAGCAGCAAATTTAGATGTTTAGCTTGGAGTACTGCTGAACCAACTGCTGTTTGGCCCCCAAGCTGAAACTTTCAAAATCCCCAGCCATACACACCACCCAGGCTTCAGGTGTGGTGAAGGGGTCAAGCAGCAAAATGGGCTTCCTTACTTCTAGGGTCAGCTGTTTCTCTCCCCATGAGATATCAGGATTTTGCAGATGTGTTTGAAAAACAGAACATTTAGACTTCCTGCCCACCTGTTGTGAATACAATTGCCTGATGGACTTGCAGTCCAGTGCCAAGATGCTGTTTGGGAGAATATACTCTATATCTGAGCCTGAACTGGAAGCTCTTAAGGAATATACTCATGAGAATCTAAAAAAGGTTTTGTCCCATAGTCCACCTCCCCAGCTGGGGCCCCAGTTTGCTTTGTAGAAAAGGATGGATCTTTGAGGCTGTGCATTGACTATCGTGCCCTGAATAAAATCACCATGTGAAATCGATATCTACTACCCTGATCATGGAGCTCCTAGACTGAGTAAGAACAGCTGGACGTTCACCAAGCTGAATCTCAGGGAACACTAAAATCTAGTCAGGATCTGGCCAGGAGATGAGTGGAAAACCACGTTTTGAACATGATATGGCCATTTTGAACAACTGGTGATACTTTTTGGCCTTACCAACATGCCTGCCACTTTTCAGCATCTGATCAATGATGTTTTGTGGAATATGTTGGATTACTATGTGGTTGCCGACCTAGATGACATTTTAATCTATTCTGAGAATCAACCCATGCATGAACAGCACGCGAGCAACATATTAGGAAGGCTTTGTCAACATAGACTCTATGAAAAACTGGAAGACTGTATCTTCAAGCAACCCATTGTAGAGTCCAAAGGAGTCCACACGGATCCCTTGAAGGTAGAAGTGAGCCTTGATCTGGCAAACTTTTATAGGCACTTTATACGGGATTACTCTCAAATTCTGGTTCCCATAACCTCCTTGGTCAAAACCCACAAAATTTTTCTGGATGGCAGAAGCCCAACGTGGTTTTGAATGCCCCCCAAAAAATGTTCACCATTGCTCCCCTCCCCAGAGACCCCAACCTAAGTCAGCCATGCATTTTGGAAACTGATGCCTCCAACGTTGCCATCAGGGTGTTGTTGTCCCAAATACAGAGTCTCCAGAAAGAGCTCAATCCCTGTTCATATTTCTCATGAAAACTCTCCTCCGCTGAATGTAATTATGCAATTTCAGGTAAGGCGCTGCTGGTCATCAAGATGAAAACTGGAGGCACTACCCGGAAGAGACAAAATACTCTGTGCAGGTATATACCAACCATAAAAATCGGGAGTGCCTGAGCTCCGCTACAGCTTTGAATCAATGACAATTAAGCTGAGCTTCCTTCTTCTCAAGATTTGATTTTTACCATCACATACTGCCCTCGCACTAAGAACGGAAAAGCTGACACCTTCTCCAGAAAACAAGGTCATGTCAGTGATCCTAGGGAATCTCATGTAGAGTCATCCTGTGTTCTGAAATAGCATCACTTCTTCGGAGGATCACTGCTATCAGATTCAATGGCAACCACATATTCTGCTCTTCAAGATGACTCTTTTGCCCAGAGGCTCCTAACTCCTGATATCAACCCCCTGGCTGAAGTCACACAGAAGGATAGGGACTTATGTCAGATCATGCAACACACCTGTGTCCCTATAAAGATACCTCAAGCTAAGTCCTTTGGGATGCTAATAGCTGCTGAGACCCTGCAAGGCCTTGGACCTGGATCACCATGGACTTCATTGTCAAATTCCCCTAATCCAAAGGTTGCCGTACTATCCTAACAGTGGTGGGCCAGTTTACAAAGATGGTGTACTTCATTCCCTGCACACAACTCCCCACCGCTGAGGATACCACTGTCATGTCATCTCACCACCATGGCCTCCCAGACCACATTACTTCAGACTAGGAATCCATTTTCATAGTAGGACAGCAGATGCAGCTATCAGGTAATCATCTCGAGACTGGCCAATCCATCCGCACACTAGATCACCAATATATAAGACCTTACCAGATCTACAGACAAATCAACCCAGAAACCTTCAAGCTTTGGCTTTCACCATCCCTGAACACATTCTGTATTTCATGCTTTCCTCCTTAAACCCCTCTCTGACAATCCCTTCCCTAACCCAAAACAGCTCTCCCACCAATTCAGATTCAGGGACAAGAAGAGTGTCCACATCGATTGGGAAAGATCAGACCTGTGAACCAGCTCACCCATGTACACAGCTCTGGAAAAGTAAATGACTTCCAAAGGGCACACTCAGATAAACCAAAGCTTGTGGTACTCGAGGTCACCCCACAGTGGGGTAATGTCAGGACTCTTGTTTCAAACCCCAGTCTCAAACCTAGGCCCACGAGTTTTCAGGAAGTAGCCTTGGTCGTCACGCTACACCAGTGCACTGGATTATCAGTAATGCCTTATTTAATTTGCAATATTGTGGAAACTGCAGATCCCACAATATTAGGCTTCCATGGCAATTTTGTCAGCCCAGGGTGGCTGGTGGCTGGAGTCCCACAGTCAGCTCCACACATGGTGGTGCTCCTGCTATCCATCCTGGGTGGCTGGCAGCTAGGGCTCCCACTCTCAGCTCCCGTGCAACTGGCAGCCCTCTGTCAACCCTGCTGTCAGCCCCATGCATTAATGACTGTAATACAGTTGCAGCAAAATGTTGGGTTATCAAAAAAATTAGCAGGCATAACATAATACTTGAGCATTTATATTGTTCCAACACATTTTTCTTAAATAAATAGGTCATCTCTGACTTTTCCAAATTACTGCAATTAATAAAGGTTCATGATTACTCTCCTGTGATTTTCCATGGCTTGTTCCCACCTCAGCCGCAATTATTTGACAATCATCCCACAATTCAAGCAGGGCCTTAATTATTAGGGAATTCATGGACTTGGCTGGGCCAGCTTCTTGCATTCATTGACCTGCTTTGTGATTGGCTAGTGACTCTATATATACTTTCTTCTTCCGTTCTGGGCTTGTCTATGAAGAGCCACAGTTGGCACTAGACTTAAGCAGACTAAGCAATTGCTTAGGGGCCCAAGCAGCTCACGGGGGGGGGGGGGGGGAAGCTTATTAATTATTAGTATGTGTGGGGCCCCAAAATATTCCTGCCTAGGAGCCACAATGGGCTAGCACCAACACTGGCCACAGCCAGATAATACTGTGGTGAGTAGGCACTGCAGGAAGTACCGCCCATGGAACCCAGAGTGACAGTACCCTATGACCCTCTGATTGGCTAAGCTCCATATTTAACCATGGAGGGTGTCCCAGGAAGCTGTCTGGGCAACCACAGACTTCAAGGCCTGCTCCAACTCCAGACCTCATCTCATCTCCTGATCTCTAGTCTCTGATCCTAGCCTGACTCAGACACTGATTCCTGTCTTGTAATTCCAGCTTGGTATTACCTCTGATCTCTGGTCTCCAACCCCAGCCTGATTTTGACCCCGACTTTTGCATATTGAATCCGGCTCTTGCAATTCCTCTAACCCAGTGGTGGGCTGCATGCAGCCCATCATGGTAATCTGATTGCGGGCCATGAGACATTTTGCCGACATTGACCGTCCACAAGCATGGCCCTCCTGCAGCTCCCAGTGGCCGTGGTTTGCCGTTCCCGGCAAATGGCAGCTGTGGGAAGCAGCTACTTAGAAATAAATCAATATCTATGACATAGTTTTCTGTTCGACAAAATTTTTTGTCTTTGATCTGCACAAAACATTTTTGATAGAGATCACCTGAAAATTTGATAAACATGAGTAATACTGGTACTTTGTTTTTATTATGGATGACAACATCACACAAAAGTGAGAAGAGCATTTGAGTAGTATTCATGCACTTCTAACAGTGGCAATTTAAAACATTATATCGTGATGTAATGCTGCAATATTTTATGATGTAAATATAATACATTTCAGCTTAGAATCCCAATTCTTTCTTGTGGACCAAACAACCTCCTCCTCTATTCAATCTCCACTTTAAAAGTTGTTTCTTTCACAAAGCCTGTAAACACTGATCCACCAATGTAAAGCCCCACTCAAGACTGAACCTTCAGTGTCTGATGTGTGTCTGTGTATTGTTTTTGATTTACTGACAGAATTAAGGAGGGGATGAAGGATAGAGTTCTAGATTGATGGGGCCCCATAACTGAAAGAATGATTCTCAGCAGTGAAGAGCTAAAAAGATAGAGAAGGGCCAAGTCTGGAAAAGCATGGGATTTAAGTGAACATAAACTTAGAGGAAAGGTAGAGTGAGACCACAAGAAACCGTGAAAATCAGGTTGACAATTCTGAGTTGGGTGTGGAGATGCAAGTCAGTCAAGGTGGGCCATCATGGTCCTATTTCATGAGGAATCTTGGTCTATCTTTACAACTCATTTTGCACTTCCTGGATGTAGAAAACAGAGATGCAGGAAGCCTATAAAAATGAAATAATTAAAAATGACTAGAATTTCTAATCTTGTTTGCAATTAAGTACAACTCATATTCAAGAGTAGGAATTATAGCGTAGCCTGGACAAAGGCAAGAGAGGTAGACAGATGGGAACAAGTGGGATCAGAAAATGAGCCAAATGAGATAATGAGCTAGAAGTCACCTACATGGGTCCAAAGTTAAAGGTAGGTACTAAGAAGATGATTCAGAGGGAGAAAAGAATATGGAGAAGAGAGCCAAAAAGTCCTGTTCTCAGCGAAGAATACAGTTCTAGAGTTAGTGTTGTAACTGAACCACACAGGGACTGACTTTCTCCACAACTCAAAAATAACAACAGAATATAAATAGATGGTCTCAGACTTTCTGTTTGACCAGGCACAAATCACTATCAGTCTGTGCCTCAAATTCCTTTTCACAATATGGGAATAATACTTTATTTCTCTCTGACCTATTTAGATTGTAAATGCTTTGGTCTGTTTGTACAGTACCTAGCAAAATGAGGCCCAAACTTGGTTGATGGCTTCTCAGCAATAGTGAAACATAAATAACAAATAACAGAACAAGCCAATCAGAAAATAGATTATATATAAAAGAGTATGTTTGAGAAGCTGTATTTTTGTACATAAACAGTATGGAATATACACTAGTTTATTTATTATTACCCTGAATTGGAACGTCATGCTTAGGTATTCTGAAAACATAAGCTATATTACTGCCAAGAGAGATTCTTCTTTAGTACAAGGGATGGAAACCTGTGATTTTTGGAGCAGCAAGTAATATGTTCTGTTTTCTAAATATTCCTTTCCTGATGACTCTATTGTTCCTAGATTGTTGCATACTCTCTGATAAATATTAAGAATAAGTTTGTTTCCTTGTACTCTTCTGTTAATTTGTTTATAGCCATCTGCTGCCTCTTGTGTTATCCTTAGATTATAGGATCTCTGGGCCAGGAACTGTCTTTTTGTTCTGGTTGTATAGCGCCTAGCAAAACAGGGTCCTGGTCCATGGCTGCGGCTTCTAGGCACTATGGTAATATAAACAACAACTAGATAACTAACCAAATCTCATTCACAGATTCCTTCCTGAGCTGGGTGCCCCAAGGTCCCTCCAGGACATGCTGCGTTCTGTTTCACTTTTCTGTCTCCATTATATCCATATTGAGAGTTAAAGAGCTGCACCTCCAACCACTGGCTAGAACTTCAGTAACTTTACGCTGATACCTGCTAATCAAGTGAGTCAACGGAAGAACCCTGATACATTGTTATACACTCCCGTGACCAGAGGATTATGTAGGCCTCAATCCAAGATCAATCAGACTATTTATGTGAGTAAGGTAAAGCAAGAAGGTACTATCAAAACAAACAAACAAATCCTCTTTCTGTTCTCTCTTTTTGTGATTTTGTTTGCTGAACTGTTACAATGCATGAAAAGGAATTTTCAGATGCTCATCCAGTTGAGAACTTTGGATAGGCACGTTCAATATGCTGCATAAAATAGCATAACAAGTTTCTGATCTTTGAAATCTAGTATTAATTTGTTTTGTGTAAATGTATGGCAGAAATCTCTTTTCCAGAGTGTAAAACAAAGTTGAAGTTCCACCTTGAGGTGTCTACAGCATCCTAAAAGCCACTCCTAGTAATACCGTAGTTGGCTATTAATTTTGCAGCAGTGAATTCATTAACCACTTGGGTATCTGAAATGGAGAATTAATGATAAAATGTTGTGCACCTGGTAGATATTGAAAGGACACATTAACATCTGATGAATTTTGCTTTCGTGTTTTATGACAATAATTATATTTACACTACTGTCTTACATAAAAAGGTTTTACATAAAAGAGATGCGTCTGGCATGCCACATATTCCAAAATTTTATAATTGTTCAAATAAAAACTAACAACTAATTTCAAAGCTCTTAGAAAGTTTGCTTGTTTGTTTTATACTGAGCATATCATCCGCCAAATATTGCATTCACCAGCGTAATTAGAGAAAATCAGAGTTGAACAGGAACTTCATTAGGGCAAGGGCTCCTCTTACAGGAATCAAGTGTTGAAAATGTCAGATGATCCCTAGTGGATTACAACTTAATTTAAAGATAGCAACAACTAACAGATTCTAAATTATTTCAGTCTCTGCAAATCTGAATAAAAGTGATTTTTTTGAATTGGCTACTTTCTTTTCTAGCTTGCTAAGCAAATACATTTACATACAATTGAACAGAAAAAAGCGAAACAACAAAAACAGCCTTATGTCATACAATGGATTAACCCTGCTCTTGGTTAAGTAAATACCTTTACAATCACAAAAACTGCTATTTATTGAAAAAAAATGGCAATTTTTTTCATAAACCAAGAGCATGCCACAGATGACCCTCAGGAATCACAAGGTTTCACAAACATACCATAGAACTCAAGGGAAGAAACCTCTGCTCAAGAGTCTGACTGAGATCAACTTCCATCCAACTGCCCAACCTTAGAACCAAGTGCAGTCGAACTACCCCAGCCCATTGGAATGCTCTTTCTTGAGAACTGGTGTGCCTGACACATACCTTCTTCTCTTGGGGATGGATTCTCCTCACATGAGTGTTCATAATATTTAAAAAAGATCCTGACTATATTCTTCTCATTCTAGAGGAGATTAGAAAAGGAAAATCCACTCCTGTGAGCTCTGCTCTCAGGGACCTTTAAATCAAGGTACAAAGACAACAGAGTTCGAATTCCCCACCTAAGACTGAGCCCCGGAAAACCAATCTTTTCTTTCTTCCCCGAGCATTTATTAAATTCAGCTCTATAGAAGGATGCTTCCTGATAGTTCAGCTATGAAGTGGTACTCACCCTACTGGACCCTATATTTCTGTATGATGCCAGCATTTATTTACCTAAAGTAATTAGGATTGTTTGTAATGGGGTGGGGACAATGCAGAGTTACAGTGGAAAAATCCCAATTTCAGGTATTCCTTTAGCTTTTCTGTATTTGCAGTAGACAGGTTTGACCCTGGCCATCTGCACTGGGTTCTTCCCTAGTGTGAAAATGACTCAGAGCCAAATGAAGCTGATGGGTGGGAATGCAGAGACCAGCAGCTGTGTAAGATTATAGGCTCTAGCCACAGGGAAGTCATGAAAACATTTCTGAACCATGAGATTTTCCCCTGGAGGCTCCACATTTTGACGGACTGTCCTTCTGCATGTGAACTGTAGGATATTGGCAATGACAGACAAGAAGTTCATGATAAGAGTGATGGAAGGTGCTCCCCTCACTATGTGTGCTGAGCAAACTGCTTCCACAGCACTACAACTTCTGCCATCTGGGACTGAATGATCGATGTTATGGTCGCAGACTTGGATCCTCTGCCTGGTTGCATTTTGACACAATGATTAGAGTAACAGGATGCTCAAAGCCAACTATATTTTATACTTTAACAAGAACAAAACAACCCAAAGAAACTCCAAAACACGAATGTTTAATCAGGATATTTACTTCACACAGACTTCTACTGTGAACACTTAAACTTCATATAGGAAACCTCATGTATAGACAGTCAAAACTTCCCTAAAGAAAATGATATTTAAAATGTTCCATAATACTGTTAGAGAATCTAAGAATTTGAAGTTTTCAAGGAATTATGCTATCTACTGTAATCTTTAACAAATATGCTCTGTTTGCACTAAAAAAATAGGTATGATAAATTCAGTCCTTACGTGGGGTTCTTTTTTGTTATCCTTATAATATTTCTGTTTTTAGATCAGATGTAGAAAGGGGCTAATTTGTTTCTTCAAAGTGGATAGTACACAGTAAAATAAAAAAATCTTATAGGTGGAAAGGGGCAGTGCTTCAGCAAACTTCTCATCCAGCCTGTAACAGCCTTGGCCCCAAAGACCCTATTTAGGCTGTGGTACTGCTGGTCTCAAATCTCAATTGTGTGGGAAGAGTTGGACTCCTTGGTGATGGAGAAGTCAGCTGATCAGTGAAGGAGGGAAGAAAAATTACATTACATAGCTCCCTGAAGAAACTCACAGGCTGGAGTCAAGTGCAGCCCCTGAATTCAGCAGTGATAAAGCCTGTGGCTCATCAGCTGCTACCTTACCATATGTGTTGCCATAGTAATCTGCTAGGAAACAGGGGACATATTTTAAAATAAAATTAGGGATAAAAAGCTCAAACTAAGTATTGGTATCAAATACCAATGAAAGGCTTAGCAGTATCACTCTGCATTCCCTAGGTTAAGCAGGCGTAGATGTGTCATGAAGGCAATTATCTCAAACTCAGGACTAGGGTGAATATCATGTTGTCCTGCAGAGACTCCTACCTGACAGATTAAGGATCAACATTCAGGGGCTCAAAAGAAAATGGTTATTTCTCTATAACCAGAGTCTGATGGATGTAAAGCAATCCTAGTTTACAAAAGGGCTTTAAAGATGGGGAAGAAAACTGAGTGTTCTGAAACTCATGAAAGGGACATCTATAAAAGACAACTGCCCTCAGAAGTTACCAGGTAACAGTTACCTGCCCTTAGACTATAGCCAGGAAATGAAAGTTTGTTCTGATGATGTAAGGCTTCTGGAGTATCTTGTGTTTTATTAGTTAATTGCATTATAACCCTGCATGAAGGTAGTTCTGGAGTAAACTAGATTTTTCTAACTTTGTAATTTAAGTATTTTCATACAAAGACCTTTCTTTGCTCATTTACCATTAAGTTTACACAAGTACATTTCACATCAATACAGTCACAAAAAAAATCTAGGAAATCACTAATGAAGAAATATATTAACATGTATACCACTCACCTAACCACACAACAGTAGAGCCCCGTGCGAATACAAAATCTGCATCTGATCCGCAAAAATGCTCTGAGGATAGCCGCATCCACAAATACACTCCACACGCCTGTTCAGTAGTACACTCCACACTCCTGATCTATGCACAGCATACTCCCTTCTCATTTATTCACAACCAATTATTCAGAATCAAACAAATCCCCAACCACATATTTTTTATTAACTACATTTTTGTCTATCTAGTTGCCTCTACCCCCATCTTCAATCTTTCAAACATTCTTTTCACAGTGCCTATACACAAACTTCAGCTTTGTTTCTTTCTATGAAGTCATACTCATTTGCTTCTTATTCAAATCACTTCCCACTAGTTTCCTCCTTTGCACCTACTATTCCTATTGTAAAATATACGTTTCTAAAAATCAAATCAATGTCCTAAAAAACTGAGAACTGCACAATCAGAGTTAATGTTGAATAATTTTTTTGAATAAGTAATTGGAATGTGTGAAATATATTGTTGAATCAGTGGTATTTTCTTTTATATCAAACTAGCTTATGTCTGACATTTAGTCTAGGCTTACGTGGACCCACACTTTGAACAGTCTTGACCAACCCATTTCCTTTCTAGAGAAACTCAAAGGAAAAAATTAGATTTCAAATTTAGACATGAAAACTGAGTCACGTGTAACAGCTGCTAACTCCTAAACTACTGAAAACATTTGCTGATTTATAACATTTCAGAAAACTATTTTTCCACTAAGAAAGTTGTAAGTTTGGTGGCAATACATTCATTATTTTTCTAGGTTTCAGAGTTGCAGCCGTGTTAGTCTATATCTGCAAAAAGAACTTGTGGCACCTTAGAGACTAACAAATTTATTTCAGCATAAGCTTTCGTGAGCTACAATTTTCTGTGCATCATAAGGGATTGAATTCCCACTGTAAGCACAAATTTCAATGCAACTTTAAATAACAGAATTGCTACTGATGCCTCCATAATCAACAACGTCTCTGGTCTCCTAAATACTTTTATTCCAAGCACGCAGAAGGGGATTCTGCAAGTCTTCACCTCATGATGGTAGTATCGGTGCTACAAATGCACAAAAAGTAACTAGATTCAAAAACAATGTATTAATCATACCTACCATAAAGGAGGTGCGGAAAACCAGGTTGTCTTTGAAAGAGGGACAAAAGTAAATATTTAGAAACCCAAGAAGTTCATGTCATTCATTTATAATACCCTTGCTATCATTTAACACAGTTTTTTTGGTATGGAGTTAATTACACCAAAGGGTAATGAATTTCTGTGTGTACTCTTATTTTATTTTCCAAAATGTATCTCAAAGAGATGCATCCTGAATGTAAGGCTCTTATGAAAGGGGCAGGGGTTCTCAAACTTTTTGTCTTGGTGACCCCTTTCACACAGCAAGCCTCTGAGTGTGACCCTCCTGAGAAATTAAAAACACATTTTTATATTTAACACTATGTTAAATACTAAATTTAAACCTTATTGATTAAAATGAATTTACCTTTCTTTTCTCATTGCTTTTAAATTAAGACTAAAACATTTTTATCAAATTATTGTTATAAGCAGAAAAGGTACTTTTTTAAGTAGAATTTTACTTTAATACTTGACAGCAATTAATCACGAGAAGCAGCCAAAAACCAATGAGCTGGCTGATGCTGTTTATTTGACATAAGACATTTTATTCTTGGTGTTGTTTTAGCAAGTGCGCATCTAATGTCGTTCTTCCCATGAAGCCAGTTTTGAGATTTCATCTTTATTGTGAGAAGGCTGGAGAATCCAATCTCGCATTTGTAGGTAGTGGGAAACGGTAGAAGGACTCAGGGCCATTTCAGACACTGGTGGGTATTCACTTGCAACTGAGCACCAGAGCTGGTTTGGAGGCAGCTGTGTGTGAATTTTGCTTTCACTTCATCATCATCATTAGGGCCTTACCAAATTCATGGTCCATTCTGGTCAATTTCAGAGCCAGAGGGTTTTCAAATTGGTCAATTTCACAATTTCAGCTGGTTACATCTGAAATCTCATGATGTTCTAACCGTGGGGATCCTGACCCAAAATGGGATCATGGAGAGGGGAGTCCCAAGCTTGCCCCTCTCACTTCTGTGCTGCCTTCAGGGCTGGGCTAGAGAAGGGTCCCTGAGCTGGAGATGGGTAGGTGCCAGGGGTTCCTAGCTGCTAGTCCAGGCCAGTGGTAGATTAAGGCAGGGGCCCCCAGCCAATTTGTGGGCCCCTAAGAAGCAGCCCAGGGGTGGTAGCCCCTACCCAGTCACCCCGAGTCCCGGCAGGAGCCATCGGGGAAGAAGCCCCAAGCATGGGCGCACTGAGCCTGGCTGCAGCTGCAAGGGCTGACGCCCTGAGCCCCAGATGGAGACATAGGAGGCAGAAATCTCAAGCCTGAGCTGCCCTAAGCCCCAACTGAAGCACGGGGGGAGGGAAGCGGAAGCCCCGAGCCTGGGCTGCCCCGGCTGCAGCTGCCAGGAGCAGAAGTCCCCAGTCCTGGAAGGAGCCATGTCTGGAGCTGCACAGGAGCTGCAGGGGTGGGTGGGTGGAACCCAGAGCCCAGGATGCCACGGCTGCAACAGCCAGGAACAGAAGCCCCCAGGAGGAGCTGCTGGGGGAGCAAGCCACAAGTTCGGCACACAGAGCTGCAGCAGAAACTGCGGGGGGTGGGTGGACGGAAGCCCGGAGCCCAGCTCCCGGGCTGCTCCAGCGCACAAGTGAGGGTGTACCACCTTCATTTTTGTGCTGCCTCTTGAGATGGGTCTAATCTCCCCACCAACAGTGGCCATGCAGGGGAAGGACAATTCCTGTCCCTCCCCAGCCTGGCCAGACTAGTGTCTAGAAGCCCCAGGCTCCCAGCAGCACGGGGAGATCACATGGAAGGGCCCTAATCATCATTGACCACGAGACAAACTGTTACTGCGTGTGAATATCCTCAGTAGGTAACTGCTCAGCTGTCACACTGAAAGGGTTCTTCATCAGGGAATGAAGTGCTTGTGGTAGCGCTGGGAAGTAGCATGAAAACTCTTTGTGAAAGGTTCTCCGATGTTCATTGATAGCTGACTTGAGAGCACTATCAATGTTGACTTCCCCCTCCTCCTCGCTGAATGAGGAAAGTGTCAGAAACATGCCATATCTGTCTGTGTCCCACTTTCTGCACCACAGATCCAACTTCACCTGGAAGGCTCTGATTTTATTAGTTAGGTCTATTCAGGCTGAACATTTCCCCTGAAGAGGATAGATTGAGGTCATTAAGGCTATCAACGATACCAAATAGGTATGCCAACCAGAGAAGCCATTTCTTGTCACTGAACTTTTTGTTCAGCTCGTTTCTCTTTTTGCAGGAAAAACTCTGCCATCTCTTCACGAAATATAAAAGCACGCTTTAATGCACGCCCCTTAGAAAGCCATCGGATTTGAGTGTGGAAAAGCAAAGCTTCATATTTATCACCCATTTTATTCCAGAGCTCTCATAAAAGATGACAATTTAGAGCACATGCTTTAATGTAGTTCATTGCTTGTACAACACCACCCACCACAGCATTAAGGCACATTGACAGTGTCTTTGCACTAGGACTTGACAATTAAGTTCGCAATTAGTGACAATTGTATTAGGTGACACGCACTTTACTTTTTGCTGAAAGCCAGACCATGCACCCATCATGGCTGGAGCACTGTCAGTGCCGATACCACCGCTTTCAAAAAAAAGCGTTCACCTTATTGAAAATGGTCTGTGCTGTTGTGGTTGTTTCAAGTTGTTCACAGAATAACAACTCATCCTTAAGATCCTCGGCATTAACACACCGTACGAACACTATCAATTGTGTGCAGGTAGTAACATCAGTAGTTTCATCAAGTTGCAGGCTGAACATACTGAAAGCCAAATGTTTAATTTTGCACACAACTTGTTCTTCGATTTCTTCAGACAGCTTATATATTCTGTGTTTAACAGTATCATTCAACATAGAAAGTAAACTAAGCTTTTTGGCAGTATCATTGCATGCTGGCAGAACAAGCTTCTCACCTATCGTATGCGGTATTTTAGTATGGGTGATTCACAGCGACACAACATAAGAGGCCTCCACAGCAGTGGACGTTTGCTGTCTAGTTTCAAGGTGTCGCTTCAGTTTGCATGGTTTCATCAGTCCAGCAGACAAAGCTTCGCAGCAAATGACACACTGCCATTTTTCAATACCCAGAGGTAATGATGCTGGTAAAACTGTGTTTAATGTAAGACTCAAGATACTTCCATTTTTTAGTGGTTTTAGCAGTAGAGGTGTCCATTATTTTCAGGAGAAAGTATGTGCCTGTGTGTCTGACTGTTAAATAAAAAAGGTTTTTCTTCAGCTGCTGAACAATCAAGCCCTCTAATGGTGTCTCAGTTGGAGGGCTAGCCATAGGAAAAATGGTGCTGTAGTCAAACTTCTATTTGGTGCCCTTTCTTGGAAGTGGAACAGGCTGCAGGTGCAGTGGAGCTGGGCTCAAGGGACTTGAGGCTCACAGCCCCATGCCTGGCCAGGGTCGGGCCTCACAGTTCACAACTCCCACTAACCAGTTTGAGAACCACTGTGCGATAGGATGTACCAGAACTGTGGTGTCTGCGGTTGGGAATTTATTTTCCTAGGTTACTTTATGGTATTTGATGCGCTTCATAATCTGTCTGACTATTGTCAGTGAATGAATGGGGGTAATTATATCTTTTACAAATGATGCAAAAAATTTTTTTCCTGTAGGTTATAAAATACTGTGAGCATTTGGTCAGATTAATCTGAATAGTTTTTCTAGAAGGCTCCCATAACAGAAAAGCCTACTGGAGTAGGATTCAGTTGGGAACCAGAGCTCCCAAAGTCTTAATTATTTGCTAAATACTGACAATATCGCCTGTACCCCACATGACAGCACTATCACCTTCCTGCCCTAGAAAGCTTAACAATAGCGAGACAGATATAGTTAGGATACATGCATCAGGAGACAGACGAAGATCTGTCTATACATCTGTGTATATGTTTTGTAAATTTTAATTGTGGCATTGGAACTATGATTAAACAAGGCAATAGAGAACTGCACATTTGCAAAACACGTGAACATAATGAAACAAGCTTATATACCTATATCAATATCTATCTATCTATATCCACTCCATTTCATTATGGACAAATGCTGGTATAGAACAAGATGGACTTATTAACATTAGTCAGTAAGGATTCTATCTTACTTTTTTTTTTTTAAAGAAAGTTATGAGTAAAATATAGTTCCACTGTTAGGCTGAATTAAGCATGGTCAACAGCCCCTTTAGGTGGTTCTATGGAAGGGGAAGAGGGATAGTTAGGAATCTCAGAAGAATATGACAGGTCTTCCTCCAGTTGTGAATAAACTGAGATGGAGAAACAGAGTTTTTGAAAGCAATTTAAAAACATTTCGTCCCCCGGCTTCCATTTCCTTGGAATAGGCCGGGTAGGAGAATGGCACACTGAGTCAGCCAAGGCTGAAACACCTGCGCCTAGTAAGATAAAAGCAGAGGAAAGGTTGGGACAGTTTGTTTTAAAAAGGCTCCACAAGTTACATACCTTTGCCATTATGCTTATATGTTGTCCGACTGTCGTTTTATTGTGTCTATTTATTGGACTGTAAACTCTTTGAAACAGGGAATGCTTCTTATTGAGCGTCTGTACCACAATAGGCCCCCAGTCCTAACTGGGGCCTTCACGTAATACAGAGAGGAACACATCTTTTGCAGTAATCTTAAAGAATCTGAAGGCAGTTTTTACGTTTATTCGCCAAATTTCTTGGAGCAGTCACTATGATTTCCTCTATATTCTGCATATTGCTGAGAGTATAGCTGGTACTTAAAAAATAAACCAAAAACTTTCTTATTTGAGCTTCTCTTCCAGTTGCATCTGTTAGCCCCTACTTGTTAAAACTACCGGTATATTGAAATCTGTGTTTCAGTTAGTGTGATGACAGCAACAAATACTGTTATTTTCTGAATATTTTAGAAATTTTATTCAAACAAATCTTTAAAATCAGGTGCAGTAACAAAAAACAGTTTTGCAACTGGCAGTTCTGTTATATATTTGCTTGCCTCTCCAGGGCCAAATCCTGGTTTGTCTGTTCATGCCAGTAGTCTCACTGAAGTTAGTCAATCTACTAAGATGAGTAGGGCCCTATCAAATTCATGGCCATGAAAAATGGGTCAAAGATCATGAAATCTAGTCTCCTGTGAAATCTGGTCTTTTGTGCACTTTTACCCTGTACTATACAGATGTCACAGGAGAGACCAGTGTTTCTCAAACTGAGGTCTTGACCCAAACAAGGACTGTGGGGGGAGGGGGGGGGTCACAAGGTTATTGTAGGGTGGTTTCAGTATTGCCACTCTTACTTCTGCGCTGCCTTCAGAGCTGGGTGGCCCGGGAGTGGTGGCTGCTGGCCAGGCGCCCAGCTCTGAAGGCAGCACCTCACCACCAGCAGCATAGAAGTAAGGGTGCCAACACCATGCCATACCACCCTTACTTCCACGCTGCTTCCTTCAGAGTTGAATCTGGACTGCTACAGTTACACCACCATGAAATTTCAGATTTAAATATCTGAAATTTACGATTTTTAAAATCCTATGACCATGGAATTGACCAAAATGGGCCATGGATTTGGTTGAGCCTAAAGATGAGTAATAAAACAGGATTTGACCCTGGCACACAATACTTTTAGGGTAGCCTAAGTAGGATTTATTTGTATAAAGGTAATTATTCCATTTTACCATGAAGATTTTTCATATAATTAGGTTTGGAAAGATTTTGATTTTGATTGATAAATGTCAGTAAACATCAATTTCATCATACACACACAAACTGAAGAAAAATATTCCATTGATAATAACCAAAACATATGAATAGGCAAAGAAGGAAAAACACTGCTCGAGAACTTATTAGAGTTTGATTTAAGGATATTTGCTTTGTAGATTGACATGATGCTGACCAAATTTGTGCTCTAGTGGTTATAAAGTTTTAAGTCTTTAAATCTCAACATCTGTCATTAAAGAACTACTATCTGACCTCTACACTGTCTGCCCCCTGCAAAATTTCCTGCAAATTTAAAATCGATAATAAAAAATTGTTTAAAATCCATTATTTCACAGAACTGTGAAAATCTAAAATTGATAAATATCTAAAATAAATTCTTAAAAATAATCAATTTTATCTTGTGAAATAATAAAAAATAAAAAATTAATTCATAGATTCCAAGGCTAGAAGGGACCATTGTGATCATCTACTCTGACCTCCTGTATAACACAGGCCATAGAACATCCCCAAAATAACTCCTCGAGTGTATACTTTAGAAAAACATTCAATTTTGATTTAAAAATATTTTAGCCAAGCCTACATACAACGTATAGTTTTGAAAAAACAACTATATATTTTGCTCTTCTTTTGACCATTTCAATTCTTTACTTGACATGCTGGCCAGGGACAGGCATATTAGATCTTGCTATTAGTAAATTTTGCGTTAGAAAACAGAGAGTTATATATAAATGGTTTCATATTGTTTCTGATATAACAGCTCTGTAATCTCTGCAGTCATTGTTACATTTGGTGAAACACTTAAAGACAACAGCAATCTCTTGATGGGACACCACATTTCATCATATCATTTTGCATCTCATGACTTGTAACTTTTTGGTGCAAAAGCAGCTAAGTGGCCACTAAAACAGATTAATGTACAACTCCTAAAATACTGATTATATTCTAAATACATGCTCGTAAACATTAAATAATTCTGCATAATACTAAGGCTACACTTATTCACATGCTTAACTTTACGCTCATGATAATCCCACTGAAATGTCCAGCCATGTACTCTGTGTGCTAGATTAAAGAGTCCTCTATTGCCAAATATCTATTCCCCATGTAGGTGCTTATAAGACTGTGATCCAGTTGAGCTGCTGAGTCTTTTGCTCCAAGGCATATTCTCTAATCCTTTATTTATTCTCTTGGCAATTCTCTGAATCTTTTCCAATTTTTCAATATCTTTCTTGAATTGGACACAGAATTCCTGTAATGGTCTCTCAGTGCCAAATACATTCTTTACTTCTACTCGATATTTCCTTTTTCATACATGCAAGGGCTACACTAGCTCTTTTGACCAGAGCACCACACTGGAAGCTCATGTTGAGCTGATTACCCACTATGATCCCCAGGTCTTTTCAGAGTCACTGCTTCCCAGGATAGAGTCCCACATCTTGTAAGCATGGCTGGAATTTTTGCACCGAGTTATGAGACTTTACATCTGGCAATACTGAAACACATATGCTAGAAATAACTCATTGAACAGTAACACAAACAACAGTGCTTACATGCTGCGTAAGTTATTCTATTCAGAAAAGGATAGTGGGACACACAGAATTGTGAAACGACTGACATATAAATGCAGTGTAATATTTTGGAGCCATTGTTGTGGCTCCACTTCCCATGACTGGCTGTGGACACAGACCATGGAAATTTCCACCTCCAGAGTTTGACAGACCTGACTGGCTCCCTGCCTTACATAAACCCAAGAAGTGTTCCAGAAAGTATCCAGGCAACAGCCTGGATCTTCTGTTGTGCCATGGCTGTTCCTGCTCCTTGCTTTTGAATTGCTGGCTTGACCTCAGCTTGGTTTAGACTTTGTCTCCTAACTCAGACCCTGAAACCTCACTTGGACACTGACCCTTGGTACAGACTCTGGTCTGGACCTCACAACAAACTCCTCAGCTACTTCTCAGGTTTGCCCCTCAGGTTTTGCCCGTCTGACCCTTGGCCTTGAATGCCCTTGTTGGGATCCTGACAATGCTCAGCTTTATGCTGGAGAGATTTTTTTGGGGGGGAGGGGCAATTTTATTTTGTTTAATTGTACAAGCATGTTTAAGCATTAGAAACAAGTTTTTTTTTCCATATTTTGAAAATTCTAAACTCTTCCCCCCACCTCTACTAATAGCTCAAAAATTACTTCAGCCTTGTTTTGCATATCTATTCTCAGTGAGATTTGTACACAGCCCACTTCTACTTTTTTGGTTTCTCTCATTATTTAGATATTTTCCCACCAAATTTTATATACTTAAGTAATAAATACAGAACTTTAGAGTCCCAAAACATTTTACAAATAGTGTGCAAAGCTACAAGTGTAGGCTGAGGATGTTACAGTCTTCATGATGGCCACTACAGAGTTTAATGTGTGCAGGCAGGATTTATGACTAGCACTACAGAGTTATAAAGCACCAAACTGTCTGTCAGAAGCTATTAATTTACTAAACGGCAATTCATTAAAATCTAAAATGTATTTTGCTGTTTTTAAAAAATACATGCCCCACTCTTGCTGTTTCATTCATCACTGTCAACTTTCTAGGATTTGTATTTGTAACACCTTCCCTAATGTAAGAAATATTAGGATAGTTCATTTGTACAGGTTTATCAATGTGTTCCTAGCATTCTTGAGAACCATGTTGCAAATGGCTTTGTTATATGCGTGACCTTTGTCAAATCCCTCCACCTTTCTGTGCCATTATTTCCACATATTCAAAAATGGAGAAGTTATAATTTGATCACTTTGAGATTCACAGATGAAAACTGCTATAAGAACTATAATTATTTTGAACTCTATACTGAAGATGAGAACCAACAGGAACATGTGCTATTCATTACACAACACCTCTAAATGAGGTTTTGAAAATCTTCCTGGTATAAACTGGTGTGTGTGTATACACACACACACCCCTACCTGCTAGGCCCTCACTGCTCCACTGGGACTTCTGGCCTCCTCAGTGGACATCCAGTGAGAGGAAAAAGGGGGTGTGAGGGCCCGATCATTCCATGGGAACATGTCTCATTTCAGGATGAAAAAAATTCTGAAATTTTTTCACGACCTAAAATCTTGTTTCCCAACCAGCTCTACTCATTAATTTTGAAACTCTTTTTGGTGATAGTGGAAACAATTGCAAAACTTCTATCTAAGTGAATGGGACTTGACTTGCCAAATAACACAAAGTCTCTGCACAATTCTACTCACCCAGGGGCAGCAATTTCTTTGGCAAACAATCTCTACCCATTTACAAAATATTTTTAGGTTTTTGCATTAACATCAATCATCATGGTAAAGACTGTTCTAGTGATGTCACTGGTAATTTTTTATGACAACTTCGCAAGGCTATATTCATAGAGATACATTAAAATACTCAGATAACACAGTGATTTCATAATGGTGATGATAATCTGATGACTCTCAACATCAAAATACACCAAAAGCCAGTATGAGCTTTAAATAAAGATAAATGCAAAGTGCTCCACCTAGGAAGGAAAAATCAGTTTCACACATACAGAATGGGAAGAGACTGTCTAGGAAGGAGTATGGCAGAAAGAGATCTAGGGGTCATAGTAGACCACAAGCTTAATATGAGTCAACAGTGTGATACTGTTGCAAAAAAAGCAAACGTGATTCTGGGATGCATTAACAGGTGTGTTGTAAACAAGACACGAGAAATCATTCTTCCGCTTTACTCTGCGCTGGTTAGGCCTCAACTGGAGTATTGTGTCCAGTTCTGGGCACCGCATTTCAAGAAAGATGTGGAGAAATTGGAGAGGGTCCAGAGAAGAGCAACAAGAATGATTAAAGGTCTTGAGAACATGACCTATGAAGGAAGGCTGAAGGAATTGGGTTTGTTTAGTTTGGAAAAGAGAAGACTAAGAGGGGACATGATAGCAGTTTTCAGGTATCTAAAAGGGTGTCATCAGGAGGAGGGAGAAAACTTGTTCACCTTAGCCTCCAATGATAGAACAAGAAGCAATGGGCTTAAACTGCAGCAAGGGAGATTTAGGTTGGACATTAGGAAAAAGTTCCTAACTGTCAGAGTAGTTAAACACTGGAATAGATTGCCTAGGGAAGTTGTGGAATCTCCATCTCTGGAGATATTTAAGAGTAGGTTAGATAAATGTCTATTAGGGATGGTCTAGACAGTATTTGGTCCTGCCATCAGGGCAGGGGACTGGACTCGATGACCTCTCAAGGTCCCTTCCAGTCCTAGAGTCTATGAGCTTGATTCAACTCCCACTAAAGTCAGTGGAAGTCTTTGACTTCAATGGAAATTGTATCAGGGCATTTATGCAGCTATAAAAAAAAAAGTCCCGAAAGAAACTTGCTTCCTTCTGCCCCATTACACCTTGATGTTTTAAATTTAGCTTTGAATTATAAAATTATCTGTGGGTATCTAGCCTAGTAGAACAATATCATGAAAAATACTCAAATGCCAAATTGATTTTCTTGTTAAAAATGGATCTCAAGTGAATGGTTGGGGTATATATGTGGGGTGGAGAGGAAAGAACCACAGAAAATGTTCATCCCAAGTTAGGGTCTGCTCTGGAGTTTAATATGTGCTGTACAGCCATTTAGTACAAGTTTTTTCCCTGACAAAGCTTTTTAAAGATTAAATATGATTTTCATATTAGACTATAATCCTTGAAGTCAATACAATATAAATGCTACTTTTGTGCCAAATTTAGAAGTCACTTAAAATTGTTAGACTTTTAAAATGGATTTTGATATTTGTGCCACAGTATCTTAATAGTATTAATTTTAAGTAGTCTAAATGATTAATAGAGTATGTGGGAGAACTAGGGCATTAGCTGAAGCTTTTAGAAACTTGAGTTTCAAACAAATAAGGTATTTAATTCTGTAATATACCTCCCCCATGTTTTAAAATCTATTCTTGTTACCCTCAAATGATCAGTCAGAATGATTTCCCTTTGAAACATTTCACAGTACCTGCCTTGTTCTTCTGAGATGTAAATAGCACAGGGATTAGCCCCGATGTATGCAAAACCTTTGCAGAGCCCTGTGATATGCTCATCTATATATTACTGGAATGTGTAAACCTAGTAGTATTACTGTCTGATATGCTGGAATTCTGACAAGTCTTAAATTTACAAAATATTCCAAAAGAAGCCTATTGAATTTTCTTCCCCGGATTCCTATTAACCCATACAAAATTAATTCTACACTTCAGAAAACTCACTGGAAAAAATACCATAGAAATTTGTTAGCAAATCTCTAATTGATTTTTTCCCTCATCACATTAATAGATCAGACCTTTAAAATCAGCAAAGAGTCCTGTGGCACCTTATAGACTAACAGACGTTTTGGAGTATGAGCTTTCGTGGAACAATACCCACTTCGTCGGATGCATGTAAATGAGTCAGAGCTATTATGTCATTTTATACTTTAAGAGGCCAAAATTCCCTCCTCTATAATCAGAGAGAGATAATTGGTTGTCTTTATTTTGAAAAAGAAATGCTCAAAGTGGGCTCCAAGTCTGGCCTTCCAGTTAACATGCAGCCATTTTGGTCCTCCTCATCTTGTAACTACATATGAAGATGAAGCTGATCATTTGGTTTATATTAAGTTGCCAACTTTCTAATGACAGAAAACCAAACACCCTTGCCTCGCTCCTTCCCCGAGGCCCCTCTCCTCCCCTGAGGTCCCACCCCCACTTGCTCCATTCCCTCTTCCTCCATTGCTTGGCCTCCCCCACTCACTCATTTTCACCGGGCTGGGGCAGGGGATTGGGGTGCGGGCTCTGGCTGGGTGTGGAGGATCAGGGATGAGGGGTTTGGGTTGCAGGACGGGACTTTGTGCTATGGGGTGGGGCTGAGGGGTTCAGAGTGTGCGAGAGCTCCAAGCTGAGGCAAAGGGTTGGAGTGTGGGTGGGGGTATGGTCTCTAGGCTAGGGGTGCAGGCTCCAGGGTCGGGCCAGAAATGAGTGGTTCAAGGTGAGGGAGGGGACTCCAGTCTAGGGCAGGGGTTTGGGGCATGGGAGGGGTGCAGATTGCAGGCTCTGGGTGGCACTTACCTTAGGTGGCTCCCAGGAAATGGTGTCATGTCCCTCCAGTTCCTAGATGGCCAGGAGACTGTGCACTGCCTCTACATGCAGGTGCCATCCCAGCAGCCCCCACTGGCTGCAGTTCCTGGCTAATGGGAGCAGTGGAGTTAGCGCTCGGGGTGGGGGCAGCATGCAGAGGTCCTGTAACCACCCCCGTGCCAGAGGAACATGTTGGCCGCTTCCCAGGAGCTGGGCAGAGCCAGTCAGGGAGCTTGCACCCCCAACCGGAATTTTAATGGCCCAGTCAGTGGTGCTGACTGGAGCCACCAGGGTCCCTTTTCAACTGGGTGTTCCAGTAGAAAACCGGACATCGGGCAATCCTTCTTTATTATTGGGGAACTTAAACAAATAATCTCTATCTACAGAGAAATATGTAAGTACTAACAAATGCTAAGGTTGTGTACATTTAGTTTGGACTAAATAATATGCATGAGTATAAAAGCTAGGGGTGGCTCTTGGCCCATGGGAAGCTGCCAGTGTACTCCCCAGAATTAAAATTTGAGTCTCTGCTATGAAGTATGTGCATCCATTAAGTGGCTGGAAATATTCTGTAAAAGCAGCAAAGAATCCCTTGGCAACTTATAGACTAACAGACGTTTTGGAGCATGAGCTTTCGGGGGTGAATACCCACTTCGTCAGATGCATGTAGTGGAAATTTCCAGGGGCAGGTATATATATGCAAGCAAGCTAGAGATAATGGGGTTAGTTCAATCAGGGAGGATGAGGCCCTGTTCAAGTTTCTTCATCAGGTTGACGGATTTCCACTCCATACGGCTAAATGCAGTGCCTTGCATGGTGTCAAGTGTCAGAGGGGTAGCCGTGTTAGTCTGGATCTGTAAAAGCAGCCAAGAATCCTGTGGCACCTTATAGACTAACAGACGTTTTGGAGCACAAGCTCTCGTGGGTGAATATCCACTTCGTCAGATGCATGTAGTGCCATAGGATTCTTTGCTGCTTTTACAGATCCAGACTAACACAGCTACCTCTCTGACACTTGGAAATATTCTGAAATTCCTTTGCTTCAAAACTTAATTCACATTCCATCAATAACTTCAATACTATTTGTTTGTCACTTCTAAATGCAAAACATCATCCATTTCATTTTATTTATCAGATTCTCACCAGGACGGATAACAAATTTATACAAAATCTCTAATCATCATCTCACAACTCAAAAATAAATGTAAAAGTATGGCTTAGATGTCAGACCCAAACTAAAAATTTCTAAAAACTCCCCTATAATATTGCAATTAGTAATAGTTTTCCATCTGTAATGCAGAATTTTTTAAAGTCTGTTTCATGAATGCTTAAATCCATTACATCATACTATTTAATAATATAATGCTAGCTATTTTGGTGAGATGGTATTCGGTATTTTCAATCAAAACTAATGAGTCAGGCCCATGAAAATAATTAGATTTTTAAAATTAATAGATTCAGGGATCTTATCTGCCCTCTATCTTTTGAGAATTCAGTGTGCACTTGGGTCATGTTCTCAAGCTTTTCACCACAATCATGAGGTCTAGAAAACTGACATGTTTTAATGAAAGCTGAGATTCCCACACAATCACCTTTCTAGAAGAGCTGGGGCTTTAAGAAAAACATCACATATTGCCAGATTCATGAGACCTGGCAAAACTGAATATTCAGGCACATGCCAAAAGGGTTAGAAATTAAAAATCAACCAATGAATGAACTACAAGCATCAGACTCTTGAAGAGCAAATGCAATTCCTAGCTGCCAAGAGATAACTCTTAATTATTCACAGACCTCCAGAAAATATTTTGCTGCTTGGAAATAGAAGAATGAATATAAGCGGCACTACCGGATCAGGGCTGTAGAGGTAGACAGACAGAAGGTGTGCAGCCTGCATGCTGTTTATGAGCAGACATGGGTGGGAGCTACAACATCAAAACATTGTGAGGCACCTAAGGTTGCAGGGCAGGTGGTGACACAATCCCTCATACTCTGGATTGCACTCTGGAATGTCACAGGGTATATACATTTTTAAAACATTCTTATAGACACAATGTCTTATTAACATCTCTTCATTGTAGCTGTTTCAGAAACCTTTAAGATTAGGCTAAATACCTGTTGTATGTCACTGAAGAGATGAATGATCACAATTCTGCATACATCCCATTGCTAAGCAGCTTCCTCACATAGTGGGCTGAGGTTAAATTTGAGAGCTTCTTAAAAACATTTTTAGTGAGTTTGCTGCAAGGGGATTTATATAAATGATTAAACCTTGACTGTAATGCATTAATTTCAATCTGTCACTGAAAAAAATGTAAATGCAAAATTTAGAATAGAAAACAGTTTAATTGTAATTTATACAGCGAGTTCTGAAAAACATGCTGTATGACTTTCCCTTTTGCATGCAAAATACACATTTTTAAAGTAAATCATGTAACCTCATTTAAAAGAACTTCAGTATATTATGCTTTGAAATGAAGGCAACTTTTGTACTTTCGCAGAAAATATCTGCAAACATGCAAAGAGTTTTATACTTTGCTGGAGAGTCATGACAAGCTAGTAAACCAGAGAGCAATCACACATCATTTAGTACTATAAATTAAGAATCTCGGCGGGACAGGACGTAAGAACTAATGGCCCAGATTATGTACTGCAGAATAGTGTGAGAAGGGGTGCTCCATATGCGAATCCATCCTCTATACACAAACAGGGCTACGGCCTCACCATATCATCTGCCTCCATGCCCAAATTCTGGAGTTTATGCAGGGGGGAGGGTGAAGGGGAGGAGGAAGAGGATAGGAAAGCCAAGGACAAGCCATATGTTGCCCTCTGCTCCATGGAACTTATTAGGAAAAGTTAATTAATGCAGCCATGGAGTATATTAATTTATCTACCTATTCTTTGCCCCTCCCACCAACCTGGGGACAGCCAAGGGAAGTCTGTGGCAGCATGGATCTATTAACTCCCTCCACTCCCATAATACAACTTGGGTTACACTCTGTAAGAAATCCTTTGGAGAGATTGCCATGTGGGAAGTCCCCTCCCGTGAAAGGTTACAATTATAGTCATATAGTCTAAGTAAAAAACTTCTTTACCTTTGCAGTTAACTGTATCTTAAACCATTAAAAGTGAAATAACTTATAAAATCTACTGTACATATACTCTTTATGCCATTCATCTATTTTTCTTGCAGCTTGGGCAACGAAAATCAATTAAGGCACCAGATTTGTATGGGTAGATACCTAAACCCATGTAAAAGACCACTGAAGTAAAAGGGCACCTGGCTAAGTCAGCTTTACTTTTGTTAATAGCCAGTATCACTTTCTGAATTGCTACCTTGTAAGTGATGTGGTGTTTGGCTTTCAAACACTGTAGAAGAATGTTTGTTTTCACACTATTTTAAACAAGTGCACAGAATCTTTTACAATGCCCACTGGATTTACAAAAGCTTGTTCCCCCCACCCCAAATTTCAATGTTGTGTCAAATATAATGTAAACAGTAATTAAAAACCAATAAAATAATTAATAATAATAATAGATTGCAAGCCCTTTGGGGAAGGGACCAACTTTTTCTGCTGTGTCTGTATAGCACCCAGCACATACATACATAACGCCTAGCTCTTATATAGCACTTTTCCTCAGTAGATCTCAAAGTGGCTTACTAAGGAGCTTAGTATCATTATCTGTAAGAGGTTGCCCATGCACAGTACTGATTTCTCTAAGTGAAAATCTTTGTAGGAGTAGTTTATGGAAAAGTCCATATGTTATCTGGGTAGTAGACAAACATGTAAGTGAACTGACAGGAAACAGTTAAACAGCTTTTAATGGGGTGTGTCTCTTCTCAGGGATATTAGCGTGCTCTTGAAAGTTTAGAGAAAAGCTTATCTAAAACATAATAATTACACAAAACTGTAGCTCCTATACAGGAAAAAAAATGGCACAGGGGCAAAAGTAGCTCTATCAGGCTTTATAGTCTCTGGAAGAAGGCACATTAAGGTGCAAGCTCCAGGGAAAAACTTAATCTGACTCGTCCTTTGCTTAGTTGGTTACAGATAAGGCTAGGATGAAGTGAAAGCAACTTCGCCCACAAGTGAGCCATTCCTAATGAAACCACCACTGGAGAGCTGCAGACAGAACATAGATGTGGAGTTGCACATATTTTAGGAAATGGTAAGATGTGGGGGCATCCTTCTCTTTTCCTCCACTCCCATGAAAGAGGAAAACTAAAGTACACTAGGCAGTAGTTCTGATTAAGCAGAACCGTCCAGTCTTCTGGAAAAAAAAATTAAGTGGGAGTTGAAGGCACTCATTACCTCACATAATTGGGACCCCAAAATGTTCAATAATGCACCTGTACAAGAGACCATTCTTATTAAGCAAATACCTGCCTTAAGAGACCATCTTAAAGTATCCCTGAATATATGGAGTAAAAATTTGCTTTGGCCTTATTAGAAAGCCTACCTGTGTTAAGAAACTAATTTTGTCATCTAGTAAGACAATTTTTTATTATATATGAATATATAAAGCTATACATGTGAAATTATATTTTACATTATGTAAAAAAACATATTAAAATAACACCTAGTTGGACTTTGTCAAATCAGTGAGGTTGGGTTTTTCAGCCTAGGTTAGCTTTTAAGAAATATTATGTCAACTAGATTAATAAAAGACCACAGGAATATGCATAACAGACAAAGTGTCCTATTTGTTTTATAAAGCATTTTGTTATTCATTTAAAACCAAGAACAGATACTTCCAGAGCAGTTAGACACTGTCTTCTGTTACTATACTTTTCCATTGCCTCTAACTGCCTGAAAGTGATCTGCCTCAAATGATTTACCTCTCTAAGAAATAAATTAAAATATTTTCTTTGAACTATGAATTCATATCAGCAAACACATGTAAGCCACTGCAAATATATTCCAATATAATTGAGATGATTTTTTAAAAATACTCTTCAAACGTTCCAAGCTATACTAATTATAAGTTAGTAGTGAGAGCTACTACGACAAGTCTCAAAGACAAGTTGTGGAATTGCTGATAACAGTCCATAAATGAAAACAGCAATAAGGGAGGCACTCCAGCCAAGGGGAAGTCATGATGAAAACCTTCAATCAAGCATTTAAAACCAGGTCAGATACATAAAAATTGAGTCACAGGCTGTGCCAGACAGAACAACAACAACAACAACAGGAAATGTTCTAATTTTAACAAGACATATAGTCCACATTGCAGGTTAGAATAACATTTTCCTTAGTGACCCTGAAGATGCTATACTTTATGCCATCCATTAGGCTTCATGAGGTATGTTTCCAACCTGACATATTACCCATCATCTCTCTCATGCCGTCCTTCACTCATCTTAGACACTACATGACACACACACCTTTATTAACCCAAATAGTCACAGTGGGGAAAATATGATATGTTAATGGCCCTCTCCCGTCTGCTGCTGCAGATTTCAGCTGTCTAACAAGGTGGTTAAATCACGGAATATATTTAACGGAGTCCTCTCTATTGGAAAACATAGTCAATGGTTCTATATCATGAAAGCATACCCTGTCCTACTCATTTCAGGCACATATCGTCCTCAACTTATATTCACTGGAGCTTCACAGATGAGTGCTGCTCACTTCTGTATGTTTCACTGCCTTTTAACCCCACTGTAAAAGTGAAAGGTATCCTATTTATAAGAAAAATAGAAAACAACACGCTGAAGGCTACATGGCAGAAACTCAGTTAAAATGGAGATGCTACATAACCTTCATTATTCAAGCAAATATTGATCTTTCTGAGAAGTACTATGTTACCAGTTGGTCCAGCTACTGGCCCACTAGGGTTATATGTCATACAGTTCTTCATTAAAATGGAATGCCACCTTGTCTGCTTTGGAAAATGAAAAAAGCCTCATTGTTACCAGTTTCAGGAATCTGAAATACTTGACCTTATCCACAGTTCACTTTTTGACTAAAACACTCTCCCTCGCCAGGAGAAAAGGTTAACCCTGGGTTGTAACCTTCACTATGGAGATAACGGTCTCTCTCAGAGCTGATCCTAAGGGTGTGGACACAGGCTTTTCTGCTCCTGGCTTTCCTTGTTTTGCCTACTTGTAGCTTCCGGCACTCCCTCACTATAAACACTAGGTGGTGTGGAAGCAGCAAATTCTAGTTTCTCTTAGTAACCACTTGTTGGCTGCTGGAGGGAGAAGCAAAGAACACAGTCCTGGCTGCACAGAGCTGAGAGATGCCAGCAGCAGCTGCAGCAGCTCCTGACCTAGCATTTAACAAGGAGCTTAGATGAATCAAGCCCCAGCTACATTAAAGAATGAATTCTGATCTATGAACCTCCAAGGCAGCTGAGTTCCTCAGGCAAAATGCAGATGACAAAACCCAGGACAAAGCATATAACAGCTGGAGAAAAGCATTTTTGAATAAGGGTTTCTGGCTGTGAAACAAACTTTCAGTGGAGAGCAGGTTAATCTAGACAGGCTGATCATATTTAGGAAACACTGCAAAAATGTCCTCTTCAACACTCTTACCCCCAAACAACCACCCTCTGGCTTCTACCATAGTAAGAATGACAGCATTGACACCCGTTGTAGCCACACGTCTCTCCATAAAACAAACAAATAAAAACCTGAAACAAATACTGTAAATAGAGCTTTCACCCCGAAAAAGAAGGAGAGCCCGAGACTCCATGAAATCAGCTAGGGACTTCATTATTGCTATCAGTTTTACATGGAAGGTGCTCAGATGCTATGGTGATGGGTAGCAGTATAAAACCTTGCAAACCTTGTAGGGGCAGAGAGAGGCTATATAGGACAGGAACTTTGCAGAAGGAAATGGGTTTGCAAAGGGAAAATATGGCCTATAAGGGTTCTTTTCTTCCACACATCTTCTCAAAATCCACAGATCTAGCTATGCAATAAGCAGTTTTGTTTTAAAATGTTTTCTATCCTTATTCTTTACAACAGGTTGATTCTATATAATCAAATTATTACTTATTACAGTGCTCACTGTGCCTAAATGATCAAAAAGATATTGCTAGAATTCATCTAGAATTTATGTGTTTATCTGCTGAGGCTAGGCCAAGGAGCAGCTTTAACCAATTAGCAGTTTCCTTTCCGGTGGCTGTGTGTGTCCTGGACTGAGGTGCTAGCCCACTGGGGGCCCTAAGCAGGAATATTTTTTTGTCCTCCCCAACATACAATAAAAAGCAAATAGCGGCCTCCCTTGAGCTGCTCAGAGCTCTAAGCAATTGCTTAGTCTGTTTATGCCTAACATTGGATCTGGTGTCCTATTAGTTATGGCAGCAGAGACTCTAATTGGTCCTCTTGTGGTCCACAGAAGGTAGTTCCAGTGAATGAGCAGGAAGGAAGCATTCCCTCTGGCCAAGTTAGTAGAAGCTATGCTCAATTTGCTGCTGCAGAGAGTTAGTGTTTATTTCTCTTACAGGCTAAATATTAGTATTAGCAATTCCACCTTCTCCCTCAAAACCATTGGCCCTATGAAAATGAGAGAATAATCAAACAAAACTAACTTTCAAATAATAAAGAAAGTAAAAATGAAGTAAACTCTTTAGAGGCGAAAAGCAAATAAACTGTTCTGTCAAAAATAATTTTAGGTGCTCTTTGGCATCCAGTGATGAAATCCATGTCAAAATATACACAGCACTGATAAACTTAAGGCCTGAAGGACAGTGGCTGGCAGTGATGTGATGCATAACTGTCTAATTCTATTACCTCCATCTACAGTGAGGCAAATCTGAGAAGGCAGACTTGTCCTTCGTGACTTAATCACGGATACATAATGTATTTTGCCATTACCAATTAATATGTTCATCATGTGTAGCCTGCTTTAGAACAAAACAAGAGGTGGTTTGCTCCCAATGAGGATGCCTATGTGTTCCAAAGAATCACCTCTGAACAATGTCTGCCTGTGTAATAATCCCAGAAGTGAACACATGCACAAATACACATACACCACAGGAGATAAACTCCAGTTAAAAATAACAATAAGCACAAGACAATGTCAATACAGATAAAGAAAGTCTAAATGACTCATTAAGCAAATAAAAACAATAACCCGATTAGTAGTGCAATGTTAATGTGCTGTAATAAGGAGTGAAAATATAGAGATTGTACATAATAAAGTTAATGTTCTAACAAACCAACATAAGAAAGGGCATTCAGCATCTTAAACTCACCACAATGTACCAAGGTATGAACCAGAGCAGGTACTCAAAATCATCCATTGCAGTGGCTCCTGCAATGCCTACTCTGAGCATGAAATAGTGATTTAAAGACACAGGGACAGATCCTCAGCTGTTATAAATCAGTGGAGCTCCACAGAAGTCAATAGAGCAATGCCAATTTACACCAGCTGATGATCTGACTGAGGGTCGTAAACAAAGCACTGAATTCCTAAGCTGTGTGCAGTTGTCTGAACAACATTTTTTAAAAACATGGGTTAGGGGATTGTAGTTTTAAATTAGTTGATTTTTTTTGTATTTTTTAATGATGGAAATTAAAAACAAATGAAACAAAAAGCCCCAAAGACAAACTTCCAGCAATGACATTTAACTCACATGTTAACAGTTGCAAAGGAGTTGTATTTATTACCCAAAATCAACAGAAATGATTCAACTTTAACACATATATATTTATCCAATAGATCATAACTATTTGAGATTCATTAGGGTTAGGGTCACTAGATAGCAACTGTGAAAACACAAGATGGGGGTGGAGGGTAATAGGCACCTATATAAGAAAAAGTCCCAAAAACAGGACTGTCCCTTTAAAAACGGGGACATCTGGTCACCCTAATTAGGGTACTACTCTAAAGAATCTATTACAAGATACAGGGTCATCTGAATCCCAACTTGGATTGTCTCTAAAGGTAACACTGTATATATATGGAAACTGGGGTTTATTGTTCTTCCTCTCTCTCTGTTGTCCCTGCTAGCCCTGAAAGAATGAATCTTGTCAATTTCAATTTTTTGCTTTCTCACAACAATGGAGAAAGAGGGGCAATGGTGCAACATGCCCAAAAGCACACATCATCTCAGCAAACTCAATGTTATGAGCAAGTTTGTGTCACCACAGCGCAGAAACTGAGATTATACATTTTGGAAGAAGGTTGGCAATAAAATCCTGTCTGTCTACTGGTTTGCACACAGGAAAAGGCCAGTACTATAAACAGAACACTGTAGCCATAGCAACAAGCAGTTTAAACTTTTCAACATACTATTTGATATTTTCTTCACATTTTTCTTCACATTTTTATAGCCCTTCTAGCTAGTCATTAACATCTCTGAAATGATTGCCTCTTTGGTAATTATTTCCTTTCCTAAAATTATGACACAACCAAACCAAACCAAAACCCCCCAACATGAGCTTGTCAAGGAGACCTTTCAAAATGGAAACATACATGTCAATTTTGGAGAAGGGGCTGGAAATGCAGGGGATGGGGCGGGGTGGAGGAAGGTAGTCCAGATTCTAGCCTATAAATCAAAGGTGTGTCCCTTTATTATTGCTGTGTGGTTTAAAATGCAATGACAAAAAGCTTTGCAATTGAACTTTCAATCACCTAAGAACACAGGTCAATAACACAGTCTCTAAGCCACCCCTAACAATATCAGTGCTGCTATTCTTTTCCTTTCATAAATTGGGAGGATTTTATCATTTTTTATTGCTACCATTAAAAGCTCATTTGAAGACCAAATCCCTGGGGGAAAAGTAGTTAGGGTAACATGTTTTGTCTGTGGGTGATGGAGTTTAATCATAGCAAACTGCATCAGACATCTTATGTTCTGACTCTTTAGTAGCACAAATGTTACCCTATTAAATGTAAATGTTTGAAAGGTGCTGCAGATGAGTTGAAATGACAATTTACCTTAAAAAAATGGCACCAGGATTAATTAAAAGCCAGATGCATATCACAGAATATGCAGTATCTATCAATTAAAAACAAATATAGAGCAAAACTATTCACATCTGCCATGGAGAACAAAAAAAATTCAACACTAATTCCAATATTCAGCAGTACTGTTAGGGTGACAGTTTAATGGATACCTTTTTTTTTGTCTGTTTTGTAGTTAAGTGAAACTTCTTTACTCTTTTTCATCTCTCTGCCTCTATCATTTCCAGACTCCTTATTCATGCCAACTCTGCTGACAGGCCCTCTACACATTTTGAGGGATTCAGGTTAGTAGCAACAACAGTTCCTTCAAGAGGCTGGTAGGTTATCTGCCTTCTTCACTGCTACAAATAACTTAATTGTAGCATAACCCCATAACTAACTGATGGAGGCCTTGTTTGCTGGCCCTTCAAGATGGTTGGTAAATGAACTTTGATAGCTAACATATGTCAGAAGCTCTATAAATAATGGCCATGGATAGTTCATGAAACACGTAAGGGGTGGATTAGTCTGAAACAAGTGTATGTACACGTGGGGAGAAGGTTCCTCTGAAATCCTTGTTCTAGAGGTTAATTTGGATTACTCTGACAAAAAAACTGATCTCAAGATGAGATAATGTGCCATGAAAGAAGTGAATATGCTGTTTCAGGCTGATTTTTATCCCAGTTATTCATGTAGATATCTTCTATGAAGTTCTTGTTTCATAAATTGTTTCTTGTATTTTTATCTTTCAAATTACATGTTAGAAACTGGTGAAGAACTGGTGAAAACATATTCTACTTATTTTCTGAACTAGTCACAACCTGCTCAGCTGTCTTGTCAGGATTCTACAACCTACACAGTAAGCACTTAGGGCCTTGTCCTGCACTATTGAATTTAGTGGGAGTTTTGTTATTGATTTCAACAGGAGCAGGTTCTGATCTGGAAAGCTGACTAAATATGTCTCAAAGGCATGAGTGTATTAGTGAAGATGGAGTGTGAGTAGAAATGGAAAGGAAAGAGAAACAAAAGCCATTAACTAAAAATTACTAGAAGGAAATAGTAATTCTGTGCTGTAACCATGGGAGTTCTGAAATCTAAGGTACACGACTCATCATTCTGTTAGTTATTAAGGAACTGTACAAAAAACAAATCAGAAAGGTCATTTTAATTGCATCTGCAACAAGGGTAAATTGTTAAATTTTAAAAGAAAATTAAAGAGACTATTTTTTTTTGTTTTAATTGAAGAGGGAAAGATTTTCAATTTGTAAGTTATTTAAATAGGAATCTTGAATAGCCATAGAGAATATTCAATACTTACTTTTATCTTCTTGGTTTTCTGCTGCTGCTTTCCCTTCTTCCTCTTCCTCATCTAACTTTTTCTGTTGCACGTCTTCCTGGTGATCAGAGGCACTAACCGAAAGGTTCTGACAGCAGTGGTTGAACCCACTATCCCGAGGCAGAGTAAAACTGCGGGGCTTGCCCCCATTCCCATTTAGCACTTGCTTTCTCTCACCCTCTACCAAGGGAAATGGACCATAGTGATCCTGTAGGTGGCATTTTTGAGTTGGAAGAGTTGACTGCCGCCTGTGTTCTGGAGAGATTACAATTGAGTCAGAGAACACTGAATCCTCAAGAGGCAGAGTCTGAAGGTAGTGCAGTCCTGAGCTTGTCAGTGGTGTCTCTATTAAATCCTGCCAGGAACGTCGCTGACTGGCTGTTTTGCGTACAGGTGATTCAGTGGTGCTCCCTACTGCTTCTTGACGGAACTCTTCATGCGAAGACTGTGACTGGGAAGTTTCTGTAGATGAAAGTCGGCTGTGTTTTGGTTCCACAAAAGGGCTTGCACAGCTCATCTACAAAATGAATATTAAAGTAGTTTTTAGATTAAAATACATTCACATCTACTAATAATAAATACGCAGGTGTCATATTATCATGATGGTATTCACTGTAAGGATGAGGTATGTATTACCAGATTAACTAGTTTTGTCTCCTATGGTCATATTTTGTCTCTGCATATAAATAAATATATATATATATATATGTAAATATACCGTACACATACACACACACAAACACACACAAACATAATTACTGTGGATAAGATTCTTACTCACGTTGAATGCTCCTTACTCTGCAGAACAGCCCCATAGACTCCACGGGATTACTCACATTATTCAGAGTAAAACACTATCGAGCATGTACAAGGGTGGCAGAATCTGGCCCTATATTAGCTCGTGAGTACTATCTTCAGATGACAGCCAAAGTCCACTGCAACCTTATTTAGATGCATGTAACTCCTTAAAGAAATTTCTTTGGGATGAAGTTTTCAGTGGTTGGACTCAGTGCAAAGGTGAATGGTTTGGAAAATTTACATAAAAATGTCCTCTAAATTATATAGCCAGGAAAAAAAATACTTCCCCTATATGCTCCAATCCAACATTTTGCACTCAGATAACTTATACACCTCTGAAACCAGGAATTTGAAAATTTATCTTGTGCTCCTACTTTTGTTTATTCCATTTTTTAAGATCCATTAGTCAACTGTTTCTTAGTACATCAACAGAACTTAAAAATTCTGAAGGCGGTGTGAGTTTGAGCTTCATAATCTGTCTTTATGTTAACAACCGCTGGGAGAAGAAACTGGGTAAGATTAATTTTTTTGTTTTAATTTATAGATATACACAAGTTTTCATAAAAAAAACAACTGTAGTCACTGGAGACAGAACTTGTATGTTAGATAACTACTGAAGCTTTTCTAGAAATTAAGAGTTCATTTTGCTACTTAAAAGGGTGTTGCTTGATGTTTACACTTGACAGCACAATCGTGTGTTTAGGAAGAATCTCTTAATGTTACCTAGGGTAACTGGGCTTCTACTTGAGTGAGTAAGTTCTGTTTTGTACAGTGGAGTGGTCCTAGAAATGGTGTCATAAGAGGGGATGGAAGGAATTCTGTAACTGAACTAACTTTGTCTGGTGAGCAAGGTTATGTGTCCTCACAAAACCAGGATTTTGTACACATTGGTGGAGATAGCAGTGCTGGTTGTCCTCTTATTTCTAATTGTCACATATAAAATTTGCTCCCCTGAGCCTGTTCTAGTATTAGTAAGCTGTGTTGTTTAATGAATGTTTTCAATAAAGCAGTGTACTGGAAAGTAAAGTACTATAACATCTTTGGAGTTTTTTTAATGAGAAAAGGAGAAAAGCATCATCATCCCACTATTTTTTTTTTAAAATATGCTATTTCACTGAACCATAGCTGCATAAATGTCATCCTTGTTGCCTTCCATGCTAACTCAGGAGCATCAGGTTCTATTTTTGTGTGTTTGCTCTTTGTTTGTTTATTTATTTTTAAGTCTATGGCATAGCAGTCTTCTCTTCCTGATTTTCATTCTCCTTGTAGAGAACAGATTTTTTTCTCTGTAGCTATGCAAGACATAATTATTAAATCACAGCTTCCTTTCCTGCCCCTGGACAAAATCCAGCCTTACAAATGACACCTATACACCTCTGTTCCCTAAGGCTAATCAATATTTTGTCTATTTTCCAGCTAGGGCTATTTCCTGACCACTAATCATACGGAGGTTTTGAAATTCAGGAAAACTGTACATTTAAAAAGATACACAATCATCATGATCTTAATTTTGATCAGAAACCAGTCGTGATTAAAAATACATTTTATGGTCTTTTTTTACCTCCCTGAAATAAATGCAAACATTTTATCAAGGACTGAGATAATGAAATTTGTTCTTTTCAGAGTTTTATACTTACAGATTTTTTTTAATCTCACAAGAAATAATTCAAGTAGGCAAAACTCATGCTTTATGCCAAACACATTTCCAAATAAGTAACTGTAGATGACTTACTGAAGGAGGTCGTGGGTATGTATCATATGGGGGTGGTGGACTGTCTTGTTTGGGTGTTGATGGAGTGTCTGCTTCTTCCTTATCACTCTCACTCCAGTAATCTAAAAAATTGTATACATGTCAGATCCAAAAATTAAATGAACTTGATGCATATATATATATAAACACTAGCTTTCAAGAAAACAAATGCCAAAACAAACCTCAGATACCACTGTGAAATAAGCATTGTCAACTGCTGATTTCATAAATGACAACCACAATAATTTAAAGTTGTTATAATCTAAAGACAGACCTACCTCAAAACATTTTTTATAGATCTAACCTACCACTCCATCTTCAACAGATTACATCTTCAACTAATCTACTGAAACACTGGGAATACAAACTGTACAGTATATAAATGATAAATGTGGCATTTGTACAAAATATCCATAGTACTCTATAAAACGTTCGGCTCTACACAACATTACTACGTCAACATTTACTAAATAAAATAGGACAAAAATTGTTTGGAGTCTGTTGAAACTATATTTCAAGTAGAAAAAAATGAAAAAAATCTTAACGCGCTGTTATCCTTGAGTTATGAAGCACCATTAACGCTAACAAACTTAGCTAATAACATGAAGAATATGAAACAAGCAAAAAATCTTAGCACCTGCATAGTCAGGTATAGTCTTTTCATGAATTTTTCACAGCTCTGCAGACTCTTTGACGTGATTTCTAGTGGGAATCAGTTGTGTGGGAGGTAAGACAGGAATCTGTCTCTGTCTTCAGCACTTTGGTAAGGTGCCTACTGCCTTGTTATCACAGCAAAAATGTGACTGATAAAATAATGAGCCAAATTCAGCAAGTGGAATGGACATGGAAGTCCTTGGGCCAAATTTAGTGGTGATGTAAATTGCATATTGGGCTTAAATAGGCCATAAAATAGGGTCTAATTTGCACCAGTCTGGTATTTGGTAAGTGGGCAACAGAGAAAAAGAAATGATAAAAGACAGCATTTGCAATGTATAATTCTGTGAGCAAGCAATGATAGAAAGGTAAGGGAGGTGTCATTTAGTTTGTAAAAATCTAAAGAATTATAATTTCTATGGTATCATCCTCTGTGGTATGGCAGAGGGGACTCGCTGCCCCTCACTCTGGGTCCTCTGGTTGATGGAAATTTTGATAATACAATATAATCAGAAATGGGTCAAGTTGGGTATCATTTGAAATACCAACTAGTAACTGAATCATTGGAGAATACTAACATGAAGGACCTGGTTAAACACAATGCTCGATGGCACCTTACACACTATAAGAAGTCCACCTGCAAACTGATTTTGGCATGATTGGAGAGGAAATACATTGAACAACAGGAAAATGTGGAATATGCTGGGATCAGTGCCAGCTCTGGGTAAGACTCACCTTATCCTAGGTCCCATGGCATGCATTTCGAGAAGCACACCTGCTTTTTCTGTGGGAAGCTGGAAGCCCAAAGGCATTCATTAAGCACAGTTTCAACACATGAGACAAGTGAGAAACTGCATGAAGCAGTCACTTTGAGTGAGAAGGTTGCATGGAAAGTAAAGTTAAGAGAATGCATGACTGGGATGACTTCCCCAGAAGTAACCAAGCACCACCTAAACTCATTAGACTCTTTCAATGCCAAAAAGGGGCAATTTTAAAGCTACAAATGAGCTTATGTGCTAGTAACCCCTTTGTTTCTGATGGACGGGAGCTCATTAATATCATGATGAAACCAGTCTTCAGTGATGAGATAGCTAAAGATGTCAGTTGAATGGATACTTTGGGTCATGACTTGCATGAAGCCTTTGCAACTCAAAGAATTACCCAAGGCTCTGTCAGTTTATGGGCTCCAATCAAGAAGAACAGACTAAAGCTCGAATGCAAAAAGGAAAGTCAGATTTAAGGTGGCAGAGACTACTACAGAGCTAACCACAGATAGGTTGCTTGCTCATCTCCTGATCCGGATCTCAGTGTGAGTTGATCTGTGTGAGACTTTCAGAAAGGACAAATTATCTGTGGTATCACAATCTATGTTTGAATGTGGCTGAACAATGCATATTGTCACGTGAAAAGCTAACTAATGCACATCTTGCACAGCCTTCCTAAGCCAGCACCTACTGACAATGTGACTGGTATCTCATGCCAGCAAAGGACTTTCAGGGTAACAATCATAGATGGCATGGCTGAGGTACAAGCTCTCAATAAACCAGAAACTGTTAACACCTGCCAAGATGTGGCTGAACACTTCATTACGTGCCTACAGAGAAAATACTGGACCTATGACAAAGTCCACTTCATGTTTGACACATATGCAGAGGAATCAATTAAAAATATTACCAGAAAGAGGAGACTCCATAGTATTGCGCTGGCCCCATACAAATTCATTATCTCCATGAACATTTCCAATATCACAATGAAGAAGCTACTGTTTCATACTCGTATGAAGGATGAGTTAACTCCATACCTTGCAGGAAAAATGATCCAGCATGTGAAGAATTGCTCAAGGAATTTCATCATTGCATGGTATAATGAAACTGCTGCCTTAAACTGTTCAGTTTTCTAGTTTTCATGAGGAAGCTGACTCTAAAAATATCTTGCATGCCATCAATACCACAGAGGGAGATGCTTCTAAACTCTGGATCTTTGCACAAGACAAAGATGTTCCAGTGCTCTCTGTGAGGTGCTAACCAAGACTTTCTGCAAGATTCTGTTTTGGTGACTACTGCTGGGGACCAGAATCACTGCATATCCCTCAGAGATGTATTCATACCGCTCGGACCATTATAAGCCACCACACTGCCAGGTTTCCATGCTCTTTCTAGATGTGACACTACTGTAAGGTTGGCTGGAAAGACTAAATTATCTTGGCATTTGATTCAGCCTTCGAAGACTCTCTCCTCACTCTGATGTTGCTCGGAAAACCTGAGAGAGTCACTGATTAGGTCATAAATGCACCAGAGGTGTTCATATGCCGAGTTTACTATTTGAAGACCACTATTAGGACACTTATAGAGCTATGTTGGCAGATGTTGTCCAAGAAGCAGACAGATGGAAAAAAATTGCCACCAACAAGGGGGTGAATTTATGCCCGCTATCAAGCGGGCAAATTATCAAGCAATAGGATGGTTTCAGGATTATCAAATGCATCCAAAATTACTCTCCCCTTAGGTCTGGGAAGATGGACTGTGACCACACCAGTTATGTGTGAAATACTAGGCACTCCCAAATCAATCCTTCAGCTAATCAAATAGTGGGGTGCAAAGACCAAATCCTCACTACCCTGCAAATGTCTGGCCAGCAGCCTGCCTTGCACAGGGATGTGTGAATGTGGTGTGGATGACTATCAATGTGACATGTCTAGTAGTGGTGCTATAGGCAGAGATGACACTGATGATGTCTTTGATAAAGAAATCTTTTCAGTCCTCCATGACAAGGCATGCTTCCTTAGAATTACTGAAGATGAATGTCTTTTTTTATGTGAGCACTGCATACCTGTGTTAAAGAATAATTCAAAAAGAGTTGAGTTTTAATGCATGAATATATATCTACATATATCAATGTTCTAGATTTGTCACACTTGGCACCATTGTGTTTGGGAGAAAAAGGGCTTTCAAATGATACCCAATTTGACTCATTTCTGATGATTTTATATTATCAAAATTTCCACCAACTGAATGACCTGGAGCTGGGAGCCAGGGGACAGTGAGTCCCTCCTGCCATGCCACACAGGATGACACCATTGAAATTATGATTCTGTAGATTTTTACAAATCAAATGACATCTCCCTTAGCTTTCTATCACTACCCTGTCCACTAACGAGATTTTACTGCATTATACTCCCGGACTAAGAGTTCAAGATAAAGCAGAGATTGTAGCTTACATACGCACCATCCCAAACATTCTTGGAGCAAAACTCAGCCACATTATACATGGCCACTACTCCCTGAGTTTGGCCTCCACATAATAATACAAGATGCGTGAAAGTGACAATTATTTTGCACACCCACTGACTGCCACATCAATTTAGTTAAACAACTTGGCCACTTTCATGTGAAGTGCAACTTTGACCAGTGGTTATATATCACCACTCAGTTTTTCTCTGTATCAGCACCTGGTATTTAGGCAGTACAGCATGGTAGAATAGCTTATCTATAGTTTTTTGTTGGCAGTTCTACCACCTTCACCAAATATAGGTCCAAAGAAGTACATTACATGGTTCTATTCCCCTTTGATATATTGATAAAGAGTGGTTCTTGCTGTAACATATAAGCTGTTAGATATTTTCAACCTTTTGCTAATTCAGTTCTGAAGTTCATACATCACATAGCCCTTACTTAACAGATTTTATTGGGTTGATCAATGTACTATCCAATTAAAAATATACTGTACTCTAATACCATATTTAAGGGCATAAAAGATACAAGAGAAGCTATTTACTTTTTAAAGGAAAAAAAGATCTTACTATAAACTGTATTTCCCTTTGGTTTTGGTGTACTTTTAAGTGCTAATAATTTTTGGTTGCTTTTATAACAAGCCAGTTTTCCTGGAATGATTTTGCCTGTCTTGATTTGTGACAGGCATGTAGCTGAGAGGTGTCCTCATAAAGCAACTGAATATGAATACAGGTTTCATGAATCATTAAAACACAAACTTGAAGTAGTTATGTCTACACAGAATCCCCCAAGTAATTTCCTTCATGTAATCAGAGGCCTAAGTCCTGAGAAAGAACAAAAAATACAATAAAATAAAAAAAGTTACAAGGTCTTTGAGTCTTAGTCACTCTCAAATTACTAAAAAAAAAGTGTCTGCATCCAAGTATGTGCATGTGTATTACAGCAAAGCCTGAGGGATCTGCTTATGGTGAAATTCCTGTCAGCAATTCCATCGCAACACATGTTTTTTCTGGCTTATAACTCAAATATTTAGTCTGAGGCTAAAACTTAGCAACATGGGAGAAAATTTTCTTTAAAAAAACAAACAACCCACCTAGTTTCTGTTTGATTTGTATAAAGCAAAAAATATAATTTGACCAATGCTTTTATGCACTTCACTAGTCAAAATTAAATTTGGCTGACAACCTTCAATTTTGCTGTCTAGAAAGAAATCTGCTGCTGTAAGTGGTGTCTTTTAGAGGAAATGACCGCGTCATTTTTAAAGGTATCATGACTTTTTTAGCAAGAGAACGCTTGTTAGTATCAATGTGCTGCCCTAATCCCTACCTGGGATAACTGATTATATTCTGGCTACCTAAAATCTGTATGATATTAAACCATTGCCACGTTTTACTCCGCAGGTGACAGAATTTCAATGGTGGGCATAATTAGTGCATAGAGCACACTTTGGGAACCTTCTGGGTTAATGGTCGTAGGTCGAATCAGGGTATCAATTCAGAAATGTTCATCTTAAGTCGAACGTCGTAAAGTTGAGGACTGCCTGTTCTCTACTGGTATGAAAAATAAATATTCCTCTCCCCTATTTTATAATATTGGAAAAAAAGTAATCTTTGTCTCCAAAGATGTCCCTTATCATGTCATTAATATTCACTAATTTAATGTGGAACAATTTTGATATTATTGATATAAAGGTTTCACTTGAAGACACATTTTTACCAGAACTTCACCCACACTTCAATGATTTGTGCATGTCTGAAGAATATGAGATATATTTATGCACAGTACGTTCAGAACCATTCAATGCTTAATTGAAACAGGTTTGACAATTGCTGTTGAATTGTTTCAATGGTATTAAAATCCCTTGTTGCAGAAGGCTGAATAGAATAGAAATAGAAGACTTTTTGAAAAATTAAGCATATAGCTGAATAACGGCAGAGCCACCGAATCACAGAAATTTCAGCTTTAGAGTTTCATATAGTGCAAAAATGCTTAAAACCATAGATGGTTTTTATTTTGTTAACCTGATGCTTCTAGTAATTAAGGACACTATTCAGAAACAAAACAGCCCTTGTGCTGACAGTCAAGGGAAGCTCCACGAAGGCACTCAACTGAACTAAAAACCCTATGGTGAATGATTATTGTGCGATTGAAGCTCCCTCTAGCTACATACCTCTTGCCCTGCTTAAATACACAAACAAATACAGAGGGCATTGTCTACCCCATATAATAAACCAATGTGAGGGAATGATGTTAGAGAGATAACAAGGAACATTCATGAGAATTGCCAGGGATGTCTTTCTTGAATAAGTGGGAGGAGAGAGTCTCACTGCTGACCTTAATTACCTTGGAAGCCATTTTCAATTTAAATCGTCTGAGGCCTCAATTTGCTTAAAATGTCTACAACACACTGAGGTCTATGATCCTATGATAAGGAGGCCACTCGTCTTTCCTTTTCTGGAGGCCCTTCCTTTCTCAGTACAACAGAGCTTGATCTACAGCTACTGGAAGCTGTGTGTGCTTTCAGGTTAGTGTTAGCACTTAAAGAGCATTTTAAAATACCAACTAATTAATCTTGCAAGGAAGGTAAATATTTTAATGTCCCTTTTAACATATGGGGAAACGAAGGTGGAAAAGTTAAATGGCTTGGCCAATGCCACAAGGCAATCAGCATGAGACAGGATTAGAACATGGAAGTTCCTTTTCCTCAGAACTATGTTTAGTCTACTAGAACGTGCTACCTCTCACACTATTGAGCTGTTCACTCTTGTGCCAGAGATCACACTGGCTGCTCAGCAGAGCCTGAGCATCAAAGCTAACAGGCCAGCACACTGCAACAGCACATGGGGAAAATACTGGTAGTGTAAATCTGCCTTTAATGTAATGTGCTGTTTAAGATAAGTTGGTAGATTTCTATGCCCAGCTCTGTCTAGTGGAAACGGCAGAAGTCATAAAACACTACATTAGCCCTAAACTTAAAAGTCTTTAAGGGTAAGCAAATTAAGCCCTTGTCTACATTTAAAAAATAGATCAACCCAACTACGGCACTCAGGGCTATGAAAATTTTTGCACCAAACATCATATATAGGCTGACCTAACTACTGTGGTGGTTGCTGTGGGGCTAGGTCTTCAGAAGGATTCTTTTTTCTACATACCTACCACCTCTTGGAGAGGAGATTAATTACATTGGTGGAAAAAGCCATTCTGTCAAAGTAGGTAGCATGTACACACTAAGGCTCTACTGTGGCATAGGTGCAATGCCATAACTGTGACACCATAGTCCTGGTGGTGTAGACATACCCTAAGTGAACAGGCTTGAGAAGAAAGAAGCTTCAACCTTGTTGAAAGGATTTTGCTTGTGAGTGAAGAAAAACAAACAAACAACTCCCCAACAGCTGTGAATCCCATTTATGAATTTTTCTTAGATGATGGGACACAGAGAAAAATATAAAGACTAGTTCAGCTGAGAAGGTGAGCTAGGGTTGCCAAATTTGGTTGGATGTAATCGTGGAATTTCATCACAAGACATAATCTTTAATTAAAGATTAATCTATAATTCCTGGAGACTCTAGGACAATCCTGGAGGCCTGGCAACCCTAAGGGAAGCTAAATGAAGTAAACAAAATAATACCACAGTACCTTGCTCTTGTTTGATCCTCTCTCTTTCTGCACAGCCAGCAGCAAGCATGTTAATTCTGTTTAGCCATCTGAAATAATATTAAAAAAAAAGTGATGCTAATTTAACATGTTAATTTTTGGGGCTTTGCTACTTTTAAAAGATTATAAACCATCTGCAAGAGATACATGACAATGATATTTTATATATAAGGCAACTGGTTTCTTTGATATTTCTATTCATGGTGTCTTCAAAGAGCTATAATTTTGCTGTTGAACAATTGTTTCCAAACCAAAGTTTCTGTTTCAAAAGGAAAACCTTGACTGAATATGTCAAACATCTATAAAATAAAGACTTTTACGATAATCAAAGCCCTATTAAATCTGGTGCTCATAGATATGTCACCCTACCAATACTCCCACTGTTCTGATTTCTCAAGAACACACACTGTTTTACAGAGATTTAAGCAACATTTTCAGGCCTGATTTGGCATCCTAGCAGGGAAAAAGATCAAACCCAGTAGACAAAAGAACAGGTTCACTTCTGAACAGATGAGGGGGTTTAATTATGCCATTATGTGTTGTAAAGCTTACCTACAGTATATAGTATAAAGAGAAGGAAGCACACCAGAACCTGTTTTGTGTGTGTTGGGGAAGCAGAGGGAGTGAAAGGTAGTTGTATCAAAACACAATTCACATTTAAAGTTCTAACTTCTATTTAGACCTGAAAAAACACATCCATAAACTGCATGAATTAAAAAAAAATGCACCTCTATTATTTTCTTCTAGCAATGCTGTCATTGTCAAACATGCATTTAACTGCCTGTAGCAACGCACTGCTTCAACCTCCCCTCATTCACCCATGGGGCCCTCAGTGTGTTCGTTATCCCACTGCTCACACTGAATCAACTACTCCATCGCTGAGGCTTTAAACCAACGTGACAACCTCCCATAGGTAAATCTGGAATTATTTCTAAAAAAATTCCACTGCCAGGGTTATAGAACTCTTGCTTGCCAAGCTAATGAACAGCAATTTTAATGCTTAAATATAAAACAAAATGAGAGGGACCACCAGTGTTAACTCTGTTCTTACTTGAAGAACGTATTCTGCTAATATTCCTGTTTCGGAGCCTGCTATGCCTCCTTTTCACACTGTATATAAGGAAATAGAATATTTTCTTGATAAGTGAGGTATAGCATCTTTTGCAATTGTTTCCAAATAACAGTTTCCAAGGCATTTCAGCAGATGTTAACCATACATCAGATCACGATGTGCTGAAGCTCTCCTTCAAAAGGACCACAGCATTGTCCTTTGACAGTTGAAATCATGTACAAGAAACATAAATCACTTTACATTAGGAATAACAGTAGCTAGCTGCGAAGTTACTGTTGCTGTGACTACAGAACATCTCAAATGAACATCTAATTAATGTTACCACAGGGAGGAGAGAAGACAAGCGAATCAGAATAAAATAAAATTATAATAGTTAATAGCTGCCATACATTTATTAAAAAACCAGAGTCTTAAAGCAAAAGCAAACAAAAACAAACCAACTAACCCTGCCCCACAGAACTGTTCACGTCTTAAATCAGAAGAGAGAAGCATCCTTTGAAAAAACTATTGAAGCTTTACATTAAGTTCTTCACAAAGACCAACCTAAAATATGTTAAAAGCACGGCAGTGAGGCATTATCCATGGTTTTTACTTCAGTTCACAGTTTACTACTACTAAATGCAGCCAATGTGCACTAAGAAAAAAAACAAAACAAACAAAAAAACATAACCCAGTGAAATATTTCTGGAAAGGCTTTATGATCTCAGAATACTAGATACTAAAGATAATATGGTTTTTCTTTTAGCAAGACCTTATTTTATCCTAAATCCAAGAGACAATAAAATCCTTCTGGCACTCAATTAACTTAATGTTTTGTTATGTTAATTTGCACTAATGACTTGGTTACCTTTCGCAAATTACTGGGTTTTGTAATCAAATAGTATAAACTTCATTTTAATAGGTAATTTTGTTGTCAGAAAATGCTATATCCTGAAAATTGCTATCGGACAATCTCATAAAATGTGCATTAACTAACAAAGTTACAGAATAATTTATAAAATAGCTATAGAAGAACTAACAGTTAATAATTTACAGTAGTTGATTATCTGTCCCATCATCTGGAATACTATCTAAGCCAGATATGCATACAATATGGAATAAATAACTAATCTTTGCGGTATGCCCCAATATGGCAGAATGTTCAAGCACCATTTTCTCGTGAGTGGCTTGTAAATTCAGATGCTAAAAGAATGACTGCATTAGCTTCTGAAGCATATTTAACAATGTAATAAATGACATTGCATGCAGGGCCGGTGCAATCCATTAGGTGACCTAGGTGGTTGCCTAGAGTGCTAGCATTTGGGAGGCGGCATTTCCAGTCCTTCAGCGGTGACCACATCTTCGCTGCCCCGGTCATCGTCGTCATTTAGGTGGAGGGACCTGGGGCAGGGGGGCACAGGGAGGGCCGCCTGCAGCAAGTAAGGGGGGTTGCGGCATGCAGGGGAACCGCTCCCCGCCCCAACTCACCTCTGTTCCGCCTCCTCCCCTGAGCACGCCACCTTGCTCTGCTTCTCTCCCTCCCAGGTTTGTGGCGCCAAACAGCTGATTGGTACCGCAAGTCTGGGAGGCGGGAGAAGTGGGTGGTGACGGCATGCTTGGGGAGGAGGCAGAGCAGAGGTGAGGTGAGTGGGGCAGAGGGAGCTGCCATGGGGCTGGGGGGGTGCGCCTCAGGGCAGGGGGGAGGGGCACAAGATGGAAGTTTTGCCTTGGGCTCGAAACATCTTTGCACCCATCCTGATTGCATGTAACATGGAATGCCCCCGCATAGCTTCTTTAGATATGGTAGGTTTCATAACGAAGATCAGAACATTTTTTAATGCATGCATAAGCAATGGGTAGAGTGACTGAAGTTGGAAACATATGAGGATGATATGGAATGTCACGGAAGTTATAAAAACCTTCTGAAGAACAGAAGAGGAATAAAATATTACAGCATAAAGATTAAATTCTTAGAGTTGTTAAAGCAATAAGATGATTAGCATTCACTGGTACAGGAGACCTCACATATCTATGTTGTTATGGTGCAAGAGTTTCCTGTTACTAGTATGAAAAGATATAGTGCAAATATTCTTGAAAAGAATCTGAAAAATTGGTGAGTGCATTGAAAGACTCAAACCTTGGTTGGTTGGTATACTGTGTCTTGGTAACCAATCTTTCTTCTGAAATGCAGGAGGCTAAGATGCTACTCAGCACTCACAAAGCTTTTAGGGTGTCCACTTTAATTGTTTTGTGAGAATTACAAAAAGTATTGTTTGCTATAAAGAATAAATACAGTATCATTGATATTTGCAACCATCTTGTTCCTCAAGGCCAAGTGAAGATAAACAACATATACATCCATGTGTCTCATGCTGGGGGACAAGGAAGGGATTTGAATAATGCAGAGGTTTGTATAATACAGCAGAGACCCCCAACCAGGACTGTAAGGAAGAGAAGGAGGAGAAAGCCTTGGCCGTGGCTTCTGCAGCAGCACAGGTGTGAATGTGGCTTCTGCGCAGGAGTGAATGTGCAGGTCATGACAAAGGAGCAGCAGAGGGTGCTGCTGCAGGGCCAGCGATATCCGATCCCTGCAGGCACAAGGTGTAGAGATTGGATGGGGAGACTGTAGTCTAGGTGGGGCAGAGCAGACATCCTCCTGGCCAAAACTGCGAGGAGGAGGACTAAAAGGCCGAATGGCTCCTATTTGCTCTGTTATCTGAACTCCTGATTATCTGAATAAAATCCATGTCCCCCTTGGTATTCAGATAATTAGGAGTATACTGTATATAACTAGAGACAGACATCAAAATAATTTTCTGCCTCGACATATACAAGAGGCAACATAATATTTCTGGAAGGTGTCAAGTTCTCCCCATCACAGGCTTGCAGCTGCAAGACAGGCTTGCTGCATGGCAACTCAGATAGCCCCAAGGATCTAAGTGACACTGGTAACCTGTTGCACACTAAACAGAATCTAAAGATACTATCGATGTTACTGGAAATTTATTGGAGGCTTAAAGAATGGAACCTTAAATGACTGCTTCTTGAAGCAGCTAGTCCTATAACCCACAAGAGGAGAGGCAATTCTTGATTTAATCTGAAGTAGAGCACAGGATCTTGTCCAAGAGGTGAATATATACTGACTCCCTGATAACAGTGACCATAATATAATTTAATTTAACATCTCTGTGATGGGGGAAAACATCACAGCAGCCCAACATTGTAGCATTTAATTTCAGAAAGGGGAACTACATAAAAATCAGGTTAGTGAAACAGAAATTAAAAGGTACAGCACCAAAAGTGAAATCCCTGCAAGCTGCATGGAAACTTTTTAAAAGACATCATAATAGAGACTCAAGTTAAATGTGTACCCCAAATTAAAAAACATAGTAAGAGAACCAAAAAAGTGATACTATGGCTAAACAACAATGTAAAAGAAGCAGTGAGAGGCAAAAAGGCATGCTTTAAAAAATGGGGAAAATAGAAAGACACATAAACTCTGGCAAATGAAGTGTAAAAATATAATTAGGAAGGCCAAAAAAGAATTTGAAGAACAGCTAGTCAAAGACTCAAAAAGTAACAGCAAATTGTTTAAGAACATCAGAACAGGAAGGCTGCTAAACAACCAGCGGGGCCACTGTATGATTGAGATGCTAAAGGAGCACTCAAGGACGATAAAGACATGGCGGAGAAACTAAACTAATTCTTTGCATTGGTCTTCACAGCTGAAGATGTGAAGGAGATTCCCAAACCCAAGTCATTCTTTTTAGGTGACAATTCTGAGGAACTGTCCCAGATTGAGGAGTCATTAGAGGAAGTTTTGGAACAAACTGATCAACTAAACAATAATAAGTGACCAGAACCAGACGGTATTCACCCAAGAGTTATGAAGGAAGTCAAATGTGCAATTGCAGAACCACTAACTGTAGTCTGTAACCTATCATTTAAATCAGCTTCTGTATCAAATGACTGAAGGATAGCTAATGTGATGCCAATTTTTAAAAAGTGTTTCAGAGGTGATCCTGGCAATTAAAGGCCAGTAAGCATGACTACAGTACCGGGCAAACTGGTTGAAACTATAGTCAAGAACAAAACTGTCAGACACATAGATTAACATAATTTGTTGTGGAAAAGTCAACATGGTTTTTGTAAAGGGAAATCATGCCTCATCAGTCTGCTAGAATTCTTTGAGGGGGTCAACAAGCATAAGGACAAGGGGGAATATAGTATACTAAGATTTTCAGAAAGCCTTTGACAAAGTCCCTCAAAGGCTCTTTAGCAAAGTAAGCTGCTATGGGATAAGAGGGAAGGTCATCTCATGGATTAGTAACTGCTTAAAGATAGGAAACAAAGGGTAGGAATAAATGGTCAGTTTTCAAAATGGAAAGAAGTAAATAATGCTGTCTTCCAGGGGTCTGTACTGTGACCAGTCTTAGTCAACATATTCATAAATGATCTGGAAAAAGGGGATAAATATTTCAATGGCAAAATTTGCAGATGATACACAAACTACTCAGCATAGTTAAGTCCCAGGCAGACTGTGAAGAGCTACAAAAGGATCTCTCAAAACTTGGTGACTGGGAATCAAAATGGCAGATGAAATTCAGTGTTCATAAATGCAAAGTAATGCACATTGGAAAACATAATACCAACTATATATATAAAACGATGGCATCTAAATTAGCTGTTACCACTCAAGAAAGAGATCTTGGAGTCATTGTGGATTGTTCTCTGAAAACATCCACTCAATCTGCAGCAGCTGTCAAAAAAGTGAACAGAATATTGGGAATCATTAAGAAAGGGATAGATAAGGCAGAAAATATCATACTGCCTCTATATAAATCCACGGTATGCCCACATCTTGAATACTGCGTGCAGATGTGGTTACCCCATCTCAAAAAAGATGCATTGTAATTGGAAAAGGTTCAGAAAAGGGCAACAAAAATGATTAGGGATATGGAATGGTTTCCGTCTGAGGAGAGATTAATAAGACCGGGACTTTTCAGCTAGGAAAAGAAACGACTAAGGGAGGATATGACTGAGGGCTATAAAATTATGACTGGTGTGGAGAAAGTAAATAAGGAAGTGTTATTTACTCCTTCTTATAACACAAGAACTAGGGGGTCACCAAATGAAATTAATAGGCAGCAGGTTTAAAACAAATAAAAGGAAGTATTTCTTCACACAGTGCACAGTCAATCTGTGGAACTCTTCACAATATCATCAGTCAAAGGTCAAGACTATAATAGGGTTCAAAAAAGAGCTAGATAAATTCATGGAGGATAGGTCCATCAATGGCTATTAGTCAGGATGGGCAGGGATGGTGTCCCTAGCCTCTGTTTGCCAGAAGCCGGGAATGGGCGACAAGGGATGGATCACTTGATGATTACCTGTTCTGTTCATCCCCTTTGGGGCACCTAACACTGGCCACTGTCAGAAGACAGGATGCTGGGCTAGATGGACCTTTGGTCTGACCCAGTATGGCTGTTCTTACGTTCATTGTTCTCATAGTATCAGACTGAAATTAGACTTCTCACCTTTGTTTCGATTGACAGAAGGGTGCCTTTGGAAAGGAGATGCTTATAAATGTCAATACTCTGCCTGTTCACAAAAACGGAGATGACTGAATGGAGACACAGTGGGATGAGCAAATAGGTTCTCTGAACACTCTCCCACTGCAGGTTTATTGTCTCTACATCTCCCAGCCCAGCCCAGATTTTAATGTTGATGGGACTGATCATTTTCAAAAGCAGATGTGTTTTAGAAAGAGAAGGGTAAATTCCGAGCTTGCCAACCTTAGAAAGATAGTGTCCCTTGAAGTAACGGATCAGGTTAGGAAATACATATTCACTACACCAAATAGCAGAACAATGATCACAAAACACAGAAGTTGCCAGGATTACATGGAAATTTAGGCCTCATAAAATCAACATGATCATCTGAGCAGTAACAAGACTATATAGTCCAAAATCCATACGGCACATATATGTGTGCATGCACATAAATATATAATTCCTATATCCTGTATACATAAGTACAATTAAATAGCAAATAATTCTTTTTATAAATAATTATTGAAGGAATTTAACTACCGGAAAACACATCTTCCTTTCAATAAGGCTATGCTTTTAGTAGATTCCTGCCCTTCTCTTCTGCCTCCAGTAACATGGTACAAACAGCGCTGAAAGGACTGCACAATGAAAGTGGTTGTCAGAAACTTGACAATAAAAACTAACAGAAAACGACGGAACCATTTTGTGAAATCAAAATGGTTCAGAATTTGTTAATACTGTTGTCACTCATGGCTAGAAAGGGTTAAACATCCTGCAGACTAAATAACCCTCAAAAGACATGTGGGGAGATGTTTGTGTTTTTGTGTATTTACATATGTATGAGTAGGGTCAAGGATGTAATCAACAGTCCCTGTCTATGCTGCATTCTGATCATTCAGAGATCAAAAGAACATTCTAGCATTTAAATGAATTGTAAACCTGGGAGAACAAGCAAATGGCCTTATGTTAATTCGTATAGCTAAGTACTGGTGATGGACCTCCTTCAAAGTAATCCTGATTACCTTTTGTTCCCTGGGGAATTCCAACTTGTCAAAAGACATGAAATTATACAAAAGATCCTTGGGTCCTGGTTTTGTCATCTTAGATCGGCTTAGGCTTCATCAGGGGAAGTCTGAGTCACAAAACTGAGGTCCCAGTTACGTTGGTATGCCCTGAATATGATATTTGGACATTGAACTACACCTATGAACTATTTCTGAAAGAATTCTTTGTAACTACAAAGCTCACCATCTAGGCTATGAATCTGAACCTCAATGAACTGAACTCATGTCTGTATGTATATTGATCTTTTAACCATAGTCTCTCTCTCTTGTTTTTTAATAAATGTTAGTTTAGTTAATAAGAATTGGCTGTAACGTGTATTTGGGTAAGATCTGAAACATTCATTAACCCGGGAGGTAATGTGTTTGGGAATGGTAAAACTTTTCCTTTTATATGATGAAATAAGATTTACAGAAATTTTCATCATATTTGAAATGGGTACTTGGATGGAGGCCTGAGGTTGGATCACTTTAAGGGAATTGTGTTGTTTGGATTTCTGAGTAACCAGTAAGGTAATAAAGAAACTGTTTTATGCTGGCTTGATGAATCTAAGTATTGGAATATCCACCAGCTCTATGAGGATTGTCTGCCCCATTCTTTGCAGTTCACCCGAACTGAGTGACTATAGCTGGTTCACACTGGGACCCTGCTCACAACTGTCTAATTCTTAAAGTTTGAGTGAATATTTCTAAGACTAGAGTAGGATGCAACAAATACCTTTAAATACTTTCTTATGCTATCTCTGAACTTAAAAGATTTATTCTTTAGTAATCACCTTTTTAAAAAAAAAAAAAGTTAATTGTGTGAAGTCAGTGTTTTTGGAAATGAACCAGAGCTTGGGACTAGGGATAATTATTTTTTGATGCTTTAAACAAAGAGAAATTTTAACATCGCAGGGCTAGATTCTGATCTCGGTTATATTGGTGGAGTAGGGCCACTACCTCAGATTTACATTTGTCTAACTGAGATCAGATTTTAGTCCAGTGTGTGTGTGTATTTGTTGGTTTATTTAATTTGTGACCTGCTAAATGTAAGTCATGATGTAGAGTTAAAAAAATCAAATTAACTGATTAGTCACAGACCCATGTAACCATTTTTCAAAGGTCACACTGGTGTGCACTTTCTGTTTATTACATAGTTATGTATTTTTACCACCCAAAACCTTGAATATCTCTATACTAAGTGTTGATCTACTGACACAGATTTTACTTATGTTTAATACTCATTGTATTTTCAGGATTTCATTAGTTCTTATGGTATTTTGTTCAGTACATAGTAAAATGCATTATTAGTGGCTAGCCTGATGGAATTATGTAACACAATGAAGAGCAAAAACAAAGTCTTATAAACAAATTTTGAAAATGAGACTTGAAAATTTTATCCTATATCCACTTTAAAGTAAAAGTAAACATTAACGTAAAACTTTAATCTATTTTCTGGTCAACTGATCTCAATACAAAATGAAAGTTTCCAGAAACTGACTGTTACCTAAAAGCAGTTAAAGATGGTAAATATATTATAGATATCATCATTCTGATCACTGCTAAGGTATTTTATTAATAAGTTATATGGACTATGTAAGGTTGTCTTTTTTCTTTGTTTTAAAAGCATATTCACCATCTCACTTATCAGTGGAACATGCAAACATGAGCCCACGGAAACAGGACAATCAGTTTAAGGTGGGAAACTTTAATTAGGTTCTTTTATCATATAATGAAAGCTACAAGTGTATATTTTTTCAGAATAAATGTACTCCATTTTATGCTGGGAAAAATAAAAAATGCTGTAGCAAACACCTGAACAGACAGGGGTTACCAGAGCTTGTATAAAGTTTGCCTAGAGGAGTTAAAAGTGATCTTGCTAAAGTTTTGTGGAAAATTAAAGCATTTTTACTAAGATCTCAAAAGTGGACTAAGGAACAGATAGTTAGGTCTACTCTACAAGGTTCTAACGGTGAAATTCTGGGCTTACTGAAGTCAATGGGAGGTTCACCACTGATTTCAACAGAGCCAGAATTTCACTCTAAGTGCCTTCTATGTGAAATTCACACCACATAGAGGTGTGCACACAGGCCCTCAAAACTGGGTTTAAGTTGAATAAGCCTTGTATTGGCCCTCTGCACAGGGATGAATTTTGCCAGTTACACTCCCACTTGAGGACACTTTAGCATCCTTGATGGACTGGGCCCAAAAGTAACACTCTCAGGAACATCATTACCTGCTTTACTTCCTGAAGAATCCACCCTGCACAGTTCATGTTTCTTCAGCCACAGTGATGAGAGCACAACCACTATCCTCATAGCTTAAAGAAACATTGCCCTCTAACACCTGGTTTTACTTCCTTGCTACCTCCACAAGGGTGAGAATAGATGTGTGTGTGTGCGTGTGAGAGATGTGTTTCGGACGTGTTTCAACAAAATCTGAGGTCATTTTTGCATAAAATGAATATTAAAAATATCTTCTTTTTCCTTAATGCCACTTTCCCTGGTGAGGATCACAGTGGCAACGTGAAGAGTAGGGAGGACCAAACCTCCTTTTCCTCTGCAACAGATTCCAGCTCCTCCTGGGGGATTCCCAGCGTGTCTTGGGTAGCCTGGGGGCCTCTGCCCTATCGGACATGCCCGATATAGTTCCAATAGAAGCCTCTCAGGGAGGATCCTTATCAGGTGTCCAAGTTACCTCAACTGGCTCCTCTTGATCCGGAGAAGTAGCTGCTCTACTCCGAGGCTCTCCCGAATAGCCAAGCTCCTCACACTTCCTCAGAGACTAAGCCCAGCCACCCTTCAGAGAAACCTCATTTCCAACACTTGTACCCATGATCTCGTCATTTCGGTCATTACCCAAAGTTCATGACCATAAGTGAGGATGGGGATTAAAAACATGTTTTTCTCAAAAAAATAAGATGTTGTTTTGCACTCATTCATCTAAAACTCTAAAACGTAACCTTTAATGAAGACAAATATATGACATGTTATCATTGGCTTCAGAGGAAAGCACTGTATTCAGAGATGGTTCCCTATACAGTTTTATACTTTATTAGGTTTGATTACCTGTTCATGTCATCTAGATGTTCAGCAGCAAAGTAAAAGCTTTTGATCTTAGGATGGCAGGCTTTGAATGCACTGTTGGGAAGACAAAAGTCAAAACATAATGAGCAAAAATAATAATTACACAAAACATCTTTTTCAAAATTATAGGTAATTAGAAATCCAAATAATTTAATGAAATGACACAGTCTGTGTTTAATTTTCTTTCAAGTTGGTTAAGCATGTGTGTGTTTTTTTAATTCAGCCTTATAACTTTTGGGATCCATCCAGCTGTCACTGATTAAAAGGCTTTATTGACAATTTATCTTTAAATAACATCTGCATTCAAACATGCACAAAGACAGTTCAACAGCTATTAACATGATAGATGTTACATTTGGATAAGCTGAAGCAGTTAAAATAGTTTATACAACAGGCAATTGTTTTTATGTGGGTGGAGGTGTCAAAAGAGTTTCTGAACAGAAAAATGACTGAACAGTTTATTTGATATAACAGAAAAGCTCTCATTCCTCTGACTTTTCACATCACAGTGCCCTTGGCATTACCTTCAGCACTAACGACTGGGATTCCAACAGAAAAATGTGATGTGCTGATTGATTTTTGACAAGCTGTTTTAATCCAACGGGGTGTTTACGAGGTCATCTAGCATGATGGGTAACGGGATGTCACCTTTCCCACCCACCAAAGTAATCAACATGAGTTGTCACTGAGAGCTCAATAGTATTTCATCTATTTACTGCAAACAATTTGTTAAAACAAAAAGTGTGCAGAGAGTTTTCTAAAAATACAGAAAGTTATAGTGAAGCAGCTGGAGATCTAGCTATGAAAACTATTCTATGAAAGTCAATTATTAATAATGTACAATATAGAAATAGTTTTAAAAAACTAATGGCCTCCCAAAGATCACTTTAAAATTGCATCAAAACACAGAGCAAAGTCAAAGAAAACAAGACAAATAGTATGATATATTTAAGTGCATTGTCCTTGTTTTCAAGGGAGATCAATTAGACAGACAACTGGTCTTTTCTCTGACTATGTGCAGGAGTATTAGAAGAAAGAAAGGCATTGTCAGGGAAGGAAATCTGTAAATGTTAGACAAAAATGATTCCTTTACAGATTAGTGCACAGAATAACATTACACAAGTGAGAACAGATGTTGAGCAGCATCTGCTCTGTTTAAAAAGATATAATCAAGTTGTTGAGACCCACATCTTGACTTATCTTAAAATTATTATAACATCTGTCATCTGAATACTAAATATCTTTTTTCTTTACTTACCACTCAAGTGGATGTTTTTTATTAATCATATTTGTGTGTTCTGCTACCCAGTTGGCAGGATTCAGAGTGAGACAATAATTTAAATGAAGTGCAGTTTTCAGAGATTAAATGACATCATCAATGACGCTGCTTCACTAACAAGAAAATAAATGAAGCAGAGCCACATTGCATTTAATCCGTGAAAAACACAGAGCAATGACTGAAAACTGAAACCCTCAAAACCACAGATGAAAGTTTTAATTTTTTTTTACCTTTTTTAAAGACTATTACACACAACAGTTTACTTTAAAGAGCAATGTAAACTAATGGGAACAACATTAGTATCCTTTTTAAAAGGCCATGTAAGTCATCAAGACAAGCTTTAATCTCTAAATAGCTTCTCTGGTATAGTTTTCATTGTTTCAAAAGCACTCTTGAAAAACCTGAAAGTGAATCGAAAGCTAAAATCCAGAGGTCTGCTGAAAGAATTACAGGGGTGCCAGGTGAGCTTCATACGAAAGAACCAAACCACGCACTTGCCTGTGACAGGGCAATGCACAGAGATTTCACTGGAAAGAATTAAAATGTGTGAACGCAGGCATGCACACAGCAAGATAGATACTTATGTATGCCAAAGTTATATAACTAACTCAGGACAAAAGTAATTTTAGAGGTATGTGCCACATCCCAAGCTATGGTAAATCCGTGTAGCTCCATTAACTTCAGTGGAGCTATATTGTTTTATCCCTGCTCAAGAGGAAGCCCCCGTCAGCAGATGGTTGAAATATTAACTTAGAAAACTGTCCTGGTTAGTTTTGAATAAAATAAGGTTTGTGTCTGGATTTGGCAACATGTCTCCTAAAGGCCTTTTCACTTACTTTGTATTTAAAACACTTAGTTGAGAGCCATAATAAATCCCAAGTTTGCTTTTTTTCAAACACATTGTTATTTATTTTAAAACAATGATACAAAATGACAGATAAAAATTAACTATGGAAAAGCAAAAAACTCTTAAAATAAAGCCATGTACAGCTACTGTACAGCTAAACTTTTTTTTTTTAGCAAAACTTTTTATTTCAATCATAGACTCCCACAGCGGCAAAGGGATTTAGTGGATGTAAATAACTGATTTAGAAAAAGAACAGGCCTCCTTTTACCCATCTCTTCTTCTATTTCTTATGTTGTCTCTGTAATATTTCACTTCCTCCATCTCTCAGCGTTTGCTTTTAAAAAAGGTTTATTTTTGCTTGTTAACTCATTAAGTCTGTTCCTCCACAAAACATAAAAGAGGGACAACTAAAGTGCAGCTGGCGAATAGAGTGGGAAGGAGCTAAGCATTCCTATTAGTTTCAGTTAATTTTGCTGATGGTTGAGAATTGTGTGGCTTTTGCAACAGACTCATTGTGTCCTTGGGTGGGACCCTGAAAGCACATGCACACCCCTCACCTCCCCACTCCACACAGGAATACTGACTGTTTACCATGATTTGTGTCATGTAACCAAATCATGTTACAATGATTTCCATTCTAACCTGACTATCATGAACAAGGAAACTTTCACTCCTTGAAAGCAAGGGATTGCTTGTTCCTCCTTTTCTTTTGTTATTGCACTGTATGGTTTTAAACACACTTACTATTTCTTGCGGCATTCGCTGGCTCTATCAATTTTAAATTCAGGTAGACTGATGAATCCCTCTGCTTTTTCATCCTGTGGAGACAGTTCTATATGTTACTCAAGTTAGTGAGGCTTAAGATGAAAGTCCATTAAAACTTAAATGTAAACACAGAGAGTGTTTTACTTACCAGCTCACTACGTAGGGCATATTACTGTACTTCTGGCAAATCAATGGGAGTATTGCCAGAGTGGGAGGTCATAGACCTTAGTCTAGAACGTGTTTTTGTAAATATGATTTTAGTAGTTTGGCTGGCAAGATGGACAAGGCCCAACTGCCTTAGAAACCATTTCACAGCTGAAGCAGTATTTAATCATGGTGCCTAAACATGTCAAAAATGTAATTTAATTGTTTGTTGAGGATAGAGTAATTCAAAGGATGAAATGCAAACTACAGGTTGAACCTCTGTAATCCAGCACTCCCTGGTCTGGCAACATCCGTGAGCTGGCATAGGCGCTGACTCCATGGGTGCTCTGGGGCTGGAGCACCCATGAGGAAAAACCAGTGAGTGCAGAGCATTCACCGGTGCAAGGCTCCCCCCCGCTACCTTCCCCGACACCTCTTGTGTGCCGACAGCCCTGTGTTGTACCAACTACTCCTCCTCCCTCCCAGTGCTTCTGGAGCACCGCAAACAGCTGATTCACGGCGGGGGGAGGACCTGGAGCTGGCAACCAGGACTACAGGTAGCAGCGGGGCCCCCCCGGGTGGGCGCAAAGCCAGGGGGTGCTGCAGCACCCTCTGTACCCCTACTTCCCATGTGTATGGAGACCCACTGGCACTCTGCATTGACCTCCTGTAGTTTGGGAAATTCACTGATTCGGCACCGGTCAGGTCCTGAGGGTGCCGGACTAGAGAGGTTCAACCTGTATTTTACTATGAGAACAAAACAACCCCACATACTGTAAATCAACCCAATTTAAAAAATATAAATGTGTACTGTTTGCTATCTTTACATGATGTTGCAGCTAAGATGAATGATCTCTCTCCAGTTATTCTTATATCTTATCAATTACACTTACAGAGGGGGAATGTTGGACTCTTTCCCTCCTCCTCTACAGGCTTGGTAATTGTGAACAGTCCTCAACTTTTCACAATTTAAAAGCACAGCATTTGTTTTAGGACACCAATACATTAGCCCCACAGACTCTGTTACACTGCTGTTTATAACTGTGAATTATTAAAATCACTATTATAGAATCATGAAATTGAGACTAGAGCAAACAGATATATGTTAAAGCAATGAATCCAAATAATTTCATCCTCTTCCTTCTCTATTTTTTTTAATAAAAAATGTATCTATTAATCAATTTGGTTCGTTGTCACATATTTAGTCCTTGGAAGGTTGAGAGATGTACCTTTATTTGAATCCATGCACCAGGCAATTAACACTCCACTACTGTTTTTGATAACCTCTGCTCTTATTGTTCATGCAGAGAACTCTTACATTCTCCAACACTCATGACAACTATCTTTGTCTTTGACAATTTTAGTCTCCATTCCATCTGTGCTCTTGATTTTCATCACCTAACTCAAATATGTGTTCTTCTAGCCTACCTAAAAGACTTTCCATTTGTGTGCATGCTTAGGTTTCCCATTTATAGTCACATTGTCGTAGCAACTTGTTTTTCATTTTTAATGCTTGGAATGCTTGTAATTTATTTTTCTAGATTTTCGTACCACTCTGCTTCTCAGAGAACACTATCTCTTTTGAACATTTTTCACTGTATTGCTCCAGCTTTGTAGATTTTCTCTGTCATTGCTCCCATTAAATTATATTAGATATTCACAACCGCTCCCAAAGGGGGAAAAATACATCAGGATTTCTGGCATCATGGAACACAATCTTTACGTAAAATGCTTTTGTAGCAATGTCTTCAGAAACATATAAATTACACATATTTCTTCTTTTTCAAAAAGTGCATCATTCACCAGTGCATAAGCATACATCAAGCCTTCATTTAATCATTTGACACTGTCATTTCTCTCTCTCAAGACAACAGGAACAGATATTCCCAGGAATACAGGATGTATTCATTTAAATTCAGTAAACTGCCTCTTTTCCATCCTGGTGCAAGAAAACCAACTAGAAAGGGACTCAAAGGGACTTCACATAGGTTCATAGAGTCTGTATTACTTTGAGGTGCCTTTATTTCTCCATTGCTCTAAGACAGTATAATAATAAACTTGGTTGGTATTATTATTATTAATAACAACATTTATAACATTCTAACATACCATTATGACTAAACATAAAATCTTACAAATAGAAGTTATCTGGTTGGTACTATAAGGAGCATCCAATCTAGTACTCCCCCTGATGATGATCCCTTAAATAATTAATTTTCAATGTAAGATCTAAAGATACTCCAGCAAAATTATTTTTAATATTCTA